>NW_024037056.1:9786827-10403498 GCF_015706575.1 Patiria miniata
GTGATGACGACTGGGACCTACTAGACGCAACAGTTATCTGCCGGGAACTGGGTATTGGAGAAGCTTATGCGGCTCCCATTGGAGCTGCATTTGGTGGGGGAACCGGAGACATACTGTTGAATGAAGTTGATTGTATGGGTAACGAGCAGACGGTGTTTGACTGCCCGGCACGAAGTCTGGGAGACCACAACTGCGGGCATAGCGAGGATGCCGGGGTTGGATGTAGTAAGTTGTTGACAACAGTCTGAGTTTTTTTACGAGATCGAAAATACATTGTACATGAACGCTATTATAACTCAAATTCGGGTTTTGTAATAACACACATTCGGTGAGGGAACCGTGGACATAGTTTTGGGCCCAAAAAAAAGTCTTCGGTTTCTGGTATGGAGCTTGCACAAAAGTGGTGCAGCGACGTGGCTTTTGTTTTCTTTCTTTCTTTCCTTTTTTTCCCTTCAAATGTCGGCTGATGACTGCAAATGGTGCCCGACTTAATTTAGTGCAAAATATATGGGAGCCCAGAGAGGCCACACAAAGCTTATTACTCGATCGTAACCCCATCTTAAAAAAAAGACGTTATAATAGTGCAGCACAGTGATGTAGTGCCTTGATGCTGGGCCTTGGCCTTAAGGCTGCCTTAAGGCTGGATTTTAGGGCCTTGGCCTTGGCCTCGAGGCTTGAGGGCAAAAGCCTTGGCCTTGGCCTTGGCCTTGAGGGTTCAGGGCCTTGCAATTTTGAGTCAAGGCTCTTCAAGGCCCATAGATTTTTGCATTTTCCATGTCTCCCTGATAAGTGCTAAAGATTTGCATGTATCTGTTTTAGATAATGCTGATATTTCTGACCATGTTGGGCCACCAAATAAAAAAAATCCCAAATCAGATTCTTGGATCCCCCTTTTGATACACTTGGGAGAATTGTGTGTTAATATAGAAGTAAATCATTATTTTGTCTAGTTAAACCATATTGAAGACCTGAACTTATACTTTAATACATACAGTGCAGTCATAAAACTGTGTAGGCCTATGCAAGCATGTTGATTGCAGTTAAAGAAATGTTGTTCTTCGTAACGAGCAATTCGTTATGATAAGGGCGGATCCAGTGGGACAAAAGGGGCCATGCCCCCCCCCCCAAAAAAAAACCAAAAACGAAACCGTTTTTTTTAATGTGACGTCGTAATAAAGGCAGGCAATGAGTACACCACCATCTTTTCCTCCAAAAACATTTGTAAAAATGGTCAGAAATTGCCTCAAATCGCACCACAGAGCATATCTCGAATCCAAATTTATTTCGAGGCTCTTAAGCGGGCCCCGAAGCACAAGCCGTAATTTGTTTACCCACTTTTTTTGGGGGGGGGGACCAACATTTCTTTGCCCCCCCCCCCCAAATTGTGTTCTCGATCCGCCCTTGCGTGATGACGTGTCACTCATGTGACTATAATTAGTTCTATATCAGTGGTCATTTCATAAAACAGGGCCTTGGCCTTGGCCTTGGCCTTGAGGGTTAAGCCTTGGCCTTGGCCTCGAGGCTTGAGGGTCAAAGCCTTGGCCTTGGCCTTGGCCTTGAGGGTCAAAGCCTTTGCTCCAACACTGCAGCAGCAGGATTCCAGTCAAACCAGTGAGTTTGGCGATTTTGAGACATCATCTTACATTGAAAAAAAATGTTTTAATTTTGCCGACACGAATGGCTACGGCGACGCGCGCGCAGACCAGAAACAGGAGGCTTTTTTGGGCCTTAGACGATGTTCTTTGTGCGGGTAACGAGGAGACGGTGAAATTGCACGGCAAGAAGACCGGGAGCATAGGACTGCATTCAATACGAGGATGCCGGGGTTCGATGTAGTTAGTTGCAACGCTGACATCAAAATCCAGACTGATTTTTTATAAGATAGTAAAAAAATAAAAGTATGTTCACCATCTCCAAGGAATAACACACAATCACTGCCTTTTGCGCTTTCAGTATGCATGGTCTACTCCCGCATTTCCCTAAAGGCATATTGCAGTGCCAGAATTTCTCCCGGTATATGACAAGTGACATATTTTTGGTATTTTGATTATGCTTGTAGCTGGAGATCGACCCGTCAAAATAATCTGCCCATCTAATCAGACGATCGATTCAGATTCAAACCAGAACTTCGCTACGGTCAACCTACCTGGTCCTGCCGCTTCGTACCACAGCAGCCTTGGATGGTTCGAAATCACTATTGACGTGGATGGTTCTACGCGTCGTGTTAATGACGAAGTCAGATTGAGTATTGCAGACTCTCCACACGTCTTGCAATTCAATGCAAGTGATGCAAACAACACTGCGACGTGCAGCACGCAAATCTCCGTTGTTGGTAGGCAATTATTATTATACCCCAATGTATACGTAATATGAGATCAATTTGAATGCAGTCTTTTAAAGTTTTGCTTGATCGATCCGAAGTGCCAGCGTTCTGTCCTGTGACTTTAATACACTGACTAATTGAGTATGGGCAAACAAATAATGCCCGAAACTGGCACTTTTGGGTCCAGCTAGGCTATAGGCCTATCATGTTTGTTTTTCATCAGTTTATTTTTGAATTTTGAATTTTTAATATTGTTCGTTCTCATTTACAGTTTGATACACCTGTAGCTATTTTAAGCTGTTATTATTATTTTTTATCTGGAAGCGGTTCACGATGGACTGAACAGTCTTTTCCACAACCCCTGACATCTCGAAGGTGTTGGATGATGCAAGAGCTAGGGGTTGAGGGGCAGACTCGCACTCATTTAAGCCTTGCCTACGAAGTCAACATTCCCAATGGCCATGCAAAATAATTAACATGGAATAATGCTGATTGACAATGGTTACTGTCTCATCTTACTAAATTAATGTCAAGTCTGATTTCTGGATCCGGCCCTGACAGGGATAGGTGTTCGTTTGGTAGGCGGTTCAGACTCCATGGAAGGTCGAGTTGAGGTGTTCTGGAACGGTGCTTGGGGGACGGTCTGTGATGACGACTGGGACCTACAAGATGCAACCGTTATCTGCCGGGAACTGGGTTTTGGAGAAGCTTATGCAGCTCCCCATCAAGCTGCATTTGGTCGAGGAACCGGAGATATACTGTTGGATAATGTTGAGTGCACGGGTAACGAAGAGACGGTGTTTGATTGCACGGCAATAAGGGGATCGGGACACAACTGCGGGCATAGCAAGGATGCCGGGGTTCAATGTAGTAAGTTGTTGACAATAGACTGAGTTTTTTTACGAGATCGAAAATACATTGTGCATGAACGCTTTTATAACTCAAATTCGGGTTTTGTAATAACACACACTGACTGAATTTGGTGAGGGAACCGTGGACATGGTGTTGGATGATGTTGGTTGCACGGGTAACGAGCAGACGGTGAAAAAAAAAACCAGTATACCACGACTGCATTCATTACGAGGATGCCAGGGTTCGATGTACTTAGTTGCAATGGTGACGTCAAAATCCAGACTGGTTTTGATAAGATTGTAAAAAAAATTATAGTCATAGAAAAGAAGATCATGTACACTATCTCAAAGTCATAACACACAATCACTGCCTTTTGCGCTTTCAGTATGCATGGTCTACCCCCACAATTCCATAAAGGCATATTGCAGTGCCAGAATTTCTCCCGGTATATGACAAGTGACATATTTTTGGTATTTTGATTATGCTTAGCTGGAGATCGAGCCGTCATAATCTGCCCATCTAATCAGACGATCGATTCAGATTCAAACCAGAACTTTGCTACGGTCAACCTACCTGGTCCTGCCGCTTCGTACCACAGCAGGCTGGGACGGCTCGAAATCACTATTGACGTGGATGGTTCTACGCATCGTGTTAATGACGAAGTCAGATTGAGTATTGCAGACTCTCCACACGTATTGCATTTCAATGCAAGTGATGCAAACAACACTGTGACGTGCAGCACGCAAATCTCCGTTGTTGGTAGGCAATTATTATTATACCCCAATGTATACGTAATATGAGAACAATTTGAATGCAGTCTTTTAAAGTTTTGCTGGATCGATCCGAAGTGCCAGCGTTCTGTCCTGTGACTATAATTCACTGACTCATCGAGTACAGGACTACAACAAATTCCCTAAACTGGCACTTTTGGGTCCAGCTCTGCTAAAGGCCTATTTTTTAATTTTATTTTTGACAGTTTATTTTTGAATTTAAAATGTTAAAAATTTGTTTAAATTCTTCGTTCTTTTTTACAGTTTGATATACCTGTATCTATTTTAAGCTTTTATTATTATTATTTTTTTTTTATCTTGGAAGCGGTTTAAGATGGACTGTACAGTCTTTTCCACAACCCCTGACATCTCGAAGGTGTTGGATGATGCAAGAGCTAGGGGTTGAGGGGCAGACGCACATTCATTTAAGCTTGGCGTATATACGTAGTCAACATTCTCAAAGGCCATATAAATTATTTGCCTGGAATAATGATTATTGACAATGGTTACTGTCTCATCTTACTAAATTAATGTCAAGTCTGATTTCTTAATCCGGCCCTGACAGGGATAGGTGTTCGTTTGGTAGGCGGTTCAGACTCCATGGAAGGTCGAGTGGAGGTGTTCAGGAACGGTGCTTGGGGGACGGTCTGTGATGACGACTGGGACCTACTAGACGCAACAGTTATCTGCCGGGAACTGGGTATTGGAGAAGCTTATGCGGCTCCCATTGGAGCTGCATTTGGTGGGGGAACCGGAGACATACTGTTGAATGAAGTTGATTGTACGGGTAACGAGCAGACGGTGTTTGACTGCCCGGCACGAAGTCTGGGAGACCACAACTGCGGGCATAGCGAGGATGCAGGGGTTGGATGTAGTAAGTTGTTGACAACAGTCTGAGTTTTTTTACGAGATCGAAAATACATTGTACATGAACGCTATTATAACTCAAATTCGGGTTTTGTAATAACACACATTCGGTGAGGGAACCGTGGACATAGTTTTGGGCCCAAAAAAAAGTCTTCGGTTTCTGGTATGGAGCTTGCCCAAAAGTGGTGCAGCGACGTGGCTTTTGTTTTCTTTCTTTCTTTCCTTTTTTTCCCTTCAAATGTCGGCTGATGACTGCAAATGGTGCCCGACTTAATTTAGTACAAAATATATGGGAGCCCAGAGAGGCCACACAAAGCTTATTACTCGATCGTAACCCCATCTTAAAAAAAGACGTTATAATAGTGCAGCAGCAGGATTCCAGTCAAACCAGTGAGTTTGGCGATTTTGAGACATCATCTTACATTGAAAAAAAATGTTTTAATTTTGCCGACACGAATGGCTACGGCGACGCGCGCGCAGACCAGAAACAGGAGGCTTTTTTGGGCCTTAGACGATGTTCTTTGTGCGGGTAACGAGGAGACGGTGAAATTGCACGGCAAGAAGACCGGGAGCATAGGACTGCATTCAATACGAGGATGCCGGGGTTCGATGTAGTTAGTTGCAACGCTGACATCAAAATCCAGACTGATTTTTTTATAAGATAGTAAAAAAATAAAAGTATGTACACTATCTCCAAGGAATAACACACAATCACTGCCTTTTGCGCTTTCAGTATGCATGGTCTACTCCCGCATTTCCCTAAAGGCATATTGCAGTGCCGGAATTTCTCCAGGTATATGGCAAGTGACAAATTTTTGGTATTTTGATTATGCTTGTAGCTGGAGATCGACCCGTCAAAATAATCTGCCCATCTAATCAGACGATCGATTCAGATTCAAACCAGAACTTCGCGACGGTCAACCTACCTGGTCCTGCCGCTTCGTACCACAGCAGCCTTGGATGGCTCGAAATCACTATTGACGTGGATGGTTCTACGCGTCGTGTTAATGACGAAGTCAGATTGAGTATTGCAGACTCTCCACACGTCTTGCAATTCAATGCAAGTGATGCAAACAACACTGCGACGTGCAGCACGCAAATCTCCGTTGTTGGTAGGCAATTATTATTATACCCCAATGTATACGTAATATGAGATCAATTTGAATGCAGTCTTTTAAAGTTTTGCTGGATCGATCCGAAGTGCCAGCGTTCTGTCCTGTGACTTTAATTCACTGACTAATTGAGTATGGGCAAACAAATAATGCCCGAAACTGGCACTTTTGGGTCCAGCTCGGATATAGGCCTATCATGTTTGTTTTTCATCAGTTTATTTTTGAATTTTTGAATTTTTAATATTGTTCGTTCTCATTTACAGATTGATACACCTGAAGCTATTTTAAGCTGTTATTATTATTATTGTTTATCTGGAAGCGGTTCACGATGGACTGTACAGTCTTTTCCACAACCCCTGACATCTCGAAGGTGTTGGATGATGCAAGAGCTAGGGGTTGAGGGGCAGACGCACATTCATTTAAGCCGGGCGTATATACGTAGTCAACATTCTCAATGGCCATGCAAAATAATTGGCCTGGAGTAATGGTTATTGACAATGGTTACTGTCTCATCTCACTAAATTAATGTCACGTCTGATTTCTTAATCCGGCCCTGACAGGGATAGGTGTTCGTTTGGTAGGCGGTTCAGACTCCATGGAAGGTCGAGTGGAGGTGTTCTGGAACGGTGCTTGGGGGACGGTCTGTGATGACCTCTGGGACCTAGAAGACGCAACAGTTATCTGCCGGGAACTGGGTTTTGGAGAAGCTTATGCGGCTCCCCATCAAGCTGCATTTGGTCGAGGAACCGGAGATATACTGTTGGATAATGTTGGTTGCACGGGTAACGAGCAGACGGTGTTTGATTGCACGGCAATAAGGGGATCGGGACACAACTGCGGGCATAGCGAGGATGCCGGGGTTCGATGTAGTAAGTTGTTGACAACAGACTGAGTTTTTTTTACGAGATCAAAAATACGTTGAACATAAACGCTATTATATCTCAAATTTGGGTTTTGTATAACACACATTGACTGAATCAAGGGCGGATCCAGAACACAATGTTTGGGGGCGGTCCAAAAAAATGTGGTCCGCAAAATTGTTTGATCCGCCCTTGGACTGAATTTGCTGAGGGAACCGTGGACATAGTGTTGGATGATGTTCGTTGTACGGGTAACGAACAGACGGTGTTTGATTGCCCGGCACGAAGTCTGGGAGACCACAACTGCGTGCATAGCGAGAATGCCGGGGTTCGATATAGTAAGTTGTTGACAACAGACTGAGTTTTTTTTTTACGAGATCGATAATACATTGTACATGAACGCTATTAATAATTCGGGTTTTGTAATAACACACACTGACTGAATTTGGTAAGGGAACCGTAGACATGGTGTTGGATGATGTTGGTTCAACGGGTAACGAGGAGACGGTGAAATTGCACGGCAAGAAGACCGGGTGAACACGACTGCATTCATTACAAGGATGCCGGGGTTCGATGTAGATAGTTGCAATGCTGACATCAAAATCCAGACTGTTTTTTTGATAAGTTAGTAAAAAAATTATAGTTTATGAAAGTTTTCGAATTTGAAAGTGTAAAATAGTATTTATTCACAGTAAAAAAATTCGTCATGATCGAAAATTTGATCTTAGACAATTTGTAATATCTGAGATGATTCAAAATGATACAGTATATGTAGTTGAAGAAGATTATAGTATAAGAAGTTAATATGTACACTATCTCAATGTAATAACACACAATCACTGCCTTTTGCGCTTTCAGTATGCATGGTCTACCCCGACATTTCCCTAAAGGCATACTGCAGTGCCAGAATTTCTCCCGGTATATGACAAGTGACATATTTTTGGTATTTTGATTATGCTTGTAGCTGGAGATCGACCCGTCATAATAATCTGCCCATCTAATCAGACGATCGATTCAGATTCAAACCAGAACTTCGCTACGGTCAACCTACCTGGTCCTGCCGCTTCGTACCACAGCAGCCTTGGACAGCTCGAAATCACCATTGACGTGGATGGTTCTACGCGTCGTGTTAATGACGAAGTCAGATTGAGTATTGCAGACTCTCCACACGTCTTGCAATTCAATGCAAGTGATGCAAACAACACTGCGACGTGCAGCACGCAAATCTCCGTTCTTGGTAGGCAATTATTAATATACCCAAATGTACATGTATACGTAATATGAGAACAATTTGAATGTAGTCTTTTAAAGTTTTGCTGGATCGATCCGAAGTGGCAGCGTTCTGTCCTGTGACTTTAATTCTCTGACTCATCGAGTACAGGCCTACAAAAAATGCCCTAAACTGGCACTTTTGGGTCCAGCTCTGCTAAAGGCCTATTTTTTACTATATTTTTTACGGTTTATTTTTTAATTTAAAATGTTAAAAATATTGTTTAAATTGTTCGTTCTTATTTACAGTTTGATATAGCTATTTTAAATTTTTATTATTATTCTTTTTTTTATATGGTAAGCGGTTCAAGATGGACTGTACAGTCTTTTCCACAACCCCTGACATCTCGAAGGTGTTGGATGATGCAAGAGCTGGGGGTTGAGGGGCAGACGCACATTCTTTTTAAGCCGGGAGTATATACGTAGTCAACATTCTCAATGGCCATGCAAAATAATTGGCCTGGAATAATGGTAATTGACAATGGTTACTGTCTCACCTTACTAAATTAATGTCAAGTCTGATTTCTTAATCCGGCCCTGACAGGGATAGGTGTTCGTTTGGTAGGCGGTTCAGACTCCATGGAAGGTCGCGTTGAGGTGTTCTGGAACGGTGCTTGGGGGATGGTCTGTGATGACGACTGGGACCTACAAGACGCAACCGTTATCTGCCGGGAACTGGGTTTTGGAGAAGCTTATGCGGCTCCCATTGGAGCTGCATTTGGTGAGGGGACCGGAGACATACTGTTGGATGACGTTAAGTGCACGGGTAACGAGCAGACGGTGTTTGATTGCCCGGCACGAAGTCTGGGAGCCCACAACTGCTGGCATGACGAGGATGCCGGGGTTCGATGTAGTAAGTTGGTGACAACAGACTGAGGGTTTTTTTACGAGATCGAAAATACATTGCACATGAACGCTATTATAACTTAAATTCGGGTTTTGTAATAACACACACTGACTGAATTTGGTAAGGGAACCGTGGACATATTGTTGGATGATGTTGGTTGCACGTGAAACGAGGAGACGGTGAAAAAAAGACCAGGATACCGCAACTGCATTCATTACGAGGATGCCGGGGTTCGATGTAGTTAGTTGCAATGCTGACATCAAAATCCAGACTGGTTTTTATAAGATTGTAAAAAAATTATAGTCATAAAAAAGAAGATTATGTACACTATCTCAAAGTAATAACACACATCACTGCCTTTTGCGCTTTCAGTATGCATGGTTTACTCCCACATTTTCCTAAAGGCATATTGCGGTGCCAGATTTTCTCCCGGTATATGACAAGTGACATATTTTTGGTATTTTGATTATGCTTAGCTGGAGACCGACCCGTCATAATAATCTGCCCATCTAATCAGACGATCGTGTCAGATCGACACCAGACCTTCGCTACGGTCAACCTACCTGGTCCTGCCGCTTCGTACCACAGCAGCCTTGGACGGCTCGAAATCACCATTGACGTGGATGGTTCTACGCGTCGTGTTAATGACGAAGTCAGATTGAGTATTGCAAACTCTCCACACGTCTTGCAATTCAATGCAAGTGATGCAAACAACACTGCGACGTGCAGCACGCAAATCTCTGTTCTTGGTAGGTAATTATTAAAGGTTTTGCCCGTCCTGGACAATTTTGGAAAATGTGCATTTGAATTTGTAAAGCATAAATTCAATTTGGCGCTGATTTTGAGAACGACGTATATCCGGGTTTCATTTTGGCAATAACTAGTATTCAATTTCATTTTGCACCATTCAAATAAATGAATGTGCATAACGTTTCATTTAAAGGATTACAAATACGTGATTAGACTTTCGGTTTGACGGATGCGTTGCCGACTATTACAAATGTGCAATCCAATTCGCAGAAAATCGATTTGTTATTGTGACACGGGCTGAATTGTACATTCTTTTCATTCGTCATAATTTATATCGCAAAGTCTGCATTCATTATAAATAAAGTATACAGCCTATACAAATCATGATAAAGCTTTGACTGATTCATTGATTAATCAATGTATTGTAGACCCAATTGATCATTAATGCGTTCGTTCTTATGTACACAAAGGCCTATTTGAAATAGGCAAATGAAATGTTGAAAAGATACAAATCTTACCAAAATAAAATCAATCAAAATAATCTTGTAAGCATATTATTGGGACGGTAAAGGGAAACATCACGTGTCATGTTACATGGGATCCGGGGACTTTTTTTGTTGTTTCTTTGTCTTAATAGCATTTTAATGTCTTTCTGTATGTCTTAAAGTTCTGTCTCATTTCACCCGTTCGATTGCTTGGTTATATGATGCGATTGTGGCAAATGCTGAGCAAAAAAAAAGAACAGTTGTCTTCATCTAAGGTTTTTATATAGGATTTATTACAATAGTTGGTATGTTTTGAAAGACTACACCACTTGGTTTAGTTCAATCATCATGAATATTCAAAATTCAATCATTCAATCAAACATTCCTCATTTGTTAATTTTGTGAACACATCAATGAATTCTTGACTCGGCGTACGTTTAATGCGGGAAATCGACTGCACATTTAGCAAAATAGATTGATGATAAATTAAAAGGAATAAAGATTGCGGATGTTCCTTCGATTTCGCGCTAAAATGAAATGTCAATGTACCAAATTCAGTGCACATTCGGGAAATCGTACGCTGATTTTCTACGACTGAATACACCTTCATGGAAATAGAATTATCATTTGTTAAAAAGAAACAGGGATTTGGAACGTTCATTCTATTTTGCACGAAAACGAAAGCTTCTTTTACAGATTCTTGTACACATTTTCAGAAATTGTTCGGGAAAACCTATATTATACCCCATGTATAAGCCTATGTAATATAAGATCAATTTGAATGCAGTCTTTTAAAGCTTTGCGGGATCGATCCGAAGCGCCAGCGTTCTGTCCTGTGATTTTATTTCACTACAAATAATGACCCAAAACTGGCACTTTTGGGTCCAGCTCGGCTATAGGCCTATCATGGATTTTATTTGTCAATTTATTTTTGAATTTAAAATGTTTTAATTTTTTTTGTTTAAAGGGAATATACAACATTTGCAAACATCGAAAAATAAAACTACCAAGTTTTTGCGAAATACCTTAATAGGACGTTGGTAGATGACAGTCTAAAACATCCTGTAAAATTATGGCACCTGGTATACTGTCATTTTCAAGAAAAGTGGTATTTTTGTATCAATTTCCAACGCTGATCGGCCGATCAGCGTTGGAAACAACTGGCTTTTTTTCAAATACTGGCCCCAATTGACTATTGCACTTGTTTGCAATCGATTACAAACCTATGAACGGGTACGAGCCAGCTAGACTGGTTCCCTGACCTTACAATTCCCCAATGTATGTAAACTGCTCTGTTTCTTCTTATATGGAGTCAGGGAACCAGACTACAGGTAAATGATCGTTTTTCTTGGTTTTTATAGCATTTTCGAACCCAAAACCTCCAAAAAGTCAGTGTAACTACATTTGCTTTATATTTCCAATCCCCCAATTCCATCCATTTCTGAAAATTACAGCAAAAGCAAATGATGTATATTCCCTTTAATATTGTTCGTTCACATTTACATGTTGATATACCGGTAGCTATTTTAAGCTTTTATTATTATTTTTTATCTGGGAAGTGGTTCAAGATGGACTGTACAGTCTTTTCCACAACCCCTGACATCTCGAAGGTGTTGGATGATGCAAGAGCTAGGGGTTGAGGGAAAGACGCACACTCATTTTAAGCCGGGCGTATAGGTAGTCAACTTTCTCAACGGCCATGCAAAATTGGCCGGGAATAATAATTATTGACTATGGTTATACTGTCTTATCTAACTAAATTAATTTGTCAAGTTTGATTTCTGGATCCGGCCCTGACAGGGATAGGTGTTCGTTTGGTAGGCGGTTCAGACTCCATGGAAGGTCGAGTGGAGGTGTTCTGGAACGGTGCTTGGGGGACGGTCTGTGATAGAGGCTGGGACTTACGAGACGCAACCGTTATCTGCCGGGAACTGGGTTTTGGAGAAGCTTATGCGGCTCCCCGTCGAGCTGTATTTGGTGAGGGAACCGGAGCCATAGTGTTGAATGGTGTTCGTTGCACGGGTAACGAGGAGACGGTGTTTGATTGCCGGGCTACAAGGGGATCGGGACACAACTGCTGGCATGAGGAGGATGCCGGGGTTCGATGTAGTAAGTTGTTGACAGCAGACTGAGTTATGCACGATATTATAACTTAAATTCGGGTTTTGTAATAACACACACTGACTGAATTTGGTGAGGGAACCGTGGACATATTGTTGGATGATGTTGGTTGCACGTGTAACGAGGAGACGGTGAAAAAAAAGACCAGGATACCACGACTGCATTCATTACGAGGATGCAGGGGTTCGATGTAGTTAGTTGCAATGCTGACATCAAAATCCAGACTGGTTTTTATAAGATTGTAAAAAAAAATAATAGTCATGGAAAAGAAGGTTATGTACACTATCTCAAAGTAATAACACACAATCACTGCCTTTTGCGCTTTCAGTATGCATGGTTTTCCCCCACATTTCCCTAAAAGGCATATTGCACTGCCATAATTTCTCCCGGTACATGACAAGTGACATATTTTTGGTATTTTAATTATGCTTAGCTGGAGATCGGCCCGTCATTATAATCTGCCCATCTAATCAGACGATCGATTCAGATTCAAACCAGAACTTCGCAACGGTCAACCTACCTGGTCCTGCCGCTTCGTACCACAGCAGCCTTGGACGGCTCGAAATCACTATTGACGTGGATGGTTCTACGCGTCGCGTTAATGACGAAGTCAGATTGAGTATTGCAAACTCTCCACACGTCTTGCAATTCAATGCAAGTGATGCAAACAACACTGCGACGTGCAGCATGCAAATCTCTGTTCTTGGTAGGCAATTATTATTATACCCCCGATGTATATGTAATATGAAAACAATTTGATTGCAGTCTTTTAAAGTTTTGCTGGATCGATCCGAAGTGTCAGCATTCTGTCTTGTGACTTTAATTCACTGACTCATCGAGTACAGGCCTACAAAAAAATGCCCTAAACTGACCCTTTTTGGTCCAGCTCTGCTAAAGGCCTATTTTTTATTAAATTTTTTTACAATTTTTTATTGAATTTAAAATGTTAAGATATTTGTTTAAATTGTTCGTTCTTTTTTACAGTTTGATAAACCTGTAGCTGTTTTAAGCTGTTAATATTATTTTTAATCTGGGAAGCGGTTTAAATATGGACTTTACAGTCTTTTCCACAACCCCTGACATCTCGAAGGTGTTGGATGATGCAAGAGGGGTTGAGGGGCAGACGCACATTCATTTAAGCCGGGCGTGTATACGTAGTCAACATTCTCAATGGCCGTGCAAAATAATTGGCCTGGAATAATGATTATTGACTATGGTTATACTGTCTCATCTAACTAAATTAATTTGTCAAGTCTGATTTCTGGATCCGGCCCTGACAGGGATAGGTGTTCGTTTGGTAGGCGGTTCAGACTCCATGGAAGGTCGAGTGGAGGTGTTCTGGAACGGTGCTTGGGGGACGGTCTGTGATGACGACTGGGACCTACAAGACGCAACCGTTATCTGCCGGGAACTGGGTTACGGAGAAGCTTATGCAGCTCCCCATGAAGCTGCATTTGGTCGAGGAACCGGAGACATACTGTTGGATGAAGTTCGTTGCACGGGTAACGAGGAGACGGTGTTTGATTGCACGGCAATAAGGGGATCGGGACACGACTGCAGTCATTACGAGGATGCCGGGGTTCGATGTAGTAAGTTGTTAATGTTGACAACAGACTGATTTTTTTTACGAGATCGAAAATACATTTAACATGTTTTGTAATAACACACATTGACTGAATCAAGGGCGGATCCAGAACACAATTTTTGGGGGGCGGCCAAAAAAATAATTTGGTCCCGCAAAAAAGGGGTCCAAAACTTTACGGCAAGGGGCTCAGGGCCCGCTTAAGGGTCCCGAAAGTGTTTTTGATTCTAGATGCTCTGTGGTGCGTTCTGAGACAATTTCTGACCACTTTACCCAAATTTTGTGAGGAAAAGATGGTGGTGTACGCAGTTTTTTTCATTTTTTGCGACGTCACTAAAACAAAATTGGGTTCTTTTTTGGGGAGGGGGCATGGCCCCCGTTGCCCCCCCCCCCCCGGCCGCCCTTGGACTGAATTTGGTGAGGGAACCGTGGACAAAGTGTTGGATGATGTTCGTTGCACGGGTAACGAACAGACGGTGTTTGAATACCCGGCACGAAGTCTGGGAGACCACAACTGCGTGCATTACGAGGATGCCGGGGTTCGATGTAGTAAGTTGTTGACAACAGACTGAGTTTTTTTACGAGATCGAAAATACATTGTACATGAACGCTATTAATAATTCGGGTTTTGTAATAACACAAACTGACTGAATTTGGTGAGGGAACCGTGGACATGGTGTTGGATGATGTTGGTTGCACGGGTAACGAGCAGGCGGTGAAATTGCACGGCAAGAAGACCGGGAGAACACGACTGCATTCATTACGAGGATGCCGGGGTTCGGTGTAGTTAGTTGCAATGCTGACATCAAAATCCAGACTGTTTTTTTATAAGATAGTAAAAAAATTACAGTTTATGAAAGTTTTCGAATTTGAAAGTGTAAAATAGTATTTATTCACAGTAACATAACTCGTCATGATCGAACATTTGATCTGAGACAATTTGTAATATCGGAGATGATTCAAAATGATACAGTATGTAGTTGAAGAAGATTATAGTATAAGAAGTTAATATGTACACTATCTCAAAGTAATAACACACAATCACTGCCTTTTGCGCTTTCAGTATGCATGGTCTACCCCACATGTCCATAAAGGCATATTGCACTGCCAGAATTTCTCCCGGTATATGACAAGTGACATATTTTTGGTGTTTTAATTATGCTTAGCTGGAGATCGACCCGTCATTATAATCTGCCCATCTAATCAGACGATCGAGTCAGATCCAAACCAGAACTTCGTTACGGTCAACCTACCTGGTCCTGCCGCTTCATACCACAGCAGCCTTGGATGGTTCGAAATCACTATTGACGTGGATGGTTCTACGCGTCGTGTTAATGACGAAGTCAGATTGAGTATTGCAAACTCTCTACACGTCTTGCAGTTCAATGCAAGTGATGCAAACAACACTGCGACGTGCAGCTCGCAAATCTCCGTTCTTGGTAGGCAATTATTATTATACCCCAATGTATATGTAATATAAGATCAATTTGAAATGCAGTCTAAAGTTTTGCTCAATCGATCCGAAGTGCCAGCGTTGTGTCCTATGACTTTAATTCACTGACTCTCATTAAGTATAGGCCTACCAATAATGCTCTAAACTCAGTCTGGCACTTTTGGGTCCAGCTCGGCTGTGGGCCTATCATGGTTTTTTTTTATCAGTACATTTTTGAATTTAAAATGATTTTCTTTTAATTAATCATTTTTTTTAAATATCGTTCGTTCTCATTTCAGTTTGATATAGCTATTTTAAGCTTTTAATATAATTGTTTATATAAATGTTTCCTCAGTTAATCAGCCGCCAGTGATCACCTGCCCACCCAATCAGACGATTCAGACATATCCAAATCAAAACTTCGCAACAGTAACCTTACCCGAACCAGCCTCTGCATCCGACAACAGCGGATGGTTCGAAATCACCATTGACGCGGATGGTTCTACGCGTCGTGTAAATGACAGAATCAGTTTGAGTCTTACGCAGTCTAGACACACATTGCAGTACACTGCAAGAGATGCCAGCAACAACTTTGCCACATGCACCATGCAAATCACTGTTATAGGTAAGCAGTCATTTCCTGTGTTTACACCCGAACCTACTTTGACATGGAAAACCTTTTTTTTCCCTTTTGCTGCGAAATAGAAATTTTGCAAAATCAAAACAACAAAACTTGAGTATACGTAGTAGTTCCTTACAAGTGATGTTTCAAAACCAATTTTTTTATGACATCGACTAATCCAGCGTGTTTTTTCCCCCGGCAATCGCAAGTAGATTTTGGTAAATGCTTAAGGTGTGTACGCCTATACACTCTTCTTCGTATCCATCTGTATGTGATGCGTACGTGCAGGTTTACCAAACTTATTCGTGCTTGATACATCTTGCTAGAATACAATTTTTGTCTACTTTCTCAGTTGTGAAACTCGTCTGCCCAGCCAATTTCTCAGCATTAGCAAGTCCTGGCTCGACCAGCATATGAGCATTTGAAGACTTGGCAAATATAGTTCAAAGAGTTTGTTTGGAACCCTTTTCAAGATATTACACCAAAACAAGTTTAACATTGACTTAGTGAGAGAAGAAACATTTTGCCGTGCTTTTACAACAGGTCAGTGCCCAACCAACACAACCACTGACGGTCTGAGATGGCCTGTAGCAGTAGCTGGATCCACTGCCAAGTCTGTCCAACGATGTCCACTGACATCTGCAAATGGTTTGACTTCACCTCTCACAGTCTTTGAAACTTTTTCCATGGTCCATAATGTTTCTTGTTCTGCCTGATGTATCCAATCTTTCTTGTAATCTTCGCGATCGTCTCTCCACCTCAATTCTTCCTCTTTTTCGTTCGCTGTTTCTTGGCCGCAAGTCTCACTTATATCGCATTGATTCGCACAATTCAGTTTGTTCTGATAAAATGGTTTTGTTCATCTAAAATATTGCTTTTTGATCACCCTAAATGAAGCTGGTCAACCCGTAGCTGTCCGAAACTGTTCAAAGTTGGAGGCGCCTCTCTACTTCCGATGGGAGAAGCAGCAGACTCGTGGCTGCGGGGACAAGAAGGAAGTCTCTCTCGATAACGTCGTCAAGGTAATTTGTTTTATCTCAGGACGTTAATTGATCCAAATGGTATGATGGCTCAGTTTTCAAAAGGGCATTATATTGATGGCTCTTGTAGAGATGTCCTAGTTTATGAATCACGCTGCATGTACGTGTTTACTTGAGCAAATTATCAAAAACTGTAGGCAGATGCGGTGTTTTAAGAAGCTTAGATATGAAGATGTGACCATGAACCATATTCATTGACAGGTTGAGGTTAGCAAAGGCAATGCAGTCGAAGTGGCCGAGTTTCTTGCCAATCAGACGTCAGAGTCATCTAAGGAGGCAGAAGATGTTACGATGGTTGCCAGCATTTTGGAGAACATCGCAAAAGCAGGATCGGGGGACAAAGAGGTAAGTTGATAACCATTCCGGAGAGGGGACTTATACTTAGGTTCAAAGAAGAAAGGGCTGTGGAACAGCGATATGGTAGAAATGTATGTAACTGAAGTTAATTATAATCATAATTTCTTGAAGGTGACAGAACTGGTGCTGGAGACTGTCAGCAATGTCATCATGAGTGTTGGGCCTGAAACTCATGACTCCGAGCCCACTCAGATCGAGGCTGGTACCTCCTCAGCCATCGTTAAGTCCGTTGAGACTCAAATCTCCCTGACACTTCAGCAAGAGGGTAAAGTCAGTATACGTCAGGACTCCATCCACGTGGAGGCGGTCAGTCTTGAGCCAAACCAGACCAGGAACGGACTCAGCTTCGTGTCCGTGAAACAGTCTAATGTGACGTCTCCTGGACAAGGGTCACCGCAAGAGGGCACCCTTGCCGGTACCGAGGTCGAGACTTTGTACTCTAGTATGATACCAAAGGATCTCGATGTCTTGGCATCGGCTCGGTTGCCTGGCAACATCACTAATTTGCTACCGTCCCCTGATGGTAAGTTCATCATTCATGTGTGATCAAAGATTATGTACAATAATCGATATTTGATAAGATAAAAAAAGAGGGTGGGGCTACCCGGTGGTTGCTGAGGTCTACTATGCAAGCAATGGTTCAAATTGTGCCTACGTTTGAGACGCACTGCTGTTCCTTGTTGAAAGTGGAGTTATGATGGAAATGTTGGGATAACCTAAGCCTCCGGAAGTAGATTCTTATAGAATCTTAAACATCTTTCAAGGGATGACACTATGAAACGTTGTTTGTTGATAAGATTTTCGGGGGAAGTGCAAACCAAATATGAGAAACGTACCTCTTTAAACTATTTCTTCACAATGTAGCTCAGCTGCAAGCCAGTTTCCTGATTTACGCTGATGACACGTTGTTCCAGTCTGCTTCGATCAAAGAGCATCGAGGGGAGGGTAACTCGACTCGAAAGGTCGCTGGATCTGTCGTCTCACTGACTGTGGAGAATGTTGAACTTGTCAACCTCACAGAACCAGTCGTGATTGAATTCAAGGTGATCATGAGATAATTAATATTCAAGTTCATCCAGAGTAGAATACTTCACTGTTGCACGAGGGCCTATTCCTGCCAACTTAACATCAATGTCCAAGTTAATCAATTCAGATTGTACCCTCAATTTTGTGTAACCTTTTATCAATCTTCCGATTTCGATACTTAGGAGGAATCAAGCGAAGTCCACTGCGTGTCCTGGGACTTTGAGCTGGAAGATGGAGTCGGCGATTGGACGACAGATGGATGCGCGCTTGCTGAAGTGACCAATAAGACAGTCGTGTGTAATTGCTCTCATGCTACCAACTTCGCAATCCTAGTGGTATGTATAGTTCAATCTTGTGATTCCAAACTACTTCATACAGCTTTTTTTCCCATTTAAGAATGTAACAATTGCAGCCTCAAGGTGACTAGACTCCCGCAGGTTGCACCAACATTAGATCATGGAGCACATCACAAAGCAAATGAGTACCCCTTTCAGTTCGAAGAAAGATCGACACTACTTTAAGCCATACGAAAAGGAAAGGTCCGTTCAGTCAGGAAAAGAAGGAAAGTTATCAGGAAAAATACAACACATTGTTCTATAAAATCTACATGATTTCCCCGTTTGTACCTTTTTGAAATGCCTACGTTCAATGCCAACAAAAACACTTCATCTTCACACACTGAATGTTTCTCTACGTTTTTAATTAGGAGATCATTTTACTTGTTGGATATATAGATGCTACTATGAAAATTGGCTGGATTGGTAACTGGTATGAGGTTTCTTGCAGGATGTGAAGGGCCAAGCACCTGATGACAAAGATGACACTCCTGCTAAGCGAGCGCTTGATATCATCAGCCAGGTTGGCGCTGCACTGTCGATCATAGCTCTGGCCATCACGCTGATCATATACTTAGCTATCAGGTAAGATCATTGTAATGAAACGATCGGCAAAATTTAACACAACTATGTTTTCCCGTACGCTTATTACTCATACGTTCCATGTGTTGTCTTGTCGCTGTGAGGCAGTGTGAAAATAAAGAATATATATATAAACATCTTAACCTTTTTTTTGTAGGAAACTGCGAAGCGGAAAATCTCGTCAGATCTTCATCAATTTCTGCTTCTCGTTGTTCATGTTGTACATCGTGTTCGTTGCCGGCGTCGACAATGCTAAGGTGAGCGATGTTACATAACGCAGGAAACTTTTAAGTTTAATTAAAGGGGCGATAGATATGTGGAGCCACCAAGAGGTCAAAAGTGGCCAGGACCGGTCGGTAAAAGCACTTTCCATATCTTGAAAGGCATTGATTGTAATGTCTTTTGTGAATTGCATCTTGCTTTGAAATTATAACAGTTATATCTACATGTACTTCAATTTAAAGGGTTCCGGAGGTGGTTGTGTGTTTGTGGCTGCTTTACTCCACTACTTGACTCTGTCCACCATGATGTGGATGGCTGTTGAAGCCAGGAACATGTACGTCAGTACGGTGAAGGTGTTCCCAGAAGACACGCCTCGATACATGCTTAAGGCTTGCCTCATCGCTTGGGGTGAGTCCCTGTCTTAACTCAAACATTATTTTTAAATAGATACCAAGCAAAATCATTGTTATCTTCAGTTGAATCAAGATTGGAATCAAGTTGAATCAAGAATAAGATTTCAATCTCCTTTTTTAGGTTCTCCATTGATTGTGTTGATTATCACCTTGGCTGCAGCATCACATCATTATGCCAACGAGCATTAGTAAGTGAATGACCATGTTAGCTTTTAATCTGAGGGCGCTGTTTGGATTCCCCAATGACTGACACTCTCTCTCTACCTAATTATTATTCAAATAGAGTAGTTCTCGGAACGTCGGCTTTGTCCCAAGCGTCTGCTTACTTCACTGTATGCAGGGAATTTAAGAACCTTCTACAATCTAAACTACTCCAAATTTTATTCTCTTACGAATATGATTTTGTACTCCTCAAGCAGACCTTGGATCCATAATGAGCCGAATTATCCAGAGTCAGAGGTCTACAATCTCTTAACACAAGCCGAAACTGGAAACAAAGACAACGTTTCGAAAATGTCCAAAGACTTATACAGATGCGACTGTGATAAATATGCAGGTTATTAAGCACTGTATTAAAGCTGGTATTACCTACCTATATTAAAAAATGATGATCAATATTTCTTCTTTTGCAGCTGCTTCGTTGAGCCTGGTCTTGTGCTGTACCTCGGCCTCCTTGTTCCAATTGGTCTCATCCTCATCCACAACATCATCACCTTCATCTTAGTCATGCGCAGTCTCCTGAAGGTCAAGGAGGCATCTCGCTCCCAGCAGATCTCCAAACGCCTCCAGAATGCCGTGGGAATCTCCGCCCTCATGGGGTTGACCTGGTGTTTTGGGTTCCTGGCCATCAACGAGGCAGCCTTTGCCTTCCAGCTCATCTTCTGTCTGGCCAACTCCTTGCAGGTGGGTGTTTCATTCCTTGGCACCTCATTTCATCGCGGTACAGCCTCACTTAATTCCCACAATTTTACCAACTCTGTAGCTCACTCTCTTGAGACGTGACTCTGTCATGAGTTTAACTACCGGGACATGCAGGGTCTTGTCCTTCCCTTTAGCTCTGTTGCCCCAAAGAGCTTGTTTTACAGGTACATGTACAATCATTAGATGTGCTCAAGTAGACTCTTGTTCCTCCATGGCGTATCGTATATTCACCTGTTCTTATCAATTATCTGCCTCATTTTCCTAACACCACTTGTGAGCTGAGGGTTATGGCGAATGAGGTACAGTTTTAGCGGCCTCATGCACTGTGTAGTTCCTTACCAAGAACTTTATTTCCTATAGTAGCGTGAATTTATATTGGGTTCTTGTCCTCCAAGTTTCGCCAATTGCAGGCAAAAGGGGAACACAGACAGAATAACTCCAGAGAGACTCGAATTTAGTTCAGCAATTAAAACTCTGCGGTCAACTTGCCGCACCGCTGCCAGAACATGAACTGCTGATTCCCAGCATAGAATAACACAGGCAGACAGAACTTAGTACATTGTAACAACTTAGCCCGCCATGGAGTCTAGTTACTTGTAACAAAGGAACTAGGTCAGCGCAGTGTAAACAGCGCGTCGTCGGAGCCCTCCGTCGGCGGCTATAGTGAGCAAAAAAGAAAAAATACAAACTGTCCGTAACACTCCATTTCTCTCTTGTACTTACTTTTTTATTTTGTAGGTGTAGACCCTTGCTTTGTGGCTTGTTAAATAATTATGTAAAGTAGGGGCGGGAACTACGTACCAACATCAATTTTGTAAACGTACGGGGTCTGTTTGATAACCAAGTCGTAATTATTTGCTCCCATTGTAGGGCGTGGTTGTGTTCATCATGTTCTGCGCTCGACGTGAGGAGGTCCGCACAGCCCTGGCGCCTTACATGAAGCGCATCTGCTGCGGCCATGAGTGCCGCTTGCCCACACTGCATCCTGAAAAGTCCAACGAGTCAGAAATGGTGTCAGCGACGGCTCACACTCTACCGTCAGCCGGGCAGACTGCAGAAGTGGAGATCTCTGTGACAACACCGCAATAGGAAGACCACGTTGCAATTTCAAAGAAAGGCTCACTACAAGGTTGAGCCATTCTTGTGGCATACATTTGCTAAGTTCTGGGGTCGTTGAGGTACCATTATAACAGGTAACGTAAAGCAGATATTGACATCCTCCAAGCCCTAAAGCGTCATGTTCTATGTTTAATAATCAATACGTATGGTGTTTCATTTAATAAAATGTTTAGCATATTTCATAAACTGCTTAGCATGTTTTAAGCTGTGTTTAGATTATTATACTGCAAGGAATAAGGTAAATAGTAATGAAACACAGAGCTTTTTTATAATTACATTATTCTCAAATTTATATAACATTTCAACAATTTTACATTTCGACATGAAAGAGGTTGATTCGCGTGCATATTTCCTAACGCAAATGCATGTAATCGGAAACCGCTTCGTTATTTCACGATCAAGTGAAAGTATTTGATGGAGTATCGATTGAAAAATATCGAGTCTCGAATATTTAGCATAATTGATATTCATTTTACCACTGGATACACAACTTGAAAGCCATGAGGTATACCCACTGCAGACACGAATCCCTCAACCAATGAAGAAACTTAAATTTGTGACCTACTGAGGCAAAATGAGGAATGTCCCCAAAAATCTTGTTTTGAGTAATCGACGCCTGCAGTCGGATATATACTAGAAAAAATCATGTCAAAAATTAATCGATATTGATTGTTTTGTATTTTTGAGTAGCCAAGGTATCCAACATTCAAACTATGCATTTTTGTTGGGGAAAAATACCAACAAAAGTGAAAAAAATTGAAGAACGTTTTTCACTGCCTTTGGTGATGTAATCCGTGTCTTTTTTTAAAGCCGTTTTTTTTTCGAAACGAGGTTAGCGAAACTTGGCAGGACACTGTTGAAGTTCCTGCGTCATATCTTTGGAATAAATTAAGCTACAGGAATAAATTTGGTATCATTGGAAAGTCAATGATTTAACATGATACGTACATAACGTGACAAGTCAAAGGTGGGGGTTATTCCTCGTTATGCTATGGCAGGTCACATATGCGTAATTATATTAACTGAATTCGCTGCTTTGGCAGGTTGCATGTAGTTATTACTCATTGCAACAATGTAACGAATTGTAAGTATTACTCAGCATTAGAATACGGTTTAAATTGTTGTTCGTAAAGACAGGATAACATAGCCCACACTTTGTAGCTCTAGTCGGCCTACTGGTGCCCAGAAATTCGGCATTGTCGCAAAATGTCGCTGGTTGATGAATGTATGCACGCTTTATTCAGCGGTCGGGGGTGGAATCCGACCCTCGACTTTTTCCGCGATAGCCTTGAATTTTTTTTGTCCGCGACCTGAGCTGTGAGGACTTTTTAGCCTCGAGCCTTGCGCTTCTTTTGATACCAAAAACATAAAACTCGAGCAGCGGGTTGCTACGCGCCGTGAAAACCTAATTTCCCCATATACGTAGTGTACGCAGAACAGAATTACCATTCGTGCATATGAATAATTAATTAGCCATAATTTCAAATTTACCTATAGTCATGAAATTTCTTGGGTACGTTTATGATGAGTTGTTCTATGCATGTACCGAGTTTCATAAGGGAAGCCCCCTCCCCCCGAGATGGTGAAAATAACCCAGCTCTTTTAGGGTTAAGGTAACGACGTACAATTCCAAATTAAGCTTCGGCGTGAAGTTTTCATTTGCCCCCCCCCCACACATAAAAACCTAGACACGCTACTGATAGGGCCTTATTTGTAAATTTGTAAACCACCATAAGCACACCACAACACTTTTAAATACACAGTTTGCAATGTCGACAGTTTTAATAGGACAAAACTTTAAATGCTCAATGTTGGTTGAATGTACTATAAACGTGCCTAAATAAAGGCTGCTGAAAATTGTCTGATGATAATCCTGATTCAAGGTCATGCTTCGTAAATTAATTCGTGGGGAGTAGGTCCCCCGCTGTCACATTTTTTTTTATAATCTTTGTTTTGATGGGAGATGTTAATAAAAAAGACGGTTACAGCAAACACATATACTTAATTTTAAGCTCATTTTGTTGATTAATGCGTGAATGTCGCGTACCTTTTGATTAGCCAACAATTTAAAACATATGCGTGGTATCAGAACCAGGCAGGTTTTTTTCTGGGTTTCTTTTCCTTTAATAAGATTTCAACACCCAGGCTCACATCATCCAAAAGGATGATCTAACAAATTTTGGAGACAAAAAATGAAATACTTAACAAAATTTGTTCAACAATTTGTAAACTGTTGATGAAAATGTTGTAAATGGAGGCAAGATAATGTGTAGTAATATTAACGTCACGTGGCACATAGTGCTCTATTTTTATGGGAAACTTTAATAGGGTGCTTATTTTGGTCAATTTTTTTCGGTTTGCGGTAACATCATGTGGTAATAACTACTGCTCATATTATTTCGCTCACAGCGAACTGACACCCGAGCGAGCAGGGCATCTCACTACAAGTACAATGCCCAACAGACAACCAATCAGAATCTACCAACACAAGTTTCATTCGTACGCGTAAAATATTCGCCTTTTGCGGACGTTGAAGAAACCCCATTTTTTTTGGCATTGGTGATTGGTCACCGCTGTTTCCGAGACGCACAACGCGTATATTGTACATGATAAAGTGCCCTGTGATGGGTCTGTCTGATGCTTGCCAGGAAACAGTGAAGCCAGAGTCATGCACAAGTCTACTTTTCGTGAATTCAAAATGGCAGCCTCAAACAAGGCGTTTGTGACAAGGATGTTTCCCGAATTGAAGGTGGAATTTCTCTTTTCTTCCCAAAAGGTATGTAAACCTAACCACCACCATTTGTATTTTCACCTCCCATTGAAGCCTACAGGGGCACATAAGGCAGTTTGAAGACCATTTTGGGGGTCGTATTTTGATTGGGGGTACGAGTGAAAATGGTCAAAAAAAATTAATAGTAGCCGCAATGAGGGACATCGTTCTCGGACTCTACTATCGCCCGACCATGTCCAAATGTTAAAAAAAGCGATCTAGTTACTCGGACTAGTCGTGTCCGATGTGTAAACAACCGGTTTTTCTCGGGAACGGTGAGACATTAGGTTGGTTTCCTTTCAACCACATGTTTGAAATAGGATAAGTAAACAATCCAAAACATGAAATTTTCGGGGATTTCAGGACCTAGTGCCCCTTTAATTTCAAATTGTATACAATTCTACAACTGTGTGCAGTGTGGGGCCCAATTTCAAGGCGCTGCTAAGCACACAATTTTCTGCTAACAGAGCCTCCGTCTATTTTATGGAGACCTTAAGCATAAGCACAGCAAAAGGCACGCTTACTTCGGAGGAAAAATTTGCTTAACTTAGTGACGTAACAATAGAGATCTCCATGCACGCGCGAAATGGTGCTTAAGGTTAGCAAATTTTTCTGCTATGCTAAACACAACTTTTCTGTTAACTGTTAGGCAGCGCCGTGACATTCGGCCCGGGTCTCTCCGCAATCAAAATTGACCTATCACGGTAGAATCGCGTTAGAATCGCGTCAACGCAGCTTGTGAAATATTGTCCAATTACATGGCATAAAAATGGACGCGGAAACGCGCAATATCTGACACAAACAAAACTTTAATAGCGTACACAAATTCCATAGGGTTGTCTAAGGGGCGTGGCTTACTCGCCCCTATTTATAAATAGCGATAAAACGGTGTTCAGACAAGGGCGGATCCAGGGGGGGGGGGGCCAAAGGGGGCCATGCCCCCCCCCAAAAAAAAAAACTAAACCAATTGGGTTTTTTTATGTGACGTCGCAATAAAGGCAGGCAATGAGTACACCACCATCTTTTCCTCAGAAAACATTCGCTATAGTGGTCAGAAATTGCTTCAGATCGCACCACAGAGCATCGAGAATCCAAAAAAAAATTCGGGGCCCTTAAGCGGGCCCCGAACCCCATGCCGTAATTTTTGGACCCACTTTTTGGGAGACACAAATGTTTTTTTGGCCCCCCCCCCCAAAAAAAATTGTGTTCTGGATCCACCCTTGTGTTCAGATCGTTTCGTATACAAACCAAAATAGATTGATATCAGCAGAACTTGTTATTCCTCGCGCAGTCTTGCCAAATCTTCAGAGATGGTCTGCGTATGCTGTTAATCAGGAAATATATTTATTTCTGTTTCCTTCCTCAACCAGTCATAAAAAAAACATTACAATGCCAGCTGGACCAACAAAGAAACTGTGGGCATTAGGATATGCTTCATGTAATTTTTATTTATTTATTTGCAGTCTTATTTAAACAGGGTGGCCTCCTTAGTTAAAAAACTGCTTTCCTTGAGGGCCCTGTACAAAAAAAAAATTAAAACTATAAACCAAAACCAATTAACTAAGTAACATTTCAATAAAAAAAAAAAATACAGTTATTCAAATATAAACATAAATTAATGTTACTTGTTTAAGCAAATATATAAAGTACTAAAAAGCAATACAAAAGATAACAGCATGTTAAATTAATAACTCATATGAAGTAAAAAAACAAACAAACAAACTCCTACAAAATATTACGACAACATGATCATAAGTTACATGTACAATTATATCAGAATAAAATGATTAAACACATCCACTGGAAAACCAAAAAAAAAGTTAGTTCAGCCTACTTTCACTCTCAGACAGATAAATAACATTGTAAAGTCAACTTTGACGATTTCCTTTATTATAAACCAAACGAAGCGTGCAAGGGCCTGCGACATGTATATAAAAGCCGTACTTAAAATTGCTTCCTCATTTACCATCTTGCAAAGAGCAAAGTTGGTACATGTTTTCAGTGAAAAAGACACAAGGAAAATGAGTCGTGATAGATTGGTGAATAAATAAGTACATCAGCAACTTGTCATGGACGCCATGTTCAACATGAGGTCAGGAAGTTCTTTCTCTGTGGCGTTTGCCATCCTCGCTTTCTTTGCCTTCGGATGCAACTTCCAAGTGGCTGCTTTAGGTAAGCGATATTATAATCAACTGAACTGTTAAAGGCTGGTTAACTTTAGGTAAAATGTGAGGCGTTCAGGCAAATTGAGACAGAGCTGGGCAGAGGTCGGAGTGAACGTTTGCGGGTATAAGGAAGGAGAAATAATATTTTCCTTGCGATACTGTTTGTTGCACTTAATTGGACATTCCGCTTGCAAGTTTAATGACTGTTTAAATTCGCATTTATCGACATGTCAAAAAAGTAAACTTTTTAGAAAAGGACCTTTAAAGTTCTAGTTGTGTAGTCGTGGAAATGCATTTACACATTTATTCCAAGTTGTTCAAGTGTAGTACACAATCATATCGAAGAAAAAAAATCACCCCATTCGGTGTTCCCCCCCCCCCCATTTTGTCTCCACTATGGCTTGTGCCCATTTTTGTCTCATTTGGGCTTAATGTCTCACAAATAACAATTGGGGAAAATATTAACCGTTGATGAAGCTACCGTATTTATATTCCATTTTACTTTTATTTGTTGATGTTTTGTGTCGATTTGAGAGTGAATGAAAATTATATTTTTTACAGTACTGATAGAACTCTTTAGCTCATCATGATCAAATATTTGAGCTGAGACAATATCTGAGATGCTTCAAAATGATTTTAAATAACAGTATATTCGGTATAAACAGTGTAACTGACACGCGCACGTGGGTGTCAGTTCGTGAAAACCACGTAAAATCAATGGACCGATCCAGTAAGCTCCGCCCAGTGCGCACGTTGGCAAATTTACTCAGATTATATAACCGACATACAGATCCTTGTCATTTGATTGGTGAAACTCACATCACGTGGCATTCGTTATTGCTCCCATTCATGCCGCGGCTCAAAAAGTACTATCCGCCCATGGGGAATGGGAAATACTATTCAACAGTTAGAATCATGACGCGGTATTTGTGTGCAAATCATAGAGCTGTATGCATGCTGGTGTGCGCGTTCAGCGTTGCGCGTAGCGCGTATTGTTCCAAAGAGCCAGCGCTACAGCGTTGGGTTCAAACATTTTCGTGAAGGGGTGGTTTGGAAGAGACAAATACATTTTCCTCCAGTTTTGTGTTGAAAAAAAGTTCAAATATATCAAATGACAAGGATCTATATGTCAGTTATATAAAACAAATATTGACTGGCTTTAAATTGTGGAATAGGAGGAATATTATCGCTCGGTAAAATCTGGACTTTTCCAGTTCACTCGGCTTCGCCTCGTGAAATGGAAAAGTCCAGATTTTACCTTGCGATAATATTCCTCCCATTCCACGCTGAGCCACTCAATATTTGTATACTAGTAAAGTGCCGCGCTGCCAAAAATATCCCGGTTCTGTAAATACGCGCGCGTGCAGCGCACTCATGCGCAACATACAGAGTATACAAATATTGAGTGGCTCAGCGTGGAATGGGAGGAATATTATTGCAAGGTAAAATCTGGACTTGTCCATTTCACGAGGCGAAGCTGAGTGAACTGGAAAAGTCCAGATTTTAACGAGTTTTATATAACTGACATATAGATCCTGGTCATTTGATATATTTGAACCTACAACTGTGTGCAGTGCGGGTCTCTCAATCAAAATTGACCTATCACGGTAGAATCGCGTTAGAATCGCGTCAACGCAGCTTGTGAAATATTGTCCAATTACATGACACAAAAATGGACGCGGAACGCGCAACATCGGAGACAAACAAAACTTTAATAGCGTACACAAATTCCATAGGGTTGTCTAAGGGGCGTGGCTTACTCGCCCCTATTTATAAATAGCGATAAAACGGTGTTCAGTTCTTTTCGTATACAAACCAAAAAAGATTGAAATCAGCAGAACTTGTTATTCCTCGCGCAGTCTTGCCAAATCTTCAGAGATGGTCTGCGTATCCTGTTAATCAGAAAATATATATATTTCTATTTCCTTCCTCAAACAGTCATAAAAAAAACATTACAATGCCAGCTGGACCAACATGTCTAGACATATCAGACGTTATACAGGGGGCTTGCTCCGTGGATAACGGGTGATACTCAGACTAGTAAAGTGCCGCACTGTGGAGGATGTCAGTTAGTTAGTATGGTTCCCAGACCAAAAGATTCTGACTATTCCTGATGAATCTTAGCTCAGGCCAACCTCGTCCCCAGGGTGTCGAGCAGTACGCGCCCACCACTACCTGCTCTCTCACCCTGGTATTGGATCATTTGCATGTGCAAGATTTTTGAACACGTATGCAAATGAGGAATAGTCTGGTGCCTGCCTGTGCGTTACATTTGCGTTTGTTTTTGTATGCGGTGTCTGGAGTAAAAGCAGAATCAATTCGTCGCAGCGCGAGCCTGGCGTAAGTTACAAAAACAATTTTATTTTAATTAAACTGTTACGATCTTATCGAGACAACATGCAGTATCACATTGCATATTAATATGAACAAATTGGAAAGAAAATGAATATTTTGGAGAAGGCATTGACGAATGATCGCGAAAACACGTAATGCACGTTGTTAATAACAACACCAAGTACACGATATAAATCCATTACTAGCCAATTGCGGTATCGAATCAGGATACAGGAAGAAAGTTTCCTATCCAGGGCTTACTATTGGAAACTATGTTGGAAATAAAGTAAGCACTGGGGACGAGGTTAAGGTCAGGACGCCTCCGTGGCTAAAAATAAACATGACGACATTGATGGCCCTTTTTCAAAGCTTGGCTTCGTTTCCGATTTCGCATTATCACTTTTAGCTTTTAATGTTCTGATCAAATTTTGTAAATAAATCACTTGCTTCGTATTATCATACATTTATGATAATACAGTTTGTTGTTTCTGTAAGATAACATTGACTAAATGTTGATCTGGAATCTTCAAATTTAGGCACCCAAATAGCACTGTAAGCAGACGGAGCCGAATGAAGACCGAGTTTTGGAAAATCTCAGTAACGGTCGTCAAATTCAAAATTGTACATGACGCAGCAAAAAGTTCGCCCATACGATCCGAGTATATTTGATGCACAAAATCGTCGTTGAATTTCAAGTTTTCTAAATGAAAGCAATTAATATTAATTATCTACTCATTTGAAAAAAAAAATAATAAGCAATAAGCGGTTAATTAAACCTATATTATACTTGGAAATACTCGGGCACTATCCGATTGTCGACGAAAGGAATTCAGCAAACTTCGGAAATTTTCGAAAAAAGAGGAATTCCTCCCGTTTTAGTCACGTGACGTAAATTGTAATACAATGTATTACCGGAGGCTACCGGACCTAAGATTCATCAGGAATAGTCAGAATCTTTTGGTCTGGGAACCAGACTATTAGTTAGTGAAACCAAAATATCCCAGTTCTGTAAATACGCGCGCGTGCAGCGCACTCACGCGCAACATACAGAGTGTCAGTTCGTGGTGCCGATGCCGATGATGTTCGTCTAAAAAGTTAAGACGAGAGTGCACGTTGCAGGCTTTGGCCCACGGCCTCATGCGTTATAGCAGCACAAAACTTGCCTTTGAAGTTGATGCAGTTGCCTTGATGGTTCTTTTTTGCGTTGTTTTAAGAACTTACAATGTTGAATTTCATTATTGTCAATGATTTGACTTTTAAACCTTTGTTAATCTTGAACCAAGCTGAAACAAAGTAGCGGATATGATACAATTTTGTGAGTTTTTTTTGTTCTTAAAGTTTCATCCTCCAATCGAATGACAAAGATGTACTTGTATGTTATATATGTTTTGCATTCGTACAATGGTGAGAATATTTTCACTCGTTGAAAGATGGAAAAATCCACATTCAATCTTTCAACTCATGAAAATATTCTCACCATGCATTGCACTCATAAACATTCATTATTTGTATACTAATATCCATTATGCTTCTGTGATGTTATTTCTCAATCCACCAAGTTTTAGTTTCGGTCGTTTTGTTCCATGTTTAAAAGGGTGGAATTCAACAATTTGCAAATACAGCCAAATGCACGAAATCATACCTTCAAAAGACTCTTAATGTAGAAACAAATTCAGAGTGTTGCTGGGGCATCGTTATTCTTGTAAACTCTTTTTGAAACAAAATATACTCCAGCCTTCTCTTCAGCCTTCTCTTCCCCCCCCCCCCCCCCCCCCCCCCCCCCCCACCCAACCAAAATTTGATTATGCATCCGCCTTTGCATTGTGCGTACATTGATTAGACTTTCGGTTTGACGGATGCGTTGCCGATTATTACAAATGTGCAATCCAATTCGCAGAAAATCGATTTGTTATTGTGACACGGGCTGAATTGTACATTCTTTTTCATTTGTCATAATTTATATCGCAAAGTCTGCATTCATTATAAATAAAGCATACAGCCGATACAAATCATGATACAGCTTTGACTGATTCATTGATTATTCACTGTATTGTAGGCCCAATTGATCATTAATGCGTTTGTTCTTATGTACACAAAAGCCTATTTGAAATAGGCAAATGAAATGTTGAAAAGATATAAATCTTACCAAAATAAAATCAGTTAAAATAATCTTGTAGGTATATTATTGGGACGGTAAAGGGAAACATCAGTGTCATGTTACATGGGATACAGGTGCTTTTTTGTTGTTTCTTTGTCTTAATTGCATTTTAATGTCTTTCTGTATTTGTTAAAGTTCTGTCTCATTTTATTAGTTCGATTGCTTGGTTATATGATGCGATTGTGGCAATTGCTGAGCACAAAAAAAGAACGATTGTCTTCATCTTAGGTTTTTATATAGGATTTATTACAATAGTTGGTATGTTTTGAAAGACTACACCACTTGGTTTAGCTCAATCATCATGAATATTCAAAATTCAATCATTCAATCAAACATTCCTCATATGTTCTTGACCTGGCATACGTTTAATGCAGGAAATCGGCTGCACATTTAGCGAAATAGTTTGATGATAAATTAAAAGGAATACAGGATTGCGGATGTGCCTTCGATTTCGCGCTAAAATGAAATGTCAATGTACCAAATTCAGTGCACATTCGGGAAATCGTACGCTGATTTTTTACGACTGAATGCACCTTCATGGAAATAGAATTATCATTTGTTAAATACAAACAGCGATTTGGGACGTTCATTCTATTTCGCACGAAAACGAATGCTTCTTTTACAGACTCTTGTACACATTTTCCGAAATTGTTCGGGAAACCTATATTATACCCCCATGTATAAGCCTATGTAATAAAAGATCAATTTGAATGCAGTCTTTTAAAGCTTTCCGGGATCGATCTGAAGCGCCAGCGTTCTGTCCTGTGACTTTAATTCACTACAAATAATGCCCCAAAACTGGCACTTTTGGGTCCAGCTCGGCTATAGGCCTATCATGGATTTTTTTTATCAATTTATTTTTGAATTTAAAATGTTTTAATTTTGTTCTTTAAAATTGTTCGTTCTCATTTACAGTTTGATATACCGGTATATTTTAAGGTTTTATGACTATTATTAATATCTGGGAAGTGGTTTAAGATGGACTGTACAGTCTTTTCCACAACCCCTGACATCTCGAAGGTGTTGGATGATGCAAGAGGGGTTGAGGGCCAGACGCTCACTCATTTAAGCCGGGCGTATACGTAGTCAACATTCTCAATGGCCATGCAAAATAATTGGCCTGGAATAATGATTATTGACTTTGGTTATACTGTCTCATCTAACTAAATTAATTTGTCAAGTCTGATTTCTGGATCTGGCCCTTACAGGGATAGGTGTTCGTTTGGTAGGCGGTTCAGACTCCATGGAAGGTCGAGTGGAGGTGTTCTGGAACGGTGCTTGGGGGACGGTCTGTGATGACCTATGGGACCTACGAGACGCAACAGTTATCTGCCGGGAACTGGGTTTTCGAGAAGCTTATGCGGCTCCCATTGGAGCTGCATTTGGTGAGGGAACCGTGGACATAGTGTTGGATGATGTTCGTTGCACGGGTAACGAAGAGACGGTGTTTGATTGCCCGGCACGAAGTCTGGGAGTACACGACTGCGTGCATAGCGAGGATGCCGGGGTTCGATGTAGTAAGTTGTTGACAGCAGACGTAGTTATGCACGATATTATAACTTCAATTCGGGTTTTGTAATAACACACACTGACTGAATTTGGTAAGGGAACCGGGGACATATTGTTGGATGATGTTGGTTGCACGTGTAACGAGGAGACGGTGAAAAAAAGACCAGGATACCACGACTGCATTCATTACGAGGATGCCGGGGTTCGATGTAGTTAGTTGCAATGCTGACATCAGAAATCCAGACTGGTTTTTATAAGATTGTAAAAAAAAATAGTCATGGAAAAGAAGGTTATGTACACTATCTCAAAGTAATAACACACAATCACTGCCTTTTGCGCTTTTAGTATGCATGGTTTTCCCCCACATTTCCCTAAAAGGCATATTGCACTGCCATAATTTCTCCCGGTATATGACAAGTGACATTTTTTTGGTATTTTAATTATGCTTAGCTGGAGATCGACCCGTCATTATAATCTGCCCATCTAATCAGACGATCGATTCAGATTCAAACCAGAACTTCGCTACGGTCAACCTACCTGGTCCTGCCGCTTCGTACCACAGCAGCCTTGGACGGCTCGAAATCACTATTGACGTGGATGGTTCTACGCGTCGCGTTAATGACGAAGTCAGATTGAGTATTGCAAACTCTCCACACGTCTTGCAATTCAATGCAAGTGATGCAAACAACACTGCGACGTGCAGCATGCAAATCTCTGTTCTTGGTAGGCAATTATTATTATACCCCCGATGTATATGTAATATGAAAACAATTTGAATGTAGTCTTTTAAAGTTTTGCTGGATCGATCCGAAGTGTCAGCATTCTGTCTTGTGACTTTAATTCACTGACTCATCGAGTACAGGCCTACAAAAAAATGCCCTAAACTGACCCTTTTTGGTCCAGCTCTGCTAAAGGCCTATTTTTTATTAATTTTTTTTACAATTTTTTATTGAATTTAAAATGTTAAGATATTTGTTTAAATTGTTCGTTCTTTTTTACAGTTTGATAAACCTGTAGCTGTTTTAAGCTGTTAATATTATTTTTAATCTGGGAAGCGGTTTAAATATGGACTTTACAGTCTTTTCCACAACCCCTGACATCTCGAAGGTGTTGGATGATGCAAGAGGGGTTGAGGGGCAGACGCACATTCATTTAAGCCGGGCGTGTATACGTAGTCAACATTCTCAATGGCCATGCAAAATAATTGGCCCGGAATAATGATTATTGACTATGGTTATACTGTTTCATCTAACTAAATTAATTTGTCAAGTCTGATTTCTGGATCCGGCCCTGACAGGGATAGGTGTTCGTTTGGTAGGCGGTTCAGATTCCATGGAAGGTCGAGTGGAGGTGTTCTGGAACAGTGCTTGGGGGACGGTCTGTGATGACGACTGGGACCTACAAGACGCAACCGTTATCTGCCGGGAACTGGGTTACGGAGAAGCTTATGCAGCTCCCCATGAAGCTGCATTTGGTCGAGGAGCCGGAGACATACTGTTGGATGAAGTTCGTTGCACGGGTAACGAGGAGACGGTGTTTGATTGCACGGCAATAAGGGGATCGGGACACGACTGCAGTCATTACGAGGATGCCGGGGTTCGATGTAGTAAGTTGTTAATGTTGACAACAGACTGATTTTTTTTACGAGATCGAAAATACATTTAACATGTTTTGTAATAACACACATTGACTGAATCAAGGGCGGGTCCAGAACACAATTTTTGGGGGGCGGCCAAAAAAATAATTTGGTCCCGCAAAAAGGGGTCCAAAACTTTACGGCAAGGGGCTCAGGGCCCGCTTAAGGGTCCCGAAAGTGTTTTTGATTCTAGATGCTCTGTGGTGCGTTCTGAGACAATTTCTGACCACTTTACCCAAATTTTGTGAGGAAAAGATGGTGGTGTACGCAGTTTTTTTCATTTTTTGCAACGTCACTAAAACAAAATTGGGTTCTTTTTTGGGGAGGGGGCATGGCCCCCGTTGCCCCCCCCCCCCGGCCGCCCTTGGACTGAATTTGGTGAGGGAACCGTGGACAAAGTGTTGGATGATGTTCGTTGCACGGGTAACGAACAGACGGTGTTTGAATACCCGGCACGAAGTCTGGGAGACCACAACTGCGTGCATTACGAGGATGCCGGGGTTCGATGTAGTAAGTTGTTGACAACAGACTGAGTTTTTTTACTAGATCGAAAATACATTGTACATGAACGCTATTAATAATTCGGGTTTTGTAATAACACAAACTGACTGAATTTGGTGAGGGAACCGTGGACATGGTGTTGGATGATGTTGGTTGCACGGGTAACGAGCAGACGGTGAAATTGCACGGCAAGAAGACCGGGAGAACACGACTGCATTCATTACGAGGATGCCGGGGTTCGGTGTAGTTAGTTGCAATGCTGACATCAAAATCCAGACTGTTTTTTTATAAGATAGTAAAAAAAATACAGTTTATGAAAGTTTTCGAGTTTGAAAGTGTAAAATAGTATTTATTCACAGTAACATAACTCGTCATGATCGAACATTTGATCTGAGACAATTTGTAATATCTGAGATGATTCAAAATGATACAGTATGTAGTTGAAGAAGATTATAGTATAAGAAGTTAATATGTACACTATCTCAAAGTAATAACACACAATCACTGCCTTTTGCGCTTTCAGTATGCATGGTCTACCCCCACATGTCCATAAATGCATATTGCACTGCCAGAATTTCTCCCGGTATATGACAACTGACATATTTTTGGTGTTTTAATTATGCTTAGCTGGAGATCGACCCGTCATTATAATCTGCCCATCTAATCAGACGATCGAGTCAGATCCAAACCAGAACTTCGTTACGGTCAACCTACCTGGTCCTGCCGCTTCATACCACAGCAGCCTTGGATGGTTCGAAATCACTATTGACGTGGATGGTTCTACGCGTCGTGTTAATGACGAAGTCAGATTGAGTATTGCAAACTCTCTACACGTCTTGCAGTTCAATGCAAGTGATGCAAACAACACTGCGACGTGCAGCTCGCAAATCTCCGTTCTTGGTAGGCAATTATTATTATACCCCAATGTATATGTAATATAAGATCAATTTGAAATGCAGTCTAAAGTTTTGCTCGATCGATCCGAAGTGCCAGCGTTGTGTCCTATGACTTTAATTCACTGACTCTCATTAAGTATAGGCCTACCAATAATGCTCTAAACTCAGTCTGGCACTTTTGGATCCAGCTCGGCTGTGGGCCTATCATGGGTTTTTTTTTATCAGTACATTTTTGAATTTAAAATGATTTTCTTTTAATTAATCATTTTTTTTTAAATATCGTTCGTTCTCATTTCAGTTTGATATAGCTATTTTAAGCTTTTAATATAATTGTTTATATAAATGTTTCCTCAGTTAATCAGCCGCCAGTGATCACCTGCCCACCCAATCAGACGATTCAGACATATCCAAATCAAAACTTCGCAACAGTAACCTTACCCGAACCAGCCTCTGCATCCGACAACAGCGGATGGTTCGAAATCACCATTGACGCGGATGGTTCTACGCATCGTGTAAATGGCAGAATCAGTTTGAGTCTTTCGCAGTCTAGACACACATTGCAGTACACTGCAAGAGATGCCAGCAACAACTTTGCCACATGCACCATGCAAATCACTGTTATAGGTAAGCAGTCATTTCCTGTGTTTACACCCGAACCTACTTTGACATGGAAAACTTGTTTTGATTTTTCCCTTTTGCTGCGAAATAGATATTTTGCAAAATCAAAACAACAAAACTTGAGTATACGTAGTAGTTCCTTACAAGTGATGTTTCAAAACCAATTATTTTATGACATCGACTAATCCAGCGTGTTTTTTCCCCCGGCAATCGCAAGTAGATTTTGGTAAATGCTTAAGGTGTGTACGCCTATACACTCTTCTTCGTATCCATCTGTATGTGATGCGTACGTGCAGGTTTACCAAACTTATTCGTGCTTGATACATCTTGCTAGAATACAATTTTTGTCTACTTTCTCAGTTGTGAAACTCGTCTGCCCAGCCAATTTCTCGGCATTAGCAAGTCCTGGCTCAACCAGCATATGAGCATTTGAAGACTTGGCAAAGATAGTTCAAAGAGTTCAAAGAGAAGAAACATTTTGCCGTGCTTTTACAACAGGTCAGTGCCCAACCAACACAACCACTGACGGTCTGAGATGGCCTGTAGCAGTAGCTGGATCCACTGCCAAGTCTGTCCAACGATGTCCACTGACAACTGCAAATGGTTTGACTTCATCTCTCACAGTCATTGAAACTTTCTCCCTGGTCTTCCCAGTTGTTCCTTGTTCTGCCTGATGATGTATCCAATCTTTCTTGTAATCTTCACGATCGTCTCTCCACCTCAATTTTTCCTTTTTTTCGTTCGTTGTCCCTTGGGCGCAAGTCTCACTTATATCGCATTTATTCGCACAGTTCAGTTTGTTCTGATAGAATGGTTTTGCCCATCTGAATTATTGCTTTTTGATCACTCAAAATGAAGCTGGTGAACCCGAAGCCGTCCGGAACTGTTCGAAGTTGGAGGCGCCTCTCTACTTCCGATGGGAGGAGCAAGAGATTCGTGGCTGCGGGGACAAGAAGGAAGTGTCTCTCGAAAACGTCGTCAAGGTAATTTGTTTTATCTCAGGACGTTAGTTGATCCAAATTAGATGATGGCTCAATTTTCAGAAAGGCATTTTAATAGTGGGGCTCTTGCAGAGAGGTCCTAGTTTATGAATCACACTGAATGTGTTTACTTGAGCAAATTGTGAAAAATTGCAGGCAGATGCGGTGTTTTAAGAAGCTTAGATATGAAGATGCGACCATGAACCATATTCGTTGACAGGTTGAGGTTAGCAAAGGCAATGCAGTCGAAGTGGCCGAGTTTCTTGCCAATCAGACGTCAGATTCATCTAAGGAGGCAGAAGATGTTAAGGTGGTTGCCAGCATTTTGGAGAACATCGCAAAAGCAGGATCGGGGGACAAAGAGGTATGTTGATAACCATTCCGGAGAGGGGACTTAGCACATTGTTCCAAGATAAAAAAAAAGAAGAGTGGGGTGGAACAGCGATATAGTAGAAATAAATGTAGTTAATTATAATCATGATTTCTTGAAGGTGACAGAACTAGTGCTGGAGACTGTCAGCAATGTCATCATGAGTGTTGGGCCTGAAACTCCTGACTCTGAGCCCACTCAGATCGAGGCTGGTACCTCCTCAGCCATCATTCAGTCCGTAGAGACTCAAATCTCCCTGACACTTCAGCAAGAGGGTAAAGTCAGTATACGTCAGGACTCCATCCACGTGGAGGCGGTCAGTCTTGAGCCAAACCAGACCAGGAACGGACTCAGCTTCGTGTCCGTGAAACAGTCCAATGTGACGTCTCCTGGACAAGGGTCACCGCAAGAGGGCACCCTTGCCGGTACCGAGGTCGAGACTTTGTACTCTAGTATGATACCGAAGGATCTCGATGTCTTGGCATCGGCTCGGTTGCCTGGCAACATCACTAATTTGTTACCGTCCCCTGATGGTAAGTTCATCATTCATGTGTGATCAAAGATTATGTCAATAATCGATATTTGATAACTTAAAGATAAAAAAAGAGGGTGGGGCTATGCGGTGGTTGCTGAGGTCTACTATGCAAGCAATGGTTCAAATTGTGCGTACATTTGTTCTCAATCAAGAGACGCACTGCTGTTCCTTGTTGGAAGTGGAGTTATGATGGAAATGTTGGGATAACCTTAAACATCTTTCAAGGGATGACACTATATGAACGTTGTTTGTTGATAACATTTTCGGGGGAAAGTGCAAACCAAATATGAGAAACGTACCTCTTAAAACTATTTCTTTACAATGTAGCTCAGCTGCAAGCCAGTTTCCTGATTTACGCTGATGACACGTTGTTCCAGTCTGCTTCGATCAGAGAGCATCGAGGGGAGGATAACTCGACTCGTAAGGTCGCTGGATCTGTCGTCTCACTGACTGTGGAGAATGTTGAACTTGTCAACCTCACAGAACCAGTCGTGATTGAATTCAAGGTGATCATGAGATAATTAATATTCCATTTCATCCAGAGTAGAATACTTCACTGTTGCACGAGGGCCGATTCCTGCCAACTTAACATCAATGTCCAAGTTAATCAATTCAGATTGTACCCTCAATTTTGTGTAACCTTTTATCAATCTTCCGATTTCGATACTTAGGAGGAATCAAGCGAAGTCCACTGCGTGTCCTGGGACTTTGAGCTGGAAGATGGAGTCGGCGATTGGACGACAGATGGATGCGCGCTTGCTGAAGTGACCAATAAGACAGTCGTGTGTAATTGCTCTCATGCCACCAACTTCGCAATCCTAGTGGTATGTATAGTTCAATCTTGTGATTCCAAACTACTACATACAGCTATTTCCCATTTAAGAATGTGACAATTGCAGGCTCAAGGTGACTAGACTCCCGCAGGTAGTACCAAGCTAAGACATTGGAGCACACCACAAAGCAAAAGAGTACCTCTTTCAGTTCAAAGAAAGAGTGACACTACTTTAAGCCGAAAAGGGAAGGTCTGTTAAGTCAGGAAAAAGAGAACATTTATCAGGAAAAAATACATTGGTATAAGGAATCTACACGATTTCCCTGTTTTAACATTTATGAAAAGCCTACGTTCAATGCCAACAAGACACTTTATCTTCATTCGCTGTTCTCCACATTTGTTATTAGGAGATAATTTTATTTTGTTGGATACATAGATGACAAATTAGGAATATCGTCTGGATTGGTAACAGGATTGACGTTTCTTTCAGGATGTGAAGGGCCAAGCACCTGATGACAAAGATAACACTCCTGCTAAGCAAGCACTTGATATCATCAGCCATGTTGGCGCTGCACTGTCCATCATAGCTCTGGCTATCACGCTGATCATATACTTAGCTATCAGGTAAGATCATTGTGATGAAACGATCAGCAAAATTAAACCCAACCATGTTTCCCCGTACGCTTATTACTCATACGTTCCATGTGTTGTCTTGTCGCTGTAAGGCAGTGTGAAAATAAAGAATACATATATAAAAACATCTTAACCTTTTTTTTGTAGGAAACTGCGAAGCGGAAAATCTCGTCAGATCTTCATCAATTTCTGCTTCTCGTTGTTCATGTTGTATATCGTGTTCGTTGCCGGCGTCGACAATGCTAAGGTGAGCGATGTTACATAACGCAGGAAACTTTTAAGTTTAATTAAAGGGGCGATAGATATGTGGAGCCACCAAGAGGTCAAAAGTGGCCAGGACCGGTCGGTAAAAGCACTTTCCATATCTTGAAAGGCATTGATTGTAATGTCTTTTGTGAATTGCATCTTGCTTTGAAAGTATAACAGTTATATCTACATGTACTCCAATTTAAAGGGTTCCGGAGGTGGTTGTGTGTTTGTGGCTGCTTTACTCCACTACTTGACTCTGTCCACCATGATGTGGATGGCCGTTGAAGCCAGGAACATGTACGTCAGTACGGTGAAGGTGTTCCCTGAAGACACGCCTCGATACATGCTTAAGGCTTGCCTCATCGCTTGGGGTGAGTTCCTGTCTTAACTCAAACATTATTTTTAAATATACACCAAGCCAAATCATTGTTATCTTCAATTGAATCAAGATTGGAATCAAGTTGAATCAAGAATAAGATTTCAATCTCCTCTTTTAGGTTCTCCATTGATTGTGTTGATTATCACCTTGGCTGCAGCATCACATCACTATGCCAACGAGCATTAGTAAGTGAATGACCATGTTAGCTCTTTAAATCTGAGGGCGCTGTTTAGATTCCCCAATTACTCACAACCTCTCTCTACCTAGTTATTATTCATAAAGAGTAGTTCTCGAAACGTCGGCTTTGTCCCAAACTTCTGCTTACTTCACTGTATGCAGTGAATTTAAGAACCTTCTACAATCTAAACTACTCCAAATTTTATTCTCTCACGCATATGATTTTGTACTCCTCAAGCAGACCTTGGACCCATAATGAGCCGAATTCTCCAGGGTCAGAGGTCTACAATCTCTTAACACAAGCCGAAACTGAAAACAAAGACAAAGTTATGAAAATATCCAAAGACTTATACAGATGCGACTGTGAGGTTAATAAGCACTGTATTAAAACTGGTATTACCTACCTATATTAAAAAAAAATGATGATCAATATTTCTTCGTTTGAAGCTGCTTCCTTGAGCCTGGTCTTGTGCTGTACCTCGGCCTCCTCGCTCCCATTGGTCTCATATTCCTCCAAAACATCATCACCTTCATCTTGGTCATGCGCAGTCTCCTGAAGGTCAAGGAGGCATCTCGCTCCCAGCAGATCTCCAAACGCCTCCAGAATGCCGTGGGAATCTCCGCCCTCATGGGGTTGACCTGGTGTTTTGGGTTCCTGGCAATCAACGAGGCAGCCTTTGCATTTCAGCTCATCTTCTGTCTGGCCAACTCCTTGCAGGTCGGTTTTCATTCCTTGGCACCTCATTTCAGCGCGGTACAGCCTCACTTAATTCCCACACTTTTACCAACTCTGTAGCTCACTCTCTTGAGACGTGACTCTGTCATGAGTTTAACTACCGGGACATGCAGGGTCTTGTCCTTCCCTTGAGCTCTGTTGCCCCAAAGAGCTTGTTTTACAGGTACATGTACAATCATTAGATGTGCTCAAGTAGACTCTTGTTCCTCCATGGCGTATCGTATATTCACCTGTTCTTATCAATTATCTGCCTCATTTTCCTAACACCACTTGTGAGCTGAGGGTTATGGCGAATGAGGTACAGTTTTAGCGGCCTCATGCACTGTGTAGTTCCTTACCAAGAACTTTATTTCCTATCCAAGTTTCGCCAATCGCAGGCAAAAGGGGAACACAGACAGAATAACTCCAGAGAGACTCGAATTTAGTTCAGCAATTAAAACTCTGCGGTCAACTTGCCGCACCGCTGCCAGAACATGAACTGCTGATTCCCAGCATAGAATAACACAGGCAGACAGAACTTAGTACATTGTAACAACTTAGCCCGCCATGGAGTCTAGTTTTTGGAACTAATTTCCGTACCGCGCGCTACTTGTAACAAAGGAACTAGGTCAGCGCAGTGTAAACAGCGCGTCGTCGGAGCCCTCCGTCGGCGGCTATAGTGAGCAAAACAGAAAAAATACAAACTGTCCGTAACACTCCATTTCTCTCTTGTACTTACTTTTTTTATTTTGTAGGTGTAGACCCTTGCTTTGTGGCTTGTTAAATAATTATGTAAAGTAGGGGCGGGAACTACGTACCAACATCAATTTTGTAAACGTACGGGGTCTGTTTGATAACCAAGTCATAATTATTTGCTCCCATTGTAGGGCGTGGTTGTGTTCATCATGTTCTGCGCTCGACGTGAGGAGGTCCGCACAGCCCTGGCGCCCTACATGAAGCGCATCTGCTGCGGCCATGAGTGCCGCTTGCCCACACTGCATCCTGAAAAGTCCAACGAGTCAGAAATGGTGTCAGCGACGGCTCACACTCTACCGTCAGCTGGGCAGACTGCAGATATGGAGATCTCTGTGACAACACCGCAATAGGAAGACCACGTTGCAATTTCAAAGAAAGGCTCACTGCAAGGTTGAGCCATTCTTGTGTCATACATTTGCTAAGTTATGGGGTAGTTGAGGTACTATTATAACGGGTAACGTCAAGCAGATATTGACACCCTCCAAGCCCTAAAACGTCATGTTCCATGTTTAATAATCAATACGTATGGTGTTTCATTTAATAAAATGTTTAGCATATTTCATAAACTGCTTAGCATGTTTTAAGCTGTGTTTAAATTATTATACTGCAAGGAATTAGGTAAATAGTAATGAAACGCAGAGCTTTTTTTATAATTACATTATTCTCAAATTTATATAACATTTGATCAATTTTACATTTCGACATGAAATCTGATAAAATCAACCTGAGTCAAGGTGCGAACAAGATGTTGATTGGCGTGTATATTTCCTAAGGCAAATACTTATAATCAGAAACCGTTTCGTTATTTCACGATCAAGTGAAAGCATTTTATGGAGTATCGATTAAATATATCGAGTCTCGACTATTTAGCATAATTGATATTCTGCAACCTGTTAATGATTGCTATACAGTTTACATAAACTAACACACTGTAATATTTATATTTCTAGCGATATTTTTTTTTTACCACTGGATACACAACTTGAAAGCCATGAGGCGTATCCAATGCTGAGCAGATACGAATCCCTCAACCAATGAAGAAACTTAAATTAACTAATTATATTGACTGAATTCGCTGCTTTGTTGGCAGATTGCATATAGTTATTACACATTGCTACAATATAACATATTACAAATTGCAAATATTATTCAGAATTAAAATATGGTTTAAATTGTTTTTCGTAAAGACAGGATAACATAGCCCACACTGTGTAGCTCCAGTAGAGGCCTATTGGTGCCCAGAAATTCGGCATGTCGAAACAGTAAAGTGTCCTCCCCCGACATAAAAACCTGGACACGCTAATGATAGGGCCCTATTTGTAAGTTTGAAAACCACGATAAACAACCCTGACTGTCATTGCCCCCCCCCCCCTGTCGTGGCCCCCTGTTGTTGCTGAATTCTCGGTGTTTCATGCCGACCCACTTGTGGCCACTGGCTTGGCTGGGGATAAGGGGGGGTATTTACCCCCCCCCCCCCATATTATGTAAAGACTGCCTATTTGCATTCAAGTGCCTTTTTTCGCAAATATTCCCCCCATTATTTTGAAGGGTGCCCTTTGTTTTAAAACGAGTGTTTGTTTTTTAAAGTGCCTTTTTTTTTAACAATTGCCCTTTTTCCACAAAAAAAATGAGTGCATTTTTTTAAGTGGGTGTGACGAGTGCCTTTTTGGGCATCTCGTGCGTGTGCCTCCCTGAAAACATAATTTTCTGATAGTGTGTAATGATCATGATCGACCACTTTGAACAGCGCCCTCAGTGAAAGATGATACCATATCCTTAACCTTACATCCTTGTATGCCAAGTAATCGGGGAATTGAAATTGTCAAATGAAGAGGTTAATAATAATAAAAAAAAAGGTTACAGCAAGCACATGTACTAAATTTGAAGTTCATTTGTTGATCAATGCGTGAATGTGGCGTACCTTTTGATTAGCCAACAATTTAAAACATATACGTGTTATCAGAACCAGGCAAATAGTTTTTTTTTCTGGTTTTCTTTTCCTTCATGCGCCTATCAAGTGTTTTCCCCACCTCTCCCCCGCGCTACCCTAGGTCCGATGTCGGGATTTGGTCGCGTTTTTCATGCCCCAGGGTGGCCCCAGAGGTCTGTCTGTCTGTCCCCGAAGATGGACCCCAAAAACCCAACAAATATTGGGCAAATGACATGCCGTCCTCAGTAAATGCACTCTTGACGAAAGTTATCGGAAAACGGGCTCTGTCTCGAGCGATGCGCATGCGCGTCTATTTTGCATATGTCCGTCCCCGGAAATTGACCAAAAAGAGCCCCCATTAAAGTTTCCCATAAAAAATAACTATACACCAAATTTTAATTTAAGGAAAAAAGCAAACGAAAGAAATGAAATACTTTTAAAAAATTGTTCAACAATTCGTAGAGTTATTTATGAAAATTGTGTAAATGGAGACAAGATAATGTGCAGTAATGTTAATTATAGTCACGTGGTATATAACAGGCTATTTTTTATGGGAAACTTTAATAGGTGCTTATTATTTTGGTCAATTTTTAGCCCGGCGGCCCGGGCTTGTACGCACAAACGTTTCATGCAAAACTTTCCTGCAAGGCGGCCAGAGCTTATTAATTGTGCACTCGCACTTGTTCTACGCAGCACGGCTGTTCTCGGCCAATTTTTGCAGCTCTATTTTAAAGTAGCCCGAGTCCCAACAACCAAGTTATCATTTCTATAATATCAAAAATCAAACAAGCAACCCAACAACTCAATAAAAACAGACATGCCTTCCGTGCAGTGTTTGGTTTGATTTCAAACTGACTGCCAAGTTGAGACGATTGATCCGGGATCGACGCATCAAACCCGGATCTAAATTATGCTAAAGGCACTTCTTCCTGTTTTTATCGTCACGAGCAAAGAAAACACTAAGGAGCTCATACATGTTCCTTGTACAGCATACTTAAAACAAGACCATGAATATAAGATTTCAGGCGTTGCATGGTGGAGTGTCGGTATCGTTTCGGTTTGCGGTAACACGATGTGGTAAGAACTACTGCTCAGTAGATATTATTTCGCTCACTGCGAACTGACACACGAGCGAGCAGGGCATCCACTCTTACACAGTGCCCAACAGACAACCAATCAGAATCTACCAACACAAGTACATGAACTCCCAATCCTAGCACAGCCTACTTAAGGAGCAACATCACATGTTGCAGATTGTAAGATTATTTTCTAATGCAAATAATCATGACGTAGTTTACTTATTTGATGATATCTTTAAAGCCGAATTTTATTGTCGAAGATTTTAGAGTACAGAAAGTTAAGAAAATTAATGTATTTGCTGTCTTTCGATTATCAGTTGTCGACACTCTTGTACGAAGCAAAGGCAACATTTCACGAGGTTACAATTTGCTGCAGCTTACTTTAATTTCAAATTGTACAAAATTCTTTAACTGTGTGCAGTGCGGGTCTCTCAATCAAAATAACGATAACTTGGTTGTTTGGACTCGGGCCATACTCAATAGAGCTGCTAAACGTAGCTGAGAACAGAGAACAAGTGCGAGTGCGCAATGCAGCCGCCTTGCATGAAAGTCTTGCATGAAATGATTGACTAATTGCGCGCGGTAGAATCGCGTTAGCATTGCGTCAACGCAGCTTGTGAAATATTGTCAATTACATTAAATATTGAAGGGACGCAGAACGCGCAAAATCTGAGACAAACAAAACTTAGCGTACCCAAATTCCATAGGGTTGTCTAAGGGGCGTGGCTTACTCGCTCGCCCCTAGTTTATAAATAGCGATAAAACGGTGTTCAGTTCGTTATATATTAACGTAAAAAACCCCAAAATAAATCGATATCAGCAGAACTTGTTTTATGACAAATTCATTCTCTAGCTCTTTAACCCTTTCAGTAGGAACGATTTGAAGTATTGTTTTTGTTCCTCGCGCAGTCTTGCCAAATCTTCAGAGATGGCCTGTGTATCCTGTTAATCAGGAAATATATTTATTTCTATATCCTTCAAACAGTCATAAAAATTACAGTGCCAGTTGGACCGTACAACCAGGAAACTGGGGGCATTTGAATGTGTTCCATGTCAATTAGGCCTACTTTCACCATCAGATAGTTACAACAACATTGTTAAATTTAACCAAACGTAGCATGCACGGGTCGTGACATCGACAATGTATATAAAAGCTGTACTTAAATTTGCCTCCTCATTTTCCATCTCGCAAAGAGCAACGTTGGTACATGTTTTCAGTGAAAAAGACACAAGGAAAATTAGTCTGTGATAGATTGGTGAATAAATAAGTACATCAGCAACTTGTCATGGACGCCATGTTCAACATGAGATCAGGGAGTTCTTTCTCTTCGTCGTTTGCCATCCTCGCTTTCTTTGCCTTCGGATGCAAGTTCCGAGTGGCTGCTTTAGGTAAGTGATAATATAATCAACTGAACTGTTAAAGGCTGGTTAACTTTAGGTAAAATGTGAGGCGTTCAGGCAAATTGAGACAGAGCTGGGCAGAGGTCGAAGTAAACGTTTGCGGGTATAAGTAAGGAAGAAGAAATAATATCCTTGCGATACCGTTTGTTGCACTTCAATTGGACATTCCGTTGACAAGTTATGACTGTTTAAAGTTCGAATTTATCGACATGTCAAAAAAGTAAACTATTTAGAAAAAGACCTTTAAAGTTCGAGTTTGGTAGTCGTGCATGGAAATGAAAGATGTCAATTGTTTTTCCTTCGAAACGCATTTATTCCAAGATGTTCAGGTGTAGTACACAATCATATCAAAGAAAAAAAATCACCCCATTCGGTGTTCCCCCCATTTTGTCTCCACTATGGCCTGTGCCCATTCCTGTCTCACTTTGGCTTAATGTCTCACAAATATCATTTGGGGAAAATTTTTTTAACCAACCGTTGGGCTGTTCACCTGTTAAGCAACAGTTAGTTAAAAGTAGTCCTTTTACTGGTTAAATGTACCCGATTTTAACCATCGTTGGGTGAATTGACTACTTTTAACCAACTGTTACTTAACAGGTGAACAGCTCAACGGTTGATTAAAAAAAAATTAACCAACGTTGGGCGAAATGTGCCCAACGTTGGGCCAACGTTGGGCAAAATTGGACAATTTTACACGACGTTGGTTAAAATTTTAACCAACATTTAAATCAACAAAATTTTAACCAGGGTTTTGAGAGTGTAGTTCGTGAAACCGAGAATGTACGGGGTGCGCTCTAAAGTGTAACTATGTAGTCTATATGTAATAGACCCATGGCATTCGCCATGATATGTGAACAGATTTGCTGAAGGCAAGACCCCGCCTCTTGACCTCCTAGATTTTGACCAATCAGCGGGCGCTTTCTATATCGGTTCTTCGGTCATTCAGCAGTTGCGCGTCATAGACAATGGATTAAAAAGCCCTGCGTCACGCGCTCGGTATCATGTTACGCGATAATGCGCCTGGCTGTTGTTGCATTACAAAATCATTCGAATTATTGACCAATCAAACCACAAGTCCTGATTTAGGAATGGAATGACGTCACGATTTAGTAAAGTCGACTCCGATTGGCTGGCGCGCGGCTTGCATATATGTATATGTCTAGACATATCAGACGTTATACATGAGGAGGCTTGCTCCGTGGATAACGGGTGATACTCAGACTAGTAAAGTGCCGCACTGTGGAGTATGTCAGTTCGTGAAACCCAAACATTTTTTTTGTAAATACGCGCGCGTGCAGCGCACTCACGCGCAACAGAGCGTCAGTTCGTGGTGCCGATGCTGATCAGTCAGTTGCCGTGTCATGTCACGCGTAGCTGTCTATTTTCTCGTCCACACAACCGACAGCAACGCGAGGCCAGCGAACAATGGCCGTAAAACGGCTTCAGAAAATTCGTAATTTTCATGCCAAACCACAACCAATCCACACAAAAAAAACTGTTTTAAGTAGTTAAAGACCTACTACATACATCTGGCAAGGTATTTTTTTCTCAAAAAAGGATTTCCATGCATTTTGACAACAATATTTCACGGACAAATCGACTAAAAAATACGTGATGAAATTTCCGCTTTCATTCGACAACGACGAAACTCTCCCGAATGTTGAGGTAATCAAAGGAAAGAATGAACCTTCATCTACAAAAAAATTCTCGTGAACGTGATGTCGTTAATATTTTAAGAATTCGATGTACACCTAATGTTTCCAAAACTTCCATTTTTCACAACGCGAAAAGATCGTCGCCATTGTAAAAGCACAGAGCAAGGAACCCAGACACGGTATGACCTTGTGACCCCATACTCCCACTGATTGGTCGAGCCCGAGATGGCCTACTTAATATTCATAAGTCATTCATTGCACGTTCGCGCGTGCTATTTTCAATTTTGGGCCTATACGTTTACACGCGTACACTTGTGATTGCAAATCATGACATTTCGCAAAAGTCTTCCTTTTTCAACCGGCGATTTGTGCCAAAAATCTAAAAGTCTCCTGCACGTGTTTTACATGAAAATGAAGCGTAGACTATCATCTATCTAATGAATCTTGCCATTTCTTTCGGCCTTTTTTAAGAATGGAATGTACACCTAAAAACTATCGGCCCTCACTTTTGTTGCTATAAAGTATGATTTTTGTTTGACACGAAGGCCTAGTAACAATACTTTATTTCTGTCAAAAGCAGTTATATTTGGTATCAAAATAAAGCACACGACTTAAACTTTTCACTAGCCTAGCCATCTTGGCCAAACAATGCATGTATCCAGGTACTTTTTGTGTTTTTCTGTAGTCTCGAATACAGTCTCGTAAAATTTTGCGTAGGCTTTTGGGCCATGCGTGCGTGACCTCGGGACAAGAAACTGAGGTTAAACAGGGCTCTGTGCGTGACACGGCCACTGACTGCGATGAGGTTCGTCTAAAAAGTTCAGACGAGAGTGCACGTTACAGGCTTTGGCCCACGGCCTCATGCGTTATAGCAGCACAAAACTTGCCTTTGAAGTTGATGCAGTTGCCTTGATGATTTTTTTTTTGCGTTACAATGTTAATTTTCATTATTGTCAATGATTTGACTTTTAAACCTTTGTTAGTCTTGAACAAGCTGAAACAAAGTAGTGGATATGATACAACTTTGTGAGTTTTGTTTGTTCTTAAAGTTTTATCCTCCAATCGAATGACAAAGATCTACTTGTATGTTATATCATGTTTTGCATTCGTACAATGGTGAGAATATTTTCACTCGTTGAAAGATGGAAAAATCCACATTCAATCTTTCAACTCATGAAAATATTCTCACCATGCATTGCACTCATAAACATTCATTATTTGTATACTAATATCCATTATGCTTCTGTGATCTTAGTTCTCAATCCACCAAGTTTTAGTTTCGGTCGCATTTGTTCCATTTTTAAAAGGGTGGAATTCAACAATTTGCAAATACATATAAATGCACAAAATCATACCTTCAAAAGACATTTAAATGTAGAAAGAAATACAGTGTTGCAGGGGCATCATTATTCTAGTTAACTCTTTTTGAAACAAAATATACTCCAGCCTTCCCCCCCCCCCCACCCCCCACCACCGAAATTTGGTTATGCATCCGCGCCCTTGCATTGTGCGTACATTATACATTTTATTTATTTGTAATATATTTGCATTCTCTAGATCTAAGCTTGAACCTCCCTAGTCAAAGAAATTCCCTATGGTTTTCATATAGTTCGTTTTGTAGGCGGTTCAGACTCCATGGAAGGTCGAGTGGAGGTGTTCTGGAACGGTGCTTGGGGACGGTCTGTGATGACGACTGGGACCTACTAGACGCAACAGTTATCTGCCGGGAACTGGGTTTTGCAGAAGCTGTTGCGGCTCCCCACAGAGCTGCATTTGGTGAGGGAACCGGAGCCATAGTGTTGGATAATGTTGAGTGCACGGGTAACGAGGAGACGGTGTTTGATTGCCCGGCAACAAGGGGATCGGGACATGACTGCGGGCATTACGAGGATGCCGGTGTTCGATGTAGTAAGTTGTTGACAACAGACTGAGTTTTTTTACGAGATCGAAAATACATTGTACATGCACGATATTATAACTTAAATTCGGGTTTTGTAATAACACAAACTGACTAAATTTGGTGAGGCAACCGTGGAAATGTTGTTGGATGATGTTGGTTGCACGGGTAACGAGGAGACGGTGAAAACAAAGACCAGGATACCACGACTGCATTCATTACGTACCGCAGCAGCCGTGGACGGCTCGAAATCACTATTGACGTGGATGGTTCTACGCGTCGTGTTAATGACGAAGTCAGATTGAGTATTGCAAACTCTCCACACGTCTTGCAATACACTGCGAGTTTTGCAAACAACATTGCGACGTGCAGCACGCAAATCTCTGTTCTTGGTAGGCAATTATTATTATACCCCAATGTATATTTAATATAAGATCAATTTGAATGCAGTCCTAAAGTTTTGCTGGATCGATCCGAAGTACCAGCGTTGTGTCCTGTGACTTTAATTCACTAAATCATTGAATATAGGCCTACAAATGATGCCCTAAACTGGCACTTTTGGGTCCAGCTTGGCTAAAGGTCTATCATGGGTTTTTTATCAGTATATAATTTTTGAATTTAAAACGATTTTTTCTTTAATTTTTTTTTAAAATATATTTCGTTCTCATTTCAGTTTGATATAGCTATTTTAAGCTTTTAATACTATTGTGCATATACATGTTTCCTCAGTTAATCAGCCACCAGTGATCACCTGCCCACCCAATCAGACGACTCAGACAGATCCAAAGCAAAACTTCGCAACAGTAACCTTACCCGAACCAGCCTCTGCATCCGACAACAGCGGATGGTTCGAAATCACCATTGACGCGGATGGTTCTACGTATCATGTAAATGACAGAGTCAGGTTGGATGCTGCGCAGTCTGCACACACATTGCAGTACACTGCAAGAGATGCCACCAACAACTTTGCCACATGCACCATGCAAATCACTGTTATAGGTAAGCAGTCATTTCCTGTGTTTACACCCGAACCTACTCTGACATGGAAAACCTTGTTTTGATTTTTCCCTTTTGCTGCGAAACAGAAATTTTGCAAAATCAAAACAACATAACTTGAGTATACGTAGTAGTTCCTTACAAGTGATGTTTCAAAACCAATTATTTTATGACATCGACTAATCCAGCGTGTTTTTTCCCCCGGCAATCGCAAGTAGATTTTGGTAAATGCTTAAGGTGTGTACGCCTATACACTCTTCTTCGTATCCATCTGTATGTGATGCGTACGTGCAGGTTTACCAAACTTATTCGTGCTTGATACATCTTGCTAGAATACATGTCAGAGTTTTGTCCAAGATAATTGAGGGCACCGAGATCGAATGTAATTTCCTCGTCATTGTGGTGTTGAATTGTTGATAGGAGCTCACCGCGTAGACTATCAGCAATGGTTTGCGGCATACAACCTGCACTTGGATTGTTCATTCTTTGTTGTGGTACAAGGTGAGATATGAGCATTTGAAGACTTGGCAAAGATAGTTCAAAGAGTTTGTTTGGAACCCTTTCCAAGATATTACACCAAAACACGTTTAACATTGACTTAGTGAGAGAAGAAACATTTTGCTGTGCTTTTACAACAGGTCAGTGCCCAACCAACACAACCACTGACGGTCTGAGATGGCCTGTAGCAGTAGCTGGATCCACTGCCAAGTCTGTCCAACGCTGTCCACTGACATCTGCAAATGGTTTGACTTCACCTCTCACAGTCTTTGAAACTTTCTCCCTGTTCTTCCAAGTTGTTCCTTCTGCCTGATGTATCCAATCTTTCTTGTAATCTTCACGATCGTCTCTCCACCTCAATATTTCTTTTTTTTTCGTTCGCTGTTCCTTGGCCGCAAGTCTCACTTATATCGCATTTATTCGCACAGTTCAGTTTGTTCTGATAGAATGGTTTGGCCCATCTGAATTATTGCTTTTTGATCACTCAAAATGAAGCTGGTGAACCCGAAGCCGTCCGGAACTGTTCGAAGTTGGAGGCGCCTCTCTACTTCCGATGGGAGGAGCAAGAGATTCGTGGCTGCGGGGACAAGAAGGAAGTGTCTCTCGAAAACGTCGTCAAGGTAATTTGTTTTATCTCAGGACGTTAGTTGATCCAAATTAGATGATGGCTCAATTTTCAGAAAGGCATAATAATATGGTCGCTCTTGCAGAGAGGTCCTAGTTTATGAATCACACTGCATGTGTTTACTTGAGCAAACTGTGAACAACTGCAGGCAGATGCGGTGTTTAATAAGAAGCTTATATATGAAGATGTGACCATGAACCATATTCGTTGACAGGTTGAGGTTAGCAAAGGCAATGCAGTCGAGGTGGCCGAGTTTCTAGCCAATCAGACGTCAGAGTCATCCAAGGAGGCAGAAGATGTTGCGGTGGTTGCCAGCATTTTGGAGAACATCGCAAAAGCAGGATCGGGGGACAAAGAGGTATGTTGAATTACGAGTCCGAAGAGGGGACTTATACATGGTTCAAAGAAAAAAAAGCGTTGTGGAACAGTGATATGGTAGAAATAAATGTAACTGAAGTTAATTATAATCATGATTTCTTGAAGGTGACAGAACTAGTGCTGGAGACTGTCAGCAATGTCATCATGAGTGTTGGGCCTGAAACTCCTGACTCCGAGCCCACTCAGATCGAGGCTGGTACCTCCTCAGCCATCATTCAGTCCGTAGAGACTCAAATCTCCCTGACACTTCAGCAAGAGGGTAAAGTCAGTATACGTCAGGACTCCATCCACGTGGAGGCGGTCAGTCTTGAGCCAAACCAGACCAGGAACGGACTCAGCTTCGTGTCCATGAAACAGTCTAATGTGACGTCTCCTGGACAAGGGTCACCGCAAGAGGGCACCCTTGCCGGTACCGAGATCGAGACTTTGTGCTCCAGTATGATACCAAAGGATCTCGATGTCTTGGCATCGGCTCGGTTGCCTGGCAACATCACTAATTTGCTACCGTCCCCTGATGGTAAGTTCATCATTCATGTGTGATCAAAGATTATGCACAATAATCGATATTTGACAAGATAAAAAAGAGGGTGTGGCTATGCGGTGGTTGCTAAGGTCTACTATGCAAGCAATGGTTCAAATTGTGCGTACGTTTGAGACGCACTGCTGTTCCTTGTTGAAAGTGGAGTTATGATAAAAATGTTGGGATCACCTAAGCCTCCGGAAGCAGATTGTTATAGAATCTTAAACATCTTTCAAGGGATGACACTATGAAACGTTGTTTGTTGATAAGATTTTCGGGGGAAGTGCAAACCAAATATGAGAAACGTACCTCTTTAAACTATTTCTTCACAATGTAGCTCAGCTGCAAGCCAGTTTCCTGATTTACGCTGATGACACGTTGTTCCAGTCTGCTTCGATCAGAGAGCATCGAGGGGAGGGTAACTCGACTCGTAAGGTCGCTGGATCTGTCGTCTCACTGACTGTGGAGAATGTTGAACTTGTCAACCTCGCAGAACCAGTCGTGATTGAATTCAAGGTGATCATGAGATAATTAATATTCCAGTTCATCCAGAGTAGAATACTTCACTGTTGCACGAGGGACTATTCCTGCCAACTTAACATCAACGTCCAAGTTAATCATTTCAGATTGTACCCTCAATTGTGTGTAACTTTTTATCAATCTTCCGATTTCGATACTTAGGAGGAATCAAGCGAGGTCCACTGCGTGTCCTGGGACTTTGAGCTGGAAGATGGAGTCGGTGATTGGACAACAGATGGATGTGCGCTTGCTGAAGTGACCAATAAGACAGTCGTGTGTAATTGCTCTCATGCCACCAACTTCGCAATCCTAGTGGTATGTATAGTTCAATCTTGTGATTCCAAACTACTACATACAGCTTTTTTTCCCATTTAAGAATGTAACAATTGCAGCCTCAAGGTGACTAGACTCCCGCAGGTTGCACCAACATTAGATCATGGAGCACATCACAAAGCAAAAGAGTACCCCTTTCAGTTCGAAGAAAGAGCGACACTACTTTAAGCCATACGAAAAGGAAAGGTCCGTTAAGTCAGGAAAAGAAGGAAAGTTATCAGGAAAAATACAATACATTGTTCTATAAAATCTACATGATTTCACCGTTTGTACCTTTTTGAAATGCCTACGTTCAATGCCAACAAAAACACTTCATCTTCACTCACTGAATGTTTCTCCACGTTTATAATTAGGAGATCATTTTAATTGTTGGATACATAGATGCTACTATGAAAATTGGCTGGATTGGTAACTGGTATGAGGTTTCTTGCAGGATGTGAAGGGCCAAGCACCTGATGACAAAGATGACACTCCTGCTAAGCAAGCGCTTGATATCATCAGCCATGTTGGCGCTGCACTGTCAATCATAAGTCTGGCTATCACGCTGATCATATACTTAGCTATCAGGTAAGATCATTGTGATGAAACGATCAGCAAAATTAAACCCAACCATGTTTCTCTGTATGCTTATTACTCATACGTTCCATGTGTTGTCTTGTCGCTGTAAGGCAGTGTGAAAATAAAGAATATATATATAAACATCTTAACTTTTTTTGGTAGGAAACTGCGAAGCGGAAAATCTCGTCAGATCTTCATCAATTTCTGCTTCTCGTTGTTCATGTTGTACATCGTGTTCGTTGCCGGCGTCGACAATGCTAAGGTGAGCAATGTTACATAACGCAGGAAACTTTTAAGTTTAATTGAAGGGGCGATAGATATGTGGAGGCACCAAGAGGTCAAAAGTGGCAAGGACCGGTCGGTAAAAGCACTTTCCATATCTTGAAAGGCATTGATTGTAATGTCTTTTGTGAATTGCATCTTGCTTTGAAATTATAACAGTTATATCTACATGTACTTCAATTTAAAGGGTTCCGGAGGTGGTTGTGTGTTTGTGGCTGCTTTACTCCACTACTTGACTCTGTCCACCATGATGTGGATGGCCGTTGAAGCCAGGAACATGTACGTCAGTACGGTGAAGGTATTCCCAGAAGACACGCCTCACTACATGCTCAAGGCTTGCCTCATCGCTTGGGGTGAGTCCATGTCTAAACTCAAACATTATTTTTAAATAGATACCAAGCAAAATCATTGTTATCTTCAGTTGAATCAAGATTGGAATCAAGTTGAATCAAGAATAAGATTTCAATCTCCTTTTTTAGGTTCTCCATTGATTGTGTTGATTATCACCTTGGCTGCAGCATCACATCACTATGCCAACGAGCATTAGTAAGTGAATGACCATGTTAGCTTTTCATCTGAGGGCGCTGTTTGGATTCCCCAATGACTGACACTCTCTCTCTACCTAATTATTATTCAAATACGGTAGTTCTCGAAATGTCGGCTTTGTCCCAAACTTCTGCTTACTTCACTGTATGCAGGGAATTTATGAACCTTCTACAATCTAAACTACTCCAAATTTTATTCTCTCACGCATATGATTTTGTACTCTTCAAGCAGACCTTGGACCCATAATGCGCCGAATTCTCCAGGATCAGAGGTCTACAATCTCTTAACACAAGCCGAAACTGGAAACAAAGACAAAGTTTCGAAAATGTCCAAAGACTTATACAGATGCGACTGTGAGGTTAATAAGCACTCTATTAAAACTGGTATTACCTACCTATATTTAAAAAAAATTATGATCAATATTTCTTCGTTTGTAGCTGCTTCGTTGAGCCTGGTCTTGTGCTGTACCTCGGCCTCCTTGCTCCCATTGGTCTCATCCTCCTCCACAACATCATCACCTTCATCTTGGTCATGCGCAGTCTCCTGAAGGTCAAGGAGGCATCTCGCTCCCAGCAGATCTCCAAACGCCTCCAGAATGCTGTGGGAATCTCCGCCCTCATGGGCTTGACCTGGTGTTTTGGGTTTCTGGCGATCAATGAGGCAGCCTTTGCCTTCCAGCTCATCTTCTGTCTGGCCAACTCCTTGCAGGTGGGTTTTCATTCCTTTGCCCCTCATTTCAGCGCGGTACAAGCTCACTTAATTCCCACACTTTTACCAACTATGTAGTTCACTGTCTTGAGACGTTAATCTGTCATGATGTTTAACTACCGGGACAAGGTATTGTGGCTTCCCGTGAGCTCTGTTGCCCCAAAGAGTTTGTTTTACAGGTACAAGTACACTCATTAGATGTGCTCAAGTAAACTGTCGTTCCTCCATCGCGTACCGTACCCTCATCACAGGCTCTTAATACCAATTATTTGCCTCCTTTCCCTAGCACTGTATGTGGGCTAAGGGTTATGGTGAATGACGTGTAATTTTTACGGCCTCACTGTGTAGGCTCCTTAATACCAAGAACGTGCTCTCCTATTGTAGCGTGAATATTGGGTTCTTGTCCTCCAAGTCTCGCCAAACGCAGGAAATAGGGGTACACACACAGGATAACTCCAGAGAAACTTGAATTTATTCAGCGAATTGTGCGGTCAACATGCCGCGCTGCTACCAGAACGTGAACTGCTGATTCCCAGCATAGAATTACACAGGCAGACAGAACTTAGTACATTGTAACAACTTAGCCCGCCATGGAGTCTATTTTTAGGAACTAATTTCCGGACCGCGCGCTACTTGTAACAAAGGAACTAGGTCAGCGAAGTGTAAACAGCGCGTCATCGGAGCCCTCAGTCGGCGCGGCGTCTAGTAAACAAAAAAAATGCTATACAAACTGTCCGTAACACTTTCCACAGATTCCATTTCTCTCATTTACATTTTTTTTTCATTTTGTAGTTGAAGCCATTATACCTTGTAGACCTTTGCCTTATGGCTTTTAAAAAAAAAATGTAAAAGAGGGGTGGGAGCTACGTTCCAACATCAATTTTTCAAAGGACGGAGTTTCTTTGATAACCAAGCCGTTTGTAAAGCCAGGTTCATACTTGCGAATGGGAAGCGAACTTCATGTCGTCAGTAACGGGTGGACGCGCTTCGAACGTACTATTGTTGACGGCACAAATTTCGCTTCGCTTTCGCATTAAGTAGGCTATGAACCGGGCTTTAGTGTCGTAATTATTTGCTCCCATTGTAGGGCGTGATTGTGTTCATCATGTTCTGCGCTCGACGTGAGGAGGTCCGCACAGCCCTGGCGCCCTACATGAAGCGCATCTGCTGCGGCCATGAGTGCCGTCTGCCCACACTGCATCCTGAAAAGTCTAACGAGTCAGAATTGGTGTCAGCGACGGCTCACACTGTACCGTCAGCCGGGCAGAGTGCAGAAGTGGAGATCTCTGTGACAACACCGCAATAGGAAGACCACGTTGCGATTTCGAAGAAAGGTTCACTGCAAGGTTGAGCCATTCTTGTGGCATACATTTGCTAAGTTCTGGGGTCGTTGAGGTTCCGTTATAACAGGTAACGTCAAGCAGATATTGACACCCTCCAAGCCCTAAAACGTCATGTTCTATGTTTAATAATCGATACGTATGGTGTTTCATTTAAAAAAATGTTTAGCATATTTCATAAACTGCTTAGAATGTTTTAAGCTGTATTTAGATTATTATACTGCAAGGAATTGGGAAAATAGTAATAAAACGCAGAGCTTCTTTATAATTACATTATTCTCAAATTTATATAACATTTGATCAATTTTACATTTCGACATGAAATCTGATAAAATCAACCTGAGTCAAGGTGCGAACAAGAGGTTGATTCGCGTGTATATTTCCTAAGGCAAATACTTATAATCAGAAACCGTTTCGTTATTTCACGATCAAGTGAAAGCATTTTATGGAGTATCGATTAAATATATCGAGTCTCGACTATTTAGCATAATTGATATTCTGCAACCTGTTAATGATTGCTATTCAGTTTACATAAACTAACACACTGTAATATTGATATTTCTAGCGATTTTTTTTACCACTGGATACACAACTTGAAAGCCATGAGGCGTACCCAATGCTGAGCAGATACGAATCCTTCAACCAATGAAGAAACTTAAATCAACTAATTATATTGACTGAATTCGCTGCTTTGTTTGCAGATTGCATATAGTTATTACACATTGCTACAATATAACATATTACAAATTGCAAATATTATTCAGAATTAAAATATGGTTTAAATTGTTTTTCGTAAAGACAATATAACATAGCCCACACTGTGTAGCTCCAGGAGAGGCCTACTGGTGCCCAGAAATTCGGCATGTCGAAACAGTAAAGTCTCCTCCCCCGACATAAAAACATGGACACGCTAATGATAGGGCCCTATTTGTAAGTTTGAAAACCACGATAAACAACCCTGACTGTCATTGCCCCCCCCCCCTGTCGTGGCCCCCTGTTGTTGCTGAATTCTCGGTGTTTCATGCCGACCCACTTGTGGCCACTGGCTTGGCTGGGGATAAGGGGGGGGGGGTATTTACCCCCCCCCCCCAATATTATGTAAAGACTGCCTATTTGCATTCAAGTGCCTTTTTTCGCAAATATTCCCCCCCCCCCCATTATTTTGAAGGGTGCCCTTTGTTTTAAAACGAGTGTTTTTTTAAGTGCTTTTTTTTTTAAACAAATGCCCTTTTCCCCCAAAAAAACTTAGTGCCTTTTTTAAATAGCGGGTGTGACGAGTGCCTTTTTGGACATCTCGTGCGTGTGCCTCCCTGAAAACATATTTAACATAAACAAAAAATAACTATCAGAGGCTCAAGAGGCTCAGAGGCTCAATTTGATGTCAATGATGGATAAAGATGAAACCGTCACTGTGTTTGATCGTGTGGGTTGTATGTACGCTGTAGACATCTTCACATTTTGGATACGTACAACTTATTTCCCATATTCAAGTTATATTTTGTATCGGTTGATTTTTTTTTATGTGGTTTGTAGAGTTGATTATTCCATAAATTTGGGATCCAAAAGTGTGACTTTTTTGCTGTGTCCTGTGTCCTGAATGTACAGAATCTTATCTCAGATGTAACAGGGAGACGAAAACAATTGAACCCCACATTTATGGGATGACCAGTTGCCTGTAAAATGTTGTCGTCTTTTTTAGACCATTATCATGTCGCGGCCATCTTGATTTTTTCCCATTCAAATCAACGTAACCAAAGAGCAAAATAGTCTGGTTCTTTTTGCACAGAAAACGTTATCATTCAGTACTGTTATTAGATACAGGCAAAAATTCAAATCAACGTAACCAAAGCGAGGCTGGAGAGCAAAGTAGTCTGGTTCTTTTTGCACAGAAAACGTTATCATTCAGTACTGTTATTGGATACAGGCAACATGACTAAAATGGTGGCAGCACGATAAAGGTATATTACATTGAAAATTTACAACTGTGAGTTCCCCCATTGAGAAGCATTTGTCAGTGTTTGTTTTTGTCAGTCAATGTATTTTTCGTTGAAAGGGGAACAAGGTAACAAAAAACAATATTTTTTTACCGTGTTCTGCGGCATCAACATTTAGTGTCCTATTCCTGGACTAAATTTAGACACCTGCCATAATTACAAGGAACTTGGAATGAAACCCGCAGGAAAAAATATATTTGGACAGGAAAGTACATGTATCCTGATCACAGGCGTGTACAGTGAGGTTATTATTTATCATAACAATTCCTTAACCCTTAACCCCTAGCAATTATATACTAGGAACCTTCCTCATCCTTGCAAATCCCAACAGCGTATGGTAAACTGTGCATATGTTTAATCTCATATAAAACACAGTCAGTTTACTAGAGCACTACTCATCCTAACAGATTCCAACAAACCCTGGTGTCGGAGTTTGGCTGGTTGGGGGTCGTTTGGGTTAAGGTGTGATGCAGATTTTTTTTTCTCGTTTTGAATGGTACATTCTACTTATGTTTTCTGTAATATTTTTCCTTTCATTGTCATGTTAAAATGCATTTAGTATAGGGCCTATGTACATGTATGTTTATGAGTATTTTTTTAGAACAGAGAATATGTGTGAAAGAGTTTTTGTGCGAGCATCAGTCAAATAGTAAAAAAGCGTGAGAAGACATGGAGGAAGTAATAATTTCACATTGTGTGTACATGGTATGTATAAACACTGGCAATCGTGGACCTAGGACAAAAGGGTTAGGGCACAAACAAAACGTCCACGATTGACCGATAGTCCTCGATTGAAATTCGTGTTCAAAACCAATGAGAGCTGTTGAGTACAAACAAAGGAATGAGGATTAGGGACAATAGGGGGTCCACGATTGCCGGTGTTTACAAAGATGAGTTTGTCTTACAGTCACTATGTGGACGTGAACAAAAGATGTCCACATAATGCAGGTTCTACCAACACAAGTACAATGTACTCCCAATACTAGCACAGCCTACTTATAAGGCCAAAAAAACCTCCGGTTTCTGGTATGGAGCTTGCCCAAAAAGTGGTGCGGCGACGCGGCTTTTTTGTCTTTACTGTTTTTTTTTGCTTCTAAGTCGGCTAATGACTGCAAATGGTGCCCGACTAAACTTAGCGCAAATATTATGGGAGACCATTACTCGGGTAATACTCAATAGAGTTGCCAAACATAGCTGAGAACAGAGAACAAGTTCGAGTGCACATAAGCTCTGGCCGCCTTGCATGAAAGTCTTGCATGAAATGATTGACTTATTGCGCGCGGTAGAATCGCGTTAGAATCGCGTCAATGCAGCTTGTGAAATATTGTCCAATTACATTAAATATTGAAGGGACGCAGAACGCGCAAAATCTGAGACAAACAAAACTTAGCGTACACAAATTCCATAGGGTTGTCTAAGGGGCGTGGCTTACTCGCCCCTAGTTTATAAATAACGATAAAACGGTGTTTAGTTCGTTATATACAAATAAATAAATAAATCGATATCAGCAGAACTTGTTTTATGACAAATTCATTCTCTAGCTCTTTAACCTTTTCAGTAGGAACGATTTGAAGTATTGTTTTTATTCTTCGCGCAGTCTTGCCAAATCTTCAGAGATGGTCTGTGTATCATGTTAACCAGGAAATATATTTATTTCTATATCCTTCATACAGTCATAAAAAATACAATGCCAGCTGGACCGTATCAACAAGGAAACTGAGGGCATTTTGTTGTGTTTCATGTCAAGTAGGCCAACTTTCACTCTCAGATAGATAAACAACATTATAAAGTCAACTTTGACAATTATGACACGCAAGGGTCGTGACATTGATACGTGATGTATATAAAAGCTTTACTAAAAGTTGCCTCCTCATTGTCCATCTTGCAAAGAGCAATGTTGGTACATGTTTTCAGCGAAAAAAACACAAGGAAATTGAGTCTGTGAGAGACTGGTAAATAAATAAGTGCATCAGCAACTTGTCATGGACGCCATGTTCAACATGAGGTCAGGGAGATCTTTCTCTGTGGCGTTTGCCATCCTCGTTTTCTTTGCCTTCGGATGCAAGTTCCAAGTGGCTGCTTTTGGTAAGCGATAATTATAATTCATTTGAGGCCGGCATACGGCTTCAAAGAATTTATTGCTCCCTAGACAGTTTTTGGTATGCTGTCCTCGGAACAGGCCTCCTTTCTCACGCCCATGTGTGGTCACTGGATAATTGAAACAAGGCCAGTGCCTCCTTTATTAACAGAACATCCTTGGTGTTTGTCACATTTCGTCAGAGCAGTTTTTGCTGGATAGTTGTGTATTTCGTTCTCCAATCTTAACGTAAACAAAGTTCTGTTACTTGTCGAAGCCTGATTTCTTTACCAGCTGTCTTGTCGCATGGGGCAATAATCAACTCAATTGTTAAGAACTGGTTAACTTAACCCTAAAATGGACAGGAGGCGAAATGCGTCCCCCAACTTTTTCCGCGATAGCCTTGACTTTTTGTTTCGCGACTGGAGCTGTTATGAATTTTTAGCCTAGAGCCTTGCACATCTTTTGATACCAAAAACATAAAAATCGGACCACGGGTTGCCGCGCAACGAAAATTATTCCGGCGCTACGCGACGTGAAAACCGAACTTTCCCATATACGTCGTGTGCACAGAGCAGAATTGCCATTCGTACATATGAATAATTAATTAACCATAATTCCCAAACCCTTTGATCTATAGTCCTGAAATTTCTTGGGTATCTTTATGATGAGTTTCTCTATGCATGTACCGAGTTTCAAAAAATTTCGTCACTCGATGGCTGAGATCTTAGGGGGGCGGTGGGGGATCCCCCCCCCCCCAGCTGAGTGATGGACAAAATAACCAAGCCCTTTTAGGGTTAAGGTAAAATGTGAGGCGTTCAGGCAAATTGAGACAGAGCTGGGTAGAGGTCGAAGTAAACGTTTGCGGGTATAAGTAATAAGGAGAAATAATATTCTCCTTGCGATACCGTTTGTTGCACTTCAATTGGATATTCCGTTGACAAGTTATGACTGTTAAAAGTTCGAATTTATCGAATTTATCGAACAAAAAAGTTAACTATTTAGAAAAAGACCTTTAAAGTTCGAATTTTGTAGTCGTGGAAATGAAAGATGTCAATTGTTTTTCCTTAGAAACGCATTTATTCCAAGATGTTCAGGTGTAGTACACAATCATATCCAAGAAAAAAACTTACCCCATTCGGTGTCCCCCCCCCCCCCCCCCCCCCCCCATTTTGTCTCCACTATGGCCTGTGCCCATTCCTGTCTCACTTTGGCTTAATGTCTCACAAATATCATTTGGGGAAATTTTTTTTAACCAGCCGTTGGGCTGTTCACCTGTTCAGCAACAGTTAGTTAAAAGTAGTCCTTTTACTGGTTAAATGTACCCGATTTTAACCATCGTTGGGTGAATTGACTACTTTTAACCAACTGTTGCTTAACAGGTGAACAGCCCAACGGTTGATTAAAAAAAAATTAACCAACGTTGGGCGAAACGTGCCCAACGTTGAGCCAACGTTGGGCAAAATTGGACAATTTTACACAACGTTGGTTAAAATTTTGTTGGTTAACCAACATTTAAATCAACAAAATTTTAACCAGGGTTTTGAGAGTGTAGTTCGTGAAACCGAAAATGTACGGGGTGCGCTCTAAAGTGTAACTATGTAGTCTATATGTAATAGACCCATGGCATTCGCCATGATATGTGAGCAGATTTGCTGAAGGCAAGACCCCGCCTCTTGACCTCCTAGATTTTGACCAATCAGCGGGCGCTTTCTATATCGGTTCTTCGGTCATTCAGCAGTTGCGCGTCATAGACAATGGATTAAAAAGCCCTGCGTCACGCGCTCGGTATCATGTTACGCGATAATGCGCCTGGCTGTTGTTGCATTACAAAATTATTCGAATTATTGACCAATCAAACCACAAGTCCTGATTTAGGAATGAAATGACGTCACGATTTAGTAAAGTCGACTCCAATTGGCTGGCGCGCCGCTTGCATATATGTATATGTGTAGACATATCAGACGTTATACATGAGGAGGCTTGCTCCGTGGATAACGGGTGATACTCAGACTAGTAAAGTGCCGCACTGTGGAGGATGTCAGTTCGTGAAACCCAAACATTTTCTGTAAATACGCGCGCGTGCAGCGCACTCACGCGCAACAGAGCGTCAGTTCGTGGTGCCGATGCTGATCAGTCAGTTGCCGTGTCATGTCACGCGTAGCTGCTCTATTTTCTCGTCCACACAACCGACAGCAACGCGAGGCCAGCGAACAATGGCCGTAAAACGGCTTCAGAAAATTCGCAATTTTCATGCCAAACCACAACCAATCCACAAAAAAAAAACTGTTTTAAGTAGTTACAGACCTACTACATACATCTGTCAAGGTATTTTTTTTCTCAAAAAAGGATTTCCATGCATTTTGACAACAATATTTCACGGACAAATCGACTAAAAAATACGTGATGAAATTTCCGTTTCCATTCGACAACGACGAAACTCTCCCGAATGTTGAGGTAATCAAAGGAAAGAATGAACCTTCATCTACAAAAAAATTCTCGTGAACGTGATGTCGTTAATATTTTAAGAATTCGATGTACACCTAATGTTTCCAAAACTTCCATTTTTCACAACGCGAAAAGATCGTCGCCATTGTAAAAGCACAGAGCAAGGAGCCCAGACACGGTATGACCTTGTGACCCCATACTCCCACTGATTGGTCGAGCCCGAGATGGCCTACTTAATATTCATAAGTCATTCATTGCACGTTCGCGCGTGCTATTTTCAATTTTGGGCCTATACGTTTACACGCGTACACTTGTGATTGCAAATCATGACATTTCGCAAAAGTCTTCCTTTTTCAACCGGCGATTTGTGCCAAAAATCCAACAGTCTCCTGCACGTGTTGCACATGAAAATTAAGCGTAGAGTATCATCTATCTAATGAATCTTGCCATTTCTGTCGGCCTTTTTTAAAAATGGAATGTACACCTAAAAACTACGGGTCCTCACTTTTGTTGCTATAAAGTATGATTTTTGTTTGACACGAAGGCCTAGTAACAGTACTTTATTTCTGTCAAAAGCAGTTATATTTGGTATCAAAATAAAGCACACGACTTTAACTTTTCACTAGCCTAGCCATCTTGGCCAAACAGTGCATGTATCCAGGTACTTTTTGTGTTTTTCTGTAGTCTCGAATACAGTCTCGTAAAATCTCGCGTAGGCTTTTGGGCCATGCGTGCGTGACCTCGGGACAAGAAACTGAGGTTAAACAGGGCTCTGTGCGTGACACGGCCACTGACTGCGATGAGGTTTGTCTAAAGAGTTAAGACGAGAGTGCACGTTACAGGCTCTGGCCCACGGCCTCATGCGTTATAGCACCCAAAACTTGCCTTTGAAGTTGATGCAGTTGCCTTGATGATTTTTTTTTTGCGTTACAATGTTAATTTTCATTATTGTCAATGATTTGACTTTTTAAACCTTTGTTAGCCTTGAACAAGCTGAAACAAAGTAGTGGATATGATACAACTTTGTGAGTTTTGTTTGTTCTTAAAAGTTTTATCCTCCAATCGAATGACAAAGATCTACTCGTATGTTATATAATGTTTTGCATTCGTGCAATGGTGAGAATATTTTCACTCGTTGAAAGATGGAAAAATCCACATTCAATCTTTCAACTCATGAAAATATTCTCACCATGCATGTCACTCATAAACATTCATTATTTGTGTACTAATATCGATTATGCTTCTGTGATCTTAGTTCTCAATCCACCAAGTTTTAGTTTCGGTCGCATTTGTTCCATTTTTAAAAGGGTGGAATTCAACAATTTGCAAATTCAGCCAAATGCACGAAATCATACCTTCAAAAGACATTTAAATGTAGAAAGAAATGCAGTGTTGCTGGGGCATCATTATTCTAGTTAACTCTTTTTGAAACAAAATATACTCCAGCCTTCTCCCCCCCCCCCCCCACCAAAATTTGGTTATGCATCCGCGCCCTTGCATTGTGCGTACATTATACATTTTATTTATTGTAATATATTTGCATTCTCTAGATCTAAGCTTGAACCTCCCTTGTCAAAGAAATTCCCTATGGTTTTGATATAGTTCGTTTGGTAGGCGGTTCAGACTCCATGGAAGGTCGAGTGGAGGTGTTCTGGAACGGTGCTTGGGGGACGGTCTGTGATGACCTCTGGGACCTACGAGACGCAACAGTTATCTGCCGGGAACTGGGTTTTGCAGAAGCTGTTGCGGCTCCCCACGGAGCTGTATTTGGTGAGGGAACCGGAGCCATACACTGTTGGATGATGTTGAGTGCACGGGTAACGAGGAGACGGTGTTTGATTGCCCGGCAATAAGGGGATCGGGACACAACTGTGTGCATTACGAGGATGCCGGGGTTCGATGTTGTAAGTTGTTGACAACAGACTGAGGTTTTTTTTACGAGATCGAGAATACATTTTACATGAACGGTATTAATAATTCGGGTTTTGTAAAAACACAAACTGACTGAATTTGGTGAGGGAACCGTGGACATGGTGTTGGATGATGTAAGTTGCACGGGTAACGAGGAGACGGTGAAATTGCACGGCAAGAAGACCGGGAGAACACGACTGCATTCATTACGAGGATGCCGGGGTTCGATGTAGATAGTTGCAATGCTAACATCAAAATCTAGATTGACTTTCCTAAGATAGTAAAAACAAATATGTACACTATCTCAAAGTTATAACACACAATCACTGCCTTTTGCGCTTTCAGTATGCATGGTTTACTCCCGCACTTCCCTAAAGGCATATTGCAGTGCCAGAATTTCTCCCGGTATATGTCAAGTGACATATTTTTGGTATTTTGATTATGCTTATAGCTGGAGATCGACCCGTCATAATAATCTGCCCATCTAATCAGACGATCGATTCAGATTCAAACCAGAACTTCGCTACGGTCAACCTACCTGGTCCTGCCGCTTCGTACCACAGCAGCCTTGGACAGCTCGAAATCACTATTGACGTGGATGGTTCTACGCGTCGTGTTAATGACGAAGTCAGATTGAGTATTGCAAACTCTCCACACGTCTTGCAATTCAATGCAAGTGATGCAAACAACACTGCGACGTGCAGCATGCAAATCTCCGTTGTTGGTAGGCAATTATTATTATACCCCAATGTATACGTAATATGAGAACAATTTGAATGCAGTCTTTTAAAGTTTTGCTGGATCGATCCGAAGTGCCAACGTTCTGTTCTGTGACTTTAATTCACTGACTCATCGAGTACAGGCCTACAAAAAATGCCCGAAACTGGCACTTTTCGGTCCAGCTCTGCTAAAGGCCTGTTTTTTATATTATTTGTTACAGTTTATTTTTGAATTTAAAATGTTAAGAAAATTGTTTAAATTGTTCGTTCTTATTTACATTTGGATATAGCTATTTTAAGCTTTTATTATTATGTTATTTTTTTATCTGGGAAGCGGCTCAAGATGGACTATACAGTCTTCTCCACAACCCCTGACATCTCGAAGGTGTTGGATGATGCAAGAGCCAGGGGTTGAGGGGCAGACGCACATTCATTTAAGCTTTCCCTACGTAGTCAGCATTCCCAATGGCCATGCAAAATAATTGGCAAAGAAAAATGATTATTGACAATGAATACTGTCTTATCTTACTAAATAAATGTCAAGTCTGATTTCTGGATTTCTTTTTTAATATTGTTCGTTCTCATTTACAGTTTGATATACCTGTAGCTATTTTAAGCTTTTATTATTATTTTTATCTGGGAGCGGTTCAAGATGGACTGTACAGTCTTTTCCACAACCCCTGACATCTCGAAGGTGTTGGATGATGCAAGAGCCAGGGGTTGAGGGCAAGACGCACACTCATTTAAGCCGGGCGTATATACGTAGTCAACATTCTCAATGGCCGTGCAAAATAATTGGCCTGGAATAATGATTATTGACAATGGTTACTGTCTCATCCAACTAAATTAATGTCAAGTCCGATTTCTGAATCCGGCCCTGACAGGGATAGGTGTTCGTTTGGTAGGCGGTTCAGACTCCATGGAAGGTCGAGTGGAGGTGTTCTGGAACGGTGCTTGGGGGACAGTCTGTGAAGACCTCTGGGACATACAAGACGCAACCGTTATCTGCCGGGAACTGGGTTTTGGAGAAGCTTATGCGGCTCCCATTGGAGCTGCATTTGGTGAGGGGACCGGAAACATACTGTTGGATGATGTTCGTTGCAGGGGTAACGAGCAGACGGTGTTTGATTGCCCGGCAATAAGGGGATCGGGACACAACTGCTGGCTTGGCGAGGATGCCGGGGTTCGATGTAGTAAGTTGTTGACAACAGACTGAGTTTTTTTTTTACGAGATCGAAAATACATTGTACATGAACGCTATTAATAATTCGGGTTTTGTAATAACACAAACTGACTGAATTTGGTGAGGTAACCGTGGACATGGTGTTGGATGATGTTGGTTGCACGGGTAACGAGGAGACGGTGAAATTGCACGGCAAGAAGACCGGGAGAACACGACTGCATTCATTACAAGGATGCCGGGGTTCGATGTAGTTAGTTGCAATGCTGACATCAAAATCCAGACTGGTTTTTTATAAGATAGTAAAAAAATTACAGTTGATGACAGTTTTCGAATTTGAAAGTGTAAAATAGTATTTATTCACAGTAACATAACTCGTCATGATCGAACATTTGATCTGAGACAATTTGTAATATCTGAGATGATTCAAAATGATACAGTATGTAGTTGAAGAAGATTAAAGTATAAGAAGTTAATATGTACACTATCTCAAAGTAATACACACAATCACTGCCTTTCGCGCTTTCAGTATAAATGGTCTACCCCCACTTTTCCCTAAAGGCATATTGCAGTGCCAGAATTTCTCCCGGTATATGACAAGTGACATATTGTTGGTATTTTGATTATGCTTATAGCTGGAGATCGACCCGTCATAATAATCTGCCCATCAAATCAGACGATCCTGTCAGATCCAAACCAGACCTTCGCTACGGTCAACCTACCTGGTCCTGCCGCTTCGTACCACAGCAGCCTTGGACAGCTCGAAATCACTATTGACGTGGATGGTTCTACGCGTCGTGTTAATGACGAAGTCAGATTGAGTATTGCAAACTCTCCACACGTCTTGCAATTCAATGCAAGTGATGCAAACAACTCTGCGACGTGCAGCATGCAAATCTCCGTTGTTGGTAGGCAATTATTATTATACCCCAATGTATACGTAATATGAGAACAATTTGAATGCAGTCTTTTAAAGTTTTGCTGGATCGATCCGAAGTGCCAACGTTCTGTTCTGTGACTTTAATTCACTGACTCATCGAGTACAGGCCTACAAAAAATGCCCGAAACTGGCACTTTTCGGTCCAGCTCTGCTAAAGGCCTGTTTTTTATTTTATTTGTTACAGTTTATTTTTGAATTTAAAATGTTAAGAAAATTGTTTAAATTGTTCGTTCTTATTTACATTTGGATATAGCTATTTTAAGCTTTTATTATTATGTTATTTTTTTATCTGGGAAGCGGCTCAAGATGGACTATACAGTCTTCTCCACAACCCCTGACATCTCGAAGGTGTTGGATGATGCAAGAGCCAGGGGTTGAGGGGCAGACGCACATTCATTTAAGCTTTCCCTACGTAGTCAGCATTCCCAATGGCCATGCAAAATAATTGGCAAAGAAAAATGATTATTGACAATGAATACTGTCTTATCTTACTAAATAAATGTCAAGTCTGATTTCTGGATTTCTTTTTTAATATTGTTCGTTCTCATTTACAGTTTGATATACCTGTAGCTATTTTAAGCTTTTATTATTATTTTTATCTGGGAGCGGTTCAAGATGGACTGTACAGTCTTTTCCACAACCCCTGACATCTCGAAGGTGTTGGATGATGCAAGAGCCAGGGGTTGAGGGCAAGACGCACACTCATTTAAGCCGGGCGTATATACGTAGTCAACATTCTCAATGGCCGTGCAAAATAATTGGCCTGGAATAATGATTATTGACAATGGTTACTGTCTCATCCAACTAAATTAATGTCAAGTCCGATTTCTGAATCCGGCCCTGACAGGGATAGGTGTTCGTTTGGTAGGCGGTTCAGACTCCATGGAAGGTCGAGTGGAGGTGTTCTGGAACGGTGCTTGGGGGACAGTCTGTGAAGACCTCTGGGACATACAAGACGCAACCGTTATCTGCCGGGAACTGGGTTTTGGAGAAGCTTATGCGGCTCCCATTGGAGCTGCATTTGGTGAGGGGACCGGAAACATACTGTTGGATGATGTTCGTTGCAGGGGTAACGAGCAGACGGTGTTTGATTGCCCGGCAATAAGGGGATCGGGACACAACTGCTGGCTTGGCGAGGATGCCGGGGTTCGATGTAGTAAGTTGTTGACAACAGACTGAGTTTTTTTTTTACGAGATCGAAAATACATGGTACATGAACGCTATTAATAATTCGGGTTTTGTAATAACACAAACTGACTGAATTTGGTGAGGTAACCGTGGACATGGTGTTGGATGATGTTGGTTGCACGGGTAACGAGGAGACGGTGAAATTGCACGGCAAGAAGACCGGGAGAACACGACTGCATTCATTACAAGGATGCCGGGGTTCGATGTAGTTAGTTGCAATGCTGACATCAAAATCCAGACTGGTTTTTTATAAGATAGTAAAAAAGTTACAGTTGATGACAGTTTTCGAATTTGAAAGTGTAAAATAGTATTTATTCACAGTAACATAACTCGTCATGATCGAACATTTGATCTGAGACAATTTGTAATATCTGAGATGATTCAAAATGATACAGTATGTAGTTGAAGAAGATTATAGTATAAGAAGTTAATATGTACACTATCTCAAAGTAATACACACAATCACTGCCTTTCGCGCTTTCAGTATAAATGGTCTACCCCCACTTTTCCCTAAAGGCATATTGCAGTGCCAGAATTTCTCCCGGTATATGACAAGTGACATATTGTTGGTATTTTGATTATGCTTATAGCTGGAGATCGACCCGTCATAATAATCTGCCCATCTAATCAGACGATCCTGTCAGATCCAAACCAGACCTTCGCTACGGTCAACCTACCTGGTCCTGCCGCTTCGTACCACAGCAGCCTTGGACGGCTCGAAATCACTATTGACGTGGATGGTTCTACGCGTCGTGTTAATGACGAAGTCAGATTGAGTATTGCAAACTCTCCACACGTCTTGCAATTCAATGCAAGTGATGCAAACAACTCTGCGACGTGCAGCTCGCAAATCTCCGTTCTTGGTAGGCAATTATTATTATACCCCAATGTATATGTAATATAAGATCAATTTGAAATGCAGTCTAAAGTTTTGCTCGATCGATCCGAAGTACCAGCGTTCTGTCCTGTGACTTTAATTCACTGAATCATTGAATATAGGCCTACAAAATGATGCCCTAAATTGGCACTTTTGGGTCCAGCTCGGCTAAAGGCCTATCGTGTTTTTTTTATCAGTATAGTTTTGAATTTAAAATGATTTTTTTAATTGATTTATTTTTTATAAATATTGTTCGTTCTCATTTCAGTTTGATATAGCTATTTTAAGCTTTTAATACTATTGTGCATATAAATGTTTTCTCAGTTAATCAGCCACCAGTGATCACCTGCCCACCCAATCAGACGATTCAGACAGATCCAAAGCAAAACTTCGCAACAGTAACCTTACCCGAACCACCCTCTGCATCCGACAACAGCGGAAGTTTCGAAATCACCATTGACGCGGATGGTTTAACGTTTCGTGTAAATGACAGAATCAGGCTGGGTGCTGCGCAGTCTGTACACATATTGCAGTACACTGCGAAAGATGCCAGCAACAACATTGCCACATGCACCATGCAAATCACTGTCATAGGTAAGCAGTCATTTCCAATGTTTACACCCGAGCCTACTTTGACATGGAAAACCTTGTTTTGTTTTTTCCCTTTTGCTGCGAAATAGAAATTGTGCAAAATCAACAAAACTTGAGTAGTAGTTCCTTACAAGTGATGTTTCAAAACCAATTATTTTATGATATCGACAAATCCAGCCCTTTTTACTTTTTCCCCGCACAATTTTAAAAACAACTGGAAGTTTGAGGGTTTGTTTGCACGCCTTTTCGGGATATCACATTAAAACAAAGTTGAATATTAACTGAGTGAGAAATTGGTGCAAAAAGAAAATGTTGTCGCGCTGGACATACCAAACCGTGATAATTCATTGGCTACTAATTATAGTTAATACATGTATGTTTGTACCACTCTAGACAACGAGCCTCCTACGTTTGATGATTGCCCAGCTGACGTCACCATCCCTGTCGGCTCATCGTCCTATCAGGTACATCACAGGTGGATTCCTCCAATGGCCTCTGACAACTCTGGTCGTGAAGTGGAGGTGACGTTCAGTTGCTCAGGAGCCACAGCCGGTGACTGCGACCAAGCTGGCAACGGAACCTTTTCAGTTGGAGGTTCCACGATGACGTACAGAGCTGAAGATGCGTCTGGGAATGAGAATGTTTGCACGTTTACTGTGACGGTTACAGGTTAGTGTCCAATTCAAACTCTAATTTTAATATTTTGATCGGTTTGCTGTACAGATTTCATTCACTCCAATTATCTGTTTTTGTTCACTTTCATCAGCATGAGGCCTAAACTTGGGCCCTCTAAGATTCCAGCCGTCTATCCACGTGCATTCCTAAATAATAATAAAAGTTTCTTCCTCTATTTCACAAACAAGATAGCTCGATCTACAGGTAGTCATAACTATTTGGTCTTTTTGCTCAGTTGTGGAACTTGTCTGCCCAGCTAATGTCTCGGCATTAGCAAGTCCTGGCTCGACCAGTACCAGTGTGAGCTGGTCGGAACCGGATCTAACTCGATGGAACGGACCAACAAACTTCACCTCAAGCAACAATTCTGGTGTGGAATTGTTGATAGGAGCTCACCGCGTAGACTATCAGCAATGGGTTGCGGCATACAACCTGCACTTGGATTGTTCATTCTTTGTTGTGGTACAAGGTGAGATATGAGTATTTGAAGACTTGGCAAAGATAGTTCAAAGATTTTGTTTGGAACCCTTTTCAAGATATTACACCAAAACAAGTTTAACATTGACTTAGTGAGAGAAGAAACATTTTGTCGTGCTTTTACAACAGGTCAGTGCCCAACCAACACAACCAGTGACGGTCTGAGATGGCCTGTAGCAGTAGCTGGATCCACTGCCAAGTCTGTCCAACGATGTCCACTGACAACTGCAAATGGTTTGACTTCAGAATCTCTCACAGTCTTTGAAACTTTTTCCATGGTCCATAATGTTCCTTGTTCTGCCTGATGTATCCAATCTTTCTTGTAATCTTCGCGATCGTCTCTCCACCTCAATTCTTCCTCTTTTTCGTTCTCTGTTTCTTGGCCGCAAGTCTCACTTATAACGCATTTATTCGCACAGTTCAGTTTGTTCTGATAGAATGGTTTTGCCCATCTGAATTATTGCTTTTTGATCACTCAAAATGAAGCTGGTGAACCCGAAGCCGTCCGGAACTGTTCGAAGTTGGAGGCGCCTCTCTACTTCCGATGGGAGGAGCAAGAGATTCGTGGCTGCGGGGACAAGAAGGAAGTGTCTCTCGAAAATGTCGTCAAGGTAATTTGTTTTATCTCAGGACGTTAATTGATCCAAATGGTATGATGGCTCAATGTTCAAAAGGGCATTATATTGATGGCTCTTGTAGAGATGTCTTATTTTATGAATCATGCTGCATGTACGTAATTAGTTGAGCAAATTATCAAAAACTGCAGGCAGATGCGGTGTTTTAAGAAGCTTAGATATGAAGATGTGACCATGAACCATATTCGTTGACAGGTTGAGGTTAGCAAAGGCAATGCAGTCGAAGTGGCCGAGTTTCTTGCCAATCAGACGTCAGAGTAATCTAAGAAAACAGAAGATGTTACGGTTGTTGCCAGCATTTTGGAGAACATCGCAAAAGCAGGATCGGGGGACAAAGAGGTATGTTGATAACCATTCCGGAGAGGGGACTTAGCACATTGTTCCAAGATAAAAAAAAAAGAAGAGTGGGGTGGAACAGCGATATAGTAGAAATAAATGTAGTTAATTGTAATCATGATTTCTTGAAGGTGACAGAACTAGTGCTGGAGACTGTCAGCAATGTCATCATGAGTGTTGGGCCTGAAACTCCTGACTCTGAGCCCACTCAGATCGAGGCTGGTACCTCCTCAGCCATCATTCAGTCCGTAGAGACTCAAATCTCCCTGACACTTCAGCAAGAGGGTAAAGTCAGTATACGTCAGGACTCCATCCACGTGGAGGCGGTCAGTCTTGAGCCAAACCAGAACAGGAACGGACTCAGCTTCGTGTCCGTGAAACAGTCTAATGTGACGTCTCCTGGACAAGGGTCACAGCAAGAGGGCACCCTTGCCGGTACCGAGGTCGAGACTTTGTACTCTAGTATGATACCGAAGGATCTCGATGTCTTGGCATCGGCTCGGTTGCCTGGCAACATCACTAATTTGTTACCGTCCCCTGATGGTAAGTTCATCATTCATGTGTGATCAAAGATTATGCACAATAATCGATATTTGATAAGATAAGAAAGAGGGTAGGGCTATGCGGTGGTTGCTGAGGTCTACTATGCAAGCAGTGGTTCAAATTGTGCGTACGTTTGAGACGCACTGCTGTTCCTTGTCGAAAGTGGAATTATGATGGAAATGTTGGGATAACCTAAGCCTCCGGAAGTAGATTTGTATAGAATCTTAAACATCTTTTAAGGGATGACACTATGAAACGTTATTTGTTGATAAGATTTTCGGGGGAAGTGCAAACCAAATATGAGAAACGTACCTCTTTAAACTATTTCTTCACAATATAGCTCAGCTGCAAGCCAGTTTCCTGATTTACGCTGATGACACGTTGTTCCAGTCGGCTTCGATCAAAGAGCATCGAGGGGAGGGTAACTCGACTCGTAAGGTCGCTGGATCTGTCGTCTCACTGACTGTGGAGAATGTTGAACTTGTCAACCTCACAGAACCAGTCGTGATTGAATTCAAGGTGATCATGAGATAATTAATATTCAAGTTCATCCAGAGTAGAATACTTCACTGTTGCACGAGGGCCTATTCCTGCCAACTTAACATCAATGTCCAAGTTAATCAATTCAGATTGTACCCTCAATTTTGTGTAACCTTTTATCAATCTTCCGATTTCGATACTTAGGAGGAATCAAGCGAAGTCCACTGCGTGTCCTGGGACTTTGAGCTGGAAGATGGAGTCGGCGATTGGACGACAGATGGATGCGCGCTTGCTGAAGTGACCAATAAGACAGTCGTGTGTAATTGCTCTCATGCCACCAACTTCGCAATCCTAGTGGTATGTATAGTTCAATCTTGTGATTCCAAACTACTTCATACAGCTTTTTTTTCCCATTTAAGAATGTAACAATTGCAGCCTCAAGGTGACTAGACTCCCGCAGGTTGCACCAACATTAGATCATGGAGCACATCACAAAGCAAATGAGTACCCCTTTCAGTTCGAAGAAAGATCGACACTACTTTAAGCCATACGAAAAGGAAAGGTCCGTTCAGTCAGGAAAAGAAGGAAAGTTATCAGGAAAAATACAATACATTGTTCTATAAAATCTACATGATTTCCCCGTTTGTACCTTTTTGAAATGCCTACGTTCAATGCCAACAAAAACACTTCATCTTCACTCACTGAATGTTTCTCTACGTTTTTAATGGATTGGATTGGTAACTGGTATGAGGTTTCTTGCAGGATGTGAAGGGCCAAGCACCTGATGACAAAGATGACACTCCTGCTAAGCGAGCGCTTGATATCATCAGCCAGGTTGGCGCTGCACTGTCGATCATAGCTCTGGCCATCACGCTGATCATATACTTAGCTATCAGGTAAGATCATTGTAATGAAACGATCGGCAAAATTTAACACAACTATGTTTCCCCGTACGCTTATTACTCATACGTTCCATGTGTTGTCTTGTCGCTGTAAGGCAGTGTGAAAATAAAGAATATATATATAAACATCCTAACCTTTTTTTGTAGGAAACTGCGAAGCGGAAAATCTCGTCAGATCTTCATCAATTTCTGCTTCTCGTTGTTCATGTTGTACATCGTGTTCGTTGCCGGCGTCGACAATGCTAAGGTGAGCAATGTTACATAACGCAGGAAACGTTTAAGTTTAATTGAAGGGGCGATAGATATGTGGAGCCACCAAGAGGTCAAAAGTGGCCAGGACCGGTCGGTAAAAGCACTTTCCATATCTTGAAAAGCATTGATTGTAACGTCTTTTGTGAATTGCATCTTGCTTTGAAATTATAACAGTTATATCTACATGTACTTCAATTTAAAGGGTTCCGGAGGTGGTTGTGTGTTTGTGGCTGCTTTACTCCACTACTTGACTCTGTCCACCATGATGTGGATGGCTGTTGAAGCCAGGAACATGTACGTCAGTACGGTGAAGGTGTTCCCAGAAGACACGCCTCACTACATGCTCAAGGCTTGCCTCATCGCTTGGGGTGAGTCCATGTCTAAACTCAAACATTATTTTTAAATAGATACCAAGCAAAATCATTGTTATCTTTAGTTGAATCAAGATTGGAATCAAGTTGAATCAAGAATAAGATTTCAATCTCCTTTTTTAGGTTCTCCATTGATTGTGTTGATTATCACCTTGGCTGCAGCATCACATCACTATGCCAACGAGCATTAGTAAGTGAATGACCATGTTAGCTTTTAATCTGAGGGCGCTGTTTGGATTCCCCAATGACTGACACTCTCTCTACCTAATTATTATTCAAATAGAGTAGTTCTCGGAACGTCGGCTTTGTCCCAAGCGTCTGCTTACTTCACTGTATGCAGGGAATTTAAGAACCTTCTACAATCTAAACTACTCCAAATTTTATTCTCTTACGAATATGATTTTGTACTCCTGCAGCAGACCTTGGATCCATAATGAGCCGAATTATCCAGAGTCAGAGGTCTACAATCTCTTAACACAAGCCGAAACTGGAAACAAAGACAACGTTTCGAAAATGTCCAAAGACTTATACAGATGCGACTGTGATACATATGCAGGTTATTAAGCACTGTATTAAAGCTGGTATTACCTATCTATATTAAAAAATGATGATCAATATTTCTTCTTTTGCAGCTGCTTCGTTGAGCCTGGTCTTGTGCTGTACCTCGGCCTCCTTGTTCCAATTGGTCTCATCCTCATCCACAACATCATCACGTTCATCTTAGTCATGCGCAGTCTCCTGAAGGTCAAGGAGGCATCTCGCTCCCAGCAGATCTCCAAACGCCTCCAGAATGCCGTGGGAATCTCCGCCCTCATGGGGTTGACCTGGTGTTTTGGGTTCCTGGCCATCAACGAGGCAGCCTTTGCATTCCAGCTCATCTTCTGTCTGGCCAACTCCTTGCAGGTGGGTGTTTCATTCCTTGGCACCTCATTTCAGCGCGGTACAGCCTCACTTAATTCCCACACTTTTACCAACTCTGTAGCTCACTCTCTTGAGTCGTGACTCTGTCATGAGTTTAACTACCGGGACATGCAGGGTCTTGTCCTTCCCTTTAGCTCTGTTGCCCCAAAGAGCTTGTTTTACAGGTACATGTACAATCATTAGATGTGCTCAAGTAGACTCTTGTTCCTCCATGGCGTATCGTATATTCACCTGTTCTTATCAATTATCTGCCTCATTTTCCTAACACCACTTGTGAGCTGAGGGTTATGGCGAATGAGGTACAGTTTTAGCGGCCTCATGCACTGTGTAGTTCCTTACCAAGAACTTTATTTCCTATAGTAGCGTGAATTTATATTGGGTTCTTGTCCTCCAAGTTTCGCCAATCGCAGGCAAAAGGGGAACACAGACAGAATAACTCCAGAGAGACTCGAATTTAGTTCAGCAATTAAAACTCTGCGGTCAACTTGCCGCACCGCTGCCAGAACATGAACTGCTGATTCCCAGCATAGAATAACACAGGCAGACAGAACTTAGTACATTGTAACAACTTAGCCCGCCATGGAGTCTAGTTACTTGTAACAAAGGAACTAGGTCAGCGCAGTGTAAACAGCGCGTCGTCGGAGCCCTCCGTCGGCGGCTATAGTGAGCAAAAAAGAAAAAATACAAACTGTCCGTAACACTCCATTTCTCTCTTGTACTTACTTTTTTATTTTGTAGGTGTAGACCCTTGCTTTGTGGCTTGTTAAATAATTATGTAAAGTAGGGGCGGGAACTACGTACCAACATCAATTTTGTAAACGTACGGGGTCTGTTTGATAACCAAGTCGTAATTATTTGCTCCCATTGTAGGGCGTGGTTGTGTTCATCATGTTCTGCGCTCGACGTGAGGAGGTCCGCACAGCCCTGGCGCCTTACATGAAGCGCATCTGCTGCGGCCATGAGTGCCGCTTGCCCACACTGCATCCTGAAAAGTCCAACGAGTCAGAAATGGTGTCAGCGACGGCTCACACTCTACCGTCAGCCGGGCAGACTGCAGAAGTGGAGATCTCTGTGACAACACCACAATAGGAAGACCACGTTGCAATTTCAAAGAAAGGCTCACTGCAAGGTTGAGCCATTCTTGTGGCATACATTTGCTAAGTTCTGGGGTCGTTGAGGTACCATTATAACAGGTAACTTAAAGCAGATATTGACATCCTCCAAGCCCTAAAGCGTCATGTTCTATGTTTAATAATCAATACGTATGGTGTTTCATTTAATAAAATGTTTAGCATATTTCATAAACTGCTTAGCATGTTTTAAGCTGTGTTTAGATTATTATACTGCAAGGAATAAGGTAAATAGTAATGAAACACAGAGCTTTTTTATAATTACATTATTCTCAAATTTATATAACATTTCAACAATTTTACATTTCGACATGAAAGAGGTTGATTCGCGTGCATATTTCCTAAGGCAAATGCATGTAATCGGAAACCGCTTCGTTATTTCACGATCAAGTGAAAGTATTTGATGGAGTATCGATTGAAAAATACCGAGTCTCGAATATTTAGCATAATTGATATTCATTTTACCACTGGATACACAACTTGAAAGCCATGAGGTATACCCACTGCAGACACGAATCCCTCAACCAATGAAGAAACTTAAATATGTGACCTACTGAGGCAAAATGAGGAATGTCCCCCAAAATCTTGTTTTGAGTAATCGACGCCTGCAGTCGGATATATACTAGAAAAAATCATGTCAAAAATTAATCGATATTAATCGAAGATTAATCGATATTGTTTTGTATTTTTGAGTAGCCAAGGTATCCAACATTCAAACTATGCATTTTTGTTGGGGAAAAATACCAACAAAAGTGAAAAAAATTGAAGAACGTTTTTCACTGCCTTTGGTGATGTAATCCGTGTCTTTTTTTAAAGCCATTTTTTTTCGAAACGAGGTTAGCGAAACATGGCAGGACACTGTTGAAGTTCCTGCGTCATATCTTTGGAATAAATTAAGCTACAGGAATAAATTTGGTATCATTGGAAAGTCAATGATTTAACATGATACGTACATAACGTGACAAGTCAAAGGTGGGGGTTATTCCTCGTTATGCTATGGCAGGTCACATATGCGTAATTATATTAACTGAATTCGCTGCTTTGGCAGGTTGCATGTAGTTATTACTCATTGCAACAATGTAACGAATTGTAAGTATTACTCAGCATTAGAATACGGTTTAAATTGTTGTTCGTAAAGACAGGATAACATAGCCCACACTTTGTAGCTCTAGTCGGCCTACTGGTGCCCAGAAATTCGGCATTGTCGCAAAATGTCGCTGGTTGATGAATGTATGCACGCTTTATTCAGCGGTCGGGGGTGGAATCCGACCCTCGACTTTTTCCGCGATAGCCTTGAATTTTTTTTGTCCGCGACCTGAGCTGTTAGGACTTTTTAGCCTCGAGCCTTGCGCTTCTTTTGATACCAAAAACATAAAACTCGAGCAGCGGGTTGCTACGCGCCGTGAAAACCTAATTTCCCCATATACGTAGTGAACGCAGAACAGAATTACCATTCGTGCATATGAATAATTAATTAGCCATAATTTCAAATTTACCTATAGTCATGAAATTTCTTGGGTACGTTTATGATGAGTTGTTCTATGCATGTACCGAGTTTCATAAGGGAAGCCCCCTCCCCCCGAGATGGTGAAAATAACCCAGCTCTTTTAGGGTTAAGGTAACGACGTACAATTCCAAATTAAGCTTCGGCGTGAAGTTTTCATTTGCCCCCCCCCCCCCCCCACATAAAAACCTAGACACGCTACTGGTAGGGCCTTATTTGTAAATTTGTAAACCACCATAAGCACACCACAACACTTTTAAATACACAGTTTGCAATGTCGACAGTTTTAATAGGACAAAACTTTAAATGCTCAATGTTGGTTGAATGTGCTATAAACGTGCCTAAATAAAGGCTGCTGAAAATTGTCTGATGATAATCCTGATTCAAGGTCATGCTTCGTAAATTAATTCGTGGGGAGTAGGTCCCCCGCTGTCACATTTTTTTTTATAATCTTTGTTTTGATGGGAGATGTTAATAAAAAAGACGGTTACAGCAAACACATGTACTTAATTTTAAGCTCATTTTGTTGATTAATGCGTGAATGTCGCATTTCTTTCAACACCCAGGCTCACATCATCCAAAGGGATGATCTAACAAATTTTGGAGACAAAAAATGAAATACTTAACAAAATTTGTTCAACAATTTGTAAAGCTGTTGATGAAAATGTTGTAAATGGAGGCAAGATAATGTGTAGTAATATTAAAGTCACGTGGCACATAGTGCTCTATTTTTATGGGAAACTTTAATAGGGTGCTTATTTTGGTCAATTTTTTCGGTTTGCGGTAACATCATGTGGTAATAACTACTGCTCATATTATTTCGCTCACAGCGAACTGACACCCGAGCGAGCAGGGCATCTCACTACAAGTACAATGCCCAACAGACAACCAATCAGAATCTACCAACACAAGTTTCATTCGTACGCGTAAAATATTCGCCTTTTGCGGACGTTGAAGAAACCCCATTTTTTTGGCATTGGTGATTGGTCACCGCTGTTTCCGAGACGCACAACGCGTATATTGTACATGATAAAGTGCCCTGTGATGGGTCTGTCTGATGCTTGCCAGGAAACAGTGTAGCCAGAGTCATGCACAAGTCTACTTTTCGTGAATTCAAAATGGCAGCCTCAAACAAGGCGTTTGTGACAAGGATGTTTCCCGAATTGAAGGTGGCATTTCTCTTTTCTTCCCAAAAGGTATGTAAACCTAACCACCACCATTTGTATTTTCACCTCCCATTGAAGCCTACAGGGGCACATAAGGCAGTTTGAAGACCATTTTGGGGGTCGTATTTTGATTGGGGGTACGAGTGAAAATGGTCAAAAAAAATTAATAGTAGCCGCAATGAGGGACATCGTTCTCGGACTCTACTATCGCCCGACCATGTCCAAATGTTAAAAAAAAGCGATCTAGTTACTCGGACTAGTCGTGTCCGATGTGTAAACAACCGGTTTTTCTCGGGAACGGTGAGACATTAGGTTGGTTTCCTTTCAACCACATGTTTGAAATAGGATAAGTAAACAATCCAAAACATGAAATTTTTCGGGGATTTCAGGACCTAGTGCCCCTTTAATTTCAAATTGTATACAATTCTACAACTGTGTGCAGTGTGGGGCCCAATTTCAAGGCGCTGCTAAGCACACAATTTTCTGCTAACAGAGCCTCCGTCTATTTTATGGAGACCTTAAGCATAAGCACAGCAAAAGGCACGCTTACTTCGGAGGAAAAATTTGCTTAACTTAGTGACGTAACAATAGAGATCTCCATGCACGCGCGAAATGGTGCTTAAGGTTAGCAAATTTTTCTGCTATGCTAAACACAACTTTTCTGTTAACTGTTAGGCAGCGCCGTGACATTGGGCCCGGGTCTCTCCGCAATCAAAATTGACCTATCACGGTAGAATCGCGTTAGAATCGCGTCAACGCAGCTTGTGAAATATTGTCCAATTACATGGCATAAAAATGGACGCGGAAACGCGCAATATCTGACACAAACAAAACTTTAATAGCGTACACAAATTCCATAGGGTTGTCTAAGGGGCGTGGCTTACTCGCCCCTATTTATAAATAGCGATAAAACGGTGTTCAGACAAGGGCGGATCCAGGGGGGGGCCAAAGGGGGCCATGCCCCCCCCCCCAAAAAAAAACCTAAACCAATTGGGTTTTTTTATTTGACGTCGCAATAAAGGCAGGCAATGAGTACACCACCATCTTTTCCTCAGAAAACATTCGCTAAAGTGGTCAGAAATTGCTTCAGATCGCACCACAGAGCATCGAGAATCCAAAAAAAAATTCGGGGCCCTTAAGCGGGCCCCGAACCCCATGCCGTAATTTTTGGACCCACTTTTTGGGAGACACAAATGTTTTTTTTGGCCCCCCCCCAAAAAAAATTGTGTTCTGGATCCACCCTTGTGTTCAGATCGTTTCGTATACAAACCAAAATAGATTGATATCAGCAGAACTTGTTATTCCTCGCGCAGTCTTGCCAAATCTTCAGAGATGGTCTGCGTATGCTGTTAATCAGGAAATATATTTATTTCTGTTTCCTTCCTCAAACAGTCATAAAAAAACATTACAATGCCAGCTGGACCAACAAAGAAACTGTGGGCATTAGGATATGCTTCATGTAATTTTTATTTATTTATTTGCAGTCTTATTTAAACAGGGTGGCCTCCTTAGTTAAAAAACTGCTTTCCTTGAGGGCCCTGTACAAAAAAAAAATTAAAACTATAAACCAAAACCAATTAATTAAGTAACATTTCAATAAAAAAAAAAAAAATACAGTTATTCAAATATAAACATAAATTAATGTTACTTGTTTAAGCAAATATATAAAGTATTAAAAAGCAATACAAAAGATAACAGCATGTTAAATTAATAACTCATATGAAGTAAAAAAAAAACAAACAAACAAACTCCTACAAAATATTACGACAACATGATCATAAGTTACATGTACAATTATATCAGAATAAAATGATTAAACACATCCACTGGAAAACCAAAAAAAAAATTAGTTCAGCCTACTTTCACTCTCAGACAGATAAACAACATTGTAAAGTCAACTTTGACAATTTCCTTTATTATAAACCAAACGTAGCGTGCAAGGGCCTGCGACATGTATATAAAAGCCGTACTTAACATTGCTTCCTCATTTACCATCTTGCAAAGAGCAAAGTTGGTACATGTTTTCAGTGAAAAAGACACAAGGAAAATGAGTCGTGATAGATTGGTGAATAAATAAGTACATCAGCAACTTGTCATGGACGCCATGTTCAACATGAGGTCAGGGAGTTCTTTCTCTGTGGCGTTTGCCATCCTCGCTTTCTTTGCCTTCGGATGCAACTTCCAAGTGGCTGCTTTAGGTAAGCGATATTATAATCAACTGAACTGTTAAAGGCTGGTTAACTTTAGGTAAAATGTGAGGCGTTCAGGCAAATTGAAACAGAGCTGGGCAGAGGTCGGAGTGAACGTTTGCGGGTATAAGGAAGGAGAAATAATATTTTCCTTGCGATACTGTTTGTTGCACTTAATTGGACATTCCGCTTGCAAGTTTAATGACTGTTTAAGTTCACATTTATCGACATGTCAAAAAAGTAAACTTTTTAGAAAAGGACCTTTAAAGTTCTAGTTGTGTAGTCGTGGAAATGCATTTACACATTTATTCCAAGTTGTTCAGGTGTAGTACACAATCATAACGAAGAAAAAAAATCACCCCATTCGGTGTTCCCCCCCCCCCCCCGCCCCATTTTGTCTCCACTATGGCTTGTGCCCATTTTTGTCTCATTTGGGCTTAATGTCTCACAAATAACAATTGGGGAAAAAAAATAACCGTTGATGAAGCTACCGTATTTATATTCCATTTTACTTTTATTTGTTGATGTTTTGTGTCGATTTGAGAGTGAATGAAAATGATATTTTTTACAGTACTGATAGAACTCTTTAGCTCATCATGGTTAAATATTTGAGCTGAGACAATATCTGAGATGCTTCAAAATGATTTTAAATAACAGTATATTCGGTATAAACAGTGTAACTGACACGCGCACGTGGGTGTCAGTTCGTGAAAACCACGTAAAATCAATGGACCGATCCAGTAAGCTCCGCCCAGTGCGCACGTTGGCAAATTAACATGTGCTCCTCTCCAATGCCACGCTGCATTTTCCTTCCGCGCACATCATACGCGCGTGCACGAATGTCGGACTTTAGTGCACGCACGTCGGACATAAATCACGGCTGTGATTGGTCAGAACACCATGGGGCGGTGCTTACTGGATCGGTCCATTGCGGTTTTACGAACTGACACCCGGTAGTGCGAAAGCACATCAGACACTGACGCAAAATAGGAAGATTTTCGTTTTCACGATCTGACACCCAAGCATGATGCAGCAATACGGAACGGAGAAAAACGGCTTTGAAAGGTTTTAGGCCTACACGAATTTAATCCATCCGTATACTTGTGTGTTTACACAAAAATTTAATTCAAAACCGTTTTCATTGGTGAAATCAAGGTCAGTGTTAGTTCGTGGAACCGAAAATGTACGGGGTGCGCTCTAAAGTGTAGTCTATGTAATAGACCCATGGCGAATGCCATGGTCTATGATATGCATGTGAGCAGATTCGCTGATTAATTAGGCAAGACCCCGCCTCTTGACCTCTAGATTTTGACCAATCAGTGGGCACTTTCTATATCGGGTCTTCGGTCATTCACCCGTTGCGCGTCATAGACAAAGGATTAAAAAGCCCGCATCACGCGCTCGGTATCATGTTATGCGATAATGCACCCGGCTGTTGTTGCATTACAAAATATTGCATTCGAATTGACCAGTCAAACCATTAGTCCTGATTTAGGAATGAAATGGCTTCACGATTGAGTAAAGTCGACTCCGATTGGCTGCCGCGTGGCTTGCATAATGTATCAGACGTTATACAGGAAGCTTGCTCCGTGGATAACTCAGACTAGTAAAGTGCCGCGCTGCCAAAAATATCCCGGTTCTGTAAATACGCGCGCGTGCAGCGCACTCATGCGCAACGTACAGAGTATACAAATATTGAATGGCTCAGCGTGGAATGGGAGGAATATTATTGCAAGGTAAAATCTGGACTTGTCCATTTCACGAGGCGAAGCTGAGTGAACTGGAAAAGTCCAGATTTTACCGAGTTTTATATAACTGACATATAGATCCTGGTCATTTGATATATTTGAACTTTTATTCAATACAAAATTGGTGAAAAATGTATTTCTCTCTTCCAAACCACCCCTTCACGAAAATGTTTGAACCCAACGCTGTAGCGCTGGATCTTTGGAACAATACGCGCTACGCGCAACGCTGAACGCGCACACCAGCATGCATTTGCACACAAATACCGCGTCATGGAACAAGAATGATTCCGATTCCCCATGGGCGGATAGTATACAAATATTGAGTGGCTCAGCGTGGAATTGGAGGAATATTATCGCAAGGGAAAATCTGGACTTTTACATTTCACGAGGCGAGTAATAACGAATGACTCGTGATGTGAGTTCCACAAATCAAATGATCTGTATGTCGGTCATATAATAAGGGAATAACAGTGTGAGGAGCCGGTCTTCACTGCGTGATAATGACCGGGTTTGAGGGTGACCGCTGTTAATGGACCGAGACGAAGTCGAGGTCCATTAACAGCGGTCACCCCCAAACCCAGTGATTATCACAGTGAAGACCGGTGTAGCGTGAATTTACGTCGCTATGAAATTCGGACTCATTGGTAATAACGCGCATGCGTAAGTATGGTAATTAGGAAAGTGACCGGTCACGTGAGAGGGATTAACCAATAATAGGGAAAAGGGGTCCGATTTTCATAGGAGTCGGATTTTCATGTGACACCGGATCCTCACACTGTTACTCCCATTAATAAATACCTTTTCAACGAAATAAACAGTTAAAATGCTCCAATTTTGTGACTTTTTTCCCGGCGATATTTCCAGACTTTTTTGTGTTCATGTTCACGGGCCATATTTTAGCTTATGCGTGGTACCTGTCTCTTCAATAAGCGTTGTTATATACACCACAGCCGGGCCTAGGCTGCGCTGGACAATATTGCAACGTCTTCATTAAGTACGCGTACGAATTCTGCTGCCGTAGCCAAACAAATTACAACAATGTTTTCATATTTTTACCTTATGGAGGAAGCTGAAATTTCGTTTACACATTCCTTGTGTCCAGAATTACAAAGATACTTGGTTTAGGAAAGGTAAATATGTCGATGGGCGAAGTATTTACAGAAAATAAATCGTAGATCTACGCTTTCGTTGTAACATCCTCAGTATAGTGCACTGCCGCCCTACGATAGCGTTTCAAAACTTCCTTACGCGCGCGCACCCATAGCAACTGTGTTGCGTACGCGCGCGTCAGTCTCACGCGAAGGTGGTTGAGCGCATGTGCAGTGCTGTATTGTTACAAGCTGCCGTAAGACTGTTGTAAATTTGGCCAATCATTGCCTTCCATGGGGCTGGATCAATGCTAGTTCAGGGGCCATTTATTAGCTTGTTCTTTGAAGCCGGTCATTATCACCGTTAATGCCCGGCCACGTGATCGAGTCTCGACCAATCAGAAACCATCAACTCTCCAAGGTATTTATTAATGTCAGTTTGTGGTGCCGATGCCGATGAGGTTCGTCTAAAAAGTTAAGACGAGAGTGCACGTTACAGGCTTTGGCCCACGGCCTCATGCGTTATAGCAGCACAAAACTTGCCTTTGAAGTTGATGCAGTTGCCTTGATGATTTTTTTTGCGTTGTTTTAAGAACTTACAACGTTAATTTTCATTATTGTCAACGATTTGATTTTTAAACCTTTGTTATCCTTGAACAAGCTGGAACAAAGTAGTGGATACGATAAAATTTTGTGAGTTTTGTTTGTTCTTAAAGGGACACTAGGTCCTGGAACAGCCCAGTTGGGCTACAAAACGTGCTTTGAATGAGATTATGTTAACCTGAAAGAACATTTAAAACTAGGAAAGAAACATCCACACAACTATTCTTTAAAAACTGGGCGTTTTGTGTTATTCCTGTATTATGCGTGCGAGAACGAATTTCGGGGTCCACTTTTGCGTAAATTCCCCATAAATTCGAGCCGTTTGGATGCTAGTTGCATTGGTGATTGGTCACCGCTGTTCCCGAGACACACAACGTTGTATATCGTACACTGTATGAGAACGACACGAAAAACGTATTCGTACTCCGTCGTGTCCGATGTAAACAACCGGGGATTTTTCGTCTTTTCTCGGGAACGGTAAGACATTAGGTAATTGGTTTCCTTTCAACCAGATGTTTGATATAGGATAAGTAAACAATCCAAAACATGACATTTTTCGGGGATTTCAGGACCTAGTGCCCCTTTAATTCCAAATTGTATAAAATTCTACAACTGTGTGCAGTGCGGGTCTCTCAATCAAAATTGACCTATCACGGTAGAATCGCGTTAGAATCGCGTCAACGCAGCTTATGAAATATTGTCCAATTACATGACACAAAAATGGACGCGGAACGCGCAACATCGGAGACAAACAAAACTTTAATAGCGTACACAAATTCCATAGGGTTGTCTAAGGGGCGTGGCTTACTCGCCCCTATTTATAAATAGCGATAAAACGGTGTTCAGTTCTTTTCGTATACAAACCAAAAAAGATTGAAATCAGCAGAACTTGTTATTCCTCGCGCAGTCTTGCCAAATCTTCAGAGATGGTCTGCGTATCCTGTTAATCAGAAAATATATTTATTTCTATTTCCTTCCTCAAACAGTCATAAAAAAAACATTACAATGCCAGCTGGACCAACATGTCTAGACATATCAGACGATATACAGGGGGCTTGCTCCGTGGATAACGGGTGATACTCAGACTAGTAAAGTGCCGCACTGTGGAGGATGTCAGTTAGTTAGTATGGTTCCCAGACCAAAAGATTCTGACTATTCCTGATGAATCTTAGCTCAGGCCAACCTCGTCCCCAGGGTGTCGAGCAGTACGCGCCCACCACTACCTGCTCTCTCACCCTGGTATTGGATCATTTGCATGTGCAGAATTTTTGGACACGTATGCAAATGAGGAATAGTCTGGTGCCTGCCTGTGCGTTACATTTGCGTTTGTTTTTGTATGCGGTGTCTGGAGTAAAAGCAGAATCAATTCGTCGCAGCGCGAGCCTGGCGTAAGTTACAAAAACACGATTTTATTTTAATTAAACTGTTACGATCTTATCGAGACAACATGCAGTATCACATTTCATATTAATATGAACAAATTGGAAAGAAAATGAATATTTTGGAGAAGGCATTGACGAATGATCGCGAAAACACGTAATGCACGTTGTTAATAACAACACCAAGTACACGATATAAATCCATTACTAGCCAATTGCGGTATCGAATCAGGATACAGGAAGAAAGTTTCCTATCCAGGGCTTACTATTGGAAACTATGTTGAAAATAAAGTAAGCACTGGGGACGAGGTTAAGGTCAGGCAGCCTCCGTGGCTAAAAATAAACATGACGACATTGATGGCCCTTTTTCAAAGCTTGGCTTCGTTTCCGATTTCGCATTATCACTTTTAGCTTTTAATGTTCTGATCAAATTTTGTAAATAAATCACTTGCTTCGTATTATCATACATTTATGATAATACAGTTTGTTGTTTCTGTAAGATAACATTGACTAAATGTTGATCTGGAATCTTCAAATTTAGTCACCCAAATAGCACTGTAAGCAGACGGAGCCGAATGAAGACCGAGTTTTGGAAAATCTCAGTAACGGTCGTCAAATTCAAAATTGTACATGACGCAGCAAAAAGTTCGCCCATACGATCCGAGTATATTTGATGCACAAAATCGTCGTTGAATTTCAAGTTTTCTAAATGAAAGCAATTAATATTAATTATCTACTCATTTGAAAAAAAAAATTAATAAGCAATAAGCGGTTAATTAAACCTATATTATACTCGGAAATACTCGGGCACTATCCGATTGTCGACGAAAGGAATTCAGCAAACTTCGGAAATTTTCGGAAAAAAGAGGAATTCCTCCCGTTTTAGTCACGTGACGTAAATTGTAATACAATGTATTACCGGAGGCTACCGGACCTAAGATTCATCAGGAATAGTCAGAATCTTTTGGTCTGGGAACCAGACTATTAGTTAGTGAAACCAAAATATCCCAGTTCTGTAAATACGCGCGCGTGCAGCGCACTCACGCGCAACATACAGAGTGTCAGTTCGTGGTGCCGATGCCGATGAGGTTCGTCTAAAAAGTTAAGACGAGAGTGCACGATACAGGCTTTGGCCCACGGCCTCATGCGTTATAGCAGCACAAAACTTGCCTTTGAAGTTGATGCAGTTGCCTTGATGGGTCTTTTTTGCGTTGTTTTAAGAACTTACAATGTTGATTTTCATTATTGTCAATGATTTGACTTTTAAACCTTTGTTAATCTTGAACCAAGCTGAAACAAAGTAGCGGATATGATACAATTTTGTGAGTTTTTTTTGTTCTTAAAGTTTCATCCTCCAATCGAATGACAAAGATCTACTTGTATGTTATATATGTTTTGCATTCGTACAATGGTGAGAATATTTTCACTCGTTGAAAGATGGAAAAATCCACATTCAATCTTTCAACTCATGAAAATATTCTCACCATGCATTGCACTCATAAACATTCATTATTTGTATACTAATATCCATTATGCTTCTGTGATGTTATTTCTCAATCCACCAAGTTTTAGTTTCGGTCGTTTTGTTCCATGTTTAAAAGGGTGGAATTCAACAATTTGCAAATACAGCCAAATGCACGAAATCATACCTTCAAAAGACTCTTAATGTAGAAACAAATTCAGAGTGTTGCTGGGGCATCGTTATTCTTGTAAACTCTTTTTGAAACAAAATATACTCCAGCCTTCTCTTCAGCCTTCTCTTTCCCCCCCCCCCAACCAAAATTTGATTATGCATCCGCCTTTGCATTGTGCGTACATTGATTAGACTTTCGGTTTGACGGATGCGTTGCCGATTATTACAAATGTGCAATCAAATTCGCAGAAAATCGATTTGTTATTGTGACACGGGCTGAATTGTACATTCTTTTTCATTTGTCATAATTTATATCGCAAAGTCTGCATTCATTATAAATAAAGCATACAGCCGATACAAATCATGATACAGCTTTGACTGATTCATTGATTATTCACTGTATTGTAGGCCCAATTGATCATTAATGCGTTTGTTCTTATGTACACAAAAGCCTATTTGAAATAGGCAAATGAAATTTTGAAAAGATAAAAATCTTACCAAAATAAAATCAGTTAAAATAATCTTGTAGGTATATTATTGGGACGGTAAAGGGAAACATCAGTGTCATGTTACATGGGATACAAGGGCTTTTTTGTTGTTTCTTTGTCTTAATTGCATTTTAATGTCTTTCTGTATATTTGTTAAAGTTCTGTCTCATTTTATTAGTTCGATTGCTTGGTTATATGATGCGATTGTGGCAATTGCTGAGCACAAAAAAAGAACGATTGTCTTCATCTTAGGTTTTTATATAGGATTTATTACAATAGTTGGTATGTTTTGAAAGACTACACCACTTGGTTTAGCTCAATCATCATGAATATTCAAAATTCAATCATTCAATCAAACATTCCTCATATGTTCTTGACCTGGCATGCGTTTAATGCAGGAAATCGGCTGCACATTTAGCGAAATAGTTTGATGATAAATTAAAAGGAATACAGGATTGCGGATGTGCCTTCGATTTCGCGCTAAAATGAAATGTCAATGTACCAAATTCAGTGCACATTCGGGAAATCGTACGCTGATTTTTTACGACTGAATGCACCTTCATGGAAATAGAATTATCATTTGTTAAATACAAACAGCGATTTGGAACGTTCATTTTATTTCGCACGAAAACGAATGCTTCTTTTACAGACTCTTGTACACATTTTCCGAAATTGTTCGGGAAACCTATATTATACCCCCATGTATAAGCCTATGTAATAAAAGATCAATTTGAATGCAGTCTTTTAAAGCTTTCCGGGATCGATCTGAAGCGCCAGCGTTCTGTCCTGTGACTTTAATTCACTACAAATAATGCCCCAAAACTGGCACTTTTGGGTCCAGCTCGGCTATAGGCCTATCATGGATTTTTTTTATCAATTTATTTTTGAATTTAAAATGTTTTAATTTTGTTCTTTAAAATTGTTCGTTCTCATTTACAGTTTGATATACCGGTATATTTTAAGGTTTTATGACTATTATTAATATCTGGGAAGTGGTTTAAGATGGACTGTACAGTCTTTTCCACAACCCCTGACATCTCGAAGGTGTTGGATGATGCAAGAGGGGTTGAGGGCCAGACGCTCACTCATTTAAGCCGGGCGTATACGTAGTCAACATTCTCAATGGCCATGCAAAATAATTGGCCTGGAATAATGATAATTGACTTTGGTTATACTGTCTCATCTAACTAAATTAATTTGTCAAGTCTGATTTCTGGATCTGGCCCTTACAGGGATAGGTGTTCGTTTGGTAGGCGGTTCAGACTCCATGGAAGGTCGAGTGGAGGTGTTCTGGAACGGTGCTTGGGGACGGTCTGTGATGACCTATGGGACCTACGAGACGCAACAGTTATCTGCCGGGAACTGGGTTTTCGAGAAGCTTATGCGGCTCCCATTGGAGCTACATTTGGTGAGGGAACCGTGGACATAGTGTTGGATGATGTTCGTTGCACGGGTATAAACGAAGAGACGGTGTTTGATTGCCCGGCACGAAGTCTGGGAGTACACGACTGCGTGCATAGCGAGGATGCCGGGGTTCGATGTAGTAAGTTGTTGACAGCAGACGTAGTTATGCACGATATTATAACTTAAATTCGGGTTTTGTAATAACACACACTGACTGAATTTGGTAAGGGAACCGGGGACATATTGTTGGATGATGTTGGTTGCACGTGTAACGAGGAGACGGTGAAAAAAAAGACCAGGATACCACGACTGCATTCATCACGAGGATGCCGGGGTTCGATGTAGTTAGTTGCAATGCTGACATCAGAAATCCAGACTGGTTTTTATAAGATTGTAAAAAAAAATAGTCATGGAAAAGAAGGTTATGTACACTATCTCAAAGTAATAACACACAATCACTGCCTTTTGCGCTTTTAGTATGCATGGTTTTCCCCCACATTTCCCTAAAAGGCATATTGCACTGCCATAATTTCTCCCGGTATATGACAAGTGACATTTTTTTGGTATTTTAATTATGCTTAGCTGGAGATCGACCCGTCATTATAATCTGCCCATCTAATCAGACGATCGATTCAGATTCAAACCAGAACTTCGCTACGGTCAACCTACCTGGTCCTGCCGCTTCGTACCACAGCAGCCTTGGACGGCTCGAAATCACTATTGACGTGGATGGTTCTACGCGTCGCGTTAATGACGAAGTCAGATTGAGTATTGCAAACTCTCCACACGTCTTGCAATTCAATGCAAGTGATGCAAACAACACTGCGACGTGCAGCATGCAAATCTCTGTTCTTGGTAGGCAATTATTATTATACCCCCGATGTATATGTAATATGAAAACAATTTGAATGTAGTCTTTTAAAGTTTTGCTGGATCGATCCGAAGTGTCAGCATTCTGTCTTGTGACTTTAATTCACTGACTCATCGAGTACAGGCCTACAAAAAAATGCCCTAAACTGACCCTTTTTGGTCCAGCTCTGCTAAAGGCCTATTTTTCATTAATTTTTTTTACAATTTTTTATTGAATTTAAAATGTTAAGATATTTGTTTAAATTGTTCGTTCTTTTTTACAGTTTGATAAACCTGTAGCTGTTTTAAGCTGTTAATATTATTTTTAATCTGGGAAGCGGTTTAAATATGGACTTTACAGTCTTTTCCACAACCCCTGACATCTCGAAGGTGTTGGATGATGCAAGAGGGGTTGAGGGGCAGACGCACATTCATTTAAGCCGGGCGTGTATACGTAGTCAACATTCTCAATGGCCATGCAAAATAATTGGCCCGGAATAATGATTATTGACTATGGTTATACTGTTTCATCTAACTAAATTAATTTGTCAAGTCTGATTTCTGGATCTGGCCCTTACAGGGATAGGTGTTCGTTTGGTAGGCGGTTCAGATTCCATGGAAGGTCGAGTGGAGGTGTTCTGGAACGGTGCTTGGGGGACGGTCTGTGATGACGACTGGGACCTACAAGCCGCAACCGTTATCTGCCGGGAACTGGGTTACGGAGAAGCTTATGCAGCTCCCCATGAAGCTGCATTTGGTCGAGGAACCGGAGACATACTGTTGGATGAAGTTCGTTGCACGGGTAACGAGGAGACGGTGTTTGATTGCACGGCAATAAGGGGATCGGGACACGACTGCAGTCATTACGAGGATGCCGGGGTTCGATGTAGTAAGTTGTTAATGTTGACAACAGACTGATTTTTTTTTACGAGATCGAAAATACATTTAACATGTTTTGTAATAACACACATTGACTGAATCAAGGGCGGGTCCAGAACACAATTTTTGGGGGGCGGCCAAAAAAATAATTTGGTCCCGCAAAAAGGGGTCCAAAACTTTACAGCAAGGGGCTCAGGGCCCGCTTAAGGGTCCCGAAAGTGTTTTTGATTCTAGATGCTCTGTGGTGCGTTCTGAGACAATTTCTGACCACTTTACCCAAATTTTGTGAGGAAAAGATGGTGGTGTACGCAGTTTTTTTCATTTTTTGCAACGTCACTAAAACAAAATTGGGTTCTTTTTTGGGGAGGGGGCATGGCCCCCGTTGCCCCCCCCCCCCCGGCCGCCCTTGGACTGAATTTGGTGAGGGAACCGTGGACAAAGTGTTGGATGATGTTCGTTGCACGGGTAACGAACAGACGGTGTTTGAATACCCGGCACGAAGTCTGGGAGACCACAACTGCGTGCATTACGAGGATGCCGGGGTTCGATGTAGTAAGTTGTTGACAACAGACTGAGTTTTTTTACTAGATCGAAAATACATTGTACATGAACGCTATTAATAATTCGGGTTTTGTAATAACACAAACTGACTGAATTTGGTGAGGGAACCGTGGACATGGTGTTGGATGATGTTGGTTGCACGGGTAACGAGCAGACGGTGAAATTGCACGGCAAGAAGACCGGGAGAACACGACTGCATTCATTACGAGGATGCCGGGGTTCGGTGTAGTTAGTTGCAATGCTGACATCAAAATCCAGACTGTTTTTTTATAAGATAGTAAAAAAAATACAGTTTATGAAAGTTTTCGAGTTTGAAAGTGTAAAATAGTATTTATTCACAGTAACATGTCATAACTCGTCATGATCGAACATTTGATCTGAGACAATTTGTAATATCTGAGATGATTCAAAATGATACAGTATGTAGTTGAAGAAGATTATAGTATAAGAAGTTAATATGTACACTATCTCAAAGTAATAACACACAATCACTGCCTTGTGCGCTTTCAGTATGCATGGTCTACCCCCACATGTCCATAAATGCATATTGCACTGCCAGAATTTCTCCCGGTATATGACAACTGACATATTTTTGGTGTTTTAATTATGCTTAGCTGGAGATCGACCCGTCATTATAATCTGCCCATCTAATCAGACGATCGAGTCAGATCCAAACCAGAACTTCGTTACGGTCAACCTACCTGGTCCTGCCGCTTCATACCACAGCAGCCTTGGATGGTTCGAAATCACTATTGACGTGGATGGTTCTACGCGTCGTGTTAATGACGAAGTCAGATTGAGTATTGCAAACTCTCTACACGTCTTGCAGTTCAATGCAAGTGATGCAAACAACACTGCGACGTGCAGCTCGCAAATCTCCGTTCTTGGTAGGCAATTATTATTATACCCCAATGTATATCGTCACCGACACCACGAAGTAACACCCATCTACATACCAGTAAAAACTAGCAATCGGAGAAAACGGCAACTAAAGTTGAACACCTTCTAAAACAACACTTTGCGTCAAAACGACAGAGTATTTTCAGTTGGGTTTCTCGTTGTGGACACTTGATGAATTGAATTTATGAAATCTGCTGTTTTTCACTCATTTGTGTATTAAATAAACAAGAAATAAGAGAAAAAAGATGAGTGTTAGTTCGTGAAACCGAAAAAGCTGCGAAACTGTAAATTTTCGTTTTCACGAAGTAACACTCTTCAATGTATTTAACACGAGGAAAGTGCAAATTCAGGTCAGCGCGCGCGCGCTCATACAACTTGTTACAAGATGAGTGTTACTTCGTGAAAACGTTTTTGCTCACTTATGAGCAGAGTGCGCGCCATGCATTGCAATGGAAAAATGGAACTTGAGTGTTACTTCGTGAAAACGAAAATTGTCACTTTTGCGCAAAAGTTGCCATGGATACTTAGCGTAATTATTAAAGTAAAGCTCTTGAAGCTTTGAAACTTCGTGCAATGGTAGGCCTTGATGAATAATGTTTAAAAATCCAAAAAACTGAAAATCGAAAAAAATATGCTTTAACACGGTAGAGTGTTACTTCGTGGTGTCGGTGACGATATGTAATATAAGATCAATTTGAAATGCAGTCTAAAGTTTTCTTCGATCGATCCGAAGTGCCAGCGTTGTGTCCTATGACTTTAATTCACTGACTTTCATTAAGTATAGGCCTACCAATAATGCTCTAAACTCAGTCTGGCACTTTTGGGTCCAGCTCGGCTGTGGGCCTATCATGGTTTTTTTTTATCAGTACATTTTTGAATTTAAAATGATTTTCTTTTAATTAATCATTTTTTTTTAAATATCGTTCGTTCTCATTTCAGTTTGATATAGCTATTTTAAGCTTTTAATATAATTGTTTATATAAATGTTTCCTCAGTTAATCAGCCGCCAGTGATCACCTGCCCACCCAATCAGACGATTCAGACATATCCAAATCAAAACTTCGCAACAGTAACCTTACCCGAACCAGCCTCTGCATCCGACAACAGCGGATGGTTCGAAATCACCATTGACGCGGATGGTTCTACGCATCGTGTAAATGGCAGAATCAGTTTGAGTCTTTCGCAGTCTAGACACACATTGCAGTACACTGCAAGAGATGCCAGCAACAACTTTGCCACATGCACCATGCAAATCACTGTTATAGGTAAGCAGTCATTTCCTGTGTTTACACCCGAACCTACTTTGACATGGAAAACTTGTTTTGATTTTTCCCTTTTGCTGCGAAATAGATATTTTGCAAAATCAAAACAACAAAACTTGAGTATACGTAGTAGTTCCTTACAAGTGATGTTTCAAAACCAATTATTTTATGACATCGACTAATCCAGCGTGTTTTTTCCCCCGGCAATCGCAAGTAGATTTTGGTAAATGCTTAAGGTGTGTACGCCTATACACTCTTCTTCGTATCCATCTGTATGTGATGCGTACGTGCAGGTTTACCAAACTTATTCGTGCTTGATACATCTTGCTAGAATACATGTCAGAGTTTTGTCCAAGATAATTGAGGGCACCGAGATCGAATGTAATTTCCTCGTCATTGTGGTGTTGAACTGTTGATAGGAGCTCACCGCGTAGACTATCAGCAATGGTTTGCGGCATACAACCTGAACTTGGATTGTTCATTCTTTGTTGTGGTACAAGGTGAGATATGAGCATTTGAAGACTTGGCAAAGATAGTTCAAAGAGTTTGTTTGGAACCCTTTCCAAGATATTACACCAAAACACGTTTAACATTGACTTAGTGAGAGAAGAAACATTTTGCTGTGCTTTTACAACAGGTCAGTGCCCAACCAACACAACCACTGACGGTCTGAGATGGCCTGTAGCAGTAGCTGGATCCACTGCCAAGTCTGTCCAACGCTGTCCACTGACATCTGCAAATGGTTTGACTTCACCTCTCACAGTCTTTGAAACTTTCTCCCTGTTCTTCCAAGTTGTTCCTTCTGCCTGATGTATCCAATCTTTCTTGTAATCTTCACGATCGTCTCTCCACCTCAATATTTCTTTTTTTTTTCGTTCGCTGTTCCTTGGCCGCAAGTCTCACTTATATCGCATTTATTCGCACAGTTCAGTTTGTTCTGATAGAATGGTTTTGCCCGTCTGAATTATTGCCTTTTGATCACTCAAAATGAAGCTGGTGAACCCGAAGCCGTCCGGAACTGTTCGAAGTTGGAGGCGCCTCTCTACTTCCGATGGGAGGAGCAAGAGATTCGTGGCTGCGGGGACAAGAAGGAAGTGTCTCTCGAAAATGTCGTCAAGGTAATTTGTTTCATCTCAGGACGTTAGTTGATCCAAATTAGATGATGGCTCAATTTTCAGAAAGGCATTCTAATATGGTGGCTCTTGCAGAGAGGTCCTAGTTTATGAATCACACTGCATGTGTTTACTTGAGCAAACTGTGTGACCATGAACCATATTCGTTGACAGGTTGAGGTTAGCAAAGGCAATGCAGTCGAAGTGGCCGAGTTTCTTGCCAATCAGACGTCAGAGTCATCTAAGGAGGCAGAAGAAGTTACGGTGGTTGCCAGCATTTTGGAGAACATCGCAAATGCAGGATCGGGGGACAAAGAGGTATGTTGATAACCATTCCGGAGAGGGGACTTATACTTAGATTCAAAGAAGAAAGGGCTGTGGAACAGCGATATGGTAGAAATGTATGTAACTGAGGTTAATTATAATCATAATTTCTTGAAGGTGACAGAACTAGTGCTGGAGACTGTCAGCAATGTCATCATGAGTGTTGGGCCTGAAACTCCTGACTCCGAGCCCACTCAGATCGAGGCTGGTACCTCCTCAGCCATCATTCAGTCCGTAGAGACTCAAATCTCCCTGACACTTCAGCAAGAGGGTAAAGTCAGTATACGTCAGGACACCATCCACGTGGAGGCGGTCAGTCTTGAGCCAAACCAGACCAGGAACGGACTCAGCTTCGTGTCCGTGAAACAGTCTAATGCGACGTCTCCTGGACAAGGGTCACAGCAAGAGGGCACCCTTGCCGGTACCGAGGTCGAGACTTTGTACTCTAGTATGATACCGAAGGATCTCGATGTCTTGGCATCGGCTCGGTTGCCTGGCAACATCACTAATTTGTTACCGTCCCCTGATGGTAAGTTCATCATTCATGTGTGATCCAAGATTATGCACAATAATCGATATTTGATAAGATAAGAAAGAGGGTGGGGCTATGCGGTGGTTGCTGAGGTCTACTATGCAAGCAGTGGTTCAAATTGTGCGTACGTTTGAGACGCACTGCTGTTCCTTGTTGAAAGTGGAGTTATGATGGAAATGTTGGGATAACCTAAGCCTCCGGAAGTAGATTTTTATAGAATCTTAAACATCTTTTAAGGGATGACACTATGAAACGTTGTTTGTTGATAAGATTTTCGGGGGAAGTGCAAACCAAATATGAGAAACGTACCTCTTTAAACTATTTCTTCACAATATAGCTCAGCTGCAAGCCAGTTTCCTGATTTACGCTGATGACACGTTGTTCCAGTCTGCTTCGATCAAAGAGCATCGAGGGGAGGGTAACTCGACTCGTAAGGTCGCTGGATCTGTCGTCTCACTGACTGTGGAGAATGTTGAACTTGTCAACCTCACAGAACCAATCGTGATTGAATTCAAGGTGATCATGAGATAATTAATATTCCAGTTCATCCAGAGTAGAATACTTCACTGTTGCACTAGGGCCGATTCCTGCCAACTTAACATCAATGTCCAAGTTAATCAATTCAGATTGTACCCTCAATTTTGTGTAACTTTTTATCAATCTTCCGATTTCGAAACTTAGGAGGAATCAAGCGAAGTCCACTGCGTGTCCTGGGACTTTGAGCTGGAAGATGGAGTCGGTGATTGGACAACAGATGGATGCGCGCTTGCTGAAGTGACCAATAAGACAGTCGTGTGTAATTGCTCTCATGCCACCAACTTCGCAATCCTGGTGGTATGTAGTTCAATCATATTGTGATTGCAAACTACTTACATAAAGCTTTTTATTTATTTATTTATTTATTTCTTATTTACCCTGGGGAAACCTCTCAGTGGTACACTGTTTTCCAGAGGTACCCAGCAATTATACAGAATAATTCATTTAAAACTACAATTACAGAAAACGCTAAAAATAGTAAATAGTAAAATATGGGTACATAAAAACACTTAAAATATACATGTATAAAAAATAATCATGGACCATTCAGTAAAAACAAACAAAACACAGATACACACACCCAAAAAGTTGCACTGAAAAAAAAAACCAAGAGCACCCATGCACTGCATAAAACTCTGCATGAATAATATTAAATCTTGCGCATAAATTGTCTGCATGATGAGCAGTTCTCAAAAAGCTGTAAGCAGCCAAAACCAGAGGTCACGCAATTTGCCCCATTATAACAGGCACATTATCGATGGGTACTGCACTAGTACATTAAAAAAGCAGGTTTTTGTATGTGTTTTTAAAGCTTGCAAGAGTAGCAGCCAAAGGGCATTTAAGAGGTGTAGGAAGGGCGTTGAATTTTTCCATTTAAGAATGTGGCAATTGCAGGCTTAATGTGATTTGACTCCCGCTGGTTGTACCAAGCTTAGACCATGGAGCACATCACAAAGCAAAAGAGTACCTCTTTCAGTTCGAAGAAAGAGCGACACTGCTTTAAGCCATACGAAAAGGAAAGGTCCGTTAAAAAGTCAGGAAAAGAAGGAAGGAAAGTTATCAGGAAAAATACAATACATTGTTCTATAAAATCTACATGATTTCCCTGTTTGTACCTTTTTAAAATGCCTACGTTCAATGCCAACAAAACACTTCATCTTCACTCACTGAATGTTTCTCCACGTTTTTAATTAGGAGATCATTTTACTTGTTGGATATATAGATGCTACTATGAAAATTGGCTGGATTGGTAACTGGTATGAGGTTTCTTGCAGGATGTGAAGGGCCAAGCACCTGATGACAAAGATGACATTCCTGCTAAGCGAGCGCTTGATATCATCAGCCAGGTTGGCGCTGCACTGTCAATCATAGCTCTGGCTATCACGCTGATCATATACTTAGCTATCAGGTAAGATCATTGTAATGAAACGATCGGCAAAATTTAACACAACTATGTTTCCCCGTACGCTTATTACTCATGCGTTCCATGTGTTGTCTTGTCGCTGTAAGGCAGTGTGAAAATAAAGAATATATATATAAACATCTTAACCTTTTTTTGGTAGGAAACTGCGAAGCGGAAAATCTCGTCAGATCTTCATCAATTTCTGCTTCTCGTTGTTCATGTTGTATATCGTGTTCGTTGCCGGCGTCGACAATGGTAAGGTGAGCGATGTTACATAACGCAGGAAACTTTTAAGTTTAATTGAAGGGGCGATAGATATGTGGCCACCAAGAGGTCAAAAGTGGCCAGGACCGGTCGGTAAAAGCACTTTGCATATCTTGAAAGGCATTGATTGTAATGTCCTTTGTGAATTGCATCTTGCTTTGAAATTATAACAGTTATATCTACATGTACTTCAATTTAAAGGGTTCCGGAGGTGGTTGTGTGTTTGTGGCTGCTTTTCTCCACTACTTGACTCTGTCCACCATGATGTGGATGGCCGTTGAAGCCAGGAACATGTACGTCAGTACGGTGAAGGTGTTCCCAGAAGACACGCCACGATATATGCTCAAGGCTTGCCTCATCGCTTGGGGTGAGTCCCTGTCTTAACTCAAACATTATTTTTAAATATAAACCAAGCAAAATCATTGTTATCTTCAGTTGAATCAAGATTGGAATCAAGTTGAATCAAGAATAAGATTTCAATCTCCTTTTTTAGGTTCTCCATTGATTGTGTTGATTATCACCTTGGCTGCAGCATCACATCACTATGCCAACGAGCATTAGTAAGTGAATGACCATGTTAGCTTTTTAAATCTGAGGGCGCTGTTTAGATTCCCCAATTACTCACAACCTCTCTCTACCTAGTTATTATTCATAAAGAGTAGTTCTCGAAACGTCGGCTTTGTCCCAAACTTCTGCTTACTTCACTGTATGCAGTGAATTTAAGAACCTTCTACAATCTAAACTACTCCAAATTTTATTCTCTCACGCATATGATTTTGTACTCCTCAAGCAGACCTTGGACCCATAATGAGCCGAATTCTCCAGGGTCAGAGGTCTACAATCTCTTAACACAAGCCGAAACTGAAAACAAAGACAAAGTTTTGAAAATATCCAAAGACTTATACAGATGCGACTGTGAGGTTAATAAGCACTGTATTAAAACTGGTATTACCTACCTATATTAAAAAAAATGATGATCAATATTTCTTCGTTTGTAGCTGCTTCCTTGAGCCTGGTCTTGTGCTGTACCTCGGCCTCCTTGTTCCCATTGGTCTCATCCTCCTCCACAACATCATCACCTTCATCTTGGTCATGCGCAGTCTCCTGAAGGTCAAAGAGGCATCTCGCTCCCAGCAGATCTCCAAACGCCTCCAGAATGCCGTGGGAATCTCCGCCCTCATGGGCTTGACCTGGTGTTTTGGGTTCCTGGCAATCAATGAGGCAGCCTTTGCATTCCAGCTCATCTTCTGTCTGGCAAACTCCTTGCAGGTGGGTGTCATTTCCTTGTGCCTCATTTGAGCGCGGTACTTACCACACCTTTACCAACTCTACAGCTCACTCTCTTTGAGACGTGACTCCGTCATGAGTTTAACTACCGGGACATACAGGGTCTTGTCCTTCCCTTGAGCTCTGTTGCCCCAAAGAGTTTGTTTTACAGGTGCATGTACATTCATTAGATGTGCTCAAGTAGACTCTCGTTCCTCCATGGGGTATCGTATATTCACCTGCTCTTATCGACTTGCCGCCTCCTTTTCCTAACACCGCTTGTCTGCTGCGAGTGAGGTATATTTTTAACGGCCTCATACACTGTGTAGTTCCTTACTAAGAACTTTATTTCCTATAGTAGCGTGAATTTATACTGGGTTCTTGTCCTCCAAGTTACGCCAAACGTAGGCAAAAGGCACACACACAGGATAACTCCAGAGAAACTCGAACTTGCCGCACCGCTGCCAGAACATGAACTGCTGATTCCCAGCAAAGAAAAACACAGGCAGACAAAACTTATTACATTGTAACAACTTAGCCCTATTTTTAGGTACTAATTTCCGGACCGCGCGATGCTTGTAACAGAGAAACAGGTCAGTGCAGTGTAAACAACGCGCCGTCGGAGCCCTCCGTTGGCGACTAATGAGCAAAAAAAAAGTGTTATACAAACTGTCTGTAACACTATCAACAGATTCTATTTCTCTCTTGTACTTACTTTTTTGGATCATGTTGTCGGTGTAGCCAAAACCTTATAGACCCTTGCCTTTTGGCTTGTTACAAAAAATATCGTGTAAAATTTGGGCGGGAACTACGTACCAACATCAATGGTTTCTATTTGATAACCAAGCCGTTTGTAAGCGTCGTATTTAATATTTGCTCCCATTGTAGGGCGTGGTTGTGTTCATCATGTTCTGCGCTCGACGCGAGGAGGTCCGCACCGCCCTCGCACCATACATGAAGCGCATCTGCTGTGGCCGGGAGTGCCGCTTGCCCACACTGCATCATGAAAAGTCCAACGAGTCAGAATTGGTGTCAGCGACGGCTCACACTCTACCGTCAGCTGGGCAGACTGCAGATATGGAGATCTCTGTGACAACACCGCAGTAGGAAGACTATGTTGCAATTTCAAAGAAAGGTTTACCGTCAAGGTTGAACCATTCTTGTGTCATACATTGGTTAAGTTCTGGGGTAGTTGAGGTATCATTATAACGTGTCTTCTTTTTCTTGGGTATGACTGTTGCAGCAGCGTATATTTTAGTAACAGATATTATAACATGTAAAATGGTTATGGACACTTTCCAACCCCCTTAAACAGCATGCTCTATGTTAATCATTGCAATTTATCACATGGTGATTCATAAAATAAACTGTTTAGCCAACTATACACTGTTGATATGTTTTAACCCTAAAAGGGCCGGGGCGGAATCCGTCCCCAACCCCCTTAACTTTTCCCGCGATACCCTTGCAACCCGAGCTGTCCTGACTTTTTTTGGCTCGGGTCTTGCGCATATTTTGATGCCAAAAACGTAAAATTCGGACCACGGGTTGCCACGCAGCGAAATATTTCCCGGCGCAAACGGAATTTTCCCATACACGCAGTGTACACAAAGCAGAATAACCATTGGTGCATAGCATAATTAATTAGCCATAATTCAAAAAGACACATCGGCATGAAATTTCTTTGAATATTTATATTAAGTTGTTCTATGCTTGTACTGAGTTTCATAATTTTTTGTCGCTCGATGGCCGAGATCTGAGGGCCCCTACCGGCTGTGAGATGGTCAAAATAACCCCGGCCGGCCCTTTTAGGGTTAAGCTGTGCCTTAATGATTATACTGCAAGGAATGAGGTAATATACATTAAATGTACAGCTTTTAAGAATTACATGTAGTTGATTATTTTCAAATGTATTTAACATTTTAAACCTTTTTTAAAATTTCAACATAAAATCTGATAAAATCAACCTGAGTCCAAGTGTAAACACGGGGTCAAATTCGCTGGGACTTTTTCCTGAGACATATAATAATCGGAAACCGCTTCGTTATTACATTATCAAGTTAACGTATTTTTATCGAGTAGCGAGTATAAGAATCGAGTATCGAATATTTAGCATCATTGATATCATGCAATTTGTTAAAGATTGTTACAGCTTGTATAAATTAAAGCACTGAATTGCTGATATTTCAAGCGATATTTTATAACCAACTTGAAGACGAATTGGAGGCACAACTTGATAGCAACGATGCAAACCCAGTGCTGGGCAAACACGAATCCCTCGTCAACCAGAGAATTCAATTAAATATACATAACTATGTGGACTGTGTTTGCTGTTTTAACAGGTTATAATTATAAGCTGTGACTATGGTTCAACACATTGAATGTATACAAATTACAGTTTCGCATATCGTAGCATTATTCTCCACGAACACACGGCCGGCTGAGTTCCAAACTCTCTGTTAATCAGCTGATGGTTGCTATGGTGTGGAAAAAGTAAACATATCGATTGCCCTAATTGCAGCTGGCCATCCATTGCTGGCATGAAGCCAAAAACGTTGTTCATGGCAAAAAATGATGTAACTTTCAAGGGAGATAAACTATTGATACAAATGTGATAAGTCCACGCGCACGCCGTGAATGAAAGGCCAGTTCGGCTTAGCTTTTTGAGACCGCTACATCGAAAATAAACCCACCTCCTCCCCTTCGCCCTCCACATACTTTTATACTTCTATAAATGGTCGAAATTGGCTGGGAGCGACGGGCAGTGCCTCAATTCAAACTAAATAAACAAGTTGGGGAAATAGTTCTTAATTAAGACTTTGAATTTGGACGTTAAACATTTAACAAGTTGTGTTTAATCTTTGTAAAAAAAGTACGCCAAGCACCCATTTGTACTGATGGGGGGCATGCCAACCGTCTCTACGAGCGGTGGACCAAATCGGTGTGCTTTAACTACAAATACAGTCTTGAGAAATATAGGCATATAAATACTAAAGTCACGTGACAAAACACTTTGGCTACCATCCACTTGTTCTGGTGGGGCTAGTGAATGGTTGGCAAGCTTGCTAAGGTTTCAGTTGCAACTTGCACTTTTTGCTGTGTAACATTATCATAAAGGCTCCAGTTTCACTGTTCGTGCGAGCGTGTGATTCCTTTCTTTGTGCAGCCAGTTTGAACGAATCACATAAGCAGATGTTTTATTTTGGAACAGTGTATACGGTATCAATTATATAAACTGTTTAGCCAATTTATACACTGTTTACATGTCTTAACCCTAAAAGGGCCGGGGCCGAATCCACCCCCCCCCCCCCTTAACTTTTTCGCGATACCCTTGCAACCCGAGCTGTCCTGACTTTTTTTGCCTCGGGTCTTGCGCATAATTTTATGTTGATACCAAAAACATAAAATTCGGACCACGGGTTGCCGCGCAGCGAAATATTTTCCAGCGCTACGCGCCATGAAAACGGAATTTTCCCATATACGCAGTGTACATTATTTTCAAATGTATTTATCATTTTAAACCTTTTTTTAAATTTCAACATGACATCTGGTAAAATCAACCAGAGTCCAGGTGCAAACACGGGGTCAAATTCGCTTGTACTTTTTCCTGAGACAAATAATAATCGGAAACCGCTTCGTTATTACATTATCAAGTAATCGTGTTTTTATCGACTACCGAGTATAAGTATCCAGTATCGAATATTTAGCATAATCGATATCATGCAATCTGTTAATGATTGTCACATTTTGTATAAATTAAAGCACCGTATTACTGATATTTCAAGCGATATTTTGTAACCACCTTGAAGACATGGGCGTCGCCAGGATTTTTTCTAGAGGGGGCAAAGCATATTTTTCCAAAAAATTCTTGTATTTCTGAACAAACTCTCGATTTCTCAGTTTTAGACGGGGGCAGGGACATTTTGCCCCCCCCCCCCAACTCATTAAATTTACACCACTTTTTTTTTTTTTTTTGCTTTTCCAGGGGGGAGGCAAGCGCCCCCCCCCCCCTTGCCCCCTCCTCGCGACGCCCATGCTTGAAGACGAACAAATTGGAGGCACAACTTGATAGCAACGATGCAAACCCAGTGCTGGGCAAACACGAATTCCTCGTCAACCAGAGAATTCAATTAAATATACATAACCATATGGGCTGTGTTTGCTGTTTTAATAGGTTATATAAGCTGTGGATATGGTTCAACACATTGAATATATACAAATTACAGTTTCGCATATCGTAGCATTATTCTCCACGAACACACGGCCGGCTGAGTTCCAAACTCTCTGTTAATCAGCTGATGGTTGCTATGGTGTGGAAAAAGTAAACATATCGATTGCCCTAATCGCAGCTGGCCATCCATTGCTGGCATGAAGCCAAAAACGCTGTTCATGGGCAAAAAATGATGTAACTTTCAAGGGAGATTAACTATTGATACAAATGTGATAAGTCCACGCGCGCGCACAGACGCACTACGTGCACGCCGTGAATGAAAGGCCAGTTCGGCTTAGCTTTTTGAGACTGCTACATCGAAAATAAACCCACCTCCTCCCCTTCGCCCTCCATACTTGATACTTCTATAAATGGTCGATACTGGCTGGGAGCGACGGGCAGTGCCTCAATTCAAACTAAATAAACAAGTTGGGTAAATAGTTCTTAAGTAAGACTTTGAATTTGGACGTTAAACATTTAACAAGTTGTGTTTAATCTTTGTAAAAAAGTACACCAAGCACCCATTTGTACTGATGGGGCATGCCAACCGTCTCTACGAACGGTTGACCAAATCGGTGTGCTTTAACTACAAATACATTCTTGAGTAATATAGGCATATAGATACTAAAGTCACGTGACAAATACTTAATTCACGTTACAAAACACTTTGGCTATTATCCACTTGTTCTGGTTGGGCTAGTGAATGGTTGGCAAGCGTGCCAAGTTTTTGGGCCCAGTGATGCCAAGCATGGCAAGGATTTGGGGTAAGCGTGCCCCGTTTTAGCTTGTTTAAAATGTTTCTAAGGCAAATATCTTTTAGCAAATAGAAAGGTAATTATTGTTATGTTATAGCTTGTTAACGTATTTACGGACATTTAACACAGTTAAACATTGACCAAGGAGAAATAAATTAGCGGCTCAAAATCTATGCCAGAAAACTTAGTCAAATCAACTCTCACCGTACGTGGTTTTGGGTGTTGTCTGAGAATAATTCATTCTATCACTGAAAATAAAATACATTTTATTCTGGGTTTTTTAAAAGAAACTCTGTTTGAAAGGGAAAAGGGAACAAACAGCAATCATCTGTACCGTTTTCTTTGACATCCAAATCGACAAATGTCAACTATTGGGTTTTGTTTGTTTGTGTGTTTGTGGGTTTGTTTTTTGCATTGAAAAATAGAGGACAATAGGGACCACAATTCCCGAAGGTCTACGATTGACGATCGTGTACAAAACATATGGGGGTCTTAAAGTTAAAGTACAAACCAAAGAGGGACAATAGGGGGTCCACGACTGGCATGGTGTTTACACACTGGTGGGCGTGGGTATGGGGGAACATTTGAGAGGGGGTATACAATGTACATCTAAGCCTGCTGAACATCTTTGTTCCACACAATTATGGGGGTCAAAAATGAATTTTACTGTTTCAAGTTTTTGGTAGTAATGATTGTTGAATATTAAGTGTGGTCTTGCAAAGTACAGGGGCGGATCTATAGCTGTTAGGAAACGGAGGTTGCATGAAGGGAATTGCGTGAAGGCGTGCCACATTGTACGCCATGCTAGGGGCCTCCGGGACATTTCCCTCCCCTCCCCTCCGGATTTTTTTTTTGAAATCTACGATGCTTTTGGCTGTTTTCTAAGGCAATGCAACAGTAAATTTAGGAACTGATAGCATGGGGGTCGTAACATCCCACGCTAAACGTAACAAACGTAATGTGATGTACAAATATACTGTCCGTTTTTTCGTTTCTAATCAAGACAGCCAGAAGCAGACATCCTGTTTTAATTTACTACTAATAAATGCCTATCCATTGCAGTCGTGCGACTATTGTACCCAGTTTCTTTGTTGGTTTTTGCTTGTGAGATGGTCACTATTGAGAATAATTGATAAAGGCAGAGCAAAAAATAAGTACGAACACGTAAGGCAGTAAGTAATTAACACTATAGAGTAGCGAAGCGATGTATTTGTAGGGTGGTGAGGTACTAACACCCCCCCCCCCCCCCCCCCCCCGCTCTCTCCAAAATTTCAATATGCTGGGTGGCCGCGTCGAAAAATTCAACAATGCACATCTGTACTGCACGAACCGCGCGCCGTCAAAAACGATGTCACCATGCACGGACGGCCAAGGTGTGGCCGTCCACTGGAGCACCAGTTAGCCCAGCTTGCGCCACGCGGAAAATCACGCTGCGCTATATGGGCCAGCGGAGAAAACGTCTTGAACTTTCCAATTCGCAAGAACTCGGAAATGGTATCATCTATTCATTATCAACATGGCAATGTCTTTAATTTGTTAAGGAAAACTTGACAAATATTTTTAAAATTTGATTAAATCCACGCAGGGTTTGAACAATTTTCGGGGGAAAATGTGGGGTTTTTTTTTCTCTCAGAAAAATCTCTTTTTTTCAGAATATTTTTTACATTTGGACAATCTTAGCTCAAAACATGATTGTTTAATGTTCTCAGATATTTTCATGAGATAAGGTCGTCTGTAACTTTTGGAAATTATGTTTAATTTGTTTCGGCTGATCAACGGGTGCGGAATGGCGCCATCTGTCGTCTGTGCGATTTCAGGGTCATTGTCCTGTCCGCCTGCGGGAAAAAAATGTAAGTGGTGCACAAGCGCAGTGGCATGAATATGTACGTGTTGCCACCCTCGAAAAATGATAAATCGAGAATATTCTGGAAAAAGCATAGGGATTTGAGAGGGGGATATGCTCTATCTGCCCCCCTCTAGAAAAAAATCCTGGCGACGCCTATGTCTGCCTCCGCGCGCTACAAATAACATGTTTTTGCCGAGTAACGCTTTTCTGTGTTTGTCAACGCATTACATCATGGGTTGCATACATTTCACGATAACATCCAATCGAGGCAGTTTTGGTATAAGCTAGTCGCAGATATATAGCTTGGATTTGGTCCATCAGGGGGTATTATTTGCACTGCCGGCCCTACTCTCTTCACCAGCCAACAAGCAGGCTAAGCCAGACATGACAGTCAGTCAGTAAGAGAGATAAATGCTTAGAGAACATTTGGAACTAGACACATCTCGAGGAAGGCACATCACTTTGCTCAGTTAAAGGGAAAATACAACATTTGCAAATATCGAAGAATAAAACTACCAAGTTTTTACGAAATACCTTACTGGGATGTTGGTAAATGACAGTCTTAAGCATCCTGTAAAATTATGGCACCTGGTGTCAAGTCATTTTCAAGAAAATGGTATTTTTTTGTACATTACCAACGGTGGTCGGCCGACCGTTGGAAAAACATAACTATTTTTCAACCACTGCTCCTAATTTACAAAAAAAAAAAAATTCTGTCCAAATGTTGTTTGCTATTGGTTGCATGTTTATGAACGGGTGAAGGCCAGGCAGCTAGACTGATTCCCTTACCTTACAATTTTCCGACATCTATAAATTGATCCATTTTAAATTTTTGGAAGCCGGGGAACCAGACTACTTAAACATTTTTGTTTTTCTTGTTTTTTCCAGCATTTTCGAACACAAAACTTCAAACATGTCAGCTAAACAATATTTGATCTATTATACTAACCACTTAAATAGTTCATTTCTGAAAATTACAGCCAAAGCCAGTGATGTACATTCCTTTAAACTTGTGTGTGCTAATTTGCGTCGAGCATCTCCAGCAAATCAATTCTCGGCTGAGGGTTGATCAGACAATGAGATAAACTGATACACTATTGAACTTTCACTTAGTAAGCAGCATTGACAACAGCGTATATTCTCGTACAAGTATTGCCGTGAACAAGTTGTCGAGACCCAGGGGTCAGGAGAACAATACTCATGACATTTACTGTGCATGCACGTTCCCAGCCAATCAGCGACGTCAGCCCCAAACACGTCATGTTCACATGAAGGTTGACCTTTCCACCCGTGCTTATGCTCCCGGACCCCAACATGCACACAAGGAAATTTTGTCCTTATGTCGAGTTTCTCACGATCGTAGTCCAAGTACAAACATTTCACATCCTGGTGTTTTGGTTTCATGCCATTGTAAACGCACGCATGTTTCCTCCTCAACTTTCGCAGCTGTTTATTTTCCACAGCGAATGCCCCGAATGTTTTTCATTTCATTGCCAAAACATATGACGCTTTGCCAAAACCTTATGGTATATGTTTTTATTTCAAGGACCAGTTTTAAATTCTTTCCTCGACTTTCAGGAAGTTTCTGCCATGCACTGACTTGCAACCACTTAAACCGTATACACTGTGCCAAAATAAAACATCTGCTAATGTGATTCGTTCAAACTGGCTGCACATAGAAATGAATCACATGCTCGCACGAACAGTGACACTGGAGCCTTTATGTAATGTAACACAGCAAAAAGTGCAAGTTGCAACTAAAATAGCCTACATTGTACTTGCCCCGCAACGTGAATAAAAGCAGCAAGGTTAAGCATTGTGTGTTTGTGATTTATTTATCTATTTGTGGAAACGCAAGCTTAGACTTTGCTCAATTCAACCAGAACCTAACAGTCCAAATTCCAGAGACGACAGGCTTGTCCTTTGCGATGACTGTTGGATCATTAATCCGATTTGCGGCCTTGTTTCTGTGCGAGCTCATCCTCAGCTTTGATTGTCAAGCCATCAATGCGGGTAAGTTTTTGAAATTCTACGACCCATGCATATTCGGGGTCTACCCCGAATATGCAATACCTAAATCCGTAGGGTTAGGGTTAGGGTGAGATGGCCAGGGCTAGGGTTGGGGAATATAGGTATGGGGATCATAGGCATTGGGGAACATACATGTATAGGTATGCACCCGCATGCTCTGCTTATAAACGGCCAGTTTGTTTTTGAGCCCATGGTTTACCTTAATAAAATGGCGGTGCAAGTGCAGTTGACATGATTCGTTCGTGTTGTACAAAACTCCTCTATGCCATCGTGCCCGAATGTTCGAATACATTCATACATGATGAATCAAATGTTGTATGTATTTAGATCTGGGCGCGGTACGCGGTGTTATTTGCAGCACATGTCGTCAATAGATCATGATTATTCAGCTAGTTCGATGTTTATTCATAAGAAAATAACAATGACGTCGCACCATTGCTATCAGTCAGCCAGGCATGTACATTTATGTAAAGCATTTCAAAGAACGGCTTTTGTCGAGCTGCCACAGTTGCCTAGTGGATAGTGGAGTGAACTATGGACCGCGAGATTTGTGGTTCGAACCCGTGTCTATTTTCATCAAATATTTTTGTTAGTTGGGATAGGTTTAATTGCAGGAAGAGCCTTGTGGTTGCGAAGGGCAATTTTTAAGGTTACGTAACACTTTATCTTGACTGAGACTACATGCACGGAAGTTGGCGGACGAAATTTTTGAAAACTAATTTCTCCCGTTTGTAAGACCGTATCTTTTTGAAACTTTCAGGTTTTATTTCCCTTATAATGATCCAAGTGTGTGCTAAAAATCGTTTTGATATGTTCATTGCTCTTCGTTGAAGTTGGAAAAATAGTCCTGTCTACGTGCATTTTCAAAAAGTTGTAACAATCTGGTGTTTGCAATATCTGTCAATCTTTTCAAGCCTCACAAATATTAATAAGGTTCCTATCCATTATGGTGTGCACTCAACATTTGCATAAAAGCCTCCTTCACGGGTTATTAATTAATACATATCACTCTTTTGCCGGCTTCCATTGGTCGATACCGAGACCCCCGCCAAGTCACGCCGAGTAGCGCTAATGAATATGCTCATACGCGCTTCGCTAATGAATATGCTCATACGCGCTTCGCCGAAATCGGTCAACCTACGGCTCAATAGGATCTTTGCTCAAAACCTCGTGAAATAACAACTTGAGTTGATTCATAAAAAATTGAGATAAATACATAGATTTGGGTATGTTTTCGAACAATTTCTTCCAGACTTGAATGTCAGCTTGACCAGTAAGCAGTATTGACGTTTCGGCATCGATGGCGATATTTTCACTGGCATGAAGTTTAGAGTTTCTTCTTCCGTTATAGCTCAACATTTCGATCATACTGACCATTATGCGGGGACATAGACACATAAAATGTAAAATCAAAGTGTTCACAAGCACAGAAATTAAGGCAAAGATTTCTGTTTCTCTTAAAATTACAGCTCGTTTCTCCCATACATATTTGACGTCAGGGTGCAGTTTTTCTACCTTTTTTTGTTGGTTAGTTCTGTTAATATTTTTCGAATCCGCAGATGGGAGGGGATGAGTAGCATCATTATAAAAACTGTCGTCCAGTAGCGGATCGGGGGGGGGGGTGCCCTGCCCATTTAGCCGCTGACTAATATGTTATGAAACTATGAAACTATGGTATGTTATGCATAGCCTTAGCATGCAGGAGAAATCATCATAGATTTCAAAATTTTTCCGGGGGTTTTGCCCGGACCCCCAAAGCATGGCGTGCCTTCAATCTCTCTTTATACCTACCCCTTCCCCTTCCTGACAGCTAGATCCGCCCCTGGTCGTCAGTACCCCTTGTGTAATAGTGATTTACTAACAATTAAGCAGACATGGGTTATTGTGTGAGTGGTGCCCCGTTTCCCTACAGCCTGAGTTCACCCTTGGTCAAATGCACGTTCTCCCTCTGCCACCTCTAGATCAAGAACATGATCTTGCTTTCGTGGCCAACCTCATCCCGCCGGGTATTTTCGTGGCGCCTACGGCCACCTTCAACTTCACCCGCATCCCCGGTCTCGACGACCACATCCAACTACCAATAGACGTAGACTACGACCCTGTAGATGGCATGGCGTACTGGACCGATACCACGCTACCCGGCGTCTGTCGCGCGTTTCTGGATGGGACTGGGTTCGAGGTGGTGGTATCTGGTCTTCAAAGTAAGTCCAGGCCTTTGCTACTATCCATCACACAAACAAGACAATGCAACCTTGTCGCGCTGGTGCCAGAGCTCATAAAACTCTTCTCAATTGATTGGGTATGGCTATTCACTGGAAGTGAACTTGGCGTTAATGGTAGCCATTTTGTGTTTTTGGGATAGCGTGCCACTTAAGCAACTGGAATTCGCAAGTGAAGTCAATCAGTTTGTCAGTTAATGAGTCAGGTACAAAAATGACTTGAGGCTGGCCCTCTGGGACCAGCACAATTGATCGTTACTCTTTGGTGCTGTCATAATATTGCAGAAACATGTAATAGTTTTCCACAAAATCGATTTCGCCTTTTATAGTACAGCAGATTGTTGATAAGATTGTTCAGTTTAATGATAAAAGCATGAAATTTGGCACACAGTCAGAGTATATCTTGGAAAAGATATTTGGCTATAGGGCCATTGCAGATTTGTCTTTTGAAAACAAATTATCATAGGATAACAAGAAATTTTCAAATTTTTAAAATGGCGGCCATTGCATGTTATTCTATGATATTTCTTTTCAAAACGACAAATCTGCGATGGCCCTGTAGCTAAATATCTTTTTCATGAAATAATCTGACTGTGTGCCGTATTCAATGTTTTTATGTCATCAAATGAACAATTCCACCATATTGTGCACCAATCTGCCTGACTTTTAATGCGAGTATATGTTTGATTCTCAGTTTTTGGTTTTCTGTGTTGGGAGGTCTGTCGATCCAAGACTTTATTTTTTTTGGGGGGGGGGGTCATGCACTGTTGACTCGTGACCTTTAAACTCGGATTGGTTTGGAACTGAAAACCTATATTTTTTTATATTTCACAAATTCACTATAATTGATATATTTTTGCGTTCATCATTTAAAGAACAAATACAAGGGTGTCCTGGCATTGCAAGGGAAACATTTCTTTTTCGATTGATGGTGTTTTCTTTGGGAGATGTTTGCTTACCAGCTGATTAGCATCCATACCAATATTGCTGTTTACGTGGATTTGTCATTAGCCCCGGAAGGCTTAAGCCTTGACGTTGAGAATCGTGTGATGTACTGGACCGATACAGGCAGCGATCTGATCCAGCGAGCTACCTTAGACGGTCAAAATAGATCCCTTGTTCTCAACCTGAGTGATCCAGCAGGTGCCGTTGAGCCAAGATCAATCGTCGTTGACGCTAGCAACAGGTTGTTTTCAAACATAAATTCCAATGCAATCGTTAAATACCAAAAAAAAAATTGAAAACCTGGCTTCGTGTAATTATAATGATCTGTATGGTAATCTGTTACATTGGCGTATCTCTCGCCCAGACATGTGTTCTTGAAACTCAATAGTTCTTGAGTCTGGAGTGCAGAATAGTAACACATAGCAACCCATGAAAACTGGTGTGCAAATGAATACCGTGGAACGCCGCTATAACAAGCATCGAGGGATCCACAGAAATTGTTTGTAATAGCGATCGTTCGGTATAGTGATTTTAAGCTGCCGGTGCTCCAGTACTCACTCCTCAATAAACAGCGCCCTTCACCCTGCATGCCCTGGTAGTTACTGAAAGACGACTTTGAACACGTGCCGACTACTGAATTATGTAATTACACATATTTTGTTTGCTTACTACCTATAGCAATAGGTGGCTTTCCCCTTATATTCCTTGGGGAATAATAGCCACTTGTCGCTCTTCTGTTGACAATTTTCAACAACAATGTTCGGTACGTTTTGTACACAAAAATCGGGAGCCAAGGATGATGTTCGGTATAGCCGAACGTTCGGTATAGCGGTGTTCGGTTTTGAACCTGCGACCTCAAGAATACCGTACCATTGCTCTACCAACTAAGCTATAACATGAAGTGAAATTTCTCATCTTGTTCTTGTGGGTTTTTTTACTGTTTTTTTATGCCATAGCTACCGCCCCAAAATGAAAAGGTTCATCGTTGATATTTGAACAAATATTTCGGCCGATACCAGAAGTGGAGTCACTGAGTATGATGATAATGTCGACTAATGAAAAAAATATCGACTAATGTCGAATAATGCGATTAATTATTGAGAGTACCATTCCTTGTCTTCTTTTAGTCATCTGTATTGGACTGACTGGGGCGCAAACCCTAAAATAGAACGGTCTAGCATCGACGGCTCTGGTCGACGCACTCTGGTGAACACCAGGCTGAAATGGCCAAATGGTCTGGCTTTGGACCCCACCGGTAAATAGCCCTACTGGTTTATTCATGCTTCAGACTGTGTCACTGTTACAATTGTGTTTATTTATTTGATTAAACATACACTTCTTTCTCTATCGTCTTTTCTGCTTCTCAGTAAAGTCCGATTATTTTTTCAAAAGTCCGGGGGTTTTTTTCTTTCACTTCCCCTCCACGAGCTCTCATCCTTATTTTTCCACAGCATCTCTTTATTTGGTAGTCTGAAATAACCTTAAATGTCTCACCAGCAGGGAAAATGTTTGCCTGGAAAATATATTTTGTTTAAATATCAAGTTGAAATACCAGTTGAGCTTAAAGGGAAAATACAACATTTGCAAACATCGAAAAATAAAACGACCATGTTTTTACGAAATACCTTACAGGATGTTGGTAAATGACAGTCTAAAGTATCCTGTAAAATTATGGCACCTGGGTGAAGTCATTTTCAAGAAAATTGTATTTTGTATACATTTCCAACGGTGGTCGGCCGTCCACCGTAGGAAAAACCTAACAATTTTTCACTACTGCTCCAAATTTACCATTTTCTTCAGTCCAAATTTTGTTTGCTATTGGTGTATGTTCATGAATGGGTTCAGGCCAGCTAGACTGGTTCCCTTACTGTACAATTTTCCGGCATCTGTTAATTAATCCATTTCATCTTCAGTGGAGTCAGGGAACCAGACCACTTGAACATGTTTGCTTTCCTTGGTTTTTCCAGCATTTTCGAAAACAAAACTTCAAACATGTCAGTGTAACAATAATTTGATCTATTAAACTAACCCCTCAAATAGTTCATTTCTGAAATTAAAGCAAAGCCAATGATGTACATTCCCTTTAAAGAGGACATAATTTGTGAAAATGATTAACGATTTTGACAGTATTTTGTGTTCATGGTACGGCAGATAGGTGATGGGATTGTGCCTTTGATGATACAGGCATGGCATTTGGCACACAGGCAGAGTAGGTCAAGAGAACGATATTTGGCTATACGGCCATCGCAGATTTGTCCTTTGTAAAAAAATGTAGGTAGAATAAAAAAAAAAATCTAACAATCAATGGTAGCCACAAAAAAAAAATCGAAAGTTGTCTGTTATTCTACCTTCATTTTTTTAAAAGACAAATCTGTGATGGCCCTATATCCAAATATTTTTCTCATGACATATACTCTGACTGTGTGCTAAATGCCATGCTTGTATCATCAAAGGCACGGTTCCCCCAAATACTTCCCCTATCTGTCCCATCACTGTTTGGTTGGATAACAGTCTGTGTCTTGACGTTTTGCGTGCCATCGGCATTCGTTATAAAAGTATGGAAACTTAGCTGAACTTCTCCCATCTTCGATCACCCCCCTCCCAAAAAAAAAAACCCATCTGATTCATGGCCATGCATCATTTGTACAGGTCAGAGGCTTTACTGGTGCGACGCCTTCACGGACCGCATTGAATCTTCCGATCTTCAGGGCGGAGATCGCAAGATTCTCTTGGATCTAAAGCACCAACAAATCGAACCATTTGACATCGGCGTGTACGACGGTTACGTCTACTGGACCGACTGGGCTTTTCCGGGTCTTCTTCGAGTGGATTTCGAGCTCACGGCGGTAAATGTCCACGGGTCTGCTAGCTTTGACAAAGCTGGAGGTCTTCGCATATACAAAGGTAGGGCACATTTTAAGGGATTTCACTTCTATTGTCACTGCTCTTAGGATTTATTTATTTTTCGATTTCACCATTGATGTACTGGTTGCTCAGTAAATGTCTAAGTGCTCAAGATTAATATTCTCTTTCCAGATACTTTTCAAGACCACAGTTGCCGTGATCTGATGCCGTGTCAAAATGGAGGGCGCTGCCGTCAGTTTCCGTCCCATTATGAATGCGTCTGTAGTGATAGATTTACTGGGACAAACTGCGAAAAGGGTGATTCTATTCCATCCACCCCTCCCGGCCCCACGTACCCATCTCCAAGTAAGCGTGCACGCACTCTCTGCACCTTTCGTTCAATGAACATATATAGCCTGAGTGTGCGTTCCTTCACTTAATATCTGTACCTGTATTTTATGTTCAGCTACGAACAAACATCGTCTTCTGGTTGTCGCATGCGTTGGTTGGGTCGTGCGCAAGTCCAAAATTAGGTTACAGGATGGGTTTTTGCAGTGAGATGTCCTATGTTGATGAAATACATCCTATTTTTGAATGTATTGACATCCGGTGCACTTTTTGTGTCAAGATCAAGGAGGTTCCATTCTGGAATTGTATCGTGCGAAGCATATGCCGGGAAACGGTATGGTGCGGCATGATCTTACCTATGAACGAGGTTGAAGACCATGTTAAATGAACCCCGTGCAATTACTATCCCCTCAGCGAAATAGTCACCGGAAGATGCCCTTTCGAAATGGTGAATCCTCTTTCCCACAGTTAGCTTCATTCCAGCATCGTTCTGAGTATTTCAACATTGTCAGCCTTGAAAGATAATCGCGAAATAGTTTTGATTTCACATACAAATAGCTTCGTTTCACACTTAACGTAATTGAGAAAAAAAATGGAGAAATATCTTATTTAGCATCTTCTCCTAATTTTGATAGACCTGTCCGAACTCATGATCATCGGTTGTCCTGGTAACACGAGTCGTCTTGTCGACGACGACATCAGATCTGTTTCTGTATCCTGGCCTGAGCTGAACGTGTCAGATCCAAGCTTACCGGTACTGTGGAACTCCAACTATCAATCCGGTGACATGTTTCCTCTTGGCAGTGTCACCATGGTGACATTTATGGTTTCAGACGAGCAGGGCAACGTTGCGTACTGTAACTTCACCGTTGAAGTGACAGGTCAGTTTTGTTATTTGAAATTTTGTACGTTATACACATTCGTGTTAAAATGTACACTTTCCACCGCTGCTAAACAGCACACACGCCGCGAACTATACCCCTTCGTCATTATTTTGAATTTAAGTTTGCCTTAATTAAGCCTATATACTTTTGTACATATTTCGTTGAGTAAATATTCTGGTACTTTACTATAATTTTGTTTTGTTACGTCGTGTAGTCTGAAAGTGTGTCAACAGTTAACACATTAAATTCAACCTGAAGACTTGAGACTTCCCTTATTATTGAGATTTGCCTGAGACATAACACGAGGAACTCGCGGACAACTCAGCTGGAAACTCAAAGTATACAGCTAGAAGACTGATAAAACTACTGTAACCAGTCAGAGGTTTGAAATTGTCCACATTAGTTAAGCTTGTTTTGTAGGATCTTTCATCTCCCCCACATCTTGTTCCTTAGGAGTTGGCCTAGATTGTCCATCTAATGTGACATCTGTCGCCAACCCAGGCGTTGTAGTCGCTAATGTGTCATGGGATGTACCCAGTGTCACCTTCAACGGTCCTCAACAACCGGTCATGTTCTACGATGGCAGCCCGTCTACACCTGATACCAGTGATACAGAAGCCAAAGTACGAGTTTACGCTGATTACCAGCCAGGAGATACCTTCAGTATCGGTCATACGCGTGTCACATATCGCGTCCAAGGACTGGAGACACAGTGTCACTTTCATGTCATTGTCACAGGTACGTCCAGTTTTCGCTAAAACCAATGTTGCTGTTTGTAAAATTGACTCAGCTGATTTTTCTGGCGATGGCTGTTAACTGTATCCTCGGAACAAAAATTCGTTTTTGCAGATCTGTCTCCACCTACCTTCATCAGTGGTTGCCCTGGAAACATAAGTCGTCTCACCGATGACAAGGATGCGTCCGTTTATGTGTCGTGGCCTGAAGTGACTGCTTACGACCCAAACACACCGTTGCTATGGAACCGCAGCCATCGTCCTGGTGACATGTTCCCTGTCGGTAGCGTTACCATGGTAACATACGTGGTAACGGACCAATCCAGGAACTCAGCATACTGTCGCTTCACTGTGTCCGTGACAGGTCGGGTCATTATTTTGTGTTTTGCTGAATGATTTTCACTGAAGTTGACTTCAGTAAGCAATGTTGATTAAGAACGCTGACTGATATACCGATAGTAATTCCTATAAATAACCAACAGAGGAGTGTTTGAATGATACCTGTCCGTTGATACCATTTTCGTATTTAGAACAAGGAAGACTTTTGGCTAACTAAACGCTTCTATGCAGGAGTCTTTACCAATGTATGCTTTAGAATTCTGTTTTCTAGTCCTTGTCCATTCATGTGTTTTTCCTTAGGAGTTGGCCTTGAGTGTCCATCCAATGTCACAACTGTCGCCAATCCTGGCGTTTCTGTCGCCCATGTGTCGTGGGATGTACCCAGTGTCAACTTCAACGGTCCTCCGCAACCAGTAGTGGTCTCCATCGACAATCCCAATCATCAGTCTGGAGATACCTTCACTATTGGTGCTAGACGTATCACCTATCGTGTTGAAGGACTTGGCATCCAGTGTCATTTTTATGTCAACATCTTGGGTAATTAATTCTTTTAGTATGAGAACGATGCCACAGGCAGACACTGTCCCTTCCTGAAAAACAAAAAAACAAAAACAAAATCTGCATTGATATCAAACAATGTTCTATTGAGTAGTTGCTAACTTATATTCATGGTTGCATAATATGTTCCAGCATAGCCAGAAATATTCGTCTCTTCAATCAGAAGGTCGCGCTTTCCAGACTTTACATTGTTAGAAATGTCTGTCCAAATATTGAGACTAGTGTTTTACTTGTATAGTGAGTATGGTAAATGTATAGTAAGTTAGTTGGATCTTTCTGAAATTCCGCATTTATTCCAGACACCGAGACTCCAGAGGTCTACGACTGTCCTGCTGACGTCACCATTCCGGTCATCTCGTCATCCAATCAGGTGGTTCACCGCTGGGATCCGCCCACTTCCACCGACAACTCTGGTTATGTCGATGTCACCTTCAGATGTTCCGGAACCCCAACTACAGATTGCAACCAAGCCGGAAGTGGCACATTCTCTGTTGGAGTAACCGTGGTTGCATATCATTTTAAAGACCAGTCCCAGAACAAGGCTGTCTGCACTTTCACCGTCGAAGTTACAGGCAAGTGATAAATTTGCCCAATTTCGATAGTTAATATGGACAATTTTTTGATATTTTGCTGCTGCGATAAAGAAAATCGGATGTCGCAGCGGTACAGGCAAAAAGGCATGTGTAATACGCAAGTAGCATTGTACCAATTAACTATGCAACCATTATTATCTTTATCTTTATTATCAGTTAGCTTCATTCCAGCATCGTTCTGAGTATGTAAACATTGTCAGCCTTGAAAGACAATCGCGAAATAGTTTTGATTTCACATACAAATAACTTCGTTTCACACTTTACGGAATTGAGGAAAAATTCGGAGAAATGTATTAATTAGCATCTTCTCCTAATTTTGATAGACCTGTCCGAACTCATCATCATCGGTTGTCCTGGTAACACGAGTCGTCTTGTTGACGACGACATCAGATCTGTTTCTGTCTCCTGGCCTGAGCTGAACGTGTCAGATCCAAGCTTACCGGTACTGTGGAACTCCAACTATCAATCTGGTGACATGTTTCCTCTTGGCAGTGTCACCATGGTGACATTTATGGTTTCAGACGAGCAGGGCAACGTTGCGTACTGTAACTTCACCGTTGAAGTGACAGGTCGGTTTTGTTTTTGAAATTTCGTACGTTATACTCATTCGTGTTAAAATGTACACTTTCTATCGCTACTAAACAGCACGCACGCCGCGAAATATACCCCTTCGTCATTATTCTGAATTTAAGTTTGCCTTAATTAAGCCTATATACTTTTGTACATATTTCGTTGAGTAATATTCTGGTACTTTACTACAATTTTGTTTTGTTACATCGTTTAGTCTGAAAGTGTGTCAACAGTTAACACATTAAATTCAACCTGAAGACTTGAGACTTGCCTTATTATTGAGATTTGCTTGAATCATAGCACGAGGAACTCGCGGACAACTCAGCTGGAAACTCAAAGTAACAGCTAGAAGACTGATAAATCAGTCGGAAGTTTGAAATTGTCCACATTATTAAGCTTGTTTTGTAGGATCTTTCAATGTATGACATCTCCCCCACATCTTGTTCCTTAGGAGTTGGACTAGATTGTCCATCTAATGTGACATCTGTCGCCAACCCAGGCGTTTTAGTCGCCAATGTGTCATGGAATGTCCCCATTGTCACCTTCAACGGTCATCAACAACCAGTCATGTTCTACGATGGCAGCCCGTCTACACCTGATACCAGTGATGCAGAAGCCAAAGTGCGAGTTTACGCAGATTACCAGCCAGGAGATACCTTCAGTATCGGTCATACGCGTGTCACATATCGCGTCCAAGGACTGGAGACACAGTGTCACTTTCATGTCATTGTCGCAGGTACGTCCAGTTTTCGCTAAAACCAATGTTGCTGTTTGTAAAATTGACTCAGCTGATTTTTTTGGCGATGGCTGTTAACTGTATCCTCGGAACAAAAATTCGTTTTCGCAGATCTGTCTCCACCTACCTTCATCAGTGGTTGCCCTGGAAACATAAGTCGTCTCATCGATGACAAGGATGCGTCCGTTAATGTGACGTGGCCTGAAGTGACTGCTTACGACCCAAACACACCGTTGCTATGGAACCGCAGCCATCGTCCTGGTGACATGTTCCCTGTTGGTAGCGTTACCATGGTAACATACGTAGTAACGGACCAATCCAGGAACTCAGCATATTGTCGCTTCACTGTGTCCTTGACAGGTCGGGACATTATTTTGTATTGTTCTGAATGGCATTCACTGAAGTTGACTTCATTAAGCAATATCTATTAAGAACGCTGTTTGAAATACCGATAGTAATTCTTCTAAATAACCAACAGATGAGTGTATAAATGGTACCTGTCCGTTGATACGATTTTCGTATTTAGAACAAGGAAGACTTTTTGTAACTAAACGTTTTTATGCAGGAGTGTTTACCAATGTACGCCTTAGAATTCTGTATCCTAGTTCTTGTCCATTCATTTGTTTTTTTTTAGGAGTTGGCCTTGACTGTCCATCCAATGTCACAACTGTCGCCAATCCTGGCGTTTCTGTCGCCCATGTGTCGTGGGATCAACCCAGTGTCACCTTCAACGGTCCTCCGCAACCAGTAGTGGTCTCCATCGACAATCCCAATCATCAGTCTGGAGATACCTTCACTATTGGTGCTAGACGTATCACCTATCGTGTTGAAGGACTTGGCATCCAGTGTCATTTTTATGTCAACATCTTGGGTAATTAATTCTTTTAGTATGAGACCGATGCCACAGGCAGACACTGTCCCTTACTGAAAAAAAAAATCTGCATTGATATCAAACAATGTTCTATTGAGTAGTTGCTAACTTATATTCATGGTTGCATAATATGTTCCAGCATAGCCAGAAATATTCGTCTCTTCAATCAGAAGATTTCTAACATAGTTAGAAAATGTCTGTCCAAATTATTGAGACTAGTGTTTTACTTGTATAGTAAGTATGGTAAATGTATCGTAAGTTAGTTGGATCTTTCTGAAATTCCGCGTTTATTCCAGACACCGAGGCTCCAGAGGTCAACGGCTGTCCTGCTGACGTCACCATTCCGGTCATCTCGTCATCCAATCAGGTGGTTCACCGCTGGGATCCGCCCACTTCCACCGACAACTCTGGTTATGTCGATGTCGCCTTCCAATGTTCGGGAACCCCAACTACAGATTGCAACCAAGCCGGAAGTGGCACATTCTCTGTTGGAGTAACCGTGGTTGCATATCATTTCAAAGACCAGTCCCAGAACAAGGCTGTCTGCACTTTCACCGTCGAAGTTACTGGCAAGTGATAAATTCGCCCAATTTCGATAGTTAATATTGACAATTTTTTGATATTTTGCTGCTGCGATAAAGAAAATCGGGTACAGGCAAAAAGGCATGTGTAATACGCAACTAGCATTGTACCAATTAACTATGCAACCATTATTATCTTTACAAGGTCTCCTTATTTCGATTTACTTGTCTGGCTTACATTACAAAAAAAATTGTCAGTCCTTTTTAGTGCTGTCTCTTACTACGAAATCCAAATTTCAGAATAATAGGTGGACAAATCGCGGTATAGGCCTACATTCTCTTTTTTTTAATCTTCAGTCGTCGATCTCGTCTGCCCGGCGAGTATCCGAGTCCTTGCTAAGCCAGGTTCTACAAGAACCAGTGTGCACTGGATGGAACCGGATCTAACTGGCTGGAGCGGGCCTACTAACTTCACCGCCAGTGCCGATTCTGGCACTGTGTTCTCCGTAGGGCGGCGTGAAGTGGACTACTGGCAGTGGTTTGAGCCGTTTAACCTGGTGTTGGAGTGTTCTTTCTCTGTGATGGTCGTAGGTGAGTAATTTGGCTCACCATTATAGAATCAAGTCAATCTTCAAGATTTGTCAGTTTCCTGCTCATGAAATCGGGGCAAGAAAAACTCCAAACCACCATAAAAAAAAGTTTACTTTGGAAGTTATCACCTTTGGTGTTTTATTTGAAGAACCATTGAGTCAACAATTTGATGTTTCGTTCAACATGCTTCGATCATCGTCAGGACAACTTGACTCACTACAGTTCAAATCTCAGTTTCAAATTCATGTTTTTTCAAAATGAACAAAATGGGTTCTATTTGGTGTCTGTTTTTCTTTGTTCGCAGGTCGCTGCGTATCAAACACAACTCTCGAGGGTCCCCAGATCCTCACCTGGCCTGTGACGATTTCAGGTTCAACGGCAAAATCAGTTGAGAGATGTAAACTTCTAACAGACAATGGTACCGGAACCTAAACGTTTAAGTATTAAGTTCTTTAAGTGTCTTCACCTGCACCTGTCTGTTAACTCGTTTACTGAATCTATTTCGCAAAGACGCTTATGGATCTTAATTGGTTCTACTCCTAAATACTCCGCTTGAGAGTTAATACATTTTTACTAATATACTAAATACTTCGCGTGGGAGTTAATACAGGATACCAGAAACGCTGGGGCAAACCCCTTCTCTTAGCGATAAGTGTCACTGTGTTCTTTTGCGTGCATTGTATTTCACACGGCCGGACGTACGGCTTTACGTCCCATCCGAAGGACGGAGCAATAATGGTTACGTGCCTTGTTTAAGGGCACAAGTGTCCACCCGGTGGGCTCGAACCCACGTCACTGTTGCCTCTGAAACACCAGAGCACGAGTCCGGTGCTCTTAACTGCTAGGCCATGACACTCCACGTGACCCTCCAAGCATATTTTGAACCATATATTTTACAAAACTCCATTCTCACAAGCACAAGGAGACCTTTTGCATAGTGACCTCTTGAAGGGAGAGTTTTGTTCATTAAAAACAGTGAATGAAAAAAAGGTCCATGCTTACCTATCACAGAGGAACAAAAAGGAGTTCCCTCAATCTGGCCACTTTGCAAAGTCTGTTGAACAACGGTAACACTATGGTGTCTCGATTTCGATTCCTTCAACATGCAGCCGGTCAACCACTTGCTGAGAGGAACTGTTCAGTTGTAGAACCTCCTGTGTACTTCCAATGGGAGCAGCACGAACCTCGCAGCTGTGGCGAAAATAGGAACGAGGTTACCATTCAAGATGTGGAGGAGGTAGTCCTTTTTTAACTTATCCTTTTCATTCTGGTCCGTGGGGACATGCCTGCAGTTATCTCACTGACTGACTGGCAGACCGACCGACCGACCAACCGACCGACTGACTGTCACCTGTAAATTAGGATTGCTTAAGCCTCACATTAGCCCAAACGTTGAAGATGGGATTACCACTTAATGCCGACCGACCGACTGACCGACCGTCCGACCGACCGACCGACCGATTAGGATTACCCCTAAATGACAACGAATGGGCTAAACTTGCCCACGGCGTGGGGTTCAGGGCCCGCTTAAAGGCCCCAAAATAAAAATGCTTTGTAGATGCTCTGTGGTGCGATGTCAGGTTATTTCTGACCACTTGAACCAGTTTTTTTAGGAAACGATTGTAGTGTACGCAGTGGCTGCCTTTTTTGTGACGTCACTTAAGAAAAGAAGATTTGGGCTCTTTTTTTTGGGGGGGGGGGAGGCACGATGGCCCGGTTGGCCCCCCGCCCTCCCCTTGGATCCGCCCTTGGGCCCTCGGCACACCGCACATGCACACACTACGCCTCCGGCAGTAACCTCTTTGTACCCGCCCATGACTTTGACTATAATTATGTGGAGAGGTCATTATATTTATCGCGAGAGGGGCACTGTTGCTTTTGATGGCCAGCTCTGTGACCATTTTAGTCGTGTGAGGAGGAGCACTATTATTTTTAAAGGCCAGTTTTTCATGAGAGGGGCACAATTTTAATATTGCGAGCGGGGCACTAATACAATTGTGCTTTTGAGGTGCAGTTTTACATCTCGAGAATTTATGGCGACAGGAGCACTATTGTTTTTGATGCCCAATTTTCCATCTCGAGTGGGCACAATTGTATTATTGGGAGGGGGTATTTGTGCTTTAGAGGGGTAGTTTTTGATCTTGAGAAGGTGCACGATCTTGTTAATGCGAGAGGGGCACTTGTGTTTTTGAGGGGCAGTTTTATTTGTAGCGCGAACGCGAACAAGTGCTTTCACGACTTGTGTCCATTGGAGGGGCAGTTTCGTTTTCATCTCGAGGGGTCACAGTTATAACCGCGAGAGGGCATTTTTGTTGGCAAGTGCCCCCCCCCCCTGCCCCGGTTCCGCCGCCCCTGGGGTAGCCTTTTTCTCGTTAAAACATTGTTTGTAAATGTCAATTATGATGACAGGTTGAGGTCAGTCAAGGGAATGCAATTGAAGTGGCCGAGTTTCTTGCCAATCAGACGTCAGAGTCATCTGAGGATGCAGAAGATGTGGAGGTTGTTTCAAACATCTTGGTGAACATCGCCAGAGCGGAATCAGGAGACACAGAGGTATGTGGAATGTAAAAAAAGAAAAGCCTCCTTTAAAGACAATTATCCATCTCTTTCCTTGTTTTGTTTTTCACACCACAGAATCTTTTACACACGAATCAAGATTCACTTAATGAGAAATTATCAATTGATATATTTGTTGTTTTTATCCTGTCTTATCTGAAGGTAACGAAGTTGGTGGTGAAGACTGTTAGCAATGTCATCAAGAGCACCGCGTCAGCTCCGGACTCGTCTACTGCCGATGCTGGTAGCTCCTCAGCCATCGTCCACTCCGTAGAGACCCAAGTCGCTTTGACTCTGAGACAAGAAGGTGAGGTCAGTATTCGCCAGGACACCATCCACGTCGAGGCGGTCAGTCTGGACCCCAAAAGGGCTAGCGGCGGTTTCAGCTTTGTGTCCGCTCCGTCATCACCGGACCTGCCAGTCGGTCCTGGCGCGCCACAAGAAGGCACACTTGCTGGCACCGAGGTCAAGACATTTGAAAACGCCAGTGATATACCGGATGATGTGGTGGCATCTATTCGGTTACCGGCGAACATTGTCGACTTGCTTCAGTCTTCCAGTGGTAAGTGTGCTTCGGAGATCTTTAGATATCTCGTCTGGTTTCCTGTCCAGACGATCCTGACGTCTCAAAACAGATCGTGGGTCTCAGTGGCAGCCGTGACATTCAGATATGGATCATGACGCAGCAAAGCCCAGCACTCGTGCGAGTGCATATATACTTTAGGCACAACGTCTACATGAACGTTGAATACAGATAGGCCTATTGCATGGGCAACACACCTGAATTTGAAATTCATAAAAGCTACCCTTGAATTCAAAAACTAGATTTTTTTTAGGAATAAGAACAAATGTTGGAAAATACAACCAAATTACACCCGGAAATCCCCGAGCAAGCGCAAACATACCCGAGTGCCGACGAAAACCAAAGTCGGAAAAACTTCGACATTTTCGGAAACTGGCAGTCTCCTATCCGTTTTGGTCACATACGCCTACCTGATCTAAGATTTGTTATTAAGTCAGAATCGTTTGGTCTGAGAACCAGACTATATCTTGTTATCTTGGTATCGTTCTTGGCGAGTTTCTTAATTTTAATGGTAATAATTGCCATTTGAAGGTAACACCACGCAGCTGCGGGCGAGTTTCATCGTCTACGCTGATGACACCTTGTTCAAATCGGCTCTGATCAAAGGTTCCACTGGAAAGAATGGCTCCAGCCTCCGGGTTGCAGGGTCTGTCGTCTCCCTGGCTGTGGAAGACGTTGAGTTGGTCAACCTCACTGAACCAGTGGTTATCGAATTCAAGGTTAGTAGGAAACGGTTATGGCGAGTCTTGCAGATATCAAATCAGTCTAAAACTGTTCATAGTAATTATTTGATGTAATGTAAGGTGAGATTAGGTTAGGGTATTCTATTAGATAGAGGGACGAGTTTGTGATTTTGATATCAAATCTGTCAGTAGCTCATCTCCGTTATTGCATCTTTGTTTAATTCTGTCCATTATGTTTTGTTTTATACATACTTTCCACCAGAATTTTCTTTTACATTTTTAAAATGATGGTCCATTCTTCCTCCTGACGCCCAACAACAGGCACCTGCAATCAATGAAACCGACAAGAACAGAACCATCATCCACTGCGTCTTCTGGGATTTTCAACTGAATGACAACGTCGGTGATTGGTCAAGAGATGGGTGTAGCCTCTCAGGACTGACCATTGACAGAGTGTCCTGCCACTGTGGTCATGCCACCAACTTTGCCATCTTATTAGTACGTGTTTTAAAGATGACTTGATTATAATCTTTGTTGTAAAAATTACGACTCTTAATACCAAAAATACATCTCCTCGAAAACAAAACCCTTAAATATGAGCCGCTAAATGTAGCGATTTAATGAAAGGATTTTTTTTCACTTATTTTTATTACTACTTTTGATTTGGTTTCTCCTTTTTACCAAGCATGGAGATGGCACAAACAACACAGTTTTTTTTTTTTGTATGATTAGCATGTGAACATTCAAATGTGTGTCATCAATGTAACATGGTAACTACATATTTATTTTAATTTTAACTTTTTATGTTTCTAGGATGTGAAGGGCCAAGCACCTGATGATAAAGATGACACTCCTGCTAAGCGAGCGCTTGATATCATCAGCCAGGTTGGCGCTGCACTGTCAATCATAGCTCTGGCTATTACGCTGATTTTATACCTAGCTATCAGGTAAAATATTCTGTTTGTCCTAACAAAATGCAAGAACAGTGAACTGGGCATGTGTTGCCGTACAAATGTTGGTCCTATTAGTCATGGGCTAGATCATTCTCTTAAAACATCTTCATGTTTCGCTAGCAAAAAAGGTCTTTAGGCCTACTGCCTCGGAATTTGCCCAGTTTCATTACAGTAAAAGGTTTTTGAATAAATGAGAACCAATGGGCACCTGATATGATAATTATGATACTAAACATGTTTGCTAGCTAATATCCTTGCAAAGAGGCAGTCATTTTAATTTGCCTGTGTTTGATTTTATTTGTATACCGCCATTGGACTCAACATGAGTATGTATGTCCAGAACCCATTTTGAAATCACCCATGTTTGGATTCCCCTTTCTAATTCACTTTGTTTTGTTCCTATTTAAATTACTCGAAACTGGTAAAGGAAGCTACGAAGCGGCAAATCTCGTCAGATCTTCATCCATTTCTGCGCCTCCTTGTTGATGTTGTACATCGTGTTCCTTGCAGGGGTTGACAATGCAAGAGTACGTATAGTTCCACTTTAAGCTTGTATCCTTCAATGTTTACATATAGACAGACCTTAAGGTACCTTATTTGGATAGCAATAAAAATGAACTACTTATCAGAAAGTATATATTTAGGTTTGACAAAATTGAGTATCGTGTGTACGATCGCACTGTTTGAATTCAAAGGGCTCTGGGGGCGGTTGTGTGTTCGTGGCTGCTTTACTCCACTACTTGACTCTGTCCACTATGATGTGGATGGCCGTTGAAGCCAGGAACATGTACGTCAGTACGGTGAAGGTGTTCCCAGAAGACACCCCTCGATACATGCTCAAGGCTTGCCTCATCGCTTGGGGTGAGTTTCTTTTGTAATTGTTTTGCTTTGTGCATGTGGTGAGCTTGTTATTCCTGTGACCTGAAAGAGTTATTGTACTCTGTTCAAAGTCACGATGCCTTGTAACCATTACAAATTGAAGTAGGCAAAGATGACACTTGTCTCTCTTTTATTTCAGGATCACCGTTGATAGTTCTAACGGTTACCCTTGCAGCAGCAATAGATCACTACCAGAATGAACACTAGTAAGTACAGCTGTTGTGGGATTATGACAGTCAAAGGTAACAAAAGGATGAAAGATTAGAGTTCATCTTATCTCCTTTCAAATGGGAACCGTCTTTTCTTGTGTAATTGTATATAATCAGAAAACCTTTTTGTTTTGGCTTTGATTTTCTAGCTGTTTCCTTGAGCCTGGTCTTGTGCTGTACCTCAGCCTCCTTGCTCCGATTGGTCTCATCCTCATCCACAACATCATCACCTTCATCTTGGTCATGCGCAGTCTCCTCAAGGTCAAGGAGGCATCTCGCTCCCAGCAGATCTCCAAACGCCTCCAGAATGCCGTGGGAATCTCCGCCCTAATGGGCGTGACCTGGTGTTTTGGGTTCCTGGCAATTGAAGGAGCGACTTTCGCCTTCCAGCTCATCTTCTGTCTGGCCAACTCCTTGCAGGTGGGTTTGAGTGGGTTTGCAAACCCAGTCAAGTCTTGGGTCTTACTTTTAATTCTTTGACTGAGTTGAAAGTCCACTGCGCTCTAATCTCATTCACACCACTGTTCACTATTACATTTTTTTAAACAGTGACTGATAGGATATCTGTGCACATTTTCCCGGACACCATGCAGTTTCAATCTGCACACGCTTAACAAACTTATTTTGAAAGCAAAAATGTGGTCGTTAAACCTATACCAATATTGGTAATCTCGCTGTCTTCCATTGTGTGCATTTTGCACATGATCACTGGGTAATTAGCACGCCTGTGGTTTTACTTGTACCCTTTACTTGTGTTCGGTGGAATACTATAGGCTAGAGTGAGACGAAAAGAATATCCAATTTTATTTTATTTTTTTGGTTGGTTCAGTGTACATTGTACCTCGCTGATGGACTCACTGACTCTCTGACCCATTGTTACTTGTGAGCTAGGCAGTGCTATTGTATAGGATTACATATATGCCCACTATGTACCCAGATGCATGAAAAGACTTAACTGAAAAGCCATTCTGAATCAATAGAGTAGACCTGTGTGCGCTCTGGTACCGTTTTTGTCATTCATGCCTTGCCTTGTTTTGTTTCCTCTTCTTGGCTTGTTAAAGGGTGTGATTGTGTTCATCATGTTCTGTGTTCGGCGGGAGGAGGTACGGGCTATCGTCGCGCCCTACCTGGGTCGTATCTGCTGTGGACACACCTGTCGTCTGCCCAAACGTCACGCCAACTGGTCCTACGAGCTTCAGCAGCAGAACGAATCAGCCGCGCCTAGCTCCCCAGTCACTGGGTTGACGAAATTCGACTTGTCCTCTTCGGGGAGATAGTGGGTTTTGGTTGGAGGGCTTCTTGTTGGTCCAAGAGGGGCGCCACCTATAGTCCTCTTCGAACATGACTCACTGGGTCGTATGAATAAAAACTAGCATTTGCTTTTACTGTACCAGTTTTTAAGCATTGACTTGCATCTGTATGAATAAAGCAAACGCCTTTACTGAAAAGCATTTGCTAAAATCTGAAAGTATTTTACTTTTTACTTGGAGCTCTTGCTAGACTGTAAGTATTAACTTCGTTTCGCTTGAATAAAAAGGAGTAAATGCTTAAGATTGCAAATATTTATTGTTCATTTTTCAAGGCTGGGTTGGGGCTACGTTGAAAACATAAAGCTAATACTTCTGCGCAAAAATGGCTGCATTTTAATTTTAATTGCGTACAATTAATGCAAAACGTTCATTTACTACATATAATATTACACACTTTATTTCCAATCATATTCATACGAAATTCAAATACTTGGTTTTATTATTAATTTCATTACTAGAAGAAACGATAATTTGCATTTTTTTTCACGATACGCGAAGTGTTACTGTGAAATTTCAATACAGCACAAAAGCATTAAGAAGAAATTTTATCCAACGGCATCCTGGGGATTGAACGAAATGAAATAATCATCCAGTTTATTCGGTAATCAATCTTTCCAAACTTTTGTTCTTCAATATTTCAATAAACAGAAAGCTTTTGTGAATTGAATTTCGGTATGATTTCACCCACTTTAACACATATCTATGATTTTTCGTCTACAGGACACTGTGGAGCTTTACAATTTTCATGAATGATTACAGTATACTTTCTGCATTCTGCAACTGGCGAAAATAGTTTTTGTTTTCATCATTTTTCGCTGGATTTGAGGATCAAAATTTAATGAACTATTGACTGTACTGCATGCATCACCTCGATTTGGACTGTTATCCTATACGTTTAAACCCTGAGAGTATGTGTACAGGTTATCCTTTACGACTGAGGACTTGGGACGATGGGGTGTGTGCGATAACAGTGGGTCCAAAGCTGTCCGAGGACCTGGGTACTAGTCCTCGGGCGAATTTCATGAACAAACCGTATGGGAGCTGTCGAGAAAAAGTTAAAGTGCAAACAAATGGGAACAAAAGAAGGAAAATGGCAGGTCCTCATGAGTATATTAAAGCACGCGTTTGTTGTAAATCGAAGACACACACGTGCAACATCATCGATGAATCGAGGACAGGAACCAAATTGAAGACTCCTCGGTTAGAAAACGTGTACAAAACAAATGAAAGCTGTTGCAAAAAAAAGTTATTATTACCTTAGAGTATAAACAATTACGGAAGAGGAACAATAGAAATTCCTCGATTTACACGTACCATAAAAAAACGTGTCTGGGTAGAGGCTTTCACTGCGTGATGGGGAAGTTTTTTATTGTTGGGCAAATTAGGACCGAGTTATGGGGACTTTTTGCTGTCCCCAGAGCATTTTCGGTCCCCAAAAATACCTTGTACGGACGAGTGTATACATGTGCGGCGCCATTTCTTACACACAAATGAGTCCACGCATGCAAACAATCCAACAGTAAAAAGCATTTACTACCTGTTGTCTAATTAATGCTGAACAGTAAAAGAAACTTTAATTCATACAGATTCAAGCATTTCCTTTTCCTTAATGCTTTTACTCCAATGTAAATGCTTCTACTTTTTGCTTAAACTTCCTAGCATTTGCTAGTTTTATTCATACGACCCACTGACTGACTGACTGACTTTCACTGTTAGTTGTGAATTAGCCTGGTTACCTATCTCACTGGCTTTTAGTCCCCATAACTGGTTCAGTTGGTAATACCTGGGTTTGTTGTTCTTTTGGATTTTTTGCTCAAGATTCTGAATCTGAGTAAAAATGTACTCTTCTCTAGGATTCGAGGGGTAACATCATATTAATTATGTTACCCAGGATGTATCGGTAAATAAAATGAGAAAAAAATAATAATTAAAAAAGTAAAGTTAAGTTCCAAATTACTCAGATGTTTCGCCGAAACGTGCTTTGGACAACATGCTTAATTGGTGTAGGATCTTTAAAACTTAATCTTTAAAAAACAAATCGGCAAACAAGTTGCATGTAAAATATTAATGGCTCAAATTTACAAAAGCTAAATATTGTTTAAAATTGTTTGTTTGAAATTGTTTGTGCATTCTACCTGTAAAGTTAGGTTTTCTTCGTCTTTCAGTTTAAAAACTTGTATAACAGAAGGCAAACTGTGTAAAACCGTCACATTTTTTAAGAAACCCGAAGTTGAATTAAAACCTCAGTTTGGTTTGGTTTAAGAACTTTCCAAAAAAAGATAAATTACCTCTTGTTTTTCTCTGACTGACTATAAATTCGAGGACACATGCATTTTCACACAGTGGTTTATTTGTCATTTGAACTTATATTCATAAATATCTCAACTCAGTGTGGATGGTTATTTTAAGCCCCTGAAAAAATACCGCTGCGTTCTGCGCCACATTGCGCAGTACGCGCCGCGCGCCCTTTCCATATAAGGATGCATTTTCAGCACTACGTGCTCATGGCACATACCATAGACATGGTTAGAAATAGTCTGAGTATCACCCGTTATCCACAGAGCAAGACTCAAGTATAACATCTGATATGTCTAGAAATATACATATATGCAAGCTGCGCGCAAGCCAATCGGAGTCGACTTTACTAAATCGTCACGTCATTTCATTTCTAAGTCAGAACTAATGGTTTGATTGGTCAATTCGAATGCAGTGTTTTGTAATGTAACAATAGCCGGGCGAATGATCGCGTAACATGATATCGAGCGCGCGACGCAGGGCTTTTTAATCCATTGTCTATGATGCCATTGTCTAGGATGCCATTGTCTATGTGAATGACCGAAGACCCGATATAGAAAGCGCCCGCTGATTTGTCAAATTCTAGGAGGTCAAGAGGCGGGGTCTTGCCTAATTAATCAGCGAATCTGCCCTCATTTAATTGTCTAAATTAGACTAGGTTAGCCGGGAGTGTGTCACAAAACATGAAGTAAAATTGTTTAACATAATTGTTGAAACATTGTGAATGTTTCTTTGTTTTGACTTGTTGACCAAAATATATTTATGAATGGGAATAAATAATGTGAACGCTGAAAACGGCTCGGGCAGTTATCCGCGTCCGGGCCCCTAGCAAATCCATACGTACTTGCTTAAAACCGGCCAAGCACATATTTAGGCCTATACTTTCTCAGTATTACAGGTAACAACCAATATTATGTAACTCAGCAAAGTAGTTTGAAATAGCTGCACAGAAATTAATGCAAATGTAAAATAGTTATGCAACTGAACATCTTTTTGTTGGTTTACTTTCTTCGGATTTGTTCTCGAATAAAATATATTCTTGTATATATTTAATAAAACATATTGCATAATTTAATCACTTTGTCCACTTTATTACCTGCGCCAAGGAGGTTACGTTTTCGGCGTTGGTTTGTTTGTTGGTTTGTCTTTTAACAAGATAACACATTTTACCATGTAACTGGTAAAATGTATTATACTCAGCCTAAAATCCTATTTGATCGTACTTATGGGGCTTCAATAATTGTACAGCATACTGTGCGCAAGAGTATCCTGATTAAGGAAAGTTGTATGCAAATTGGGATTCTGAACACCCTTGGGCAACCAATAGGAGCAGAACATCGCTTGCGGGACGTGTGCAAATTGTATTTATATTGTACATCGTATTGTATTTTATCGGGAGAGCGTGCGCAGATTTAGCCCTTGCAGCAGGGTGACCGTTTTAGCCGATTTTTGGCAAACTTTGACAGTTTTTTTGTTACAAATTGAGTTTGACAGAAAATTTGACAGAATGGATTTTTTTGGCAGATTTCTGGAAGAATCTTCAAACATGGATATTTGACAGATAAACATAGCAAATTTGAAGAATAATGGTACATTTGATTAAGAAAGCTTCAATCTTCTCAAACAAACCCTTGCATAATGGGACAGGTTGGCTGGTCTAGGTGCTTAAGTTCACTAGGAACCGGACTTTGTCGTGACACAACTGTGTTTAGCCTGAAATTTACACAATTTCATAACACGGTACTATGGATTGTTTATAAAGTAATTTGAACCTTAATGAAGGCAATACTACAACATCTACATGTGATTTTAAGTGTTTATTGTGTATTTCGAGTACTTCTGGGGACTTTGACAGATTGTTGATGAATCTGACAGATTTTTGAATTGCATTAAGCAGAAATTGGCCATGACCTTACGGTCACCCTGCCTTGCAGTGAGATTCACTTTCAGTCACGGCTTCAAACTGAAAACATCAACGCTCGATTGAAATTTTTTCCCACCTTCTGTATTTAGTACAGCACTATTGTTTGGGCACAAAAGTGGTTATTTCTTGGCATTTTTTTATTGGTACCCCGGAAGAGAACGAGCCCCATAATGCTGGTTTTGAGTGAACACTTGACTACTTAACTAAATTCAACTTGTAAACTAAATTCATTGTGGCCCGTGATGTGCCTCATGGGCTGATCCAGTAAACAGAATTACAAACATGTTAATCTCCAATCTACATGTATAGCCTATGATGTTCCACAAGGGCTATACCCCACTACATGTGCCTGCTGTGGGGAATGTGCACTACAATTTTATAATTATTTGATTAACCGTCAAAGGGGGCAGGTGTTTTTAATTAAGTGCTGAAGTTATAGCACCTTACTTGTTAATTGGTTTTATCGCTTGATTTAATAGTCTTTCACAACGGCCGTTGTTGGTGGGTAGTGGTTACTGGGTACCATTATCGTAATTGTGGTCTTGGGTATCACAATCAGTTTTAGCATCAAACTACGCGAGGTGGTCATGGGTACCTCCATACACAGTCTGATTGGTCTAAAGTTTCAAGATTTATTTTGCACGAAACTCAGCTCACAAAATATAAACAGTAATAATACATGTACATGTACATAAGTGTAAAATAGTACATTTTAATTCTTGTCTAGATTCTTGTTTTAGAATTATTGATTAATATAGAAAAATGTATAAAAGTATACAACTTCTGAGATAGCACTATGCAAATCCGGCTAGCCGCATTATGTATACACTATAGCGGCAATACAGGATCTTTGGTATGGGCCTTATTTACGAGTCGGCCATATTGAATTGAAAGTTAGGTAAAATCTTATTTTTTGGAACTTGCGAAGAGAAAGGAAAGCAAGTTAATTTATAATAAATTCCAGTCTGCTTCAATGAGTACTTGAAAATGTGTAAAACATTCCCTTATGTCTAAAGCCAGATTTAAAAAAATGACAGTAAAATAAGGCCGCATTGTACCTAAAATAAAATGTCTGGCGCCATCCCATTCAACAGTTAACAATTAATGAAATACATTCAGGGAACTCGACAAAAATGGCCAACTCGTGCATAAGGCCCTTACACCGTGCCGTAGGAGTTATGACGGCTTAAGTGCTTGATTTTTGGCCTGGATACTATAATTGTGGCCTGCTGGAAAATGCATTAGTGAATCATGCATTATTTATTCGTTAGTATTCAATCTTCACACTTTATAATAAGTTGGTTGGCTATGATTCTTTGGGTAGAATGATAGATGGGATCAAGAAAAAAAGTGTAAATGGGATACATATATATATGATTACAAATATGAAAGACTTTACCTTGTACATTTGATTGACACATATATAAATCTGAATACAATATAATTAAACAATGCTATGCAACAACAGTTACTCCGTAGTAAATGCAAAATACTATACACCAATTTTGTACAATCCACGAATACACTTAATATAGCTGTAACTTCTTGATTATTGATTTCAATGTCTAAACTTGAATAAATGATTTAAAATATAAAGTTCAGCAATATTTCTTAACTTCACTGTTGTTTACAGTGTTTCCATTTTGTGATAAATAGCAGGCATATATAGATACAGCCAAATAAGATTACAACAAATTAAAACCAAACGCAAGTATGTTTGACACAGTGACTAGCATTCATATAATTAGCAGTTGGCTTTTTTTCCATTCCACTCTTCACTGCATTTTGAATCACTCAAATTAACAGCAATGAGCGGGGAGAAGAAAAACGGAAACCGAAAGAAGCACTAACTGGAAAAAACTAAATTATCTTAAATTTAAAAAAAAAAGGCTTACATAAAAAGAAACTGATTTTGATGAGAATAATGTTTCCTTCTTCCACAACCACTAATTATATACAACTGCTGGTTTGTTACAATGGAATGATTTTGTTTGTTATGGTACAAGTCTTTGAAATGAAACAACCCCCCGCCCCCAGTAATCTGGATATTAGTAGTAAGGTAATGCTTAAGTTTGTCTGCACATTGTCTAAATACAGACTGCCAGTAAATTCTTCCCAGTTGCTGACAACTTGCCAATCAGCAAAAGCTCTGATTTACATGCAGCATGCACGGATCCATGGGGGGGGGGTAAAAAAAACACAGCTCTTACTCCAAAAATAATGTGAAACCCCCCCCCCCCCTCCCCTGACACCAAAAAATGATACTGGTAAATATCCGCCTGTGCACAAAATTCGGACAGAACCAGCTGGGTTACAGGGTTATTTGTACACTATTTTGTAATATAGTGTTAAATAATGAAAGGTTTGCGGAAACACCATGTTTGCGGTGTTTCCGCAAACCTTTCATTATTTAGTATCTCCACCATGCAAAGCCTCACATCTTACTTAATATAGTGTTAACGATCGTTCGATGTGAACAGAGCCCCTATTTAAAGTTCAGTAACGAGCAACCCCCCACCCCCCCCACCCCCCCCCCCCACTATTGATGTTACAAAGGCCAAGCGTCTACATTTCAGCACTGATTTGCTGATGAAACTCTCCTCCCCCCCCCCCCTGCAAATGGATCCGCGCCTCTGCAGATCATGCCTGCATGGCCATGGCCATGTTCATGAGGCAGTCATAGATTGAGTGCTAATAGTTTATCCAGTGGTGGTTATAGACTTTCTGCACAAGTACATCCCTAAACGGAAGTTGGGGAAGATCACTGGCAAGGACATGCCTGTTTTATCAAATGGTGCCTCAAGCTTACACAAAGACGTAACAAGTTTGTTACGTGGTGCACCCTTCTGCGTGCCAACAAGTGTCTACTTATATATATGGGTACATACAGGGTACTGAGAACAAAGAGCAACAATAGGGACAATAAAAACCCGCAAGTTGGTCTTTAAAAAATCTTGGTACCCCACATCAATAATGCCATGGCGTTTGGGGTTTATGGGGTACCACTATTGTCCACTTTGCTTCCCTGTTATTGTTCGCCTTTGTTTCTATTTTAAATCCTATGTATGTGCACGGGGTGTCCATGTCAGTGCCATCTACCATTTGTGCACGACAAGATAAGTATATTCTTCTATAAGTAGACTGTGAAGATTGACGTTTCAGACAGCGGGCATTGAAGCCTGCCTCTCACTAATACGGTCCTGACACTGACATGTCCAACTCAGCAGTGTGGGCAGTCGATGGTGAACTTGGCACCGATTCAGACATCGGCAGGTCGTAAGACCTATTCTTTTTCCAAGGAACCTGTACATCACAGGTGCGACCACAGCAGAGGCGCTTCATGTACGGCGCGAGGGCGGTGCGGACCTCCTCACGTCGCACGCAAAACAAGATGAAAACAATCAGGCCCTGAAATGAATTGAAAAAGGACTTTCTTAAACACTGATTCTCTCAATCAGAATGTGGTCCTGCTGATCAAGAACACACCATGGCCCTGTGGACCTTCATTCTAATATGGATTCTGTCAAAGGCGAATTCAACAAGAACATTATACCAATGCAAGGCGATACCTTGCAACAAACTTTCTTAGTTTATTAAAGACGCCAGCTTTCACACAATGCTTCAGAAAGAGAACTACAATTTTGCCGATTCAACTGTTAGCCTTAACCTGCCCAGATCTTTCAAAACCAACCAAGAGGTTTGAGATACATTTGTAGGGGTGCGGAAGGCTCTCACCACGGAGGCAACCAAGATGCCCTTTCTGTCTAATCCAACAAAAAAATGTGCCATAGATCTTGCACAGGTGGTTATTAAAGATTTAGTTTGGTTTCTCAAAACAAATGTTGGAGACAATAAGGTTCCATGCTGTAGTATGGAAGATATCCAACCTGAAAGGAGTTGGCCAGACAGAAGATGAGCTGAAATGCTTCTTCTGCCTCTTCGATGGCCAGGAATCCAAAACACCAGGTCAAGCCCATGAGGGTGGAGATTCCCACAGCATTCTGGAGGCGTTTGGAGATCTGCTGGGAGCGGGATGCCTCATTGACCTTCAGGAGACTGCGCATGACCAAGATGAAGGTGATGATGTTGTGGATGAGGATGAGACCAATGGGAGCAAGGAGGCCGAGGTACAGCACAAGACCAGGTTTAAGGAAACAGCTGAAAGGAAATATAATGTACATGATAAACAATAAGAAATTTAACATCTTCTTTGGGAACAGACAGACAATTTCTATTTCGTGATGTTTTACTTACTAATCCTCGTTTCTGTAGTGATCAGTTGCTGCAGCCAAGGTGATCGTCAGAACAATCAGTGGAGATCCTGGAAAACAGTTGATTGGGTAAATGTTAACATCTGACAAGGTACGTAATTCATGCATGCTTCATGTATTAGCATTTCCAAATATACGAATATTAAATTATGCCGAAGAAATTGCAAGAAACTCACCCCAAGCGATGAGGCAAGCCTTGAGCATGTAGTGAGGCGTGTCTTCTGGGAACACCTTCACCGTACTGACGTACATGTTCCTGGCTTCAACGGCCGTCCACATCATAGTGGACAGAGCAAAGTAGTGAAGTAAAGCTGTCACGAACACACAACCACCTCCAGTACCCTGTAATGTAAACATTAATCTTCAATAACTAACATTTTTTTTCCCAGCGACCACAATAATTGCACAAAAATCCATTTTACAAAATATGGAACATCACTTCATTAAACTGAAGTAGACCCCATTTTTTTCTTTTCGGTTATTATTTCAATCTTTCCAAAGAGGAAAGTGAACACAACTACAATCAGCAAAATACTTTTCTCACCTTATGTCTATTAAACTTCTAGTGTCAGTTCACACCTACCCTTGCGTTGTCGACGCCGGCAAGGAACACGATGTACAACATCAGCCAGGAGAAGAACAAATGGATGAAGATCTGACGAGATTTGCCAGTTCGCAGTTTCCTATGGTTACAGAAAAAGCTTATAAGCATTGTAGGAACGCCTTGCGTGGAAGAAAAACTAAGGAAGTGAATCCTGTGTAAGGTTCTGTGTGAAAGGCACTTTGCTACAAAATATCACATTTTATGCCCATGAGTGGCTTGTAATTTTAGAAAGTTCCTAATTAATGCAAGGGTTGACAGTTAGTGATTAAAAAAGTGTGAATCCAGAAACACTCATCTAGTGTCATTTCAGCTGCCTGCAGCTCTCGGCACTTAGATAATATTAATGATAATAATAATAATAATAATTTGAAGGGGGTTCATCCTTGCAGCTTAGAAGCTGAAAAACAAAGGACGTGGTTGAGCCAAGGGCATGTAAAGGTGCCGTAAGGCCGATTCATACTCGGCGCTAAAGCGCAAATTTGTGACATTAGGGCAGATTTTCACACTGGGAATTTGCAAAAGTTGATTAAATTTCAACTCTAGCATATTACGCAGCGAATGCTTTGTGACGCCTAATTCACACTGCATTCACAGTATATGAACCCACTTCTTGATTGCAAGACCATTAATTGATGTAAGTAAAATTGATTTAAGTGGAATGATGAACCTGCAACTACAACAAAAATGGTGCTCCAGCAACTAAGCTTTCTAGCCGTCCGCTCTTAGATAGTTTGAGAGAGATCTTACTTGATAGCAAGATACACAGTCAACGTGATACCCAAGGCAATGATGGAGATGACACAACCAACTTGGCTAATGATATCCAGGGCGTCCTGGAATCCATTTTGTTCACCCTGTCCTTTGAAATTCTAGATAAACGAACAACAGTAAATAAAGAAAGCTTGAATCTACATGCCATTTAGTGTTTCCCTCAGCACTTAAAAAGTTGAAAGAGAAAAAAAAATCTGAACTCTCTTTCATTCTCATCTGAAAACATTAATCCCATGAAGATACAACATTTGCAAATACCACAAAACAAAACGATCAAATAATCACAAAATACTTTACTGGATTGTTAGGGAATGACAGCTTGAAGCATCCTGTAAAATTGTGGCTCCTGGTGTGCTGACACTTTCAAGAAAAATGTTCTTTTCCAACGCTGGTTGGCTGACCAGCGTTGGGGAAAAACTTGCTTTTTTTCAAAAATTGCTTCTCATTTTCCATTTTTAGTTATTATGCAGTCCTGTGCAATTGGTTACACACCTGTGGAAGGGTACAAGCCTGCTAAACTGATTCTATGACCTTACACGTCCCAAAAGTCTATAAAATGCTCCATTTCATCATGCAGTCAGGAAACCAGACTATGATTGATTTTCCTTGTTTTTCCAGCATCTCTTGTACCAGCCCAAAAAGTGAAACAAGTCCGTTTAACAATATTTGAAATAACATACTTATCCTCCTAATCCAATTATTTCTGAAAATTGCAACAGTACTCCACTCGGCAGGAAACTGCACATTGTGTGTATATATTTTTTCCAAAAATTTCAAACATCGTAGTTTTTCCGGGCTCTGGAAAAAAATGTGTGTATGCATGCAATTTTTAGTTTCCCAACTTACTTTATAGTGAACTTCAAAGGACCTCTATAACAAGCGTGAAAAAGCAATTAAGAAACTTACCACAAGAATGGCAAAGTTTGTTGCATGACTACAGTTACAGGACACTGTATTATCGCTCTCTGTTGCCAGCAAGCAACCAGCCATCGACCAATCGCCAACTCTGTCGTTCAGATCAAAATCCCAGAAGACGCACTGGATTGTGGTTCTATTTCGCTCTGCTTCATTTATGGCTGGTGCCTGTTTGACAATGAGATACAACATTACACTGATAAACTCAATGACAATGAAACAAAACAAAATAAGACTGTACAATAACAATGAGTATCTAACCTATGATGGACTGGCTACCCAGAGAAGCTCCACAATATCTTTATGAAGACAAGTACCTTGAATTGGATGACCACTGGTTCGGTGAGGTTGACCAACTCAACGTCTTCCACAGTCAGTGAGACGACGGACCCAGCAACCCGGAGGCTGGAGCCGTTCTTCCCTGGGGAGCCTTTGATCAGAGCTGACTTGAACAAGGTGTCATCAGCGTAGACAATGAAACTCGCCCGAAGCGGCTGGGAACCATTTTCTAAAAGTATCAGCGATGTCAGAAAAAGACTTAAGACAGGCTCACCTTGTCTTAACACATTTTTAGTTTGTCAAAGGCAAAGTTATATTGGATTAATTAAGGGGATGGAGATGACACAAAAATAGCTATCGAGTAGGAAACAAAGTAATCCCAATATTTTTTTCAAAGGCAAAACGTATTGCAGCCCTTTATTACATTTTTTCTTTAAGGTAATGAAAAATGCCTTGATCTATGAATCAAATTTGTCTCTACTGAAAATCAGTCTTACCGTTACCAGCCTGTAATAAGTCGACAATGTTAGCCGGTAACCGGATTGAAGCTATCACATCATGAGGCACCTCACTGGCATTCACCGTGGTCGTGACCTTAGTGCCGGCAAGGCTGCCATCTTGTGGTGAAGACTGTCCGGTCTGCTGCTGCGGAGCAGACACGAAGGTGAGTCCGTTGCTAGCCTGCACTGGGTCCAGACTGACCGCCTCAACGTGGATGGTGTCCTGTTGTACACTGAAGTGACCCTCTTGTCTCAGAGTCAAGGAAACTTGAGCCTCAACAGACTGGACGATGGCTGAGGAGCTGCCAGCATTGACCTCAGGAGTCTGGGAGTCAGGAGTCTGGCTGGTACTCATGATGACATTGCTTACCGTCTGTATCACCAACTCTGTTACCTTCACGAAAATTATGAGTACTCGAATTCCACATGGTGTACAATAAAAAAAAACCTTCTAGGTTGGCCCTAGAAGGCCCCAGAAGGTTAGTTGACCCATGGCCATGGTTGACCATGTTCACTGCCAACCATCTCATGGCAAATAGCTTATTGGGGTGACAATTTGAACCTCTTTTGAAGTCTTAGCATGATAACTTCGGAATTAAGTTTAGTGCGACATCTTCTAGTGTTCGAAGTTTACTTTGGATGAGCAGGAAGTATGTGCCATCATTGAGGTAACAGGTAAGGCTCGTCGTTGGAATATCTTCTACAAATGTATTGTGAATGATTTCTTACCCATTGCTGATGCTGATTTAGTTTCATTGGTTGAGTGATGATCACATGCTGTCCATCAATAAATACAAGCTGGTACTCTAAATTTGCATAAACCACTAACTCGGCATTTTGACACTACAGTGCTGAGATACATCATCATAATCGCTTATCTAAAGCATCCCTTGAAAGTTTGAGTAATGCTAAGAATACTCTGCTTTCCTTGACCTATGCCAGTTTTGTGATCATGCATCTCACCTAGATGTGCATGAGTGCCCTTTGCAAATCAATATTTCATTTCTTAAGTTGCCTGTGGTGTATTTGAGAAGTTTGCCATCTTATAAAGCCACAACCTTGAAATTAGTAAAGATTCAAATTTATTAACATTTGCTTCTCTATTTGTACTCATGCAAGTTTTTAGTTTGTTGAAATTTTTTTGGGATCAGCTACCTCAGCATCTCCTGATCCTGCCCCGACAATATTCATCAAAATGGTGGAGACCGCTTCCACATTTTCTGCACTTTCAGACGACTCTGACGTCTGATTGGCCAGAAACTCAACCACTTCATTCACGTTCCCCATACTGACGTTAACCTGCCAAATACAGAATATACATTGATTCAGTTTCTCCATACCAACTTTCAGTCAATTTGGAAAGAATCTATTTGAACATCGACAGAAGTACGACGGTACACAAATTAAGTGGATCAACAGTATTCGTTATTACACAAATAATGAATATTACGAGTACAATGGAGGGAATAATTTAATGAGTTAAAAGATGGAAGGTTCCATTCAATGAGGTAAAGCCGAGTTGATGAATGGAACATTCCATCTTTCACCGAATGAAAATATTCTCTCCATTGCACGAATGCGAAACATCCATTATTTGTTTTATATAACATCCGAGTAGATCTTTGTCATTCGACTGGACCACTAATAAGGGAGACTGACTAAAATACACAATTAATCAATAAAAGTCAGTGTTGTTGACTCGAGTCGCTGACTCGGACTCGAGTCGGACTCGAGGTTGCTATTTTTGCGACTTGAGACTTGACTTGACTTGGGAAAAAAATGACTTGGGACTTGACTTGACTACATCTATGAAACGATTGTACACCAATAAGATCTGCAGCGCGGCGCTATAGCGCATGTATGTTTACACATCGCAGCAGATAATACCAACTTGTTTACCAGCAGTGCTTCGCGCAATGCCTGTTTTTGGCTATCCGCGATCAGGTCCACGCAGGTCGAGCCTTTCCTCTTTTTTTTGCAAATTTGAAGTTCATGACGTTAAACTCCTTTTTATCATTAAAAAAAATATTTCGAAAGTTACTCTCACTTAGTCTCTTACTTGTGGAGAAACTTACGTTACCCTGCAGATCGCCTGGCCATGGTGGAGGTAGGGGGATCACTGAAAATGCCGTTCTGTCTGCTCTTTCCACTTACAAAGTTTACATTTTTAAAGTATGCGCTCACAGCCGGCAACATAATGTGACAAACAAAATCAGCTGTTTCTTGTTACCATCAGAATTACCCACTGTCCTTTGCACGCGCATGCGCAGTGCCAAAAACAGGCTATCTGCGATAAGGTCCATGCATTGATCTCCATTAGTAAGTCCATGCCATAGCAGCCTCGACTCCATGTGCGTGTGCACGTTCCTTACATTAACCCCTGGCCGTGATGATGACGTAAATGACGCTGATTGGCTATTCACAGCGTACTGCGCGCACATTTCAAAGATTGCACGCCGGGCGCGCCCATAATGCGCTCACGTGCTTTGCACGTAACGTCACGTACGAAAAAAAAATTTGATATTCAAAAGTCGCGATGCCTGTACGATATGGATTATGGCAGCCTCGTTTTTCGCTAAAAAAACCTGTATCTTTGGTTGTAAAGGGACGAAAGGGGTACGTACATTTAATACAAATCTTTGCTAAATAACGCAACCTCCAAACGTTATGTTTGAAAGGATAATTGATTCTTCAAAATCACAACTTTTAACATTTTAAAGATGGCGTCGGCACGTAAAACGGATAAATTGCAGCCTAATTATAATGTGTCATATTTTGACACATTTAAATTACACAATTCCAGGGGTTAAGATCGCGCAAGGCATGATGGGAAACAACATGGCGCAACAACGCGTACCCATGGAGAATGAGGTTAAGTTAATGCCATAGACATATAACAAAACCTAGACACGACATTGACTGATTTTACGTTGTGAATTCTGTGAGCAAAACAGGCTGCGTCACGCGGCTTAGTAACGCGATGCACGAATGTCATGGCTTCGATTTACGGCATACTTCATACCTATACCATGCATGTTCAGGCCACTGCGAATGCACTAGTGCACTGCTTATAGGTTCTTTTTTTTCCTGCATGCGTACGGGACCAAAAGTTTTCAAATAACCTGCGCAGTGAGACCGCTCTCTTGCGCGAAGCGTTACGCCCATGATGAACATACACGTAATTAACACTCTATACATGCAGCATTTTGCTCACAGTCGCAATAGCAAATGTCGTGTCGAGGTTTTATTATATGTCTATGTGCCACGCCTATGGGCTCCATGGACAAGTACCCCAGCAACGCCAAGAAAAGGAGAGTTGGGGTGACCTAGACTGGTTCCCAATACATCCACCGCGTATTTCAAATGATGCAAAGTCATAATGGGGATTAGACTCGGAGACCATCGCAAGTTAAATTTGAATGATTCGAACATATTCACGCGCAGACGACGCCTGACGCTCATGCAGGAAGACGCTCTGGCTTAGCTTTCAACTTTCATTCAGGATAAAAAAGTTGTGCATACTTCACGCGCGAATTACAGTGCGCACATGCGGAGTCCTGTCCAAGTGGCTCTCAAGTGGTAAAAGTGCGCCCTCTTTTGTTGGCGCACAGAGCCTATATACATGTAGCTTGTGGGTTGCACCACCGTAACAGTGTATCACAGGTCACAGTTTTTCATATTTCACCCACTGGCAGTCAATTCCATTCATATTCTAAAGGGCTGAACTTCAAAGCTTACAACAATGACTTCATCCAGAGTAACTTCATTCCTTTCTTCTCCGCAACTGCGAGGTACGTGGTTTCCCCACTGGAAATAGAACGGCGGAGCTGCAACAGAGCAGTTGCGAACAGCTAACGGTTGCCCAGCTATTTAAAATGAACCAAGATATTTCATGGTTATCAAAAATTGATTTTGTTTTAATTTATTAAAATGATAAAAGAACAACCTCTTTGCTAGACTTGAACTTCCCACCAATGGTGAGTCCTGAAAAAGGTCCAGGAAGTGAACTATTCTGAGGAACATATTTTGTGCCACGTTCTACTTCACTCAAATTTATGAAAAATATTTGACATCCATTTCTTGCTATTTGTATTGAAGAGTGCACTTCTTTCAACTTCTAAAATTTGTCCATGCTTTTCTGGACATCTGTGGGCACTGTTGCTGTGATTTCATTTCTGGAAGACACTGTTAAGTTTTAAGGGGTTTTTGTTCAAATCGTAAACTCAAAGTTTTCTCATTGAAAACATTTGTGAGAAAAGTTTTCTCTGGTACTGCCGTGTACTGACACAACATAATGAATCACCAAAAGAGAAACCAATTATGACATACGACAGCGAAATATTCAAAATTGTGGTGAAGATTTGTGATAAAATGGTAATCATATACCTGTAACATTGAGGTTTTTAGATCTGCCTGAAATGACATCACACTTTTACTCATGAATATGGAAACGCCATTAGCATAAAAAAAACCAAAAAATACTATTACATGTACCCTTGAAAATTGGCACAGTGAAAATTGAAAATAGAGTAAAAAGAGACACAAAGACGTATTTTCAAGGATTGCATTAATAGCCAGAGCTGTGTGTCTGTTTGAAAACAGAACACAGGGCTTTTTCGCATTCTACAAATGTTTATGTTTTGTTGGTCCTTTTGCAGTCACTTTTTAGAGTGCTTCACAATTAAAGTTGTTTAAAATGCTTAGAATAATTCCTAAAATATAATTTTATCACATGACGCCACATGCCCTGCAATGACATCATCTTGACAACACTTGTCAATGCACATTTTTGCATATTGGTCTTGGTTTGTGCCAAGTTTGAAGTCAATCTGGTTAAAGGAAGTGTTAAAATTTGGAAGTGGAATGAAAATGTAAAGATTCAAAAAATCATTAAAAATCAACTGATGACGTCATGGTGATGTCATTTCAGATTTTGCATACTAGTACCATTATCTAGCTATCCACCAAGTTTTATGACGATCCCTTACATGTGATGCGATCAAGCTACATGAGTCCTTTGTAGACCCTGATCAAAAACAAATTTATTACAGATTTGAAAAGAACACAATCTCAGCATTACTGCTGTAAAAACTGCATGCTGATACGATCTTTAGTTTAAAAATTTTGGAAGATGGGACACCAAGAGATGTGATGAAGTGATGTGATGAAGTGGCCCTATTTTGGCCTGTATCTCCAAATAAAAATTCCAGACAAACGACTCATTTAGCTTGATCGCATCACATATGTGTTTACAAAAATTGCATTTTTGATGACGTCATGATGACGTCACACATTTTAAAATTTTGTGCACACACCTACTACCTAACAAACCAAATACAAAAAGAATTTTGAATTTTGCATGTTGCGTTCGTGAGATGACGTCATCATGACATCACCTCAATTTTTACCTATAACACATTCCGGTCTGACTACATACCAAGTTTCGACCCAATCGGACAGTTCTGTAGATATAGGACTTCAAAATATGCATGTTTGTGATGACGTCACTTGACCCATGATGACGTCATGATGACGTCACTCTTCGGGACACAACTATCCTATTAGGACTATGCCTATGCTGACTTTGAATGACGTACGACTAAGATTATTGCCAAAAGTGGCGTTGAGAAAAACGTGTACAAAGTCTATGGGGTCTAGGCGACAAGAAGCAGCCGCCAGCCCCAAAAGAAAGGCTTTTTCGCAAATTACAGTTGCATGGGTCCTTTAACCCTAACCTCCTAGGCCCTTTTTGCTATAGAAACCGTCCTCAATCCTCCAAAATCCTCCTCTTCCTCAAACGCCATTCACTGCCTCAATCCTTCAAAATCCCTGTATTCCCCCTATATTCCCTGTACTACCCAAAACCGACACACTTGTTTCTCCTTAAACTGCCAAAGATCCAAATTACAAGGCAAAAGAAATGCTATTGAAATCTTCTTCATATTCTTAAAATGTAGATCTTCTTCACACTGACAACAGTTGGATTTATTTTGAAAAGTTTTGCTCACTTAAAGTTTGTGACATCGCAAAGTTGAAAGCAAAGAAACAGCCAGTGAAAGTTTTGGGTTAAGCAATTTTCTAAGTGTGACATATAACAAATGTTAATTGTTTTCTTGGCAACCAACATTCACATTTCTCAGGCAATGAAATTGGCATACTTTGTACAGAGCAACTGTACTTGGTCGAATCTCGTTAATTGCTATATTTTTATGTCAAGCACGGCCTAGAAGCATCTGGTTCTTAGAAAACCGTTACCTAGGTGAGGTTGTGTCATCTCAACCATACTAGCTTCACGGGTGTCGTCTCACCTTTTGATGTCATAAGCAGGCACCTCTCGAACGATTCTGCTGTTGTGCCTCTTCTTGTTGCAAGCCACATCAACCGGCCATGCAGAGCATCATTTGTAATGCTGGCTGGACAAGAACCTTGAGTGCCAAGAATACAACAACGTAACATACATGAATGCAATAAATATTAATCAACATATTAGGCCAAATAAAATAAACAAACATGGTTCTCGTCCGGGTTTTTGAAAAAAAGGAGGAAGAGGGGCTTTTTAATTTTTTATTTTTTTTAAGAATTCAAAATTTCCTGCAACCGTTGGTGTTTCCACTGTTCAAAGACACTTTTAAAATGATAGACAAGTTGGACAAGAGAACTGAACATATTTACAGTATCATTTAGAGTTGTATTGGTATTGGTATTCATTTTCTGATGAATTTGTGGACTTTTTCTGTGTTTTTTTACTGCATTTTTCAAAAATAAAAAATAATTTTAAAAAATCCAGGCGGCCTCCAAAAAGGAAGCAGGCAGGGGCGAGAAACATGTTTTTTTTTTTTACTTCGCCTTACATACTGAACAAAGCAAGTAAAGATTGCTATTTTGTTAACTCTTTCAGTTCTTTTTCTATTTCCTTTCTGTGGACTTATGTAGTTACCACAAGAATAGAGGCCATTATTCAGGTCTCACACAATTGCAGGCACACTAATTTCTACTTCAATCAATAAACGCAATTCAAAATGAAGTGTGCCCCCAGCGTTTATCCCTAAACTTAAGTCTATTTCCAGCTCGAGGGTCGACATGGGTAACTACGCAACGTGTATCCGGCTACCGTGCTTTGAAGATGGCGGACATACATGTACAGCGAGCGAGATCGATGCGAGTTAACAAACTAAAGAAATATTTGACTGATCGCGGCATCCCACGTTGTGACAAGCAGGGGGAAGTGCAAGATTTGGTGGTGAAAGCATGTTATATGGGCAAGTTATGATGTTTTAGAGCCGTGCGCGATCGCTTTGAAGGGTCATGTGATATCTACTTTTTCCCACAATGCAGCGCATTCTTCCCAATCTTCCTTGATTTCAACCCTCTAGTGCAAGTTTAATGGTATTGTGAATCCCTCCTATTGCATGTTAACAATAAAAAGGCAGACTTCCTTCAAATTGAAGACATGTAGATGAGTTTGGTAGCACATCAGAAATTGCTTTTATTGTGGTGGCTCCGGGTCGACTTTTTGTTGTTAATCAGCTTCTCATGAATAAGCACTAATAGTGTGACTCGTGCAAAGTATTACCTAAATCGCATATAAGTCCTTCATTTACAAATTATGTAGGGTAAAAAAAAAAGAACATATCTCACTCACCTATAACCTGAACTGAGAACGAGCAGTCCAGAATTAGGCCGTACTCAAACTGCTGCCGGTAGTTGACAACATTGCTCCCTATCTCGAGTTCATCGCCAGGACTGAAGCTTGAGGTGAAGTTGGTTGGTCCGTCCCATCCAGTTAAAACCGGTTCCATCCAGTCTACACTGGTGTTGGTGGAACCTGGCTCCGCGTCGACTGTGAAATTTGCTGGGCACATTAGATCCACCACTAAATATTCATAATATGAAGAGACATTGTTACCATATAATTTCTTGCACATAAAGAGCTGTATGGGATTAAAATGGTGCCCAATTGTCGTGGAGCTCCCCTTCTAAAAAAAAAAGATACTGCAGGTAAAACTTGCGCGATCCCCCTGGCACTTGTGTGTGCCTTTTACTTACAGAACAATAACTTTCACGATACTAGAGCAACACAATGACATAAATATCTTTGGCTATACCTAGGACCAGAGTAGCCCTGGAGGTCAACTTTCACGACACTAGAGAAACAAGGTGACATAAATTGTTGGCTAACCAAGACCAGAGTAGCCCTGGAAGTCATGACCTGTCGCCTGCATCTTTACCAGACACCATCAGCAATAACCATATATCAAGTTTGGTTGAGATTGATGACTGTACTTTCAGTGAACCTTACCAAAATGGAACTCTCTGCCTTTCAGCCATACAGACGTATGAACATACCACATACACACCCACACAGTCGTTTTTTGCTATGCTTCCAAGGATCGGCTTTGTGTTTTCCTTCGTTCCCTGATCTAAACCTTTCCCATAGACTAAGCGCGCAAACTGGCATTCGAGGACAATAGGCACCATCGTCCGAGGATGAAAGGCCCCTTTGTGCTCCTTTGTTGTCTGTCCTCGAGCGTAATACAATACAAGAGCACACACGCAAGTGTGTAAATACCGGCAATCATGGACGCCCCATTGTCCCTAATCCTCTTTCCTTTGTTTGTACTTTTTAGCAACAGCTCTCATTGGTTTTGTACATGATTTGAGATCGTGGACGTTTGGTCAATAGTGGACGTATTGTTTGCGCCCCAATTCTTTTGTCCTACGTCCACGATCGCTGGTGTTTACACATGCATGCTTACACGCACACGTTTATGGTGTAAATCGAGGGTTTCTTTTGTTGCTCTTCCCCTTTCTTTTGTTTGTACTCGAACTTTTTCGCAACAGCTCTCATTGGTTTTGTACACGTTTTTTAATCGAGGTCGTCCTCGTTTTGGTTCCTGTCCTCGATTCATTGATGATGTTGCACGTATGTGTCCTCGATTTACACATAATCAAATGCACGGAAGGAATACGCGATCGCAATATCCCCCTGTATATGGCTGAAAAGCCAGGGGGATAAAAAAAGGAAAAAAACATATAAACTAATAGGTCTTCAAAGATAAGTGGAAAATTAAACAAGCTAATAGTGGATACAAACCTGTTACAGTGACTTTAAAAAGACACGTGGTATGGTTGCCAGATATATCCGTAGCGTTGTAGATCACTGTAGTAACACCAACTGTGAAGACCCCACTGCCGGTTCGGTTACATTTCAAAACTTTGATTGCTTGGCAACTGAACGTGACATCCACAGGACCAGCACTGTCCGAGATGAGAGGTGGAGGCCAGCTGTAAGCCACCTGATTGGACGATGGCTTAACAGGGATGACGACGTCACCAGGGCAACCACTGAACACCGGAGGTTCATTATCTAAGGCAGTAATTCAATAATTTCAGGGGAAACAAGAGTTGACTTGTTTCTCACAACAAACAATCTGACAGTAAAAGTAATGTTTCAGTCCGATTTCAATTATTGAAATCTCATTTGTATTTCAATGCTTGTTGTGTTTAATCTGTAATTGTCACTAAGCTCAATAGCTTTCAAGATCATTCCATGGACAGCTAAAAAAATGGGTTCTTTTAGTTAAACATGGATAACTTCTAATGGCGAGGATCAATTTCAGTAATTCTTTTTTATTTCAGATGAGTGGAAGAACATGGTTTTTAAAGACAAACTTCATTGGTGAATCAAATTTGACTGCTTTGTAAGAAACAAATATTGTTTGGGGCACTATCTTTTCGATTCACCCTGCATAATGGAAAGCGCTATATAAGCACACAGTTTACGACGATGTAATACAAGTGCTAATGGGTTAAATACCTCTAAATATGTGAATTCCAAGAGGCATGGTAAAACTTTCCGAGCCGTGATTCCCCAAAAGCCTTCCCGAAGCCTCAACACGCTTAATGGTCGATGATGCCGCGTCGGTCCAGTAGATAAAGTCATAGTAGACAAAGAGATGCAATGGATCTGTGCGCTCATCAAGAACAGTCCGACCCTGGCCCAACAGATCGGAGTATTCAATGCGGTCCAAACCATAATCACACCAGTACAGCCTTCCCCCTGAAGAACAAGGAGTCATTTCAAGGTAATATCACTAATCTTCAATTGTTTTATTATTATCATTATAATCATTATAGTTTTTTTGGGGGGGGGGGGCAAAAGGAGGAAGAGATGAATTGCTTCTTCATTTGCAATTCACACAGAGCCAAACCGTTTACACATTTTTGCTAGTACCTTCCTTCGATAATCATCCAATAAAATCAACCACTCTAAAGGAGCAATGTCAAATTCGTTAAACTTAAGTGACTATAGTTCTCACAATGCCTTACTTATAACTGGGGAAAGGGTTATACACAGTGTCTATTAAATCATGCAACGAGGGATTTGTTTCTGTTATTGGGGCAATTAACAAAAACACAAGGAAAACGCAGACAAAGATTACCTTCCAGATCAAGGGCTATACCATACGGATACAGTAGCGAAGTATCGATGAGTACGCGACGACCTGAGCCGTCGGTGCCAGATCGTTCAATCATCGGTACGGTACCCCAGCCAGTCCAGTACAAATGACTGCAAAACAAACAAGATATGAAGCAGGAGTCATGGAATGTCACCTCCCGGTTGTTGGCAGCAATAGCAAATCTGAAATGGTCCGATGGTATTGTGAACCTCATGTACATGTATGTACCTGTTAGCAGGGTCGACTACAATACCAATTGGTTGTACAGCTCCGAGGGAAGCACTTGCCAAGTTGAGAACCACTGATCGTTCCACACCATCCAAAGTAGCTCTCTCGATTAGATCACTGCCAAAATCCGTCCAATACATCACACGATTCTCAATGTCAAGTGTCAAACCCTCTGGAGCTAAAAAGAAAGGGCAAGAAAACTCTCTAATTTGATAGGAAACAAGACTAGGCATGCTAGGCGAGTACACAAAATTTGATTTGATTGATCTACACAATTGGCAGGACAGGGTTACTCCTATACGATGGCACTGCCCAGGTCACAAGTTATAGTCAGTCAGCCAGCCAGCCAGCTATGAACATCTTCATCCCTTAAAAATGTGTTAAAGAGCCATTTTCCCTTGAAATTACAGTTAACTAAATTTTCACAGATTTTTCAACATATTAAGCCAGATTAGGAGTCCATGAAAACACCCTTAAGAAAGTCCTTAAATGTTTACCCATGGAGTTAGACCCAGTGAACCGTTATGTATAACCAATGATTATCCTCAGTGGCCAGGGTCATTAAAAAAAAGTGAAAACACCCTTACACGATTAGTCCTATTAAATCCCCAAGTAAATGTCAATGAAACATCTCTTAAAGATTCTTTTCACGGAGAAGTGGACTTTTAATGAAAATTTAAGGGATCATGATGTTCATTATAGGCACAATGAGGGCAATACGCTGTCCTCTGGGACCATCACAAACACACAAAATGCCATGGTGGCTTACTCTGTAGATCCCTAAAGAGAACTTCCACTCCACTCCCGTCCAAAAAGGCACGATTTATAGTCGATAACCCGCTACCATAATCAGTCCAGTACACCATGCGCTCAACTGGGTCATAGTCAATGGCGGCGGGTAGATTTATGTTGTCATGGCTACCATCTAACCCCGGGATGAGGGTGAAATTGAAGGTGTCCGTGGGTGCGACATAAATCCCTGGAGAAATCAGATCGGTCACAAAGACCAAGTCATGGGGATCTAAAGGAAATCAAAGAAAACAAAGAAAATATTATTATCCCAGCTCGTACAGCCAATAAAAAATGATCCTAAGACCATCTAAGATCAATGCAGCCATTTTTTATATACACCACCGACTAAATCAAACACACAACCTCAGTCTGCCCACCCATACCCATTTTATTCGTGGACGGGAAGATTCTTCCCATAAGCAATGCATTACAGAGGGTCTTGCCCAAGGGTACACGCATTAGGTGAAGGCACTACTTTAGAACTTTTGCGTATACGTGTATGTACACGTACGCAACATTGTGAACACACATGACAGCGTCGTGCAATATGTACGTTGCATGCTCATTGTCGTGTACTGAAGGATCTGTGGTTTGCATACAATATTACATCGCCCTGGCTATTTTGTAAATGATGCAGGGAGTCAAAATGGGATATTCTTGCCTTTCATTCAACACCGCCATTGTTATTATAAAAATGCAGCGAGCTGAATTAACTCTTCACATTTACAGACAGGGAAAGGGGGGGGGCGTTCCCTCAAAACACCTCTCTGAAACACCTCCCACCCCAAACGTACGGTCCTATTATACTTACGGCTCTGCGATTCACAGAATTGTCCAATGAATTGAGGAGCACAAATGCAAGTAAACCCGGTTGAAGAAGCAACACAACTACCTCCATTCCAACAGGGGTCACTTGCGCACAAGTTACGTGTATCTGTGGAATTATATTATATGAATATTCATATATCTTCATGAAAATTCAGTCAAAACCACGTACCACATCATAACTATATTCTTCCAATGAAATGTGAATACCCCTTCAGTGGTTCGGCCCTTATTGAAGAAATAATGTATTTTCGAAAAAAAGATGTTTTTGCAAAAATCCACTGGGGGTTCAGAGGAGCTAAAACTCATTATCGTCATGAGGGCGCTCTATAACTGGGGAATGTGCGTACAAGCTGCCCAAGCATCGACCTCAGAGAATTTTATCTCCATGTTTATAAATTTAATGTGAGTTATCGATCTTTCTCTTGCCGTAAAAGTGGTTGGGAAAAATAGCGAAATGTCGGTTATATTAAGGGGGGGGGAACATTAAATAGGCAAAACATCCGTCCGCCGAGCTCATAAATGAAAGTTATACTACATGTAATAGTGTGACATGTGCATGGTTTTTGTTTTTAAATCGTTATAATCCTTCATTTTCAATTTTAGCTCAATAGCTTCTAATGGCAATTCCATTGACAGCTATAAAAATGGGTTCTTTTAGTTAAACATGGATAACTTCTAATGGCGAGGATCAATATCAGTTATTCTTTTTTTTTCCAGATGAGTAGAACATGGTTTTTAAAGACAAACTTCATTGGTGTATCAAATTTGACTGCTTTTTAAGTTACCACAAGAATAGAGGCCATTATTCAGGTCTCACACAATTGCAGGCACACTAATTTCTACTTCAATCAATAAACGCAATTCAAAATGAAGTGTGCCCCCAGCGTTTATCCCTAAACTTAAGTCTATTTCCAGCTCGAGGGTCGACATGGGTAACTACGCAACGTGTATCCGGCTACCGTGCTTTGAAGATGGCGGACATACAGTGAGTGAGATCGATGCGAGTTAACAAACTAAAGAAATATTTGACTGATCGGGGCATCCCACGTTGTGACAAGCAGGGGGAAGTGCAAGATTTGGTGGTGAATGCATGTTATATGGGCAAGTTATGATGTTTTAGAGCCGTGCGAAATTGCTTTGAAGGGTCGTGTGATGTCTACTTTTTTTCCCACAATGCAGCGCATTTTTCCCGATCTTCCTTGATTTGAACCCTCTAGTGCAAGTTTAATGGTATTGTGAATCCCTCCTATTGCATATTTACAATAAAAAGGCAGACTTCCTTTAAATTGAAGATATGTAGATGAGTTTGGTAGCACGTCAGAAATTGCTTTTATTGTGGTGGCTCCGCGTCAACTTTTTGTTGTATCAGCTTCTCATGAATAAGCACTAATAGTGTGACTCGTGCAAAGTATTACTTAAATCGCATATAAGTCCTTCATTTACAACTTATATACGGTAAAAAAAAAAAGAACATATCTCACTCACCTATAACCTGAACTGAGAACGAGCAGTCCAGAACCAGGCCGTACTCAAACCACTGCTGGTAATTGACAACATTGCTACCTATCTGGAGTTCATCGCCAGGACTGAAGCTTGAGGTGAAGTTGGTTGGTCCGTCCCATCCAGTTAAAACCGGTTCCATCCAGTCTACACTGGTGTTGGTGGAACCTGGCTGCGCATCGACTGTGAAATTTGCTGGGCACATTAGATCCACCACTAAATATTCATAATATGAAGAGACATTGATACCATATAATTTCTTGCACATACAGAGCTGTATGGGATTAAAATGGTGCCCAATTGTCGTGGAGCTGATCCCCTTCCAAAAAAAATACTGCAAGTAAAACTTGCGCGATCCCCCTGGCACTTGTGTGTGCCTTTTACTTACAAAACAATAACTTCCACTACACTAGAGAAACAAAATGACACAAATCTTTGGCTACCTAGGACCAGAGTAGCCCTGGAGGTCAACTTTCACAACACTAGAGAAACAAGGTGACTAACCAAGACCAGAGTAGCCCTGGAAGTCATGACCTGTCACCCGAGTCTAATCACTTTATCAGATACCATGAGCAATAACCACATATCAAGTTTGGTTGAGATTGATGACTGTACTTTCAGTGAACCTTACCAAAATGAACTCTCTGCCTTTCAGCCATACATACGTATGCACACACATACACACACACACGCTTACATAGGCATAGAAGTGGGGTACTTCCTTTGTTCTTGTGTACTAATATTTTGCAACGTTGCACACTTATGTCAAAATGCTCTTATTTTAACCATAGTTAATTTGGGCTGAAATTCAGACTTAACATCCCTTTTCTAAAACTCTTCCATTTGCGACAGATCAATCCACCTTGGAAATTCCTAGTTTTTTGAGTAAAATCCATATATCTATTTCGTGAAAAACTTGTGGGGTACCAAAACGGTACCCCGCAAGTCGGTGGGCATTCCTTGTGGGGTACCTCCCATTGTTCCGGTACCCCACAAGGCAGTGTTTATGGTGTAAATCGAGGATTTTCTTTTGTTCCTCGTCCCTTTTCCTTTGTTTGTACTTTTTTGCAACAGCTGTCATTGGTTTTGTACACGTTTTCTTATCAGGGTCGTCCTCGATTTGGTTCCTGATGTCCTCGATTCATCGATGATGTTGCACGTATGTGTCCTCGATTTACACCATAAACAAACGCACGAAATATCACAATATCCCCCTTTATGGCTGAAAAGCCAGGGGGATAAAAAAAGGAAAAAAACATAAACTAATAGGTCTTCAAAGATAAGTGGAAAATTAAACAAGCTAATAGTGGATACAAACCTGTTACGGTGACTTTAAAAACACACGTGGTATGGTTGCCAGATATATCCGTAGCGTTGTAGATCACTGTAGTAACACCAACTGTGAAGACCCCACTGCCGGTTTGGTTACATTTCAAAACTTTGGTTGCTTGGCAACTGAACCTGACACCAGCATTGTCCGAGATGAGAGGAGAAGGCCAGCTGTAAGCCACCTGATTGGACGATGACTTAACTGGGATGACGACGTCACCAGGGCAACCACTGAACACCGGAGGTTCATTATCTAAGACAGTAATTCAATAATTTCAGGGGAAACAAGAGTTGACTTGTTTCTCACAACAAACAATCTGACAGTAAAAGTAATGTTTCAGTCCGATTTCAATTATTGAAATCTCATTTGTATTTCAATGCTTGTTGTGTTTAATCTGTAATTGTCACTAAGCTCAATAGCTTTCAATATCATTCCATGGACAGCTAAAAAAATGGGTTCTTTTAGTTATGGTTTTTAAAGACATACATGTACTTCATTGGTGTATCAAACTTGATTACTTTTTAAGAAACAAAATATTTAATCCGGGTCACTTTCTTTCCGACTCATCCTGCAGAATGGAAAGCGCTATGTAAATACACAGTTTACGACAAGTGCTAATGGGTTAATTACCTTTAAATATGTGAATTCCAAAAGGAAACATAAAACTTTCCGAGCCATGATTCCCCAAAAGCCTTCCGGAAGCCTCAACACGCTTAATGGTGGATGGATACCCGTCGGTCCAGTAGATAAAGTCATAGTAGACAAAGAGACCCAATGGACTTGGCCAGACAACAAGAACAGTTCGACCCTGGCCCAACAGATCGGAGTATTCAATAATGCTGTCAAAACCAGAATTACACCAGTACAGCCTTCCCCCTGAAAAACAAGGAGTCATTTCAAGGTAATATCACTAATCTTCTTTTTGTTTTATTATTATTATTATTATAATCATTATAGTTTTTTTTTGAGGGGGGGCCAAAGAGGGGAAGAGATGAATTTGCCTCTACATGTGCAATCCACACAGAGCCAAACCGTTTACACATTTTTGCTAGTACCTTCCTTCGATAATCATCCAATAAAATCAACCACTCTGATGAAGGAACCCATGCAATGTCACATTCGTTCAACTTAAGACTACAGTTCTCACAATGCCTTATTTATGACTGGGGAAAGGGTTAGGCACAGAGTCTATTAAATCCAACCAGGGATTTGTTTCGATGATTAGAGCAATGAACAAAAACACAAGGAAAACACAGACAAAGATTACCTTCCAGATCAAGGGCTATACTATACGGAGACCGTAGCGAAGTATCGATGAGTACGCGACGACCTGAGCCGTCGGTGCCACACCGTTCAATCATAGGTATGGTACCCCTGTCAGTCCAGTACAAATGACTGCAAAACAAACAAAATATAAAGCAGGAGTCATGGAATGTCGCCTCCCACCTACAAATGTTGGCAGCAATAGCAAAATCTGAAATGTTCCAATGGTATTGTGAACCTCATGTACATGTATGTACCTGTTAGCAGGGTCGACTACAATACCACTTGGTTGTACAGCTCCGAGGGAAGCGTTTCTCAAGTTGAGAACCACTGATCGTTCCCGACCATCCAAAGTAGCTCTCTCGATTAGATCACTGCCTCCATCCGTCCAATACATTACACGATTCTCAATGTCAAGTGTCAAACCCTCTGGATCTAAAAAGAAAGGGCAAGAAAACTCTCAATTTGATAGGAAACAAGACTAGGCGAGTACACAAAATTTGATTTGATTGATCTACACAATTGGCAGGACAGGGTTACTCCTATACGATGGCACTGCCCAGGTCACAAGTTATAGTCAGTCAGCCAGCCAGCCAGCTATGAACATCTTCATCCCTTAAAAATGTGTTAAAGAGCCATTTTCCCTTGAAATTACAGTTAACTAAATTTTCACAGATTTTTCAACATATTAAGCCAGATTAGGAGTCCATGAAAACACCCTTAAGAAAGTCCTTAAATGTTTACCCATGGAGTTAGACCCAGTGAACCGTTATGTATAACCAATGATTATCCTCAGTGGCCAGGGTCATTAAAAAAAAGTGAAAACACCCTTACACGATTAGTCCTATTAAATCCCCAAGTAAATGTCAATGAAACATCTCTTAAAGATTCTTTTCACGGAGAAGTGGACTTTTAATGAAAATTTAAGGGATCATGATGTTCATTATAGGCACAATGAGGGCAATACGCTGTCCTCTGGGACCATCACAAACACACAAATGCCATGGTGGCTTACTCTGTAGATCCCTAAAGAGAACTTCCACTCCACTCCCGTCCAAAAAGGCACGATTTATAGTCGATAACCCGCTACCATAATCAGTCCAGTACACCATGCGCTCAACTGGGTCATAGTCAATGGCGGCGGGTAGACTGATGTTGTCATGGCTACCATCTAACCCCGGGATGAGGGTGAAATTGAAGGTGTCCGTGGGTGCGACATAAATCCCTGGAGAAATCAGATCGGTCACAAAGACCAAGTCATGGGGATCTAAAGGAAATCAAAGAAAACAAAGAAAATATTATTATCCCAGCTCGTACAGCCAATAAAAAATGATCCTAAGACCATCTAAGATCAATGCAGCCATTTTTTATATACACCACCGACTAAATCAAACACACAACCTCAGTCTGCCCACCCATACCCATTTTATTCGTGGACGGGAAGATTCTTCCCATAAGCAATGCATTACAGAGGGTCTTGCCCAAGGGTACACGCATTAGGTGAAGGCACTACTTTAGAACTTTTGCGTATACGTGTATGTACACGTACGCAACATTGTGAACACACATGACAGCGTCGTGCAATATGTACGTTGCATGCTAATTGTCGTGTACTGAAGGATCTGTGGTTTGCATACAATATTACATCGCCCTGGCTATTTTGTAAATGATGCAGGGAGTCAAAATGGGATATTCTTGCCTTTCATTCAACACCGCCATTGTTATTATAAAAATGCAGCGAGCTGAATTAACTCATCACATTTACAGACAGGGAAAGGAGGGGGGGGGGGGGCGTTCCCTCAAAACACCACTCTGAAACACCTCCCACCCCAAACGTACGGTCCTATTATACTTACGGCTCTGCGATTCACAGAATTGTCCAATGAATTGAGGAGCACAAATGCAAGTAAACCCGGTTGAAGAAGCAACACAACTACCTCCATTCCAACAGGGGTCACTTGCGCACAAGTTACGTGTATCTGTGGAATTATATTATATGAATATTCATATATCTTCATGAAAATTCAGTCAAAAACATGTACCGCATCATAACCATATCCTTCCAATGAAATGTGAATACCCCTTCAGTGGTTCGGCCCTCATTGGAGAAATAATGTATTTTCGAAGAAAAAAAATGTTTTTCGCAAAAATCCACTGGGGGTTCAGAGGAGCTAAAACTCATTATCGTCATGAGGGCGCTCTTTAACTGGGGAATGTGCGTACAAGCTGCCCATGGATCGACCTCAGAGAATTTTATCTCCATGTTATATATTTAATGTGAGTTATTGATCTTTCTCTTGCCGTAAAAAGTGGTTGGGAAAAATAGCGTAATGTTGGTTATATTACAGGGTGAAAAACAGTAAATAGGCAAAACATCCGTCCGCCGAGCTCATAAATGAAAGCTATACTAATAGTGTGACTTGGGCATGGTTTTTGTTTTCAAATCATTATAATTCTTCATTATCAATTTTAGCTCAATAGCTTCCTATGGCAATTCCATGGACAGCTAATGTATATAAATGGGTTCTTTTAGTTAAAGGGAATATACAACATTTGCAAACATCGAAAAATAAAACTACCAAGTTTTTGCGAAATACCTTAATAGGATGTTGGTAAATGACAGTCTAAAGCATCCTGTAAAATTATGGCACCTGGTATACTGTCATTTTCAAGAAAAGTGGTATTTTTGTATCAATTTCCAACGCTGATCGGCCGATCAGCGTTGGAAACAACTGGCTTTTTTTCAAATACTGGCCCCAATTGACCATTGCACTTGTTTGCAATCGATTACAAACCTATGAACGGGTACGAGCCAGCTAGACTGGTTCCCTGACCTTACAATTCCCCAATGTATGTAAACTGCTCTGTTTCTTCTTATATGAAGTCAGGGAACCAGACTACAGGAAAATGATCGTTTTTCTTGGTTTTTATAGCATTTTCGAACCCAAAACCTCCAAAAAGTCAGTGTAACTATATTTGCTTTATATTTCCAACCCCCCAATTCCATCCATTTCTGAAAATTACAGCAAAAGCAAATGATGTATATTCCCTTTAAACATGGATAACTTCTAATGGCGAGGATCAATTTCAGTTATTCTTTTTTTTTTCAGATGAGTGGAAGAAAATGCTTTTTAAAGACATACTTTCTTGGTGTATCAAATTTGACTGCTTTGTATGAAACAAATATTGTTTTGGGGCACTATCTTTTCGACTCACCCTGCATAATGGAAAGCGCTATATAAGCACACAGTTTACGACGATGTAATACAAGTGCTAATGGGTTAAATACCTCTAAATATGTGAATTCCAAGAGGCATGGTAAAACTTTCTGAGCCGTGATTCCCCAAAAGCCTTCCCGAAGCCTCAACACGCTTAATGGTCGATGATGCCGCGTCGGTCCAGTAGATAAAGTCATAGTAGACAAAGAGATGCAATGGACTTGTGCGCTCATCAAGAACAGTCCGACCCTGGCCCAACAGATCGGAGTATTCAATGCGGTCCAAACCAGAATCACACCAATACAGCCTTCCCCCTGAAGAACAAGGAGTCATTTCAAGGTAATATCACTAATCTTCAATTGTTTTATTATTATTATCATTATAATCATTATAGTTTTTTTGGGGGGGGGGGCAAAAAGAGGAAGAGATGAATTGCTTCTTCATTTGCAATTCACACAGAGCCAAACCGTTTACACATTTTTGCTAGTACCTTCCTTCGATAATCATCCAATAAAATCAACCACTCTAAAGGAGCAATGTCAAATTCGTTAAACTTAAGTGACTATAGTTCTCACAATGCCTTACTTATAACTGGGGAAAGGGTTATACACAGTGTCTATTAAATCATGCAACGAGGGATTTGTTTCTGTTATTGGGGCAATTAACAAAAACACAAGGAAAACACAGACAAAGATTACCTTCCAGATCAAGGGCTATACCATACGGATACAGTAGCGAAGTATCGATGAGTACGCGACGACCTGAGCCGTCGGTGCCAGATCGTTCAATCATCGGTACGGTACCCCTGTCAGTCCAGTACAAATGACTGCAAAACAAACAAGATATGAAGCAGGAGTCATGGAATGTCGCCTCCCGGTTGTTGGCAGCAATAGCAAATCTGAAATGGCCCAATGGTATTGTGAACCTCATGTACATGTATGTACCTGTTAGCAGGGTCGACTACAATACCACTTGGTTGTACAGCTCCGAGAACCACTGATCGTTCCCGACCATCCAAAGTAGCTCTCTCGATTAGATCACTGCCTCCATCCGTCCAATACATTACACGATTCTCAATGTCAAGTGTCAAACCCCATGGATCTAAAAAGAAAGGGCAAGAATCTAATTTGATAGGAAACAAGACTAGGCATGCTAGGCGAGTTCAAAATTCAATTTGATTGATCTACACAATTGGCAGGACAGGGTTACTCCTACACGATAGCACTGCCCAGGTCACAAGTTATACAGTCAGCCAGCCAGCCAGCTATGAACATCTTCATCCCTTAAAAATTCATTAAAGAGTCTTTTTCCCTTGAAATTACAGTTAACTAAATTTTCACAGATTTTTCAACACATTAAGCCAGATAAGGAGTCCGTGAAAACACCCTTAAGAAAGTCCTTTGTTTACCCACGGAGATAGACCCAGTGTACCGTTATGTATAACCAATGATAATCCTCAGTGGCCAGGGTCATTAAAAAAACGTGAAAACACCCTTACAGGATTAGTCCTATATAAGCCCCATGTAAATGTCCGTGAAACATCTCTTAAAGATTCTTTTCACGGAGGAGTGGACTTTTAATGAAAATTTAAGGGATCATGATGATCATTATAGGCACAATGAGGGCAATACGCTGTCCTCTGGGACCATCACAAACACACAAATGCCATGGTGGCTTACTCTGTAGATCCCTAAAGAGAACTTCCACTCCACTCCCGTCCAAAAAGGCCCGATTTAGAGTCGACAATTCCCAATCAGTCCAATACACCATGCGCTCTTTTGGGTCATAGTCAATGGCGGCCGGTTGACTTATGTTGTCATGGCTACCAACTAAACCCGGGATGAGGGTGAAGTTAAAGGTGTCCGTGGGTGCGACATAAATCCCTGGAGGAATCAGATCGGTCACAAAGACCAAGTCATGGGGATCTAAAGGAAATCAAAGAAAACAAAGAACATATTATTATCCCAGCTCGTACAGCCAAAAAAAATTATCCAAAGACCATTTAAGATCGATGCAGCCATTTTTTTTTTATATACACCACCGACTAAATCAAACACATAACCTCATATACCCAACAACATATACCCATTTTATTCGTGGAAGATTCTTCCCGTAATTAGCAATGCGTTATCGAGTGTCTTGCCCAAGGGTACTCGCATTAGGTGAAGGCACGACTTTAGAATTTTTGTGTATACGTGTATGTACACGTACGCAACATTGTGAACACACACGACAGCGTCGTGCAATATGTACGTTGCATGCTAATTGTCGTGTTATCTGTGGTTTGCATACAATATTACATGTACATCGCCCTGGCTATTTTGTAAATGATGCAGGGAGTCAAAATGGGATATTCTTGCCTTTCATTCAACACCGCCATTGTTATTATAAAAATGCAGCGAGCTGAATTAACTCATCACATTTACAGACAGGGAAAGGAGGGGGGGGGGGGGGCGTTCCCTCAAAACACCACTCTGAAACACCTCCCACCCCAAACGTACGGTCCTATTATACTTACGGCTCTGCGATTCACAGAATTGTCCAATGAATTGAGGAGCACAAATGCAAGTAAACCCGGTTGAAGAAGCAACACAACTACCTCCATTCCAACAGGGGTCACTTGCGCACAAGTTACGTGTATCTGTGGAATTGTATTATATGAATATTCATATATCTTCATGAAAATTCAGTCAAAAACATGTACCGCATCACAAGCATATCCTTCCAATGAAATGTGAATACCCCTTCAGTGGTTCGGCCCTCATTGGAGAAATAATGTATTTTCGAAGAAAAAAAATGTTTTTCGCAAAAATCCACTGGGGGTTCAGAGGAGCTAAAACTCATTGTCGTTATGAGGGCGCTCTTTAACTGGGGAATGTGCGTACAAGCTGCCCATGGATCGACCTCAGAGAATTTTATCTCCATGTTATATATTTAATGTGAGTTATTGATCTTTCTCTTGCCGTAAAAAGTGGTTCGGAAAAATAGCGAAATGTCGGTTATATTAAGGGGGGGGGGGGGGGAACATTAAATAGGCAAAACATCCGTCCGCCGAGCTCATAAATGAAAGTTATACTAATAGTGTGACTTGTGCATGGTATTGTTTTTAAATCGTTATAATCTTTCATTTTCAATTTTAGCTCAATAGCTTCTAATGGCAATTCCATTGACAGCTATAAAAATGGGTTCTTGTTAAACATGGATAACTTAATAATGGCGAGGATCAATATCAGTAATTCTTTTTTTTTCCCCAGATGAGTGGAAGAACATGGTTTTTAAAGACATACTTCATTGGTGTATCAAATTTGACTGCTTTTTAAGAAACAACATATTTAATCCAGGTCAACTTTCTTTTTGACTCACCCTGCACAATGCTATATAAGCACACAGTTTACGACAATGTTATACAAGTGCTAATGGGTTATTTACCTTTAAATATGTGAATTCCCAAAGGAGTACTAAAACTTTCCGAGCCGTGATTCCCCAAAAGCCTTCCCGAAGCCTCAACACGCTGAATGGTGGATGATGCCACGTCGGTCCAGTAGATAAAGTCATAGTAGACAAAGAGATCCAATCCACTTGTGCGCTCATCAAGAACAGTCAGACCCTGGCCCAATAGATCGGAGTATTCAATGCGGTCAAAACCAGCATCACACCAGTACAGCCTTCCCCCTGAAAAACAAGGAGTCATTTCAAAGTAATATCATTAATCTTCTTTTGGTTTTATTGGCTTTTCGCAACTTTTGCGAAAAAGCCTTTCTTTTTGTTCTGATTTTTTTTTTCTTCCTCTTCTTCCTCTTCTTCTTCTTGAACCACTTCTTTTTTGCACAAAATCCCATAGACTTTGCACACTTTTTTTCTGTACGCCACTTTTAGCCTTAAAACAAATCCGATTTCCTTCAAACCTGGCACATACATGTACTTAGAACATCACGTGCAGATGTATGCCGAACATTACGTCATGCTGACGTCATCACGCGATTTATTATAGAATTTTGAATATTTCATTTTTCCCATAGACTTTGTACACAGAAATTTTTTAAAAATTGTCGATTTTCAAAGGGCATTTTCAACTCTTTGCCAGTAATTCATTCACATCACTCTTTGTCCAAGCAAAGACCCTAATTCAAACAACATTGTGTAATGATGACGTCATGATGACGTCATCCGGTGTTTATTTATAGGCAATTAAATTGTGACACTTTTTAATATTTAAAAATGCATAAGAAATCAACCGTACGCGTCCGCAGCATTCTGTTGCCAGCAAGTACGTGGTAGAGTAGGTTGAGGTCTTTATTTCATTCAGTTTGCGTGCAATCACGTGACCCTTGCTTCCGGTAGAAAAAGGCCAAAACCGGAAGTGGCTTCTTATTTAAAAGTGGTACCGGTAATAGATATGAACTTGCTTTCAACGATGATAGTCTCTTGGCTGAAAGTATTCTTCAAATCATCTACCGATGACGTCATGCAATCTTCGAGCACCCTCTAGCGACAGGTATATGAAAATTTTCAAAAATGTATTTTGAATAGATGTCTGTGGCGAAGTTTGTCGGAATTGCATAAATATTGGTGTATATGATGACTTTGACCCACTTAAGACGTAGGCGAAGTTTTAGGCGTATGACGTCACAGACTGGAAGTTCCGTTGAAAAGACCTTTCCTTTTTCAAAAATTGCCACCAAATCAATCCGTACAGATATAATCTTGAATTGGCCATTAAATGATAGCGTAAACATTTGCCTCAACAGTGCCAAGTTCCCAGCTTGTCAAATTGTTCACACAGTTGACGAGGCGTCGGCAAAAAATACCCTTGCACAAGTTGCGGCAGAGAGAGTAAAAAATGCCTACTCAATAAAGCAAGCATAAACCACAAGACGTGTACATGTATGTACATTGATCAGATTCGGCATCGCCTGCTTCCCATACACCACACACGCACATGGTCGTTGAGGGCGCGGACCGACTAAGCGCCACATTGTCATACTGTTGATGTCTCTGGCGAAGTTTACGGCAATCACTTCAAAATATTGTGCGGCGAAGAAATTCTCCTACATAAAAGAAAGCGAAAAAGCCCTGTGTTCTGTTTCAACAGACATACAGTTCTAGTTATTATTATCATAATAATCATTATAGTTTTTTTTGGGGGGGGGGGTTTGGGGGGGGAGGAAGAGATGAATTGCTTCTACATGTACAATCCACACAGAGCCAAACCGTTTACACATTTTTGCTAGTATCTTCCTTCGATAATCATCCAATATAATCAATCACTCTGCAGAAACCCATGCAATGTCACATTAATTGTGACTATAGTTCAAACAATGCCTTATTTATACTTTTAACTGGGGAAATCATTATGCACATAGTCTATTAAATCTAACGAGGTATTTGTTTCTGTGATTAGAGCAATTAACAAAAACACAAGGAAAACGCAAAGATTATGTAACCCAGAAAAATGGAACAAAGGAATTGGACCTAGGATCTCTAGAAAATCGCGAGGAAAATTAAGTTGGCAAAGAGACAGAGATTCAAGAGCTATCACTGGAACGCATTTATTTCTCCTGAACGACAATTAAAAAAAAAAAAACTAAACCAAAAATAAAATTATGAGACTAAAAGAACAACCGATTTTGTACCTGACACTTGACCAACCTTGATTTTCTTCTAACCAAACAAATGTAAATGACCTTTGACTTTCCCTAAAGATAAAAAACTTGCTATGAACCAAAAAACTCAGTATAATGATCACAACTGAAACTAAATAAATGAAGCAAAAATAGACTAAACAAATCTAAAATGACACGAACCAATAGACAAAAAAAACAACTCAATCACTTCAAGCCATAAACCAACCAAAAACCATAAACCAGATAAAAAATAAAGAAACCAACAACTAAAACCTAGAATGAAGATTTAAAATTAAAACCAACAATAAAAACCTAAGATTTAAAACCAACTAAAATTAAAACCAATACAGCATCAAAAGAAGGTCATAAATCGAAAACAACAGCTTAAACAACCTGTAGAAATAATAAAAAAAAAACGCAAAGTAAGTATAGAACTAAATGAGTACATTATAAATCCTAATAATAACTAGGCCAACCTAAAACAGGTGCTCTATTCTGGCAATACCACACACTCATCCTTATCAATGCGATTAAGAACTTCTGGCCACTGCATAAACAATCAACAGTGCTGAGTTGCCACAAGCATAGTTATGTGTGCTCCAGGTAACAACACTAACTTTCTTGTGCATACTAATGAGTCTTGCCTTGTCCATGTGCTTATCTCCAAGGTCATCTACTAGGCTCTGTGGCCAAATCCAGCCACCCAGGCTGTCAGCTAGAGAGTTTACAAGTCACTTAGCACTTTTTGCATACGTACACTGGGGAACCACTATGCCTTAATTATTACCACAAAACATACAAAGCATTTCATCAACCAACTGCTCAGTGGACTAGGCAAAGTCTAAAGCCCTATTATCTTAACTGGTGGTCAACCTGATAAAAATAAGACACTGTGGCTGGGCAATGTCCCTTCAGAAAAGTAAAGAAATGCATCATACATGTGCACAAGTAGGGACTCATTATACAGAATAAATGACAAGTGAAGGATTTACTTCCAACTATCTAAATTCTAACACTATTGGTTAAATAAAAAATCCAGCTATGTAAAAGATGAAATACACCTGTGCAAAACTTAAAAGATCACTTGTTTTTCTTCTCAAGTTCTCATACAACGAAAAAGTAAAGTTGTAAACCATGGGACTAACCATCGAATACGACATACATGTAGTATAATGCACAAAAATACATCACGCAAAAGTAACTCTCTTGTGAATCAATCTTAAACTCCAAGTGTACTTGAACTTCACACTCCGTATAACAAGAAAATTTCAATCTCAGGCCACAAGAACAAAAGTACCAATCGGATCACTAAATATTTATCTATTAAATGTACTTTCACTTCTTAGTTAACAAAACAACACAAACTTGAGCTTACCGAATCCAGCAGCAGACCAAATTTTCAGGGTAGAAAAGCCATAGATTTTCAAGGGAATCTGCAGAGCAAAACTAAATGATGCTGCCCTGCCTTCTACCAGTCTGCAAAATCAGGCATGGACCACATGGTCTCACAGATAAGGGGGTCTCTGTTCTGGACAGGATGTTTACTCTATCCAGGGGGCGTACACTACTATCCTCCTACAGCACTGCTATTATTTTACTGTGTCATAAACTTCTACTTAATTAACTTAAGAGGGCTACAACACAAACTAAGCGTATGCAAGTCAGGGGGAGGGACTCCTATATTGAAAACCAAAAGCTAATGCAAGTTCACTATGTGGCCCTGCCACACACTCGCCAACTAAAATACATTGCTATCCTTAGCAATGGCGCAAGGAGAGTGTCAAGAGTTATTACTAGAATCCTCGAAAATTGTGACCACTATGGGCATAATTCATTAACTATTCACTGCCAGTCTCCAAACCTGCGAGGCGGACGGATGCTTCTCTTTGGTCGTCGGCTGGTCCTCACCTCCAATACACTGTCAGAACTAGCGGAGCTATCAGTGGACACTTCAGACTCATCAGCTGTACTGCTACCATAGGATGACTCTGGTTCTTCATCCTGCAACTGATGTGGGGGTGGGGGTAGATGGAGATGCGGAGAATAATCTTCATCCTGGAACTGTGGAGGGCGTTGAAGTAGATAAACCTGAGGTCCGTCCACATCTTTGGACTGCGGAAGGGGTGGAAGTAGACCCTCATCTGTTTCATCCTCTACCTCGAAAGGACAAATGGCCAGTAGGTTTCGATGTAGATTTCTCGTCTTCGTAGATCCACGTTGCTGAATGGTATATACTGGCAAGTCTCCCAGTTGCCTAAGGACGATGTAAGGTATTTCCTCCCATTTGTCTCTCAGCTTACCTCTGCCTCTTGGTGTTTTGTTGGCGACAAGGACTCGATCTCCTGGCTGAAGTTCTCTCTCGGTTCCACGAATCTTTTTGTCATAGTTCAACTTTTGCTTGTGCTGTGCCTTCGTGGTTGCGAGCTTCACCTTTTCGCTGACATTCCGGAGGTGTTTCTGCATCTGCTGGACGTACAGGGACTGGGGACGGCTCTCCTCTGACTCTGGCTCCCCTGGAGTTACAAGGTCCACGGGTAGCCTAGGTTCCCTCAAGAACATCAGATAGAATGGACTATAGCCTGTTGTCTCATGTCTCATACTATTGTAGGCATAAGTCATCGACTGCAAGTGCATCGCCCAGTTAGGCTTCTGGTCAGGTTCAAGGGTTCCCATCATAGACAATAGCGTCCGGTTGAAACGTTCCCTCATCCCGTTGCCTTGGGGGTGGTAGGGAGACGTTTTACTTTTCACAGTACCGAGGAGATTACACAGCTCCTTCACTATAGCTGATTCGAAACATCTCCCCTGATCAGAGTGAATACGTTCAGGGATGCCGTAGTTCTTGATATACTTCTCCCATAAGACTCGTGCCACTGTATTTGCAGTCTCATCTCTCGTCGCGTACGCCTGTGCATACCGGGTGTAGTGGTCTGTCACTACCAGGATGTGTTCGAAACCACCTTTCGACCTCTCCAGTGACAAGAAGTCTATACAGACCAACTCTAATGGTCGGGTTGTCTGGATGCTCTGAAGGGGTGCTTGTCACCGAGTGTCCGGTAGTTTCCTTAGGGCACATCGCTTGCACTTCCCGACATATGCCTTCGTTTCAGAATATAAGCCGGGCCAGAAGTAACGGTCTCGTACTAGCTGGACTGTCTTCTCGAATCCAAGATGTCCCATCTTGTCATGGAGATGTTTCAGGACCTGGGGTCGCAGTGACTTCGAGGGGATGGGCAGATAGTTGTCTCTATCCTCTGTGATATGGACGTAGAACAGTGCACCGTCTTTCACGTGAAGGTTATCCCATGACCTCAACAATCTGCGGACTGCAGGAGCTTCAGCCTTCATCTGCCTCTTACTTGGCCTAGACTTTCGTGTCAACTTAAGAGTTGTCACACGACTGATGTCCAAGTCCTGCTGTGTCATTGCTACACCTGGTATCTGTTCAAGTACAGTTCCCACTGTTGCATGCTCACTGGCCTCAGGCCCTTCAGACACGTCACATGACCCAGAGGAAGCGCATTCTTCAGAGTACGTACGCTCCGCCATTGAAGTGCTCGGGTCTCCTTCCTGAGGAACCATCTGCTGAGCTGCTATTGGATGTTGAGTAGTCTCCTTGTCTACCTCATCAACTGCATTCAGGATCTGTTGTACATCATTCCTGGGGATTCTGGACAATGCATCGGCATTTGCATTCAGTTTGCCTGGTCTATACACAATGCTGAGGTTGTACTGGGCGAGGTCACTAATCCAGCGATGACTATGGGCATCTAACTTGGCCTTCTTCAACACATACGTGAGCGGATTGTTGTCCGTCATAGCAGTCACCTCGTTACCATACAGATAGTCCTTGAACTTATCTGTCACCGCCCAGTGAAGTGCCTTGAACTCCATCTTGTGTGCTGGATATTTCCTTTCGGCGGCGGACAGAGAGCGGCTAGCATATGCAAGCACTCGCTCCTTGCCTTCTTGTGTCTGCGTCAGAACTGCTCCTAGACCGTCTCTGGAGGCATCAGTCTGCACTGTAAATGGGAGGCTGTAATCAGCGTACGCCAAGATGGGTGCAGAGATCAGCTTAGACATCAGTGTGGTGAAGGCCTCTTGACACTCAGTGGTCCAGACAAAAGTTGGCTCCTTGCCACCTCGTTTTCCCCAGTTAAGGCGAAGAGAAGAGCTGCTATATTGGCATAGTGTTGGATGAACTTCCGATAATAGCCAGTCATCCCCAAGAAGCTCCTCACACCTCTCCTACACGTGGGTACAGGCCAACTCTTCATGATGGAGACCTTTTCAGGATCCGTGGCAATCCCCTTGGCAGACACTATATGGCCTAAGTATCGAACCTCGGTCCTGAACAGTTGGCACTTAGAGGGTTTCAACTTTAGTCCATGTTCTCTCAGCCGAGCAAAGACCTTGCCTAGACGTTCCATGTGTTCCTCTATGGTGCTGCTGAAAACCACTATATCATCAAGGTATATGAGGAGACTCTCGAAAGTCATGTCACCAAATACAGTGGACATTAACCTTTGGAACGTAGCTGGAGCATTAACAAGGCCAAAGGGCATGCGGGTATACTCATACAACCCCATGGGAGACGTGAACGCTGTCTTCTGCTGGTCCTTTGGTGCCATTTTCACCTGGTGGTAGCCGGACGTGAGGTCTAGGCATGAAAAGTACCTTGCCTTCCCAAGGGCATCAAGGGCCTCGTCAATCCTTGGGAGTGGGAATGCATCCCTGGTGGTTCTGGAATTCAGCTTCCGATAATCGATACACAGGCGAATCGTTCCATCCTTCTTCTCTACCACAACTATGGGGGACGCAAAAGGGCTCTGGCTATGTCGAACTATTCCCGCCTCCTTAAGCTCTTCGATGTGGCTTCTTACCGCTTGGTACTGGGCTGGGGGAATTCTCCGGTAGGGGAGCCTGAATGGAGTTGGGTCACTCAGTGGTATTTCATGTTCCACTGTGGTAGGCGAACCCACATCTAAGTGCCCCTTGGAGAACACATCTGCATTCTGAGATAGAAGCATGTCGACAGCCTTCTTCTGAGATGGGGTCAAGTCAGCACCCTGCAGATCAACCTCTGGCACTGGACTGGTGTCGACAGCAACTTGTTCCATGATGACTGTCTCTTTCTCATTTTGCACTGCCGCTGGACTGACCAACTTGAAGCAGGAGAGGGTCGCTACCTTTGAGTTTCTCCGGAGAGTCATCCGGTGATCAGACAAATTGCAGAGTTGGACTGACACCCTGGAGCCCTGCACCTGAACCAATGTGCGGCCTACTGCCAGCTCCTTAGTGAGGCTGTTGTCTAACATGGCAGTGATACTTCTTTTGCGCACAGACTTTGGTAGCCATGCCTGAACAGCAACTTTCTCTCCAGGTGACAAGTCCAGCGCATGTCTGCCTGCATATCTACAAATGCCAATGTCTCCATTCTCCTTAGCAAGGTCTGCCCCATCTTCATTGACAACCTGGAAAGCCTGGAACCACTTTGGGGACAACCGTTGTGTTTTCTCCATGAACTTCGACCCATGAGAGCCCTTCATCCTGTCCCGACTGGCACGTATGACATTGGTGCCAATGAGTACAGGGGTGTCAAGGCGGAACGAAGTTGCCGGAACAACAAAGGCCGGAACCCCTCGGATATGTTGACCCATAACATGTACATCGACCGTTATGACTCCTAGGTGTTGGACAACTTGTCCTCCGGCTCCTAAAATGGACACGTCGGAGGTACGGAGTGGTTGGAGTCTGAGCTCAGGATATCTCTGGATGAATTCATTGGTCACCGTGGTTACTTGCGAACCTGTATCTATTAATGCGAAACAATGAATTCCAGAGAACCCAATCTCTGTTCTGTTGACAGGCCCAGCTTCTGGTATCTCAGCTGTCCTCTCCACACCACTCGTTCGGTCCTCTTTCACATGGCTATTGATGGATGTATATGTATTAGTGTTAAGTGGGCTCTTCCCTGTTAAACCCGCCGACTGCCCTACATCCGCAGGTTTTGTCCGTTTAACATAGGCTGAGTGGTGGGGGCCTGCTGCTGCTGTGGTTGCTCACTGTGGTTGAGCTGGGGGCAATTTCTTGCTAGATGTCGGCGATCTCAACAGTTGAAACATCCAGTATATGGGGGTTTGCCCGATTGGGGCTGACGGGTGGGCTGATGTTGGAAAACAGCACCCTCTAGTCGTGCAAGGCGTTGACCATGTTGGCGTTGCTCCTGGAGAACTCTGTCCAAGGCCTCCATTTGACCACGATGCATCCCCTTCATCTCCTCCAGTTGTTGCGTCATGAGTTGCTGGATTATTGGAGTGTTGGGGTCGTTTGGCTCGAGTGGGACCGGGACGACCTCCTTCACGGGTTGGGCTGGCCCCTTTACGTCTTTACCCTGGGCCTTAACTTGGGGCAGGCTTTGAGCCACCTCGCTCATTGAGAAGGACGTCTGCTGTCGTCTGAGGTCTGCTGCCTGCCTCTCCTCTTCATCAATAATGTGAAGTTCCCGGCGCACGTCCCGGAAGGCCATAAACCTCGGTTGCATCGGCGCCAATCTCTGCTTGTAGTGTAGGTTCTTCAAACCCACCATGAACTGGGTTGCCAACATCTTGTCTCGGCTCTCTTCCTCGGACTTCTGTCCCCGGCGCCGCCTCGTCTCTTCAACCTCCCTCAAGGTCGATTCCAATCCAATGGCGAACTCCATTGGGGTTTCGTTTCCCCGCTGCACCCTGGCGTAAACTTTGGCCACGGGAGACAGGGCACTTTTGTCTTCCCCGTATTCTTCCAGCAGCTCGACGAAGGCTTTCTCCGCGTCTAGACCCTCTGGTGTCCTACTCTCAAGGTTCAGCAGCACATCTCTCGCTTTTCCTCCTGTGTGTCTGACAGCCTCATGAAACTGGAGGATCCCTGGGGCTGTTCCCTTGCATCCAAGGAGGAACCGCATATCCCGGATCCAGTCCTCCAGTCGGGGGCCGTGTCGCTCCTTCCCGCTAAATGTTGGCACGCTCTTGACCTGATGCGTGGTCAACATCCTTGGAGCTCCCTGTCCTCTCTGCTCTGCCGCGGTGTGGAGTGGATCTAGACCAGCAAGACGTAGAGGGGACACTCCTTCTGATGGAGGAACCAAATGTGGGTACTGACGGTGTGCTCCTTCCATGTTCGGTGATTGACCAAGCCCAGGAGTAACTGCGTATGTTGTCTGGGGCGTCAGTTGCGGAGGGGTATCCGATATCAGGTGAGCTGTTCGGTGCTGGTTCGGCGTCTGCGTCATTGCAATCAATATACTCCCAACTCTCGACACTGTATTGGTTTTCCCTAACTATGACCTGTCTCTATGTCCTACCTTAACAATTCCTGGCTAAGTTATATAAAAAAACAGTGCACTAGTACCCGGATTCTCCACCTAAAAGAAAAAAATGTAACCCAGAAAAATGGAACAAAGGAATTGGACCTAGGATCTCTAGAAAATCGCCAGGAAAATTAAGTTGGCAAAGAGACAGAGATTCAAGAGCTATCACTGGAACGCATTTATTTCTCCTGAACGACAATTAAAAAAAAAAAACTAAACCAAAAATAAAATTATGAGACTCGAAGAACAACCGATTTTGTACCTGACACTTGACCAACCTTGATTTTCTTCTAACCAAACAAATGTAAATGACCTTTGACTTTCCCTAAAGATAAAAAACTTGCTATGAACTAAAAAACTCAGTATAATGATCACAACTGAAACTACATAAATGAAGCAAAAATAGACTAAACAAATCTAAAATGACACGAACCAATAGACAAAAAAACAACTCAATCACTTCAAGCCATAAACCAACCAAAAACCATAAACCAGATAAAAAATAAAGAAACCAACAACTAAAACCTAGAACGAAGATTTAAAATTAAAACCAACAATAAAGACCTAAGATTTAAAACCAACTAAAATTAAAACCAATACAGCATCAAAAGAAGGTCATCAATCGAAAACAACAGCTTAAACAACCTGTAGAAATAATAAAAAAAAAAAACGCAAAGTAAGTATAGAACTAAATGAGTACATTATAAATCCTAATAATAACTAGGCCAACCTAAAACAGGTGCTCTATTCTGGCAATACCACACACTCATCCTTATCAATGCGATTAAGAACTTCTGGCCACTGCATAAACAATCAACAGTGCTGAGTTGCCACAAGCATAGTTATGTGTGCTCCAGGTAACAACACTAACTTTCTTGTGCATACTAATGAGTCTTGCCTTGTCCATGTGCTTATCTCCAAGGTCATCTACTAGGCTCTGTGGCCAAATCCAGCCACCCAGGCTGTCAGCTAGAGAGTTTACAAGTCACTTAGCACTTCTTGCATACGTACACTGGGGAACCACTATGCCTTAATTATTACCACAAAACATACAAAGCATTTCATCAACCAACTGCTCAGTGGACTAGGCAAAGTCTAAAGCCCTATTATCTTAACTGGTGGTCAACCTGATAAAAATAAGACACTGTGGCTGGGCAATGTCCCTTCAGAAAAGTAAAGAAATGCATCATACATGTGCACAAGTAGGGACTCATTATACAGAATAAATGACAAGTGAAGGATTTACTTCCAACTATCTAAAAGATGAAATACACCTGTGCAAAACTTAAAAGATCACTTGTTTTTCTTCTCAAGTTCTCATACAACGAAAAAGTAAAGTTGTAAACCATGGGACTAACCATCGAATACGACATACATGTAGTATAATGCACAAAAATACATCACGCAAAAGTAACTCTCTTGTGAATCAATCTTAAACTCCAAGTGTACTTGAACTTCACACTCCGTATAACAAGAAAATTTCAATCTCAGGCCACAAGAACAAAAGTACCAATCGGATCACTAAATATTTATCTATTAAATGTACTTTCACTTCTTAGTTAACAAAACAACACAAACTTGAGCTTACCGAATCCAGCAGCAGACCAAACTTTCAGGGTAGAAAAGCCATAGATTTTCAAGGGAATCTGCAGAGCAAAAATTAAATGATGCTGCCCTGCCTTCTACCAGTCTGCAAAATCAGGCATGGACCACATGGTCTCACAGATAAGGGGGTCTCTGTTCTGGACAGGATGTTTACTCTATCCAGGGGGCGTACACTACTATCCTCCTACAGCACTGCTATTATTTTACTGTGTCATAAACTTCTACTTAATTAACTTAAGAGGGCTACAACACAAACTAAGCGTATGCAAGTCAGGGGGAGGGACTCCTATGTTGAAAACCAAAAGCTAATGCAAGTTAACTATGTGGCCCTGCCACAATTACCTTCCAGATCAAGGGCTATACCATACGGATGACGTAGCGAAGTATCGATGAGTACGCGACGACCTGAACCATCGGTGCCAGATCGTTCAATCATCGGTACAGTACCCCTGTCAGTCCAGTACAAATGACTGCAAAACAAACAAAATATGAAGCAGGAGTCATTGAAAGTCGCCTCCCACCTACAACTGTTGGCAGCAATAGCAAAAGCTGAAATGGCCCAATGGTATTTTGAACCTCATGTACATGTATGTACCTGTTAGCAGGGTCGACTACAATACCACTTGGTTGTACAGCTCCAAGTGAAGCGTTTCTCAAGTTGAGAACCACTGATCGTTCCCGACCATCCAAAGTAGCTCTCTCGATTAGATCACTGCCACTATCCGTCCAATACATCACACGATTCTCAATGTCAAGTGTCAAACCCTCTGGATCTAAAAAGAAAGGGCAAGAAAACTCTCAATTTGATAGGAAACAAGACTAGGCGAGTACACAAAATTCGATTTGATTGATCTACACACTGGGCAGGACAGGGTTACTCCTATACGATAGCACTACCCAGGTCACAAGTTATAGTCAGTCAGCCAGCCAGCCAGCTATGAACATCTTCATATCCCTTAAAAATTTGTTAAAGAGTCATTTTCCCTTGAAACTACAGTTAACAAAATTTTCACAGATTTTTCTACATATTAAGCCAGATAAGGAGTCCGTGAAAACACCCTTAAGAAAGTCCTTTGTTTACCCACGGAGATAGACCCAGTGTACTAGCAATGACAATCCTCAGTGGCCTGGGCAGGGTCATTAAAAAAACGTGAAAACACCCTTACGGGATTAGTCCTATAAGCCCCATGTAAATGTCCGTGAAACAGTCTCTTAAAGATTCTTTTCACGGAGAAGTGGACTTTTAATGAAAATTTAAGGGATCATGATGTTCATTATAGGCACAATGAGGGCAATACGCTGTCCTCTGGGACCATCACAAACACACAAAATGCCATGGTGGCTTACTCCAGTGTTGTAACCAAGTCATTTTTTCCCAAGTCAAGTCAAGTCACAAGTCAATTTTTCCCAAGTCATCAAGTCAAGTCACAAGTCAAATTTTTACAAGTTTCAAGTCAATTTTTTTTTTCAATTATTAACTTGCCAAATTTTCATGTCAGAACTCAAGTCCCGAGTCAATTTTAAACGTATTACACAGTTATGTATATCAGACATGTTAACGCACGAAGCCTAGCCACGCGGTAACGTACGTACATGACGTACGTACATGTACATGTACATGTGTGTTCGAGGCATTAGTTTTCTCTAACGGTAGCATGGTTCCCGTCTGAATAGTCGCTAACATGCGGTGTAGGGCGGGAAGATGTAAGGGAACCAGTTTACATGTGCAAGTGTCGAAGTGTTCATCATGTTAGGAGAATTTAGGTACAGTTTTCATACTTATAAAACATTCTTTTTCCATACACATTTTTTGTTGAGCAAAATGTCTTTAGAGAATTCATTATCAGTTTTTAAATTCTTTTGAAAAACATAGTGATTTTTTGAAGGAGTTAAACAAACCATTTCCAAAGCGTTTTTTTGCTTTGTGATGTTAATTCTTGCCTCTCATAAACTATATCATAGTCAATAATGAAAGGTTGCGGAAACACCATGTGCGAATAATTTCTCAACTAAGAGAAAGGTTCTGAAAAGAACCAGAGGTATAAACTCGACGTTCCGGTCAGTATGCTCTGACCATGGAGGAAGGAACACAATGTTCCTTCCTCCATGCTCTGACCGTCTTCAGTCTCTCCTGAAGACGGTCAGAGCATACTGACCGGAATGTTGAGTTTATACCTCTGGTTCTTTTCAGAACCTTTCTCTTAGTTGAGAAATTATTCGCACATGGTGTTTCCGCAAACCTTTCATTATTTAGTATCTCCACCATGCAAAGCCTCAAATCTTACTTAAATCATAGTCATTGTTCCAGTCATTAAAACCTTTTGCAACATGTTATAAGTACACAGCATTTAAACGATATGAAGCAATGTTGAAGATACATGTACATGTATGTTAACGGAGAGTGATCAGACTATGCACAAAACCACGCATGGCAAGCACAAAGCGCGCGCCAGGTTCCGCGTTGAGTAGTCCGTCCAAGCTCAGCTCGGTGCGCGGTGGGATTTACGGACTTCTCTCCAGTCAAGTTTCAATCAGTCATCACCCGATAATAAGGGTGCACCAAAAAAGTTTTTTGTAACTATGACAAAACTATTTTGTTAATGTCAATTTTGTCAAGTCAAGTCAAGTCATGAGTCTTTCTTTGTCAAGTCAAGTCAAGTCTCAAGTCATTTTTTTCCCAGTCAAGTCAATTAGTCTCAAGTCGGAAAAATAGCGACTCAAGTCCGACTCGAGTCCGAGTCAGCGACTCGAGTCAACAACACTGGCTTACTCTGTAGATCCCTAAAGAGAACTTCCACTCCACTCCCATCCAAAAAGGCACGATTTACAGTCGACAATTCCCAATCAGTCCAATACACCATGCGCTCTTCTGGGTCATAGTCAATGGCGGCGGGTTGACTTATGTTGTCATGACTACCGTCTAAACCCGGGATGAGGGTGAAGTTAAAGGTGTCCGTGGGTGCGACATAAATCCCTGGAGGAATCAGATCGGTCACAAAGACCAAGTCATGGGGGTCTAAAGGAAATCAAAGAAAACAAAGAACATATATATTATTATCCCAGCTGGTACAGCCAATAAAAATGATCCAAAGACCATCTAAGCTCAATGCTGCCATACACTGACTAAATCAAACACACAAGCTCTGCCCACAGATACCCCTTTCTTCCTGGACTGGAAGAAGCAATGAGTTATCGAGTGTCTTGCCCAAGTGCACTACTTCAGAACTTTTGTGTATACCTGTCATGCCAGTATATAAACGTACGCAATATTGGGAACACATAGTACGTATCATGAAGTGCATAACAGCGTCGTGCATGCTAATCATTGTGCACCGAAGGATCCGTGGTGTGCATACGATGTATTCAATTCAATTCAATTCAAGACATTTATTTCATACTCCTTTAGAGAAATACATCAATAAATAAAAGAAATCTGGTACATAGCAAGATAACAAATTCAATAAATAATATGTCAAACAAAAACAAAATAAAAGTAAAATATGCTTTAAAGTTTTAAAGTTAAACTTTAAAATAAGGAGTATGGGGCTGTTATTGTGTTAGAGTATAGGTCGAGGCTTAATTGTAAGAAACAGCCCTTTTAATAGAGACAACAATAACAACAGAAAAACAACATTATAACTGAAGTGAACTAGTAGTCAGGCAGCTTAGACCAACGAAAAAAAAGTGGTGCGGCGACACGCCTTTTTGTTTCACTTTTTTTTCTTCAATGTCGGCTTATGACTGCAAATGGTGCCAGACTAAATTTAGTGCAAAATATATGGGAGCCCAGAGAGGCCACATAAAGCTTATACTCGATCATTACCCCATCTATATAACGCATAAAATTTGTGCAGCAGCACAATTCCAGTCAAACCAGTGAGTTGGGCGGTTTTGAGACAAACGCGCGCGCATACCAGAAACTGGAGACTTTGGGGGGGGGGGGGGCCTTAGGCCAGCTTTTGGAATGGATGCGGACATTCCGGACAAAAGCGCCAAACTGTCCATACGTGCATGTACATGCTCTGTACATTACCTTATCTTTTAATTTTTGATAGGAACTAACTTATCCAATATGGCGGCCATCTTGGATTTTAAAAATGGCTACCATTGAAAACTTATTTTTACCCATATCTCATATAAGCCACTTAGGTTTAAAGTTTTGGTGTCTACATTTTCAGGGTCAAGGAATGCAACTGTACAATTTGGGATAGTGTCAAATGGTTTGTTTGTCCCGACTATATTGTTGCCATCTTATTTTTGAAGATGCATAGCCGATGGCATTGAAAACTACTTAACACTGAAATCTTAGCGTCTAACTTATAATTCCAGGGTCAAAAAATGCAACTGAACCATTTGGGTTAGTGCTAAATGGTTATTTATCCAGATACATTGTGCATGGTGGCCATCTTGGATTTTAAAGAAGGCCGCCATTGAAAACCTATATTTACCCAATAGGCTATCTGTTCTTCTAAGCCACTTAGGATTAAAGTTTTGGCGTCCAAACATACATTTTCATGGTCAAGGAATGCAACAATACCATTTATGACATGCAGTGTCAAATGGTCGGTTTGTACACTATTGTGGCAATCTTCGATTTTACCTAATAGACCGCTTGCAGACGCGTTCGATAATTGACGCGCTAAGGTGAGCGACGCCATGTTATGGGACAAAATGTGCGTGAATTGATATACGCCTGTCCCACAACATGGCGTCGCGCCTTCGCGCGTCGATTATCGAACGCGTCGATCTGTAGAAAAAAAATTGAAAATCTCTAACACAATACCGTTGATATATACTGCAGTCACCGAAAATACTGTATGAAGTATAAGTAAAACAACATTATGTGAAAAAAAATGTTCGATCACTCACAAAAATTTACAGTTTAAAATGCTCGGCCTAATTCTCACAGTTGCAACCGTAGAGTTTATTGCAATTAGCAAGGCGCTGCATGCATGTCTTGCACCGCATACACTTTGATTCTTGAAGCCTCATTAACTAGTTCGCTGCAGGCTTTGGAGGCCACAGGTAATGGTACTGACAGGAACCCATATACTGGTTTTGATCATGTTCGAGTGTCTGATCCTAAACAGGCTTGTCCTCGTTGCTGAAACTGTGATGTTTGGTACGGAATATGGACACAGATTTGAGAGTAACTGTTTTATTCAGGATCGCATGTGATACAGCTGCCTGGTCCAAGACATACAACAGAGGGCGCTGTTCAACTACACTACGTTCACCCTCTTTCTTTGGATATAAGTGGTTACAACACTTAAACTTGGAAAACTGTGCCAGTGAATGATTTAAATGAAAAGTTGCAAAATAGGGTTTCTGCTGGAGTAAACTGAGTCTGTTGAAACATTTAAGATCGTTTTTATATTGAGCACTAAAGGTCGAGTGAGATAAGTTTGGAAGAAATAAAATGAAATAAAATTTTCAAAATAAGAATAAGTTGTCTCCTTTAATTTGAGTGCTTGAAATTCTTTCTTTTCTCTTTATTTTTTTTTTAACAAACTTATAAAACTTGAGACTTTCTCTTCTTGTTCTTTTTGTTTTTACACGAACAAACTTATTTTTTGTAGTAAGTTCTTTTTTTGACTCTCTTTTTGTTCGTTTGAGTGGTTTTTTTTTAACACAACTCAACATTCCTTTTTATTTCTTGGAAACTTTCAACTTTAAAATTTTGAACTTTACAACTGTCAAACTTTGAAACCTTGAAACTTCAGAAGGTTTTGTCTAAACTTGACTGAGAGTGTGATTTGGACTATTATTGTGGTTGACTAGTTAGTATGGGTTTGATTCAAATGAGCAAATAAATTGTGATCTGCACAGAGTTCACTGAACATACATGTAGTCCTTGAATCGCACTGGAGGCTTGCGAACTCGTGTGGATTGACGAAGACTGGACTTCAGTTTAGAACTATCCTCAAGAACTGCTGGAGGTTTGATGAGAGATTGAGGATCTTGGGATGGCTGTGGATCAGTGACTAAGGATATGTCGTCTATGTGGTCATCACTGTGGTCATCTTCTGGGGTGTGGGGGTCAGGGGGTGGGGCTTGGATCTTTTTGAAGTGAGAGAGATTTCGTCTGGTTACTCTGTCTCCTCTTGTGGCTTCCACCATGTTTCCTCTTCTCATCGTGACTTGGAAGGGTTTGGAGTTGAATGGTGAGGTGTGTTTGGACTGTTTGGGTTGACGCACAAGGACTACGTCTCCTGTCTGGATGTTTGACGGTTTGGCAAAGAGGCAAGTGTCAGCAAGTGTTTTAATTTCCATTTCTGCTGGGCATCTCGTTCTCGCAAGGAGTCACCGTGACTGTATGGGCGCAAGGGAGACTGGATCTCTGGTAGCTCACATTTCAGCTTTCTAGAGTTGAGTGCTTCGCTGGGGGATAGGTTTGTTGAGGAATGAGGAGTAGCTCTGTACTGGCGAAGGAGTTTATGTAACTGTTGTTTCCAGCTTACACCTGCGATGCGTATGACTTTTCCTAGTGTTCTGTTTGTAGCTCTACTTCTCCGTTGGCTCTTGGCCATAGTGGGGTGACTCGTCGATGAGTAAATCAAGATATGATGTAAATTTTGCAAACTCATGTCCATGAAATGGGGGACCGTTGTCTGTCTTGACTATGTCAGGAATTCCTTGCCGAGCAAAGATTGCATCCAGCTTTGGAATGGTTGCTCTGGCTGAAGTAGAACTCACAATCTCGACTTCTGGGAATCTGCTTTACTCGTCAACGACAACAAGTAAGCATTCACTGGATGCGTATGGGCCAGTGAAATCTACAGCAACTTCTATCCATGGAGCGGAAGGTAACGGTGTCATCTTCAGTGGCTCAGGACGTTCTGCGCTGTTTGTCGTTGCTGCTTGGCATGGTAGGCATTGCTTCACTTTGTCTTCAACCATTCTGTCAATACCTGCAAACCAAACCTTCTCTCTGAAGAGGCCCTTAGTCTAATTGACAATTCCTTGGTGACTGGCATGTGCCAACTCGATGATGGTGGGCTGCAGGGATGCGGGAATCGTTAAGTGGTTTCCTCTCAGGATTGCACCATTGCAGATTGTAAGCTCGCTTCGAACTGGTTTGTATGGACGCATGTCTACATCATCCCAATCGTGTGACTTTCCAGATCGGATGGTTGTCATCAGTTTCTGCATGGTGCCATCTTTTGCTGTTTCAGCACGGACATCCTCTAGAGTTAGAGCTTTTGAGACTGCATTGTTACAAATGTAGTTTATGTAGTCTTCTGCTACTGACTTGTTAGGAGCTTGGGATCCGGGGTGTCTACCATGTCTACTGATGAAGTCAGCTGGGTTTTCGTCATCCTTTCCCGGCTTGTACACAATGTCACGTACAGTCGTATGACATTGTACGCAGTCGCCAGCAATCAATTCTGGCAGAAGTTGGCCTGCTGCTCTTGAAGATTCCAAGGAGAGGCTTGTGGTCTACGATTATGCGAAAATGGGCACCAAAGACGTATAGGTGAAAACGCTCGACGGCCCAGACCACTCCTAGCATCTCACGCTCTGTTTGTGAATATCTGGATTCTACATCTGACAGTGTACGACTGGCGTATGAGACGATCTTTCCATCTTGTGACAGCATTGCGCCTAGTCCAACTGGACTTGCATCCACGATGATGTCTGTCGGTTTGGGAGGGTCAAAGTACACCATGACATTCGTGTTTGTCAGGATACTTTTCAGTTCGTTGAATGCTGAGATTTCCTCCTGCTCCCACTTCCACTTGGAGTCTTGATGGGTAAGGGCGCGAAGGGGGTTAGTGACCGTTGCATAGTTGGGGATGAATCGTGAGACATATGATGCTAACCCGAGGAAAGACTTGACTTCTTTGGCATTCTTGGGGGGTGTTGCATTGATGAGGGCCTCAATTTTCTTTGGGTCTGGTGTGATGCCATCTCCGCTGAACGTGTGTCCGTAGAACTTAAGTTCTGGTTGTGCAAACTTGCATTTGCTCTTGTTCAGTCTGGCGTTGTGGCTCTGGAGTCTGTCAAGAACTGCTTTCAGGTTTCTATCGTGTTCTTGTTGATCTTTGCCGTAGACAAAAATGTCGTCTGATACATTCCTGCATCCACTCAGGCCAGTAAGAAGTTGTGCCACGGCTGACTGGAATTTTGTCTTGGTTTCCCGTCAGGGTCGATCTGAAGAGAGATCTTGACATCTTTGATTTTCGCGATGCCAGAAAACAAGTCGCCATACTGCTGCATTATCTGATCATGTGTCATGGCAGTGGCGGTTGGTGGTCGCTGTGGCTGATCTGGTTGGAGGTTGCAGGTTACATGGTCTGCATTGAGGGATATCAGCTCGAGTTGTTTCGCTGTTGCGAAAGATAGCAGGTTGCAACTGTGTGTGTTGACAATGTGGAACTCGGTAGAGCAAGAGTTGGGTACCGACTCTTACTTCGGCTTCGATAACACCTAGCACTGGTAGGGGTGTATTTGTACCATAGACAAATACTCTGGAAGTAGCTTTTCGTCTTTTGAGTGTCTGCCCACTACTTCGAAGGAGATCAAAGGATTTGGAGTCTAACACATTGACGGATGCATGCTCCTGAATCTATCAAAAATTTCTCAAAAAATTGGATATTATTACACCTAAGGCCAAAAAAAAGAATAGTTCTGCTTCCGATTACATGCCTTTCAAAAATAGGTTCGGTCGGTCGGAAATTTTTTTTTGCCAATTTTTTTTATGCAGATTGAATGGGGTATTCAATTATATGCGAAGTTTTAGCCTGAACTATTTCCATTGCACTACAAAAGCTATACACAAAATGGCCACAAAAAGTGAATAAAACCTACCTTAATTATTGTCAATATATTTACGTTCGATAATTCGTAAAAAAAATTGTGGGAAATTCAGGTCGTTCGCACCATGGAGGTAGGCACATAGGCACAACGCTAGTCAAGAAGGGGAGCTGGCCAAAACTCCGAAGTGTGTGATGCACCATGGAGAAATTTCTCCATGGATGCACTGTACATGTACATGTGTGGCCCGCGGCCAACGGGTCGAACATTTCAGGAAACACGCTGCATTGTATCACTCCAAATACGAGTAGTGCGATCTCAAAATGAACTCTTGAACACGGAAAATACATACACAGACAAGCTAGATCAAATCTGTGATTTAACTTGCAAAAATGTTCGTTCTCCATCGGTGTTTTCTTGGCATGTCATTCTCAGCATTTCGATATCGAGTCCGACCAGTTGACAGAGCACGTGCCTGCGCCTGCATAGCCATGCTATAGCGCTAACGATCGCATAGCCGTGCACAGACTAGTTACCGCATTTTCATAATTGGCCCCTGCGCGGCGCGGCGGGAACCAGTCGTCGCCGCATTATGCTTATTACGCACGTGATTCTACCTCACCATTACCTCCATTCCGACTCACGTGAGATTGTATTGTTTAGTAGCTAAAGGTATGCCACAATTGAAAGAAAAGAATGCAATTCCTGCCTGCGTGCCCCTATAAAAGGCCCAGCCACAGGCATGCTCTCCAGTGTATTTTTAGTGGCTATATCGCGTGTACATCGGTGCGTTTTCACGCAGCGCTCTAGCCAGTCACATTGAAAGTTGGACCACGAGCGTGGCCAGTAGTGTAGCAATGGCAGATGAAGCCATATTGCATATTAACCCCTCGGGGTGCATACCTGCAAATAAACTCCCATAGACACTAGTGCTAAATGCCCGTACTTCAAAATTCTTTTAAAAATACTCAAAACTCTCACAGGTATTCAAGCTGCACAGAAAAATGATGATCAATATGTGTCATCTTTCATTTTCTTTTCAATTTATGGTGGGTTGACCATTGACTTTTCGAGATATTTTCACGCAAAGAAGACGACACCTATTTTCCCCAAAGCGGAAAAGTAGCCATCTTGAAAAACGATCCCTCCACAACATGGCAAAATAGCGCCACTTTCGAGCCCAATAGCATCTAAAATGCTCAGAATTGGAAGCCCCAAGTCCGGGCTAGAGGTTCACTACCATATCTCTTCAATTCCCCAATTTTACGGCGCTCAGAACTCTCTAATATAGAATATTTTGAGGGTATAACTTTTATTCACGAGCTTGGCGGATCGATTTACAGGTGTGTACCCTATAATAGCAGGCAACTTTTAAATTTTAACACAAAATCACATTCAGGACAAGCAGAATATCTCCAAAGTCAATATTTTGAGAAAAAAAAATGAAAGAAAAATATTATCCGAGGTAGATATTAAGCCCGAAAATAGTGATTGTTTTGCCCCTGCTAAGCTGTAGAGCGCCCCCAGCGACAATAAATTGAGTTCCAGCTACTTTTAAGCTCAAAATGCCCCCCCCCCCCTTTTCAAGTATCAATTGTTGTAATCGGGTGATAGCCTACTGCTCCCTAATGATTTGGAAGCATCCGTTACGGCAAAAAACCCTTGTTGATACCTTTAAAACACTTTTTCCCCCTCCCCGTAGGTTCCGCCCACTGAAAAGACCACTGCCGCGGCACAGCGCATGCGCGAAACGGCCATCTTTGTGATTCTTTATAGGGTGCATACCTGCAAATAAACTCCCATAGACACTAGTGCTAAATGCCCGTACTTCAAAATTCTTTTAAAAATACTCAAAACTCTCACAGGTATTCAAGCTGCACAGAAAAATGATGATCAATGTGTCATCTTTCATTTTCTTTTCAATTTATGGTGGGTTGACCATTGACTTTTCGAGATATTTTCACGCAAAGAAGACGACACCTATTTTCCCCAAAGCGGAAAAGTAGCCATCTTGAAAAACGATCCCTCCACAACATGGCAAAATAGCGCCACTTTCGAGCCCAATAGCATCCAAAATGCTCAGAATTGGAAGCCCCAAGTCCGGGCTAGAGGTTCACTACCATATCTCTTCAATTCCCCAATTTTACGGCGCTCAGAACTCTCTAATATAGAATATTTTGAGGGTATAACTTTTATTCATGAGCTTGGCGGATCGATTTACAGGTGTGTACCCCTCGGAAGACGAGGGCCTAATGGGTCAACTGGATGACGAGTTGTCATTTCTCACGCAGCTACCAATAGCGGAGACTGCATGCTCATCTTTAAGCAAACCAACGCCACCGGCGCCAGCAGCTAAAGCCAAGAAGCGAACTGCTAAACGTAAGAATATAGATCAAGCAAATTCATGCACCCTGAACGAGCCGCCTAGTGCCGCGAAGAAAACTAGCAGCGACGATTCAGACTTGCACAAAGCAGTTTCTAGCTTGCAGCAAACAGTTGCTACTTTGACAAATGCGTTTTTGCACCGCAGCGATTCCGCCGGTTCTAGCCATTACGCAAACCGCTTTCCAACTGAGGAAATATTAAGCGAGGGTGAAATCCCTGATGATAATTTGGTGGCATTAAACCTTGCACCAGAAACGGGCAATGACAACGTAATTGCTGGCAATAGTTATGTACATGTACCTGAAAAGGGCATAGACACTTTCACTGAAGGTGATTTAGATAACCTGTTGTGCGATACTGGCAACCAGGATGACTTGCTGACCGAAATGGCGGCCTTAATTGAGGGTGACGAAAAAGAAAGTTCAGCCCTAAATGACCAATTGGCTAAAACAGTAAATGCACTTGCTCAAGGCAAGATAAAGCCAGAAAAACTAGAAGAAAAATTGGGCAAATACAACAAACCAAGCAACTGCGGTAATCTTTGCCTAACTAGAGTGAACCCTGAGATATGGTCAATCCTAAAACCCACAACACGTGCAAGGGATGTTAAATTCCAAAAGGTGCAAAGCTCTTTTGTACGGGCATCAATAGCCATCGCAATGGCCGCTGATCAAATGCTAAAAGCCAGAAATAACAATGAGACTATTGATACAGCTCAGCTGATTAGAATGCTGGTTGACGCAATTGCCATACTTGGCTCGGGCAACGCCCAACTCAACTTGCGCAGAAGAGACAGTATCCGACCTGATCTCAACCAAAAATATGCGGCCTTGTGCTCATCGCAAGTCCCGTGCACTAGTCTCCTTTTCGGGGATGACTTAGTTCAGTCATGCAAAACTATAGTGGAGACAAACAAAATAAGTTCACAGATGTTTGTAAATGACCCCAAACGTCGTAATACTAGACAGTTTTCAGGCCGTGGATCATCCCACCGTGCGGGGACTTTCGCTCACGGGGTTTCCCGAAACAGCATTACGGCAGCCACCAGAGGGCGCCTTATTACCCGAGAGGCCGAGGCTACTATCGTCGAGCTCAGAGTCAGGGCCAGGGTTATTACCGTTCCGGCGGCAGCAGCGGTCATGGCAGTGGCAATTACCACCAAACCCCAAGCCAATCCACCAGCACCGGGGCCTCGACAGCCAAGAAAACGGTGACCTAGCGGCACCATTACAGTTGGTAAGTAAGTATACATCACCTATTGCTGGAAGATTGCAACAGTTTATCCCTGCTTGGGAAAACATAACCTCTGATGAATGGGTGCTAGATACAGTTGCACATTGCCATATCGAATTTAATCGCACTCCGGTCCAGGCACATGAACCTAAGCTTATTCAATACTCTGACCCGGAGGCGCAACTGATTGACGAAGAAATTCAAAAATTACAAGAAAAAGGAGCGATTATCAGGGTCAACCCCTGTCACGGACAATTTTTGTCCAACATTTTTCTTCGACCAAAGAAAGACGGCTCAATGAGACCAATTATCAATCTAAAAGCTCTAAACAAATTTGTCAAATATCACCATTTTAAAATGGAGACCTTTGAATTTGCACTGACATTGATTCGGACAAACTGCTATTTAGCATCAATAGATTTGAAGGATGCATATTTTACGATACCCATGGCCCAGGAACATCAGAAGTTCTTACGGTTTCAATGGCGAGATAAACTGTGGCAATTTAAATGCTTATGCTTTGGGCTTGCTAGTGCACCTCGTATCTTTACAAAGGTCATGAAACCACTCACATCAACATTACGTAATGCTGGCCAAATTTCGGCAAATTATATTGATGATTCATTACTTATTGGTGACACATTACAGGAATGCACCAGTAACATTGCAGCTCGTTGTGCACTGACAAATGAACTTGGGTTTGTGATTAATCAATCAAAATCACACTTTACCCCAGTCCAAGAATTGGAGTTTTTGGGATTCACCATTAATTCAGTAGAAATGACAGTGCGTTTACCGACACGCAAATTATCAACCACGGTTGAGGCATGCCATGAACTCATAGGACAGTCAAACCCGACAATTCATCGGGTGTCACAGGTCATAGGAAAACTTGTGTCATGTTTTCCAGCGGTCCCACTTGGGCCTTTATATTACCGAAGTTTGGAAGTGAGCAAAAACATCGCTCTGAAAAAATGTCATGGAAATTACGGGGCCAAAATGCCTCTCACTGCAAGCAGTAAGTCCGATTTGCAATGGTGGATACAAAATTTACCATGTACTTTTCGACCAATATTACCCCGTGTAACAGACATCGAAGTGTTTACTGATGCTTCCCTCATGGGTTGGGGAGCCTCTTGTCCAAAGGCTAACATTCAAACTAATGGCCGTTGGAATTTGCATGAAGTAAGGTTTCATATTAACTATCTAGAACTCCTTGCGGTTTTTTATGCTCTAAAGTCATTTCAAACTGACATTCAGAACAGAACTGTGTCCATTGCAATGTACAATGTCACAGGAGTTTCATTTATAAACCACATGGGAGGTTGTCATTCAGCTGAACTGAATGACTTGGCCAGACAAATTTGGTTTTGGTGCATCCAACATGACATTTGGTTGATTGCACGCCACATACCTGGTGTACAAAACACTTGTGCAGACACCTTGTCACGATCCTTTAAGGATAATCTGGAATGGAAACTAGATGCCAATATTTTTAACAAAATCATATCAACATTGGGTGTCACACCAAGTATTGATTTATTTGCGTCCAAAGCCAATTATCAATTTAAGCCATTTGTGTCATGGCTGCCTGACCCAGAGGCAGTTGCATGTGATGCGTTTACAATGTCTTGGGCGAACGAAATATTTTACGCATTTCCTCCTTTTGCTGTCATTGACAGGGTATTGCAGAAAATCGAGGTAGACGGAGCCATGGGAATGCTTATATTCCCATTATGGCAAACCCAACATTGGTTTCCCAGAATGCTGCGCCTGTTGATAGCTACGCCAGTAACACTACTAAAGACATCCGGGTTGTTGAGACTACCACACGATCCACACAGTCGCCATCCACTAGAGGGCCGAATGACAATGTGTGCTTCACTCTTATCCAGCAGTCGCTCCGATCAAGAGGATTTTCGAAGGAAACTATTGACATTATCCTCCAATCATGGAGACCGAGTACCAAGAAGCAATATGCATCATCCATCGAAATATGGCTACGTTTCTGCACTAAACGGGCTGTCGATCCAGTTCATGCGACTGTAACCGTGGCAATGGAGTTTCTCACCAAGTTAGTGCACTCTGGGGCAAAATACAGCACTGTTAATACAGCACGGTGTGCATTGTCATCACTGCTTTGGTCAACGTCTGACAATAAAACAAAGTTTGGTAGCCATCCTTTGGTTATTCGTTTTATGCGAGGACTATTTAATTTAAAACCTCAGTACCCTCGTTATTCACATACTTGGGATGTTGGTATTTTACTTCGATATGTTAGTAAGATGGAACCATTACAGTCTATTGCATTGAAACAATTGACTTACAAACTGATTTGCTTATGTGCACTCACCACTGCACAGCGGGCTCAGACATTGAGCCTATTCGACATATCTAACATGAAGGTTAGAAACAAACAAGTTTGTATTAAAATAACTGATTTGATTAAAACATCTAAACCGGGCAAACCTCAACCACAAGTTATACAATTGTCAGCATACCCGCATGATAAAAGTGTATGTGTTAAGCGAACCCTCTTAGAGTATCTGAAAAGGACAAGAAGTTTTAGGGGCTCCAAGTCAAAATTATTTTTAAGTTATACAGTGCCGCATAAGGAGATAGGCACTGCCACCGTTTCCCGTTGGTAAAAACAGTCATTAACTGAGGCGGGCGTAGATGTGTCCAAGTTCAAAGCACATAGTTTTAGAACTGCCTCAACCTCGGCAGCCGCCAATAAAGGTGTACCAATTAACTTAATTTTGCAGACGGCAGGTTGGGCAAGCTCAACAACCTTCGCCAAGTTTTATAACAGAAGTGACAGTATTTTATGCTCAGAAGGAGCACAAAGTCAGTTTGCTCAGGCAATTTTAAGTCAAAAATGATTAGCCGAGCATATGTTGTGTAATAAAAATGAAATGGGTCAAGGAAAGTTTTATTCCATTAAATAGCACGGTAAAGTGCTGATTCGACTCATGAAACAAGTGCCAGTTTAAATATTGATTTATACTGAACATCGTCAAGAGACAAAGATAGTCTTGATTTGTTTATAATGAAGTGAATACTACTTTAGTCAAAAGACAAATTAGTCTTGATTTTGTTGAAAATGAGAATTATACTGTGTTCGGTTGTCAGAGGACAAACTAGAATTTAACTTTGTTTATTATACCGTGTATTGCCAAGAGACAATTTAGTCTTGGCGTAAAAGTGTGTATAATGAGATTTATACTGTATGCAAAGTCATGTACTTTTGTCAAGAGACAAATTGTTTCGAAGTTATTAATAATGATGAGCTAGAATAAGCTCTAGAAGTAGAATACAAAAATAAAATCTAATATATCCGATATGGAGTACTGCAAAATTTCTTTGTGCAGTTTCTTGTTTTAAGGGACTTGATTAACATTACACTGTCCCGCTTTAAAGTCTCACGTGAGTCGGAATGGAGGTAATGGTGAGGTAGAATCTCCCAATTAAACGAGTAAAGTGATGTTTAATTAGGATTCTACCGATACATTACCGTAATGAGGAGTCACGTGACTCCCACCCAATGTGCCCAAGCACAAGTTTTGACTCCGTCTCTTTGCTCAACCCGCCCTAGTATACGGGACCAGTGTAATTTGTTATAATTACTTTAAATCACTGGTGAGCATGCCTGTGGTTGGGCCTTTTATAGGGGCACGCAGGCAGGAATTGCATTCTTTTCTTTCAATTGTGGCATACCTTTAGCTACTAAACAATACAATCTCACGTGACTCCTCATTACGGTAATGTATCGGTAGAATCCTAATTAAACATCACTTTACTCGTTTAATTGGGAGATTATAGACATCGAATTGCGAAGTAGTTGAATCGCGCAGCGAATTTGTAAAAATAACGGAGGTTTCTTTTGAAAAAAATAGCGAATGTAGGTAAAAACACAATAAATACAAGCATTTTTTGATGCAAAAGGGTTGTTGAGAGGTATTTTGTGGAGACAGACAAGACATAAGATTTTTATTTTTATTTATTCAATCTTTTTTTTTTTTTTTGAATTGCCGATAAAATTTTTAGGGTCGCAGCCTAAAAATAGGGTCTGTCGGGTAACCGGAAGCAGAACTATTATTTTTTTTGGCCTAAGCATCCAAGAAGTGAAGAGCTGTGACATCAAAGAATACAACCATCAGTTAGAAAATTTGCGTAATTTTTTTGAGAACCTCCTCAGTAGTGTGCGATAACCTGGTGTGTGGCCAGAGGTTCAGCGCAGCATACCACAGCCACACAAGTGGGGCTAATCCATATATAGCTCCCACGTCAATTAAGGGAGGAACGAGTGTTCAAACAAAATATACATGATGATGATGACTATTTGATTTCCTGAACTACAATAAATGTATTCTTACATTTCAACACTTCAAGCATTCAAGCCCGTATGCACAATAGAATGTCAAAGTAAATACAATGTGAATGTCAAAGTTCAACACATGGCTGCATGGACATAGACACGTGAACGTGGCTTGTTAACTACGCCACGCACCATTTCAAACCAAGCGAAATCGTCCTTCCGTGACAAAAACTGAACATTACTTTAGCGTGTCTATGGTTGCAGCTAAAATAGACATCCTTTTAGACAAGTTTCCAATTCTTTCCTCTCTCATTGCACGTGGGCGACGTGAAAATAAGAGGAAATCTTATCTTTATTTTTTCTGAACAAATAACAAGGACCTACTTTATAAATAAAAGGAAATCCTAAGCAAAAACTGCAAAGCAAATTTACACCTTTTGTACATTTAGTTCTTGTGCTTAAATTTATTCAAAAACAAGTTAGGTGTGTTTACAAACACAAATGCCCCGGAACCGTAACTGTTCCCATGACATAACACCACTCTTTTAACATCAACTTACATGTACCTTGGTCACATGGAACGTTCATTGACAGCATTAGTGTCTTCTGTAGGTTTTATATGAATTAATCCCTAATCCCTATGATCTCAGAATAAATACAAGATTTCTATTGTTTTAGCCACTGTGACCTTGACCCTTAACGTTTCGACCCCCAATGCGATAGGCCTATTTGGATTACCAAGAACGATCCACAAACCAAATTTGAAGTTCACATGTAAAGTATTTCTCAAGTTATCCCGCTGACAAAATTTCTTTTGTTTTAGCCACTGTGACCTTGACCCTTGACCTTTTGGCCCCAAATGCATTAGGCTTCTCAGGATTGCCAAGGACAATCCACAAACCAAATTTGAAGTTCATATGTAAAGTATATCTCAAGTTATCACGCTGACAAAATTTGTTTTGTTTTAGCCACTGTGACCTTGACCCTTGACCTTTTGGCCCCAAATGCATTAGGCTTCTCAGGATTGCCAAGGACAATCCACAAACCAAATTTGAAGTTCATATGTAAAGTATATCTCAAGTTATCACGCTGACAAAATTTCTTTTGTTTTAGCCACTGTGACCTTGACCCTTGACCTTTTGGCCCCAAATGCAATAGGCTTCTTAGGATTACCAAGAACAATCCACAAACCAAATTTGAAGTTCATATGTTAAGTATTTCTCAAGTTATCGCGCTGACAAGATTTGTCCGGACACACACACACACCCACCCACCCACCCACGGAAGGACAAGGCGGAAACAGTATGCCCCTTCGGCTTCGCCGCGGGGCATAAAAACCTAAATAATAACACAAACGGGTGGATCTGGCTTTCAATTAACTGAATTCATCAGATAAGAATATTCTTGTCTTTTTCACTTTAATATCCCAATTTTATTATAATTAAGTTAAAAAATGCAGTCATAACACTTTTCACCTCTTGTGTCATTTTATTGGCAAAATTTAACAGTTGCTCTTCATTCTCTAGCTTACACCTGCTACTAAAATCAGAAACAAATAAATCAATAAAAATGTCAGGCATGGAAAAGATCCTTGCTGATCTTGTTGGCGAACTGGGAAACCAGGGATATCAATTAAGTTCACCATAAAGACAATAAGCAGGGATCGTTCACCAGACTAGATGTGCGAAGGGTGCTTGCGCTGGAGCCCCAGCTAGTGCCCGCTAGTTTCCGGATGATGTTTACTCTGGATTTGGTCTTATCAGCAACCCTTTTCAAGTGTTCATGATATGTAATAAGACTGCGGTCTAATGTTACCCCAAGATACTTGGAGTGCTTTTTATTCCTGACTGGTTAGCCACAGAAGTTCACCTGGAGTTCTGCGACTTAAATCACGCAATCCCTTTTTGATTTCTGCAGGCACATTAGATGAAGCAGGTTTCAACTCTAAAGTGGCCTGGCGCAGTCTCTGGGAAAACGTGGAATACACCAACAAGGACCTGGTACGTGATCCCACCACCGTAACCCCTGGTTTCAACCTAGACAGGTGAGAGTGGACCACTCTCAACAGGATCCGCACTCTACATGCCAGGTCTGCACACAATCTACATAAATGGAAGTTCCGGGACAACCCGGCATATGTGAGTGCGGCCATCCAGATCAGACCATCTCACACATTGTGAATGATTGCATGCTGACAAAGTTCCCAGGAGGCATCAAGGACATCCACCTTGTGACAGACGATGCCCTTACCTGGCTCTCCTTGGATCTGTCAATAGTATACGCTGCTGCACAATCATACGCAAGAAGAAGAAGACCGGGCCTGCGGCGCGGCGCCCGCGCCTCGTGCACGTGCACGCTTGATTGACAGGTGAGCGATCCCTGCATATTGCTTCGTATCCCGTCAGGTATTGCGCGAGGTTATAGTTGGACCAAAAAGTTGCCAAGAAGCCTCCAGAAAGTATCGTAAATTACGCAGCAACTGGGCAACTGACACTGGAAGCAGGTTCTGAGTTTGTTATTAAGAGGGTGAGTGTATTTTCAAAGCATAAATAAACTGGGTTTGAAGTCGGAATATGGAAATAACTTTGCAAACATGTTCGTTTAGTTTTAGTGTATGGTGGATGTGTGGCCTATGTTTACGGAGGTAGTCCAGTAAATTGGCCACATTTATGGGGCTACTTATGGACCAAAAGGATACAACAAACGCAAGCCGTCCTCCCCACAGGATCTAGGATGTGACATGAAACAGCCGTCAATCTGTCCAATCGACAACCATAATCATATGCATCACATGAAGCAGACGGGTAGCTTGGAGGGCTCCAATTATTTGGCACACAAGTGACCCTGGGTACTTGTCCAGTTAACGTTAAAATCTAATTTGTTACGTTCGTATGGGTCTTCATTTTCGGCAAATTTCTTCAAAATGGCACATCCTGAACACACGTGAAGGCAAATATAGAATGGTATTTACTTAATCTGCATACGAAATTATGTATGGCAGATCGATTTTCGCTAGGTTCGAAATGATAAGAGCATGGCGTTGTATACAACGCCACGTTCACGGGTCTAGGCTGGATCTGGACAGTGATTGTGTAAACCACCGAACTAGGGCCTACTGCATACGAATCACGTTTGTCTCACGGTCACGAAAATACCACATTTTCCGGTGATCGTGAAGTGTAGGGCCCCTGTTTTGTTTTGATCAAATTAGAGTCATATTTGTTATTGCTCAAAAATCACCTTTACAATCATAAGCAGGCTATTCTCATTTCTAATGACACCTGTTTTGCAATTTTGAACAGAATCTTGGGGTAGAAATCACGATTTTCCTGCGCAGTTTGTGCCTTGCGATTCAGCGCGCTGTGCGTGCTCACGCCGTCACGGTACATCGCGCGGTGATCGCCATCTTTATTTTTGGGTCGCGTGTTGTCGCCGCGCTGTCATCGTCATTTTACCCCCAAATTTCCCTTAAAAATCAAAACCCTGCCCTCTATCTATGACATACCTGTTTATTGAGGGCACAGTTGCGAATGTCGCCAACTAGTTTGGTAGGTCCAATATTTTTAAAGTGGATTTTGTTCCCTTATGGGAACCGGGCCCTACACTTCACGATCGCCCAATTTCTCTCACAAAACGATTCGATTAGGCCTATATGACACAGCAATACTCACTTGGAAGTTTCTTTAAGATCACCGTCCCACAGTGTTATACCAGTCAGGAGCATGGCAAAAGCCATATGCTCCCTACCAAAACGAGAGAATTTTCTGGACAAAATATATGTTGGTCCCCTCGAGCCCACAGGCACACGACAATTAACGACATGAGAAAACTTTTTACAAGTGCCGCCTTTGCGCGGGACTATGGTACTACATGTATGTATACTGCGCAATCACCTTGCCAAACTTTTGGACGAACAACAACTGAGGGCGCACTTGGTCTCCCTACATGAAGAAACACGGACTCGGTATCGGAGAGACAGACAAGACAAAAGTGACACGACAAAAGCTGACAGCAAAAAAAAAAAATACAAAGCAGGAATGCAAAAATATCTCAAAGATGTACATCGCCCTGGCTGTTTTGTAAACTGACATGATGCAGCGAGTGAAGATGCGATATTTTTGCCCTTAAATTTAATTCAACACCGCCGAAACGGTTTTGTGCATCATTATTATTAAAAACACGCAGGCTGAATTAACTCATCACATTTTACAGACCGGGGAGGTAAGGGGGTGTTTCATTCGAAACACCACTCTGAAACCCCAACCCCACCCAAGCGTACGGTCCTGTATATACTTACGGCTCTGCGATTCACAGAATAATCCGATGAATTCAGGAGCACAAATACAAGTAAAATCGGCGGAAGAATTAACACAACTTCCTCCATTCCAGCAGGGGTTACTTGTGCAGGGATCATCTGTGGCAAAGAGTATATCAAAATTCATATGTCTTCATGAATATTAAATCAGAAACATGTACCACATCATAACCACACCCTTCCAATAAACTGTAAACAAGGAAATTAATGTGTTTGACCTTATACCCCTTCGGTGGTTCGGCCCTTATTGGGGAAATAATGTACATGTATCTCCGAAAGCGTTTTCAAAAAAAAAGTCCACTTGGGGGGTTGAGCTAGATAATTAAACTCTTCGCTCGTACCCCCCCCCCCCCCGGCCTGCAAACAGGGCGCTGGGAAGGGCAGATGAGCTTCACAGAATCTTGTGAAGGAAGAGGGGATGGCATTCTGGGTAATTTATCATGACCTATGTGTAAATCATCTAGCTGCAGCTGTAGACCGCCAACCTCGTCCCCAGGGTGTCGAACAGTACGCGCCCATACCTGCTCTCTCACCCTGGTATTGGATCATTTGCATGTGCAAGATTTTTGAACGCGTATGCAAATGAGGAACAGTCTGGTGCCTGGATATGCGTTACATTAGCGTTTGTTTTTGTATGCGGTGTCTGGGGCAAAAACAGAGTCAATTCGTCGCAGCGCGAGCACGGCGTGAGTTACGAAAACACGATATTTTAAATTAAACTGTTACGATCTTATCTAATCGAGACAATATGCAGTATTATATTTTCATATTAATATGAACAAATTGGAAAGGAAATTAGTATTTTCGAGAAGGTGTGGACGAGTGATACCGAAAACACGTACTGCACGTTGTGAATAATAACACAAAGTACACGATAAAAATCCATTACTAGCCAATTGCGGAATCGAATCAGGATGCAGGAAGAAAGTTTCCTATCCAGGGCTAACTATAGGAAACGAAGTTGGAAATAAAGTAAGCACTGGGGATGAGGTTGGTAGACCGCAGTTATAGCCAATGCGCAAAAATACTATCCGAAAAGTTTGCCAAAGAAATGCATACACACGGGATGTGATTTCCTTTTCATTGCGGACCATGGACAAATTTTGAGCGTCGAATTATTACAACTATTAGGGACTATTACAACTGTGTATTATTAATTGAGTGATTGTGTATATAAAGATTATAATTGAATATTTGATCATAGAAGAATAAGACCAATTATTGATCGTCCTTGGAAACATTTGTCTCTGTGATAATTATTTGGATCATTGTGAAGGTTATTATAATAAATTAGTGCTCTGTTTACATTCAAGTCAAGCAATCCTAGAACGGTGGTAAATTTCTACCAAACGAACTGCCCCTAGGCTAAGTCCGCCGTTCGTTATTTGTCCCCCTTGCGCCCCCCCCCCCACCCCTTGAGTTTAATAAATACTTTTGTGGGACAATAGATGTTGGTTGAATCCTGGGATAAATACGACCAGTCCCTTGGGTTTCCCTCCAACCCCCGAGTCCGCCACAGTATATACAATGTACTAAGCAATATGACTTCTTTTTGCGGCATTAGAATTAATGCTCTACTTACGAAAAGGTGCGGTGTTTTTTCCTGTTTAATATAATAGGGTGTACTGAATTTCAATTGAGTTTGAATTTAAAAAAAAAAGTCCAAAAATATTTGCCCAACCTAGAAACGGATTGACATTTTCATTACAAATTGCTGAGTTATGATGAATCAACATTTGGTTGGTTTTCATTCTTCTGTTCTGGGTTTCTTCTGTGATGTTTTCTTTGGTTTTCCTTCTTTATTTTTTCGATACAAAGCAATTGTGAACAGTATTCTCAACAAGTTTCACTAAGGGGCCATTCAGCATTTTCAATGTTTTAAAATTTCGACTTTTTTTCCAAATTATTTTGACCCACCCACCCACCCCTAATTTCGATTAATAAAAAACTGAACATGTACATGTACATGCACTTGCATGTACATGTACTTGAACACCATGTACATGTGTGTCTAGTTCAGTGACGGCGTGAAGTTTTCGGTCTTCCTCTTTTATGTGATAAAATATGTGATACCTCACCAACAAGTATCTTTTAACGAAATTCAATCAGAATATTTATCAATTTTTTGTAAAAATGTTTAGTTGTGTTACTTGTTGGTGTCCCTGCCACACTGTACGATGGTGTAGCCGTGCGTTATGCACGTGGATTGTTTACTTTCGTTATGACGGGGACTTTACTGAATAGAGTATGGTGACTGTACATAGAAATTTCTTTGAATAAAAGTCGAATCGTTCATTCATGTGCACTTGTTATGCAAAGCAGGGGCAGTGGTTCAAGGATATCTATGTCGACGTGCAAAAAGTGTGCAAGAACGCGACTTGAATGCCTTTATGTGTTCACAACACAACGACGCTGTTTAGATATTTTACTGTGACACAGTGAGAAATTTTGGAATCATAATGGCGTCAGCGATACTTGCTGGGGAGTTCTTGCGTACGACTTTCTGTACTTTGGTACTGTTGTTTCCAGGACAATTGTGTGTACGGTAACCCGATGTACCCAGATTTTTAAAGACGAAATTGCCGACCTCAAACTTGTTAGTGCCATATTTGGCAACTATATGTGCGTTATTAGTTTAATTAAACAAATGAACAGGTTAATTAAACATAGTACCATTGAAGGTACCTAAAAGTAAACATAACAGCATAGAAGACCGACAGACGAACATAAAATGTTACAAAATAAAACATATTTGTCTGGATAATTTTTTAGGGCGTTACCGGCAAGTTAACACAAACTTGGTGTGAAATAGATCATGGGAGTTACTTCTCTTTGACTTTTCATACAAGTTTACATAAGGCCAAAAAAAAAAAGTCTCCGGTTTCTGGTATGGAACTTGTCCAAAAAGTGGTGCGGCGACGCGGTTTTTTTTTTTTTACCTGACTTTTTTGCTTCAAATGTCGGCTGATGACTGCAAATGGTGCCCAACTAAACTTAGTGCAAATATATGGGAGTCCAGAGAGGCCACATAAAGCTTATTCTCGATCATAACCCCACCCAAAAACACGTTAAAATTGTGCAGCAGCAAAAATCCAGTCAAACCAGTGAGTTTGGCGGTTTTGAGACATCATCTTTCATTGAAAAAAAAACTTTTTCATTTTGCCGACGCGCATGGCTACGGCGACGCGCGCGCATACCAGAAACCGGAGACTTTTTTGGGGGGGGGGCCTAAACTTTAACTGTATGACCTGCAGTGGCGTAGCCACGGGGTGGGGGAGGGGGGGGGCGTGGGGGCGACAGCCCCCCCCCCCCCATGAAACCTTGTCGCCCCCCCCCCCGAGTCGCCTCCCCCACTGAGATTTTGAGTTTCTAAAAAAATTATCATTGATCTACATGACGCCCCCCCCCCCATGAAATGTTCCAGCCCCCCAGCGCCCCCCCCCCTCCCCCCCCCCCCCCCAACTGAAAAATTCCTGGCTACGCCACTGACAGTACATACAGGGGACGAAGTTGGAAAAGAAACACGCATCGCGATATCGGAACGTTTGCGCGTAGTAGTTCAGGCAAGTCAAAAGATCCATCTTTCTTTGTTTTTTATCTTTTTTCCATGGAAAGAGAATTTCGATTTTCAATTATTTAGCTTGACCCACCCACCCATAATTTGGAAAAAAGATCGAAATATTAAAACATTGAAAATTCTGAATGGCCCCTAATGTAGTTAACTTAACGTTTTAATTACCTTGAATTAAAGAAAATCATGCTGGAACATTTAGTTTATCTCATTTCTTTATAATGCACTACGTGAGGTACAAAGTTGACAATTGGTACAAAGTCATGCGATAATAATGCGGAAACATATTAAATTTTCTCAATGAAATAAATAAAATGAATGTTTCAAACAATAATGTTCATACTTCAAACGACGTAATGTTTATGGACGGCGACAGTTAAAATAATGTACTAATACCGGCACCTTTGGTTATCAGTTGGGAAATTTCCCCGTGTGTAACAAATTAAATATCAAGCCCGAACCAAACCTGCTAAAGCTTGTTGTCCTCAAGTTCCTCGCCTGTAGGCCTAAATAAATCCATCCCTTCTCAAACAAGTACCAAGTGGTACAACCCAACTTAGCATCCACTAAACTACTACACACCCAGTGGCACCCAGGAGTTGGTTGGGGGGGGGGGGCTCACATCTTTTTAAATTGAAAAAAAAAAAAATTAAAAAGTTTAAATTGAAAAATATGTTGCACCCCTATTATACTACTCAAAAATAGGCCACATACATGTCACAAAGGTCAAATCCGTGGGACTAAAAAAAAAAATTCAAAAGAAAAAATGACAGCTTCTTGGGAGGGGGGGGGGGCGGCGGGGGGAGCTCAAGCCCCCGATGTGCTGACTACACCAGCAAGAGTCCGGCAGTCTCCTGGTAACGATCAGAGCATAATGTTCGAAACGTCGAGTGATACCAACAAACTAAGAGATATTATTCACATGGTGCTAGCGCAAACCTCCCGTTAATTGATCATGTCCACCATGCAAACCCTTAAGTCTTATTTAACTCTTCAACATAGTTCCCGCCAAAATATCTCAGTCGAAAATCCCAATTGTCGATAAAGCTATAGTCTAAAATGTGGCACGGACACAACAGTTATCAATATTGAGACCCCCATATTTCCCTCGACCCCTTAACCGCTAGGCCATGACACTTCACCCTTATGGTTTCGCTCGTACCCCCCTCCCCCCCCCCCCCCCCGCCCTGCAAACAGGGCAGAGGGGGGGGGGGGGTTTGTACGAGCGAAGCCCAAGGTCATCTATCACTAGATCCTAGTATGGACCATGGGGCATCCACCAGAGGGGGTGTCACTCCGGTGACCTTTGACCACACTTAGATTTAAGTCATGTAAATAAGTGGGGCGCTTTGTGAAAACGTTCGGTGAATACTGCTTAAGTCGCATAATTATATAATAATAATAATTATAATAATTTGGGAGGCTAATCATCCTTACTCGCAGCTGTATGCTGAATTGCGAAGGCTACGAGGCTACAACGTGGTCGGGCCGCTTGCACGTAAAGGCGCATCTAGCTGGCTGCCGGCCACAGCACAGCCTGATTTTTCCGGAGGGAGGAAAACCGGAGGGCCCGGAGAAAAACCCTCGTGGCACAGGAGAGAACCAACGCACAACTCTACTCACATGTGATCCGCAGCCAGGATTCGAACCGCTGTCACCTTGGTGAGAGGCGAGCGCTTTACGCACAAGCCACCCATGCCACCCACATTTTAAGTGGGGTTCTTACATTTTGATGACTTAAGTCGTTTTGTGAATAGGGCCCCTGGCGCTGGCCAGTTTATCGTATTCGACAATATAATGCTGCAGGTGTGTTTACACTATTTTTACGAAGAAGCGGCCTACCTTCAGTTTGAGCTGTGACTGGAAACTTGGCAATCAAATCCAACAGAAAAGCGAACACAATCAACAGGTATGTGTTCACTCCCTTTCCGGTATCCATTCTGGATGTCGAACAAGCTATAAACCAGACGTCGAACAATCTCAAAGACTTTTCTTCTGTCACGTTTATCGGAAAGTAACTTTCTTACTTCTAAATCTAAGATATGATTCGTGCGCAGTCCGGACAGACGGCTATACTCGAAGAGAAAACGTCTCGACAGACTTCGACGCGAACAGGAAATAGAACAGTCCGCACCCTGGCTGTTTGTATGTACTTGGCAGTTGAAAAACGTAGCCCGTCACTTGAAATCAAATCAATAATAAGTGTGCAGGTCCTTTGATCATGTGAATAAAAGCCACCGGTGGGACTGGTTTTGCCAACAATCAAACGGGTCCCGGAAATTCACGCTTCAATTACCGATAAAAATGACATATTTTCACAGCTCCATATTTAGACACGTACACACGTTTATCATCGTCCCCATGGAAAGAAAATCCATCCCATAATTACATATATGTGTTTATGCTTCAGCAAAAAGTGAGCGCCACAGATTTGGCAGGGAACTTTGTCAACTCTAACCATTTGGTTTTTGTGTATTTCCAAACCAGTTTAAGCTGGTAACGTGACATTGAAATTGCCTGCAGGGCCAGCCCTGACAGAGTTGTAAATGGTTACAGACTGCGTTTTTAGGGCCCCGTCTGTCTGCAGTGTATACACAGAAAACTGTATCGAACACATGGAACTGTATCGAAGCATACACAATATTATACCATAATTTGTTGCAATTTTCCCTGCCATCCCTTTTTTAAGAACTGGTACGTTTTGTAAACTTTTTCCCTTTCAATCAAAGAAATTCTTGTATAGTGGACAAACTCCCTTAATTTCTGATCTCGATTAAATTTCATCGAGCAAAAACAAATATTCTTGTGTGCCGCATTCATATCGCTAATAAATGCCTTGAAAATCAGTCAGTTGAGACTCGAAGTTACAACTCAATTACAATTTCTACTTGGTCGTTCTTTATTCATCCAAAGGAGGTTTGTCATTCAATACCAGCTGTAGGCCTACCATTGCCAAATGTATAGTTGATATGACGTTCTGGAATCCTGCATTTTGTTAACAATGAAATTAAATTTTTAGTGGTTTAGTCCCCTCGCTTTCCCCAAGGAAAACATTCAGATGTCTTGGTCAAATGTCTTATACTCGAGGACCGCCACGCCCTCCTGAAAGTCAGAAGCGGACACGTCAAATTTGGTGACGACACTGCTAGAAGGGGAAATGATGGATGGACTTGAAACAAAGGCCACGTCATATGACCGCTTTGGCACGTGCAATTGCAGACCGCAGATGCGCTTCGTGAAGAACATGACAAACACAAACACAAGCACGCCATTCAAAGAAAACAAGAGAAGGTGAACATTTAACAAGGTTTCTCAAATAATGCCTGAGATAAGACTCTAGTCCAGTTCGTGCTCTGTAAAATTCAACAAGCTTTCATAGAACGGTAGACTCCACGATTAGGCAATTTTTGCATGATCGAGATGACTAGACCGTACAGAGTCATCTTAGTACAACAAGTATTCTCAATCACTAACTGACTCACTGACTAACTCATTGACTGACTGTACCTTGAGTACTGGGCAGTGCTGTCGTATAGGACTATCCCTTTAGGCCAATAAATGGGCCAAGTCCGACCCATAGGGTATTAATAGCCATTCTGAATCAGTTTAAAAGAAATCCGTGCACTCTGGGACTAGCTTACTATAGGCTTGCTCCCCCCCCCCCTCCATTTACCTGCAAGGAGTTGGCCAGACAGAAGATGAGCTGGAAGGTAAAAGGTGCTCCTTCGATGGCCAGGAACCCAAAACACCAGGTCAAGCCCATGAGGGCGGAGATTCCCACGGCATTCTGGAGGCGTTTAGAGATCTGTTGTGAGCGAGATGCCTCTTTGACCTTCAGGAGACTGCGCATGACCAAGATGAACGTGATGATGTTGTGGATGAGGATGAGACCAATTGGAGCAAGGAGGCCGAGGTACAGCACAAGACCAGGCTTAAGGAAACAGCTGAAAGGAAATAAAATGTACATGCAAAACAATAGGAAATTTAACGTCTAGCTTCTTTAAGAACAGAGAGAAAATGTCTATTTTGTGATTTGTTTTACTTACTTATCCTCGTTTCTGTAGTGATCAGTTGCTGCAGCCAATCGTCAGAACAATCGGTGGAGATCCCGCAAAAAAAGTGGATGGGGAAAATGTTAACATTGCAAGGTACGTCGTTCATGGTGAGTCATGTCTTAGCCTTTCCACATATGCTAATATTAAATGATGCCGAAGAAATTGAAATAAACTCACCCCAAGCGATGAGGCAAGCCTTGAGCATGTATCGAGGCGTGTCTTCTGGGAACACCTTCACCTTACTGACGTACATGTTCCTGGCTTCAATGGCCATCCACATCATAGTGGACAGAGTTATCATGATAGATCACAGCGCTGCCTGAAAATACAACCAACAGTGAAGTATTTTGGCAAAGAACTTTTTGTTCCTTTCGAATAAAACTAGGTAATCGAAAGGAGATCGGTAATGAACGTCTAAAGAAAACTGCTAAGACACCAAATACGTGTACTCTTACCTGATACGGAGATATTAGCGAGATTGCCAGAGTATGATTGACAATGCACAGCCAAGTTGAGCCAATCTGGCCTTTTACATCCTTCAATGAACAAACCAGGAGACTACATGTACCTTTTATCCAAAAAAAGAGTGGTGCAGTTTTAAAGCAAAGGTAATGAATCTCGAAGAGTTTCACGACGAAACAGAGTTTAATTGAATTCACTCAGCGTTTTCCTACTTTGATATATTTGCTACGAGGATGGCGAAGTTGGTGGCATGGTTGCAGTGACAAGATACTTTTTCATTGGTCAATCCTGCACGCGCGCATCCAGCCGTCGACCAATCACCAACTCCATTTTCCTGACCAAAGTCCCAGGAGACACACTGGGCAGACCGAATGTGTAAATCGTCGGAAGATGATATATGAGTTCACAGGTGACCGTTTGAACGAATGGAATGTGAACAACGATCGTCAGGTGACAAGAAAACAATACACGAATAGGCTCTGCAGAAATACCACCAAGAAGGAGCTGTGTAGGCTGGAGCAACCGAGCAAGGATTTTAAAAAGAAGCAAGTTACCAAGAATTCTATCACGACTGGTTCTGTGATGTTGACAAGTTCAACATAAGATAGTTATGCAACTGAACATCTTTTTGCTGGTTTACTTTCTTCGGATTTGTTCTCGAATGTTTACTCTTTCAATATTTAAAACATTGCATAATTTCATCACTTTGTCGCCTTTATTACCTCCGCCAAGGAGGTTATGTCTTCGGCGTTGGTTGGTTGGTTGGTTGGTCTGTTAACAAGATAAATCAAAAAGTTATGGACGGATTTATACCAAAAAAATACAACAAAAATTAAAACAACAAACGAACCCAAAAAAACAAATAAATAAAAGGAAAAACAAACCTCCAAAAAAATGTAAATTGGAAAACGAACCGAAAAAAAATAAAACGAAAAACAAGCATATGAAAAAAAAATAACGAAAAACGAACAGAAACTATAATGGTGTTCCTAATCTGCCATCTTGCGTCTCGCATCTTGCGTGACATGTGGTGACTTGACCAATGTGTTGCGTTTGTAATATGTATATGTGGAACAAAAATCAACCGTGTACTAATTAAATACAGAGATTTGAGACATGATGACGTTAATATCCAATATTAAATTAAATGTGATTTTTATTGAAAAAGTAAATGATTTGTTTCAATCATAACTCATGAACATAATGTCTCGTAGGCCTATCTCTGTATGTAATTTGAAAACGGTTGGCTGTATCAATTAATAAGCATTCAAGTTTCGATTAAATTTAAAAAAAACTTAATTACTTGGTTCATGATCCGGCGTCGCTGGTCACACGAAGTGACGTAACTGAATTTGTGACGAATGGTACATTCTGATAAGGCATGACGCAATCTTCATTTTCTGAAAATTGGTAGCTAATTAGGCTAATTAAAAATGTTGATCTATCTTTAAAAATCAAAATGGTTATTTCACGAACTGACGCCTCGCGATATACGTCACTTCGTGCGGTACGTAAAACGGCGATGCGTTCGACCCAACTCTCTTTTCCTTGCCGTTGAGGGGGGACTTGTGCACGGATCCCATGGGTTTAGAAAGACTGAAATGATAGTCCTTAAAAAAATCTAATTTGAAAAAAAATGTAAATAGTTCCCCATTAATGCTGACATGTTTTTTCTAAAAAGCAAAATAAAATAGCTTTTCCGGTAACTGAATGGTTGATTGTCAGTCGTTTGCCTTATTTGTGTGTTGTAGTTTGTGATATAAATTCGAATATTTTTGATTTGTCTTTTACTTTACCAGTTTTATTTTTACTTTGAATTAATTAAAACCCTTGCGGACAGGAACCACATAAGGACCCTTGGTTAACAATTAATAAGTACATGTTCCTCCGCCCTTGTACACAACCTGGACATCATAACGTCCATAATTTCCAAGAATATTCCATAACTGAAGTTTTTCGAGGGGGGGATCACTTTCCTAGGTACAAATTATTTTCTCTGTACTGGAAGAAGAGTGTACTGCTCCCCCCCCCCCCCCGTACAAATATATGTGAGGTTTAGCGCCCCCACCCCTTCACCCAGCCTTGAAGAATAATGTCCCATTACTGCAGTTTTTCGAGGTGGGGGTCGATCATCATTTTCCTAGGCACATTTTTTTTCTGTACTGGAAGTAGAGTGTACTGCTCCGCCCCCTCTGTGTACAAACATATGGGAGGTCCACTCCCACCCCGGCACCCACCCCCTTCACCCAGCCCTGATCCTAGGAATCATGCTTTTGTTCTTGGCTGGAACCGCCCTCTGGAATAAAGTGATGATGGATTTTGGCTGGCAGAGATCGAGTTGACAGGCTCCTCCTTGGGCGAACTTTGCAGAGTTTGCTGGGAAGTTGTTCTGAAAATATTCATAGGGTGGAATTTTGCGTCGGGGTGATGTAAATCAAATTAATTTTGCCCTTCACCGACGTATAAACACTGTATACTCAGTGTGTTACCTCCCGAGTGAAAGTTGAAAAAAAATCACTCGGGTGGGACTCGAACACACGACCTGCTTTCTAGTGCAGATGTCTTACCACTCGACCACCGAGCTAACGGGATCGGTTGGCTGGTTCGAATCTGATGTACATAGCATGCGGGTACCGCATAATACTATTCATTTGTGAAATTGTTGGGGACAAATTACCACATGCAGTCAAGCAGATATTACTGAGACAAACAAATTGTATATACACACATATTTTATTGTTTATTTGTTAATTAACTTTGGGATGACGTTGGTTCCTGTCGTAGGACGTTTATATAACATAACCTGGGTTAGGCCAAAAAAAAAGTCTCCGGTTTCTGGTATGCGCGCGCGTCGCCGTAGCCATGCGCGTCGGCAAAATGAAAAAGGTTTTTTTTCAATGAAAGATGATGTCTCAAAACCGCCAAACTCACTGGTTTGACTGGAATTCTGCTGCTGCGCAATTTCAACGTGTTTTTAGATAGGGTTATGATCGAGAATAAGCTTTTTGTGGCCTCTCTGGACTCCCATATATTTGTTAAGTTTAGTCGGGCACCATTTGCAGTCATCAGCCGACATTTCGTGAAGCAAAAAAGTCGGGTAAAAAAAAAAAAAAGCCGCGTCGCCGCACCACTTTTTGGACAAGCTCCATACCAGAAACCGGAGACTTTTTTTTGGCCTTAGGGAGGTTTTGTATAAATATAGTATGCGCATTATTACTCATAGTCTGGTTCCCAGACCAAAAGATTCCGACTATTCCTGATGAATCTTAGGTCAGGTAGCCTCCGGTAATACAATGTATTACAATTTACATCACGTGACTAAAACGGGAGGAATTCCTCCTTTTTCCGAAACTGTCCGAAGGTTGCCGAATTCATTTCGTAGACAATCGGATAGTATTTCCGAGTATAATATGTTTTATTAACTGCTAATTGCTTATTAAAAAACTTAAAAAAAACTAGTTGATAATTAATATCCATTGCTTTTATTTAGAAAACTTGAAATTCAACGACGATTTTGCACTCGGATCGTATACGAGGGGCGAACTTTTTGCTGCGTCATGCACTAGTTTGAATTTGACGACCGTTACCGGCATTTTCCAAAACGCGGCGTGGTCTCAAATTCGGCTCCGCCCGCTAACGGTGCTGTTTGGGTGTCCAACTTTGAAGATTCGAGGTTAAAATTAGTCAATTTTTTTTTACAGAAGTATTAAACTGTATATCATAACTGTATGATATATGAAGCAAGTGATTCATTTTTAAAAACATTATCGGAACATTAAAAGCTTTATGTGATAAAGCGAATTCGGAAACGAAGTCGAGCTTTGAAAAAGGGCCGTCAATGTCGTCATGTTTATTTTGAGCCACGGAGGCTGCCTGACCTACAATTTAGACGTGTAGACGTCGGGGGAAATTGTCAGGTCGGGGAACCAGACTATATTACTCACGCTCGCCACAGTCACTAATCAGTCTGATGTTTATTCATCAAGCACGAGCCCATTGATCTCCATATACACAGCCCAACTTTTAGTGACCTTTGACCGTGTCGATAATGACGTCATCGGAACCTGATTATGAGCATTTTTATCAACAAGCTGCAATATGCTGTGCGAACGTGAGGGGGAAGTAAATTTTAATGAATTTTAGTCTTGAATATGACCGCAAATGGTTGTATATATGATGCTTTAGTGTTGCTGGTTGTCGAGGCTCACGGAAGATAGGCTGGTTGGTCGTAATGTCTGCTGTATCGGAGAAAAGAAGAGCGTAAGTTGGTTCGTAATTCAGTCAAAACTGTACACCGTGCACCGTACACGTACAAAATGTAGTGTGTGCTTGTGGGCAGGTGGGTAGGAGATCATGATCACCTGTGTGTAATTGATTGACCTGTAAACATTGCTGCATTTCACATGATTGCATTGGAATGGTGCGTTAGTATGGAGGATTCCTCCATTGTCAATGATGGCTATACTGTTAAGCATGTTATTGTTAAGGTCAGTTGTGTAGTACTAGTAGCACAGTCATATATATTGGGGGTGGGGGGGGGGGGGGGTAGCCCGACTGCGTCTGGCCGTACAGTACTATCGCAAGCTCTGTAGTACGGCCAGACGCTGAATGCTTCCAAAAAGACTGAATTTTTTTGGCCGCCGATGTAGCGATTTTGCTACATCTTTCGATCGCAATTATCTTTTCATCCAGGACACAAATTTCCAAAGTTAAGGTTCGTAGTCGTAGAGCAACTCATACCTTTTCGAAAAAACGTTGTTTGGTCTCAATATTTTCATCCATCTGGCCACAAGACGAATTTCAGTCATCAGATTCCACAAATATCGTCCCCCATGCGATCCCCCATGCGATTTCAAAATGGCGGCCGCGCTGTAATGTATGCAATATGCAGGCGCGCCCGCGCAAACTCATGAATATGCATAACAGTCTGTGACGTACGACCTCGTGTTTTTGGACGTGCGTGCGGCGGGGCTGTACGTCCAAAAACACGAGGTCGTCACAGACTGTTCATGCATATTCATGAGTTTGTGCGGGCGCGCCTGCATATTGCATACATTACAGCGCGGCCGCCATTTTGAAATCGCATGGGGGATCGCATGGGGGACGATATTTGTGGAATCTGATGACTGAAATTCGTCTTGTGGCCAGATGGATGAAAATATTGAGACCAAACAACGTTTTTTCGAAAAGGTATGAGTTGCTCTACGACTACAAACCTTAACTTTGGAAATTTGTGTCCTGGATGAAAAGATAATTGCGATCGAAAGATGTAGCAAAATCGCTACATCGGCGGCCAAAAAAATTCAGTCTTTTTGGAAGCATTCAGCGTCTGGCCGTACTACAGAGCTTGCGATAGTACTGTACGGCCAGACGCAGTCGGGCTGGGGGGGGGGGTAATTAGGCCTAAAACTTATAAGCTTTTTTTTTTAAACGGCACTTGCACATATCCATCATGTCCATGGTTAAAAGTAGACACTTTTTTTTTCTCGGGGGGGGGGGGGGGAGTTTTCAGGGCGGTACATGTTTGAAATTAAAAAAGGCCACCTGGAACGGCCAATGGCACAAAAAAAAGGGCACCACTTCTTTTTACAGGCATGCATCTTTTCCTCGGATCAGCTGATTTCCTCATTTTTTACTTCCCATGTGTGCCATTGAAAATAGAAAAACACTGTACAAAGTCTGGGAAAAATTTGAATTTCCTCTTTTTTTGTGATTTCCCAGTTGCATGCCTGTTTTTAAAAAGGGCAATTGTTCAGAAAAAAATGGCACTTCTTCAAAAAAAGGGGCACTCTTTCACAAACTATTGGGGGGGGGGTAGTTCAAGCGCTGGTCAAGAAAGGGCATTTGAATGGAAAAGGGCAGTGTTTTCAAAATATTGGGGGGCCGGGGGGGGGGGGGATAAATACCTCTTTTTACCCCCCCCCTCCCCCTGGCCACGCCTATGAACATGGCTATTGTTACGGCAGTCATAACACGATTTTCACCTGCTATCGTTACGGTGTTACAAAATAGCTGTTGCGAATCTATAGGCCTATCATACATCGATAACTACCCGGCCAATCAAACCATTCTTTTTATTTCAGTAGTTTTCATTTTCTTTTTTTGTAGGCCTACTATTAATGCCTTAGAATGAAAATATGCATTCTTAATTCCCTTGAGCATACATGTACCATCTCACAAACATAACTTTGACAATGTTTGAACTTGTTAAATATGTAATGGCTCCCTGTTCCTACATGTACATGTCCTATGAGAAAATGAAACTTGAAATTCATTTCATTCTACTGGACCCGCTAAAAACAGCTAGTGATGGATGCTGAAAGAAACAGAAATGTCATGGAAGGTGCAAAGAGGACAATGTGCATTTGCTCAAAACTGTGTTAATATGAATGGCACAAATTGGAAAAGTGATTGAGAAAATCTCATTTTTTTAAACAAAATACTGTTCAAAATAATAACAACAAGACATTTATTAGAATTCAAGGAAAGAGTGCATAGGCTAATTGAAGTCATTTTGACCAGCATAAACGCTTTTCTGGGAACTTTAAATAAAAAAGAAGAAGAGAGGGGCACGTGAATTGAACTACACGCATGTATCCTGTCACTTCTTTATAAATTTGTTTTCCAGGGACATAAAAGTTGTCATCATCGGTGATGCGTTTGTCGGCAAAACCACCTTCATCCGAAGGTACCTGGAGAGAACGTTCTCTGAGAATTTAGGGGTAAGCATTGAAATTTATTATCATGATTATCCTTAGAAAAAGCAGTACACATGTACACAAATTTTCAAAACTTTTGTACAGAACCTGTCCATTATTTTGTGCGTTGTTTTTTTTCCCCCAGACTGTTGGTGCTGCTTTCTTTCTCAAGCATTGGCACGACTGTAATATAGCGATATGGGTGAGTATCAAGCAACCATTGTTTACAAATAGATTAAGCATGTCCCAGAGGCAAGGGTGCAATTAATCGCTTCTCAAAAGTGGGGGGGGGGACCATACCTTGATCAGAACTTATGCAAGCGCGAAGCCCTTAGGGCGTGGGATTCAGGGCCCGCTTAAGGGGCCCAAAAAAATTTTAATTCTAGACAAAAATTTGATTCTTAGCAAAAGATAATCATTTTAACATCATTTTCGAGGTTGAAGTAATTGAATCTGCTATTATATTCTGAGCTAAAGGCATAGGGTTCGGGGCCCTTTTAAGGGATTGTAGATGCTCTGTGGTACGATCTGAGGCAATTTCTGACCACTTTAACCAACATTTTCTTAGCAAAAGATACATGTACCTTGTTCATGGCCCTGTAAATGAGACACACGAGTTCAAAAATCTGGGGGGGGGGGGGGGTACATCTGATGTTGTCATGTGTTCCCCATCCTTCAAAAAGTGGGGGGGGGGGACCTTTTCTCCTGCCCCCCCCCCCCCCCCCCCCCCCCCAGGATTGACACTCATGCCCAGAGGGCCAGCCTAGTGCCCTGTTTGTAGTCACTGACTGTCCTAAATTATCCTGGGTTCTGCTGGGCAGTGCTGTTGTATAGGATTACCCCTTATGCCAATGAATGAGCCAAATCCTTTCAATTGTGTAGACCAGACGCATGAAAAGACTTCCAGTGAATAGCCATTCCGAATCAACTTGATTGAATTTTGTGTGCTTTGGGACCAGCACTAGGCTTAGGGTCTGTCTCAATTCATATCTGGGACGAGTTCCGGACAAGTTGCGGACATTGTATCAGGTACGAGAAAACTTGCAGGATTCTGAACAACTTCCCCAGCAATCTTCCAGCAGTGAAGTTATCAGTATTGAGGAATCAAGCAGTTGCTGATGAATTTTTCCCCGAAACATGTCCAGGACAAATGCAGACCTTCTTCTGGACAAAGTGAATGATTCTACCCGCAACTTGTCTGGAACTTGTCTCGGATGTGAATTGAGACGCGCCCTTACCTTGTCTTGTTTTCGGATTCTGATTTTTCCGGAGTGCTGTGGCCTTGTGGTCTGGAGCATTGGACTTGTGGTCTGCGAGTAATTCTGCAGGTTGTGGGTTTGAGTCCAGCCCGGGGTTTTGTTGTGTGTGCCCTTGGGCAAGGCACTTTGTCACTCATTGCTTCTCCCCATTGCACTCCCTCAGCTGTCTTGCGCCAAAATGGCTGCATTGAGCTGTATACTCCCCAGGGAGCTGAGATTGTATTTGGAATGTTTCATTGCCCAATGATCAGGGGTAATAATAATCCAAAGTGCTTTGATCTTAGTTAAAAGTGCTGTATAAAAACCTATTGTTATTATTATTGCTGTGCATGTAGGACACTGCTGGAGAGGAGAGATTTTCCGGTCTGAGTTCCTTCTATTGTCGCGACGCTTCAGCTGCCATTGTTGCTTTCGACCTCTGTAACCAACGTTCGTTTGATCTCCTCTCCGAGCGCTACCTGCCGCTTCTCGACGCCGCCAAAGAGGACTGCCTCTTGTGCGTAACGGGCATGAAACTGGACCTTGTTAAAGACAAAGCCCGCGTCGACCGGCATCAAGCGGAGAAATTCGCGATGCAAGTGAATGGCGCGCGGTACAAAGACGCGACCGAATCGGAGGTTCGAAAGCCCTATTTTGAGACCAGCTCGTTGACTGGTGAAAATGTGGACAAGGTTTTTGAATTTATCTTCTCAACACTTTTACCACTTGGGGAAGACGGGAGTATTCAGCACAAGGCCAGCCAGCAGAGCCGGGGAGTTGTGCATGTAGATGCGGACGATCAGTTAGGCAACACCCAATCAGGCAGATCAAGAAGTTGCTGTAAATGAGACTTTTTTGTTTCTGATTTTTAAACATACTTTCATTGTCGAAATTGGTTTGATTTTGTTAACCAGAAAAAACGATTGATCTATGCCAGAAGGAAAGTAACATTGCATGTTTGGGTCAAAATGGAACCATTTTTTTTTCAGCTGAATTTACTAAAACGCAGACAGAGCCCTTTTACTGAAGGGTTTTCTTATCCTACGTTTTTCAATAATTCTACTCCTTTGTTGTTTTTGGCCATTTGAGCAGAGATGGGGTGTGTTTTTGATAGTGAGCCACAGAAAATTATGTTACTTCTCATCTACAGTCGAGTCTCGTTAATTCAAACTCATTCGGACCTAGCCAAATTGTTTGTTATATCAGAATTTTGTATTAAGAGGAACATCAGTCCCATTCATTGTTCACATAAATACACAGTCGGGACTAAGGCTTTATGTTTGTTATAACCAGAATTTTGTATTAACAGAGTTTGTACTAACGAGATTCGACTGTACATGTATTTGCCCAGATATGTGTATACACATCATGAAATTCATGTACACGTACTTAACCAGTTCGCGTCGGAGGACGTAATAACACACACTGGCTGTTTTTATACACAGGCACGGCTGACAGGTTAAAACGTCAAGATTGCCTCGACTCGCCTCCGGGTGACGTCTAAACACGCTAATCCCTCGTGTCTTTTATACGCACACACAAAGTCTGTAAAGTCTGTGGAGGCAGACCGTGTGTTGATCTTGAATTGGCCGCTGTGCACGGCCTGTTGTTCTACAATTTACGCTCCAGTGCACACCTCAGAGTATTGAGAAACATGAGGTTTTGGCAAGAAATATTGTACAAATACTGTTGAAATTACTCTTGTGAATCAGTATTTGTGGCCTTTGGCTGTATACATGTATCCAAACTTGGATTTGGCTGGACAATTTTGCCTTTTACGAAAATCCACATTTTCTGCAAAATAATCCTGGCGCGAAATGGTCAAAGGGAATGTACAACATTTGCTTTTGCTGCAATTATCAGAATAAATGGATTTGGGGGATTAGTATGTTATAGCAAATATTGTTGAAATGACTTGTTTCACATTTTGGGCTTGTAGATGCTAGGAAATCCATGAAAACCAATCATGTTCAGATTGTAGTCTGGTTCCCTGACCCAACTTTAGATGAAACTGGGAGCAATCATGACTTTGGGAAATTGTAAGGTCAAAGGATCAGTCTAGCAGGCTTGTACCCCTTCACAGCTGTGTAATCAATTGCAAAGAAAACGTGGAATAACTAATTATGAAAATTAGGAGCAGTTTTTGAAAAAAGCCAGTTTTCTCTAACGCTGGTCGGCCGAAAAATACCATTTTCTTGAAAATGACAGCACACCAGGAGCCACAACTGTACAGCATGCTTTATGCTGTCATTCCCTAACAACCTAGTGAGGTATTTCATGATTATTTGATCATTTCGTTTTGTGATGTTTGCAAATGTTGTATCTTCCCTTCAAAAGGGGAATAGCGAATGCTCTGGTAGTAAAATGTATTGTGCCTTGAAAATGCAGAAGAAAAATAAGAAGAAAGTGATACAAAAAAAAGTGAACTGAAATGCATGTCATTGTATTCAGGACAATTTATCAAATTATGTTCCAATTATCAACTCATGTACATATACAATGTATTGAGATGTTTTAGTGACTTTTAATTGTACAAAAATTCCATCATGAAAAAAAAAATTAAATTAGGATTTTTTGTAGGTGAGCAATAAAATAAATTGCGATTTGCTTTCCTAATCTATATTAATCTTTTTTAAAAACAACTACATGTTTTTGATGGTAAAAACCTTCATTACTGTCCTTTTACCATAACTATTTTTTCCAAACAATAACACAACTGCATGTTCAGTGTAGTTTGTATTGTAAGTGAATTCTAAATTATAAAATTAGAAAGGTTCCTAGTTTAAACTATTTATGAAAATGAAGACAAAATGAACCAGAAAGAATGAATGATTTAAAGTATAAAATATAAAATAATTGAGGGCTTACAAAAGTGTCACAAATTGAAATTCAAACAGATTCTATTTTTAAATTTATTAGACTTTCTACTGTGTTTGGCTTAAAATTAACTAAATGAAATTGCAATTTGATTTTTGACGGAATAGTAATATCTGTAATACTGATTCTGTTTTACATAAATGAGGTGCAAATAAAGGTACACACCTGTCACAACACATTTTTTTATTTCTTACACAATTTGTCTCTTTGACTCTTGATGCTCCTCTAGCCTTCCAAGGAATGTCTGCGTTTTGGGGAGAAAAGCTAAATTTGTTTTGCCGAAAAGTTTGTTAATAATTTAAGGTTAACCCCTTGCAATTTATTTCAATTTTGAGGGGAAAATTTAATTCCTTCAAACTTCCTTCAAAAAGAGGCCTAAAGGACCCTAGAACACTTTCCCATGGAATTTCTGGACGGATGTGCTTTTGGAAGGAAAATATCGTCGAAAAGTTGGGCTAAAATCACTCCTAAACATTGATTTGTTTTTCGCCACAAAAAAAACACGATTTTTTTGCCCAAATTTTCAAAATGTTGGATGTTTGAATATTGATCGAGGCTCCTCTTGCCTCCCAAAGGACTTCTGTTTTTTGGAGAAAGGTCAATTTTTGCCAAATTGTGTTAAAATGCAAGGTATAATATACCGGTAACCCGTAACCCCTTGCAATTTTTTTTTTCAATTTTGGCCAAAGAATGAAATTCCTTAAAACTTGCAGGGAAGATGCCTAAGGGACCCTAGAACACAATTCAATTCGATTTCTGGACAGATGTGGTTTTGTAAGGATAATATTCACCAATGTTGGGGGCCAAAATCAATCAAAAATGTATATATATTTTTTTGGCCAAAAAATGAATACTTTTTGCTCAAATCTTAAATTTTCATTGATATTTGAATGAATAGATTGAGGCTACTCTTGCCACCAAAGAATTCCTGCGTTGTTTGGAGAAAAGTAAAAAAAAGAAAATGCCAGATTGTGTTTAAAATGTTAGGTGCATTTTCTTTTCCATTTTTTTAATTTTGCATTTTATTTTCAATTTCCGCAAAAAAAAGAAGAAATTCATTAAAACTTGCAGGGAAGATGCCTCAGGGATCCTCGAACACATTCCAAATGTATTTCTGGACAGATGTGCTTTTCAAAGGAAGAACTCATGGAAAAGTTTGGGTAAAATTATGATTTTTTTTTTAGCCAAATACAAAGATGATTTTTGCCCAAATCTCCAAACTGTTTTGTTTGTTTGAATTTTGTTTGAGGCTCCTCTTGCCTCCCAAGAAATTTCTGCGTTGTTAAGAGAAAAGTTTTCAAAAGTTTAAAAAAGGAGGATTAGAATTGTGGCCGAAAATGGAATTCTTTGCAACTTACAGGGACGATGCCTAAAGGACCATAGAACACATTCCAATTGGATTTCTGGACAGCGCTTTGAGAGACAATTTCACCGAAAATCAGGTAGAATCACTCAACATCGATGATTTTTGCCGAAATATTCACAAATTTGGATGAGAATACCGAGCGATGCTCCTCTAACTCTCATCTCCCAATGAATTCCTGCGTTGTTTGGAGAAAAGTCAATTTTAGGCCAACTTTTCTGTAAAGTGTAAGGTTAACCCCTTGCATGTTTTTTTACCCCCTGTCAATTTAGCTGAAAAATGAAATTCCTTCTAACTTGCAGGGAAGATACCCAAAGGAAGCCTAGAACACATGCCAATTCGATTTCTGGACATATGTGCTTTTGAAAGGAAAATGTCATCGAAGTGTCGGGGTAAAATCACTCATCAACATGACTTTTTTTTTGCCCCAAACATGCCAAAACCCCGATGATTTTAGCCCGAATCTTCAAAATTGTGGGTGTTTGAATATTGATTGAGGCTCCTCTTGCCTCCTAAGGAATTCCTGCATTGTTTTTGGAGAGAAGTCACTATTTGGCCAAATTTGTTAAAAATGGGGTTTCTTTTTCAATATTTGGCCGAAAAGTGAAATTCCTTGAAACTCACAGAGAATTACAGAACACATTCAATTTCGATTTCTGGACAAATGTGCTTTGAAAATACAATTTCACCGAAATATTGGGGTAAAATCATGAATTTTTTCGCCAAAAAAAACACAATGATTTTTCCCCGCAACTTCAAAATTTTGGGTGTGAAATATATACTGATGCTCCTCTCTCCTCCAAAAGAATTTCTACGTTATTTGGAGAAAAATTCAATTTGTTGCCAAATTGTGCTAAAATTTAAGTTTAACCCCTTGCAATTTTATTTTCAATTTTGGCTGCGCTGAAAAATAAAATTCCTTGAAACTTGCAGGGAAGATGCCCGAGGAACCCCAAAACACATTCCAATTGGATTTGTGGACAGATGTGCTTTTGAAAACATTTCACCGAAATAGTGGGGTAAACACAGCCAAAAGCATTACTGTTTTCACCAAAAAATTGATGATTTTCGTCCACATTTAAATTGTGGGGGGTGTTTTAACATTGATTGATGCCCCTTTTTCCTGTTAAGGAATCTGTGCGCTGTTTGGAGAAATGTCAACTTTTGGCAATTTTTTTTTTAAAATGTAAGGTTAACGAAAATCATTGATTTTTTGCGAATAAATTAATGTTTTTGGCACTCTATAATTGTACACAACTGTCACATTTCTGTTGTACCATCAGCATACATTTGTATTTATTGTGTACATTTCTATAAGGAACTAACATGTACAACTTGTGCATCTTTTTGTCTATATTAATTTTATTAATTTTCTCTTTTAATTTGAACTATAATTTCTTTTTATAATAATAGGGTAAAAGTAATTAGTTTACTACAAATAAAAGTTCATTGTGTTTTTTTAAGCACTAAGTAGCAAAAACTTTGCTTATTTAGTATCCCAGCACCTTTACATTTATAAAATTTAACTTTAAAAATAAATATAAAAATACAAGGCAGAATAAATACACTGGTATAAATTCAAGCTGTGAAATCATATCAAACACCAAAAAAAGCAAAACTAAATGTCAGAAATGTCAAACTAAAATTCCCAAATACTGCTGCTACTTGTACAAATAAATGGAAGAAATCTCTCTCCTTTTGTGAAGGTAAGCAGTGCTCAGAAAACGACTACAATTTGACAATTCATGAAACTTATGGATTAAATTTCCTGATTTGTCTGTACTTAAAAATAACATTAGGAAGAATTTGTGCACATTATATAATACCTTTACCACTTAAATAATCATGAACACTATGTTGAATATTAATCTTAAGTTAATTTCTTCATGATCAATAAATGGAATATGTTTAACATTAAATTATCACAAAAAGCTGACATGTGTACAATGCAGACTATCCCCAAAAATCCTCAACCAGAGAAATACGGCCCATCTCAATTCATATCCAGTGTCACGGTCTCACTTCTCCGGCGTGCTAGCTTCTCCAAAGGGGAAATTTCGCTTCAACACGCATGCACAAAATTGCGCAGTAGTATACATTTTCGTCACTGTCTTAGTGTGCTGAGTTCTTCGGGGTTGTCCTTGTGCACGTAAGATCTTATTTGTATGAATGGTTACAGCTAGGGTACCAGTCCAATCCAGAATTTTCGTGGCACGCACTATTAACTCCCAATAACAAAAAAAGACTTGAAATGCACATTTATTTTAAGCCACGGTTGCCATAATAAAGACAAAATGGACCACAAACGAGCAAGGAACACGGACCAAGGAGTTCGTTCTTAATTATTCCACATGAACACCACACACATGCATGACGCTGGGAACACAAATCAGAATGCTTGCAAGACCATGGAATGACTTGACCCACAGGAAGTGGTACATAACACATTCTTGGGTGTCCCTCACTGTGTTATTAATGGGCTTGGTAGACTTCAGAACACAGCCCGAGGAAAAGTAAGCACAGTGGACACATGAGCATGAATCGTGCTCATGTAACGTACACTGTAACGTGCTCAATTATCCGCCGAATCCACCCGGAGAAGCTAGCACGCCGGAGAAGTGAGACCGTGACACCGGGACGAGTTCCGGACAAGTTGCAGACATTGTATCGGGTATTTGCAGGATTCTAAACAACTTCCCTGCAATCTTCCCGCAATGAAGTTATCAGTAATGCTATGTCTGTATGTCAAGCAGTTGCCATGTCCACGGATCTGGAACATGTCCGGGACAAATGCAGAGTTTCTTCCAGACAAAGCGAATGATTCGACCAGGAACTTGTCTGGAAGTCGTCCCGGATACAAATTGAGACGGGTCCTTAGCGAATCGAAATTGTGGAACCCCTTGCAAGAAAAAAAAATCAAAATTGTGCTATGTTTCCCAGAACACCAGCTGTGCAATTCACAATTTTAATTCTAAAAATCTAAAATAAATGGCCACACTTTACCTTAATTCGTTGGATTTTTACAAATAAGATCAGATTATTTGAAAGTTTTTTTGATAAAATTAATTTTGGACGACATATCTCAATAATGGAAGCTCTATAAAAATGTGTACAGTCGAGTCTCATTAATACAAACTCGTTCGGACCTAGCCAAATTGTTTGTTATATCAGAATTTTGTATAAAGAGGAACATCAGTCCCATTCATTGTGCACATAAATGCACAGTGGGGACCAAGGCTTTATGTTTGTTATAACCAGAATTTTGTATTAACAGAGTTTGTACTAACGAGAGTCGACTGTATTCTGATGGAAAATCTGGAAAGCCTAAATCAGAAGTGCAAATATTTGAGGGGGAAAAAACAGAAGTTTTTTAGTCAGTTTTCTGTAAATTTTGAGGTTTTGAGTAATATGTGTACTCATTCATCTCATAATGCCCTTTCACACGAGGCGCAAAAAGTATTATAATATAAACTTATTTTTGATGAAATTATTTTTGGATGACATATCTCAATAATGGAAGCTTTATTAGTATTCTGATGGAAAATCTGGAAAGCAGAAAACGGAAGTGCAAATATTTAAGGGGAAAAAATTGAAGTTTTTTTCAGTCAGTTTTTTGTTAATTTTGGGAAGGTTTTGAGTTATGTGTACTCATTCATGTCATAATGCCCTTTCACATGAAACGCAAAAAGTACCAGCGACGAAAAAGTCCTGTAAAATGTTGGAATGAATTGATTGTCCTACACGTGTGATTTTCAACACAATAAAGATCAAATTTGGCCAAAAAAAGTCACAGAGTTAATTACGGCACAGAATTACAAGCAATATGGCATTGGCCACCAGCCCGACAACTCCAAATGAGAAGAACCCACACTGCGTTATCAGGATGCCACCGATCGTCGGAGCGAAGATGCTGACCAACGAACTACCAGCACTGCCAAGACCCAGCATGGTTCCTGAAGAAGGGAACAATTTGACAAAGATATCACGAATAGTTACAGGTTGTCTTGGATAATGTTATTTCATTGGTCTAAAAGTCACGTCCTTACATGTTATAACACCTCACCCACAGATTCTTTGTCTTGATTGGCCGAGAGCGAGTCACATACCTGTAGCAACCAAAGTACTATACCATTAGCAACCAAAGTACTATTTCCACGGTGCGGTATTTGTGTGCAAATGCATGCTGGTGTGTGCGTTGCGCGTTGCATGCAGCGCGTTTTGTTCCAAAGAGAGCGCCCCGCAGAGTTGGGTTCAAACATTTCGCGAAGGGGTAGTTTGGAAGAGAGAAATACATTTTCCACCAAGTTTGTATTGAAATTGAAGTTTATTTCAACTGTGTTCAAATTTAAATGATTTAAATATTATAGCCAAGCAGAATCTGTGGGTGAAGTGTTATAAAACAAATATTGAATGCTTTATCTCGTGGTGAAGTAAAACTAGCCTCCCTCGGTGATCCATGGAGCATTCTATTCTAAGAATGTGTTGGATACTGTCACTTCATTGGTCCATCTTAGTCACATGTCCAGTTTCTAAAAATGTCTTAGATACTGTAATTTCGTTGGTCCAGAATGGTCACATGTCCAGTTCCTTTTATCCTGTATTGCACAAAGCGATAAGCATTTACAATTTTTACATATCAAAGCGTCATGAATATGCATTGCATACCAAGTATGTCAGTGTACGTCCTGTGTTGTGTCACTTGTGTACCCTGTTATTTTTGCCCTTCACTGACATAATTTCATCATCACTGTTTTATACTCAAAGCTAGCAAAAAATTCACAACTAACTTGGATGGGACTTGAACCCACGACCCCCTGCTTACTTGTGCAGACGTCTCACCACTCGACCGCAGAGTGTGTTCAGGTCAGCTGGCCAGTTGATTGGTGAAGGGCAAAACTTAACCCTAGCCACCCCAATTCCATCAAAATCTACCCTTCCATTTTGGTATATTTTGGGGGACTTGGTCCAGAAGGCCTGGCGTGACTAAATATTAACCCTAACCGAACTCAACCCATCAAAGTTCAACAGCAGGTTTTGTTTAAATCTGTTGGGATAGGTGCTAGTACCCCAAAACTGATGGCCTTTTACACTGGGGTTGGCATACCTCCAGAAACTAAGTCCAACAGTGTGTGTGTACAATTTTCCATGTGGGTGTTGGAATTTGCCAGAATGGGTATGGTTCCTAGTAAATTAGGCTGGGGGTTAGGGTTAATGGAGTATGATGGACTTGGGCCTAATGGCCTGAAGCAGGGCTAGGGGTATCCGACTAATTTTGCCTAGCTTCCTGTACTGCTATTGACCTATCGCAGTATAATCGCATTAGAATCTTGTCACCGCAGCTTGTGAAATATTGTCTAATTACATAATATACAGATGGACGCGCGACACGCAAAATCTGAGACAAACACAACTTAGTGTACAAAAACTCATTAGGGTTGTCTAAGGGGCGTGGCTAACTCGCAAACGGCGATAGGTCAATTGTGATAAAAGCCATGTGTAGTAAGTCCATGAATGTCAACTCTCAGTGGTGGATTCCATTATGTCATGTACATGTACAGTTTTGTATTAGACGCACAGTGATTGATATATTTTGATGGAATTGGTCCAGTTCCTAGTAAAAGACGCCAGGGAGTTAAGGGTAATATTAAATTCATATCTTAACCCCCTAGGCCCTTGTTGCTTACAACCATCCTCAATCCTCCAAAATCCTCCAAAATTTTCCAAAATTTTGCAACTCCGCCTAAATTTTTCAAAATTGTCAGACAGTCCTACCTCAAACTGCATTCATCCTCAATCCTCCAAAATCCTCCTCATCCCAAAACTTTGCACTCGTGTTTAAATGAAGGATAACCAACGCCAAATCCTTCAAAATCATCAGACAGTCCTGCCTCAAAATGCATTCATCCTCAATCCTCCAAAATCCTCTTGTGCTTCAATCACCATTCATCCTCAATCCTCCAAAATCGTCATGTGCTTCAATCACCATTCATCCTCAATCCTCCAGAATCCTCATTTGATTCAATCACCATTCATCCTCAATCCTCTAGAATCCTCCAAAACCGCCAGGAGGATTTTGGAGGAGTGAGGTGGGTTAGGGTTAATGTACAAATTCCATCATACCAAAAAATGATTATTTGAGATATTCGCTTACCCGTGTCAGTGGTTGAAACAATCTTGGTCATCACCGTGTTGAGAATGATCCTGATCACGCTGTTACCACAAGTCAACGGCAGCATAATGATAGCCAGGTGAACAATGTTCTGAGCAAAAGCCTACAAATGCAATCATTCCAAAGAATATTTCCACAATCATGCTGAATTGGTGAGCTCAGCATTAAGGGATTCTAAACTGTAATTTTCTTGTGCAGTCAAAATTTCCAAGAACCTGAGAACTCTTTATACATGTACATGTACTTCCTTTGACCAAGCCAAACCGACCCGAATCCTTACAGATATAAACCGAATCTGAACCAAAACCAACCTGAACTCCCTAAAACCAACCTGACCCGACAAAAATTCAAACAAAACCAACCCGAACTGACCATAAACCAAACTGACCCGAAAAAAAAAACTGAATATCTGGATGGGAAAACTGTGTCCACTTTTTGTGCCTGAACTGACCTGCGCAGCATGAAAATCGTCGTCTCTCAGCAACTGAATCATACTGTACGGTACTAATTAACGAGACCTACAGGCATGACACGTGGGTCTACATGTTATAGACTGTGTGTGATAGACAACAAGCCATACCGGGCACAGCGACTCTGCAATAAATATTGCACCCGTGTGAATATCTGAACCGTTTCGTTTATTTGTTCTTTCGGTTTACTACGGTTTATTTCGCTTTTTTTTTCCAAAATGGCTTAACTGACCCAACCCAAAAATCGCAAACGCAAAATCGAAACATACCCGACCCAACTGAAATGATGGACAAACCGACCGACCTGAAGTCGATTTCAGGTGGGGTCGGTTTCGCTTTCGGGTCGAGTTTGCACAACATTACTTTTGACACGTAATTTGAATTGTGATTCACGGTTACAATTTTAGTTGGAAAAAATGTCTTACCATTACTGTAAATGACACAATCAGGAGAACAGCTGACGCTCTCAGTAAGGCCATGTCGCTGAATCGCTTGGTGAGTGGTCCTATGCACAAGCCCTGTATCAACTGGAATATGCCACCAAAAAAAGCAAGAAAAAATACAGAAATCTATTTAATTGTAATATTAAGTGATATACAAAGTATATAACATGTCAAAGCTACATTTATGTCATGAAATTGCAAAATACATTTCTGAATCAATTATGACATTAGGTAATTACAATGCATTTATTTTAAGATAAGATAAGTTTGCGGTAGCACCATGTGAATAAATCTCTTTTCTGAGTATGTGTGGTTCTGAAAAGTAGTATTAACATTTATTTCAATGATGTCATTCATAACAATTATGTATACATTAGAAAAAAGTCACTAGTATAATATTTGATAGATATGTACACAGTAATTAATTATAAAGTGTGAAATTAAATGACAACATTTAGGTATAAGGTTAAGCAGAACGCTTTTGTGCCCTTACCTATGGACAAACATACGACCAAAGGACAAACAAAACAATACGTGAGACAGACAGGACCAGCGTGAGACAAGGCCTAAATATTAATACACAAAATAATGGAATTTCAATTTATGAATATGATTCGAGAAAAAGAGTTTTTAAATTTTTGACAAAGACATATAGTGAAGGTAACAATTTAAGAGAATCATCTAAACTATTCCAGTACAAAGTGCCGGAGGGACTCAGAACCACACATACTCAGAAAAGAGATGTATTCACATGGTGCTACCGCAAACTTATCTTGTCTTAGTATCTTTCTACCATGCAAACCTTCAAATCTCGCATTTATTTTAATCTGTGATACACTGAAATGAAGAATGACATTCAGTAATATCGTAAGGAAAAAATTTACCAAGCAACACATTCAATTTTAAACAGTTTTTTTTTTTTTTTTGTAGGAAAGATGAATGCAGCTGAAGAAGACATAATTTCTACACACGACCTGCAGCTTACTAACGATGCCCCACAACTCTGTCATTCAGCTTACTCAAGCCACTTCAATTCCAATAAACTGTTTCCAACTTATGAAAAACAGCCGTCGCAATTTTATATTCAGAAATATCTGGCAGCAAGTGGAAGTGCATTTGATGTCACAAAACATTTGCTGCAAGATTTGCCGGAGTTGAATTCAATAGTTAACCCTAACTCCCTAGGCCTTTTTGCTAGGATATAGCCTCACTCCTGCAAAATCCTCCAATTGGCCTCATGGACAAATAGCATATAGCCTCAATCCTGCAAATTCCTCCGTTATTTTTTGAATATGGTCCATGGAGGGATGACCACTGCCTGAATCCTGCAAAATCCTCCGGCTATGTCTGTCAATAGGCTGAGGCAGAGGCAGTGACATCTTGGAGCAGTGCGGAGGATGTCAAGTATAATCAAGGACTGAATTTATGCTAGGCTGAGTATAAACAACACAAGGTCCGGCCCAAGACCTTGACACAGTGCGTACTCCGAAATCAGCAACGCACTTTTGCCATGTAACCTCAATCCTGCAAATTCCTCCAATTTGCAAAAAGGATTTTGGAGGCTTCAGGGCGGTTAGGGTTAAAAAAAAAAAACATAATGTTGCTAGCATCAGCAGTTTTTGATGGAGTTTGTTGATGTCAATTTGTAACGCTGGGTTTTGTCGTTCAGCGACTGCGGTTTTGAGTGTCCCTGTTTTAACTGACATGTAGAAAGCAGTGTTAAGAGCAAATTTAACGCATCTCTGTGAACTATCATTTAGCCCTTGGTCGGCCCCAAGCCATCCTGTCTGTTACTCCTCATACTGCTCCAAGCTGCCCCAGCACTCTATGATTTTTATTGATTCATGGAGTTAAAGCTACAGTCCATCATTTGTAATTTGTGCATTTTGTTCGTTTGAAGCAACAAAAGAGTTCAAAATCTAATGAAGGATACTGAGCAACTAACCTGATGAAGTTTCAGCTAAGCTTCAGCTGTACATTCCGAGAAAAACAGCATTCTAAGATCTCAATTTCAAATCCAAAGTTACTGAATCATGTTTTGAATTGTTTTGAATTGCAGCTATACGCGACGTCGCGCACTGATCCGACGAATTATAACAACCGCGCGCGCGTGTGCATCGTTCCAATACTTGTGCGCGCTGCGCTGAATAACAAAACGAACTACTGATTTAAATTTCCTACGGTGCTTCTTAAGAATCACCGTTGGAAGTGCCTTCTTTCGTTGATAACTTCAAAATGAAAGCTTCCCAGAAAGAATAATTTCACAGGGAGTTTAGTTCCCTTACTATCTTTCAACCAAGTTTGTTTTTCAACAATAATTACGCCAGTTACTTTTCGGATGGCAAATGATGGACTATAGCTTGAATTACTCTTTTTTTTTACCAATGATTCCATTAAACCAAAATTACAGATCATGTAAACAAGGCAGGACAAATTCTATGGAGGGAGTTTCATCAGCTTTGTGCAAGAGGGTGAGATTTAAACCCCATACGAAAAAAAATACTCACTTTCAGAATGTCAATACTTTGCTAGAGACGGTGGCGGAGGGCGTGTATGTGCTGCGGCCAAAAAAGCTTCTGAAGAAATGCAGGATCACCCCTGATGTCATTGCACACCTCCTCGACCGTGTGTTGCGCCAAACGATCGCGGAGGTGTGCAATGACATCAGGGGTGATCCTGCATTCTTACAGAAGCTTTCTGCCGCAGCATGTGCCTTCCGCCACCGTCTCCAGTGATGTATCAACATTGGAGGATTCTGAAAGTGAGCATTTTTTTTCATATGGCGTTTAACTATCACCCTGAGGAAACTCGCTCCACTCGTGCCTTGTTTACATGATCTGAAATTTTGGTTTAATTCCAGAGTTATTTAGGATTAAAAGTAGGACATGCGTTTTTTAAACGTACAGTGGAACACCGCTATAATGAACATCGCGAGATCCACAGAAATTGTTCGTAATAGCGATCGTTCGGTATAGCGATTTTAACCCTTTCATGCCCACATTGTTTATTGACTTGGCTCTCCCCAGGACCAAATTGTTTGCTCAGTCATGCGGAAATCACTAGAGCGTGAAAAAATGAGCACGAGTCGAAAACTCACTTTTTTCAACCCAGATTTTCACTGCCAAGGAGTGATTGAAATCATAGGTGTTGTGTGTAAAGTTTGTTCCTTGAACCTTACTCTTTTATGTGATGTAAAAATGAAGTCCATACGTGCAAATATAAGAAAGTTATGCCTTTTTGTTCATCTGGTCCCAATTATCAAACTGCAAGCCATTTCACCACATGACCTAATGGCACTCCATACCTCAAATTGTGCGTGGATACTTTCTGAAGCACTTTTCTCATGTTTTTGTAATGGTAACACTATGAATAAACCACACCATTAGAAAGATCCGAAACACTCTTTTAGCTGGTATATAGTTGATGTATGGGCGGCCAAACATATCAACATGCTGCCTTTCTGAAAAGTAGTGAATATATCTGTGCTGAGGATGTTTTGTGTGTGGTTTCCTGGTCGACTAAAGTCGCCCATGGGAACCAGCAGGGGGGTACTTCTTGTCGACAAAAGTCGCCCATGGGAAGGAAAGGGTTAAGCTGCCGGTGCTCCGGTCAAATTAACTCACTTTTCAATAAATAGTGCCCTTCAGAACTTCACCCTGCACGCCCTGGTAGTTACTGAAAGATGACTTTGAACATGTGTCGACTATTGAATTATGTAATTACACATTTTGGAGCTTATTTCCTACAGCAATGTGGCTTTCCCTTTCTATCCCTTGGGGAAATAATAGCAACTTGTCACTCTGCTGGTGATATTTACAAAAATCAGAAGCCAAGCACGATGTTCGGTACAGCCGAATATTTGGTATAATAACAGTGTCGGTACAGCGACGTTCCACTGTAGTACAATTTAATACAATTGCTAAAGGGATCCCCCAACGGCACTTGTCATGCTTGTGTAACATTGTATTACATTGTACTAATTCACTGATGAATTAATAAAACCACACAGTGCTGGGGTAATTTTAGGCGGTATCTACACAGTAACACAAGGGGCCGCGGTACAAGAATTTATGGGTTGGAATAGTGACATTCTCACCATGCTAACGATGGCAAGACTAGACAGCACATATCCATTGTACACGGCACTCAGATCAAACTTCTCCATTAGGATCATTGGAAGCATACTCTGGAATATCGCATTGGGCAACCCGGACACCATGGTAACGAGGAGGAAGAACAGCGCCCCCGGCGTCTGCGTCACCAGAGTGATGTACTTCTCCAGACTGAAGACGCCGCTTTTTGACTTCTCTGCAAAGAAAAATATCAAATATAACTGATAACGCAGCCTTTTCCTTAAAAAAGACCAATTACTTTCCTCATACATTTCAGTTTCAAAATTGAGTCTTGTTATTTTTAAGCTCAACTGTCTTAACCCTCCTGCTGTTTGAACAGTCACAGACAGTCAAAAAAATCAATCCTCTTCCCCTGCCATGCCTTTTACACAGGCTAGTCACCAACAGTCAGACCATATTTCTAGCATGTGACTGGTCAAATTCAGACAAAAGCTTATCAATCACCTACAGTCAAAGCATAGCTGTATCAAGTTACATTTCAGTCGCAGCCAGTCAATCCTGCTTTATGTGGGCTGGGACTGTTCACTTGACTGATTTTTACTGAAAGGACAACTTTGCACAGAATGTATGTGTGCGTAGGAGGGCTAATGGAATTCTTGAAAGTGAAAAAAAAAAACCGAAAGGTTGTTTAATAATAATTTGAATAATTTGGAAAGCTAATCATCCTTACTGGCAGCTGGGATGCTGAATTGCAAAGGACGCGGCTACATCTTGGTCGGGCCGCTGGCACGTAAAGGCCCATACATTGACCCATGTATGACCACGGAGCACAGCCTGAGTTCGAAAGTGTTTGATTTTTCCGGAGGGAGGAAAACCAGAGGGCCCGGAGAAAAACCTTCGTGGCACAGCAAAAACCAACGCACAACTCTACTCATCACATGTGATTCACGGCCGGGCCAGGATCCGCGGCCAGGATTCTAACCCTGGTCACCTTGGTGAGGGGCGAGGGCTTTACGCACAAGCCACCCATGCCACCCATGGGTGGCTTGTTTGCTACCCCTTCAAGAAATTCTTCATAGTTTCAAATGTAACTGAATAAAATGTGATGAGACAGGGAGGTCTGCTCTGCGCAGTTATAGACCGTCTGCCTAGATGTGGCTGAGGTCACCCTAAACTGTGTGCTGGGTAGACAATGTGACGAAGTGGAGTGGCAGAAGTGTGGAAGAGCCGAGAATAGCGGTGATTGAAAGAGAACAGGTGATGGCGGCGACCCAAGGGATACGCCGAGGACGAGGCAGTGGCGGACTCAAGTCTATGCCGAATTATGACGATGAAGAATAAAAGTTTTTAATTCAAACTAAAACCATCTTGATTGAATGTGATTTTTTTTTTTCAAAAACATGCAATCAAGACTTGGATTAAAACTGTCTGGTGTAAAATTCCCGGATTTTTTTGGCCGGTCTGAGAGCGCCAGCCTAGTGGATAATCTCACTAACTGACTGACTGACTGACTGACTGTCACATGTGAGCCGGGCAGTGCGCTTGTAAAGGATTCCCCCAACATACTGATGAATGAGCTAAATATGCCACTGTGTAAACCAGATGAATGAAAAGACTTTCAGTGAAACGCCATTCTGAATTAACTGACTGTGCACTCGGGGGCCAGCAGAGCCTTGACCTGTCTTGTTTTACTGACCTTCTGTAATTGTTTTGCGTACGGTGCCGGTTACTGGCTCCAGGCACACAAAATATCACTGCACTAGTATACATTCTGTGCAAAGTTATCCTTTCAGTAAAAATCAGTCAAGTTAACAGTCCCAGCCCTTATAAAGCAGGATTGACTGGCTGTGACTGTTTATGTAACTTGATACAGCTATGCTTTGACTGCAGGTGATTGATAAGCTTTTGTCTGAATTTGACTAGTCACAGTGATTGCTGGAAATATGATCTGACTGTTGGTGACTAGCCTGTGTAAAAGGCATGACAGGGGAAGAGGATTGATTTTTTTGACTGTCTGTGACTGGTCAAATAGCAGCAGGGTTAAGACAGTCAATGCGCGTAGACTGGTTCCCAGACCAAAATGATGCTGACCACTGATGTTCAATTACTGACTTTGCGAATACGTTTTCAATTTTGGGAGTATTTTGAATCGCTAGCGAATTCTATGCGAGCACTCTGATTGGTTCAGATTCCAGAACGTATTCTAGGCCGCCACGGAAGATCGTTGTCACTACTTCGAGGGTTTGTACTTTGTGTTGTGTAACATTAAAAAATTCCTTATAGGGCATGCATGACTCAAATATATCAAGTATATCACAATGATACATTTTATTTCTATACACAATTGACCAAGCTAAGTGAATTGGTCGTTAAAACGTCGCCCGATCTGCAAACATGTCCCTGACGTACCGAAAAGAAATCCCCATGTAACGGAATGAATGACTCCTCATTTGCATAGCGGTGCGCGATTGGATATCACCGCAAAAATGCACTGCATATGTATTGGGCTGCTTGCATACATGAATAATGGTGCAAGAACGCAATCGTCAAGTCGTTAGATTTGTCACAACCCGGCCAATTACGTACTAGTCTTATACCAGCCGCACCGATTGGAGTTCGACTGAAGTTCACGGACAAAATACGACTATCTAACGACTTGTCATCAAGTCTACTGACCTTCTTGTATTTTAGTGGTGGCCACTTTTTTGGTCTGTACAGGAATGAAGAGCTGCACCAGCAACACAGAGAGAAGAGAGCCCATGCATGATACGAGGGCTGCATGCTGCTCGCTACAACAACAACGAGAAACAGATATGAAACACATTGATTGAACTCCCTAACGTGTTGAAAATGTTATTGATCCGGTTGCCTATAACTGGATCAACGATAAAACAAATACCAATGCAAATGATCAACCTGCAGTGGCCTAAGGGGCTTCAACTTCACAACCAATCAGTGAATAGGAACGGAGTCCCATGACCAACTAAGGGGTGCTTTCCCTCCACTTAGTCTGGTTCCCAGACCAAATGGTTCTGCCTTTGTCTGATGAATCTTAGGTCAGGCACCCGCCACGGCATGTGACCAAAACGGGAGGAATTCTTCCTGTTTCTGTAAATGTCCAAAGTTTGCTGAATGAATTTCGTCGACACTCGGATAGCGCCCGGGTATATTTCTGGGTATAAAATAAGTTCTATTTACCTGCCATGCTCATAACAAATTTATAAAATGAGCTGATAATTGATGTTCATTGCTTGTATTTAAAAAACTGAAAATTCAATGACTTTGTGCATCAAGCATGCACTCAGATCGTACGAGGGGCGAGCTTTGCTGCATCTGTTCTATTGGAATCTGACGACGGTTAAGCTAGGGGTATTCCAAAACACAGTGTCGTCTCCCCTTCGACTTCACATGCTATTTGGGTCCCTAACTTTGCAGATTGCAGCTCAACATTAGTCAAAATTTCTTAAAGAAATATCCAACTGTATGATTTACATGTAAGAAGCAAGTTTTTTTTTTAAATTTCATCAGAACATTAAAAGCTTTTAATGTTAAAGCAAACTGAAAATGAATCCGAGCTTTGAAAAAAAGCCATCATGTTTATTTTTAGCACGGTGGCAGCTACCTGAACTACGACATAGACATCCGGGCGTCAGTGCACTGTCAGGTCAGGGAACCAGACCACACTCCACTGATCCGTGGACAACAATTAAACTGAGCCGCTAGGAGAGTCTGATTTCAGCCTCCCCCGTGACATAATGATAAGCCTTTCTCACCTGTAATATTTGGTGACCATACCGCCAATCAGAGGACCGACGATCATGCCCAGACCATAGGACAGTCCCAATCTCCCCAAAGCCTCGGCTCTCTGCGTGTCATCCGTCAGATCAGTTATCACCATTTGGGTACCTTAAAACCCAAAAAAAATGATCACAAGTTCTGTTAATCCCTTGTCCTCTTATATCAGCCTTGTGCTTTAAAGCTGTTTCTGAAAGTCTTAGTTCCATGGGCGTCCAGAGGGGGGGGGGGGGGGGGGGGAGGGGGGAGGGGGGCGGCAAGGGGGGCTCTTGCCCCCCCCCCCTCCCTCCCCCCCCCCCCTCAAAATAGAAAAAAAAAGAGGAGAGAAAAAGGACAAAGAGGTGCGAAGCCATATTGCTGTTAAATTTGATGGGGGGTAGGCAAATGCTCTCCTGCTCAAGCACGGAAAAATTATAAATTGAGGATATTGCAAAATTTAAGAAATTTTGGGGAAAATTTTGCTTTGCCCCCCCCCCTCGGAAAAAATCCTGGCGAAGCCCATGCTTAGCTCAAAGGCAAAAATGACACATAAATGATGACAATAACTTTTTTTTCTCAGCTCGAGAAGTGGCGATGATCTGCGTCCAAAAACCCAAATCTATCAGATACTGATTTTGATATTCTAATAATAATAATAATGCGGTGTTTTTATATAGCGCTTTATACTCAAGGTCTCAAAGCGTTTCACAATTATTTCCCCTTGTTTATCAGGCCGTGAGACCAGTTTCTGCAGCAGCTCGATATCATCGCACTCTGGTCTCTGCCTAGCACAGATACCCATTTATACTCCTGGATGGAGAGAGGCAATTGTGGTAAAGTGTCTTGCCCAAGAACGCAAGCCCCATGCTATGCGGTTCGAACCCAGGTACCATGATACGAGTCGAGCACCGTAACCACTGGATCACAGTGATCCATGCTGTCGTCCATGTTCTGCTCAGCACTTCAAACTGGCACTCAACTGTAGACATGTTCTATCTACAAACCCATCTTCTTCCACACATCTTAAATCCAACAAAATCCTGCAAATCCTGACATCAGATTCTGCAAGATTTGTGCTGGTTACAACTAGGCCCTAAATTATCAAATTCATTGAGCGAGAAATACCATGATTAGCGCTGAGAAACAACGCAGGCACTCGGGACAAGAACACAAATGCTCCAGTTGTCGCCACGCCCAGAAGACCGTACATGGACGCCGCCATAGCGTAAGCCAACGTCAGCGCGGCACGCCCACCGTAGAGGTCCCCAAAACGCCCATATATGGGCGTGCCGACCAGCTGAATGAAGTTGTAGAATGTCTGGAGGTAACCGTAGACCGCCATGTCCATGCCTAGTTTCTTTGTCAGGTACTGTGCGAGGAAACACAAAAACATTTTAGTTTGGTTACTGAACCTAAACAATAAGTATAGACCTTTATCATGCCGCCACCATTTCAGTCATGTTCCCTGTATCCACTAACAGTACTGAATGATAATACTTTTGGGTGCAATAGGGAACCAGACTATTTTTCCTTCCAGCCTCGCTTTGGTTACATTGATTTGAATGGGAAAAAAATCAAGATGGCCGCAACATGGTAATGGTCTATAGTGTGGAAAACGCATTCCTAAAGTTTAGTTCCTATATCGCCCAAAACTGCCCTGCCTATTACTCCCTGTACCGCCCAAAACCACTCAAGCGTTCTATAGTTTTATGGATTCATCAGGAAATAAATACAATATAATACAATGGTAGTACAAGATGCTAATGGGTAAACAGCTTTTGCTTTTAACAATAAGGTTCTGGATAGGATAATTTAGCCTTTTAGAGCATGCAGAAGAACAGGGCTCTTCCATTATTGAACTGCCAAGCTCTTTAGTGTGGGAATGCTGGCAGACCTCCTAACTAATGTTGTGCAAACCGTCCCGAATCCCAAACCAAAACCAACTTTGGGTCGGGTCGGGTCCACTTTGCCATCTTTTTAGTCGGGTCGGGTAGGTTTTGAGTTTGCCTTTGCGATTTTCGAGTCAGGTCGGGTCGGTTAAGCCATCTTGTGAACAACCTGAAATAAAGCGAAATGAACCCCAAAAATTGAAACAGTTTGGAAATTCTCGCGGAGCGATATATTACAGAGTTACTGTGTCCTGTACAACCAATGTCAACCCACCGCACAAATGTGCATGTGGTTTACGGTCTAGGACGCACAGTCTATAAAGTGTAGGCCCACCAGGAGGTAGGCCTACAAGTACATGTAACGTTATGGATCTTCACCGTACCGTACAGTATGATTCTTTACCGAGAGACGACGATTTTCACGCGACGCAGATACATGTAAGTTCAGGCACAAAAAGTGTACACAGTAAGTTGCCCAAGCCAGATAATCTGGGTTTTTGGGGTCGGTTCGGTTTTTGCTTGATATTTTTGGGTTGGGTCGGGTTGGATTTGGGGAGTTCAGTTCGGTTTTGGACTTGCCGTGCGGATTCAGTTTATTATGTTTTGGATTGGTATGGCCTGGTTAACCCGACCTGACACACAACATTACTCAGTTCTTGTCACTGCTGTCATTTGTGGCTCTTGGTCAGGGGAGCTAGTCAGAGGCTCCTCATGATTTTTGTTTTTAAAGTGAGAATAATGTTATAGCAGCTTCCATGAAATAGTCCGAAATTTCGGGCTCATGAGGCGTCGGACTTAAGAGGCATACATTCCGCCTCATAGATCATAGGTCTGAGGCCTCATAAGTCCGACGCCCACTGATCTCTATATAAAGACTGGATAGCGGATATGCAAACAACATTCACACAGTAGACTTTGCATATTGACCAATTCGCCCCCGGTCTCACGAAGATGGCCGCATATAGCACGAACGTTCTACGCGTAAATACGCGCGCGTTGTATCAACAGTTGACGCGCATTTTGGTCACGTACACATATTATGATGTTCTAAAAGGGACACATTTCCGTAGTGATTATTATTTCAAAACGCCGAAAAAGTGGTATTTGCGGCATTTTAGTAACCACTACGTTAGAAAAATTGTAGTTAACCTTGGTCAGTGGTGGTGGTCAAAATATAAGTCAAGTGAACCGCGACGTTACAAAAGAAATCGTGCTGTCTATAAAAACGGCAACTTGTCTTTTGTAGATCACCAGCCGGTCTCACCAATATGGCGTCAAATTCGTTCATTGTGCGGCTCTTTATTAGCTATCCAGTCTTTATATAGAGATCAGTGCCGACGCCTCATAAGTCCGACAATGGACAAACGCTGTTTCAGAATTATGAGGCGTCGGAGCTGTGAGGCATCAGACTTATGCGGCGTCGGACTTATGAGGCGGAATAAATAAATTGTATGTCTCATAAGTCCAAAGCCTCATAAGTCCGAAATTTCAGAATAGGCGTCAGACCTATGAGGCGTTGGACTTACATACGAGCGGAACCCCTCTGTACATGTATGTACTGTATGTTGATCATTCAGGTTTTCAAGACAGAATTTCTTAAAAATGGGTTAGTTAGAGGGGCAGGAGGGTTACAAACTATTGAGAGCAATTCTTACAGGCAGGACACCCGTCTGCAGCCAGAAACACGCAGCATAGAGGAAGATGTTGAAGTGCAGTACTCTCTTAGCAACCCCCCAGGATGGTGAAGACAAATTATGATCTCGTTTAGTCTCATCGTCACCGTTCAACAATTCACTGGGCGGTGCCATCACAGTAACTTCTGGAGACGAGCCTGACTCCTTGTCCTGTTTCCAATCTTTATCCTCTTGATTCTGATGATTCCCGTTTGTGTCTCTTCGGTGATTGGTCGTGTCCTCCATGTCTTCGGTGGGCTCTTGTCTGGAAGAGCTAGTTCTCAGCCGGGATTGGCCGGCTGGTTCTGTCGCCGTTTGTCGGTTGGAGCGGAGCTTCATGTCTCAACTTCAAGCATTGAATCTGTGTATCCTGTAATTTGGGATCATGAGAAAAGAACCGACATTTTTTGCCATGCTGCCTTCAAAATCAATGTTATTATTGTTATAATCTGTCACATGTCCTAACAAACAGAAATGTAACCAATAATGGGCTCTTCTTAACAAATTGAACAAGTTTGAGAGAAGTGATCCCACACAGGCAATTCTCACCATTTGGTGACTGTGTGTTTAAAGCTAGAGTCCATCATTTGCAGCCATCCGAAAAGTAACTGGCGTAATTATTGTTGAAAAACAAACTTGGTCGAAAGATAGTAAGGGAACTAAACTCCCTGTGAAATTATTCTTTCTGGGAAGCTGTCATTTTGAAGTAATCAACGAAAGAAGGCATTTCCAACGGTGATTCTTAAGAAGCACCGTACGAAAATTTAAATTAGTAGTTTGTTTTGTTATTCAGCGCAGCGCGCACAAGTATTGGAACGACGCACACGCACGCGCGGTTGTTATAATTCGTCGGATCAGTGCGCGACGTCGCGTATAGCTGCAATTCAAAACAATTGAAAACATGATTCAGTAACTTTTGATTTGAAATTGAGATCCTAGAATGCTGTTTTTCTCGGAATGTACAGCTGAAGCTTAGCTGAAACTTCATCAGGTTAGTTGTTCAGTACCCTTCATTAGATTTTGAGCACTTTTGTTGCTTCAAACGAACAAAATGCACAAATTACAAATGATGGACTATACCTTTAAACATGGATATAAACATGACAATTTAATTTTGCAGTGTGTCATGTGTGTCCAAATGAAATCTTCAATTCAATGTCCTTGATTCCTTTTTGATATAGTCCCCATGTGTATGCATGTTGTCAGCTTGAACATGATAAAAATGAAATTCAAAATCAAACTGTCAACATACTATTTTACTAGTATTTTATTAGGTCTAACCATGGTTAGTTCTACCTCCATGGTCTAACAGTAACATCCTCATAATAAATAAATATTAATATAAAAAGACATACAATCATGACAGTTCAATGTAGCTCAAATCAATTTTTGCACAGTCACGTCATACAATACACAGTGCCTTCGCATTAGTTGTATTAAAATTAGCATTTACTAGCAGTTAGTCTTACCCTAGCCCCATAAATGTGGCCTATTTACTGGACTGCCTCCGTAAACATAGGCCACACATCCACATGTACAAAAACGTGTCGACTTTGCCAAATTTTGATTTTCACATTTAGGCTTACTTTGTAGGTTTTTTTTGCTTTAGAAGCATTCTCACCCTCTATATAGGCTAATCGGAAAGTGCTGCCTTTTTCAGATGTCCATGTTTCGTGAAATTTCCAGATACATTTGGACACGTTTGCGTATCAAAATTTCAACATGAAATTTCACAAAAATTAGACATCTGAAAAAGGCAGCACTTTCTGATTAGCCTATAATAGAGGGTAAGAATGCTTCTAAAGCAAAAAAAACCTACAAAGTAAGCCTAAATGTGAAAATCAAAATTTGGCAAAGTCGACACGTTTTTGTACATGTGGATGTGTGGCCTATGTTTACGGAGGCAGTCCAGTAAATAGGCCACATTTATGGGGCTAGTCTTACCAATACCTAGCCGCAGATAATTATAGGCTGAAAGTGAAAATGTTTGGTTCAACAACGAAGCTGAGCTAGCTGTTGACTCGATACGCATGACTGACTTCAGATCAGACTATGTAGCTAGCTGGAACTTTTTGCAACGCGTACTTACGTACGAGTACAAAGTACATGTACTTCAAGTGACGTGTACGCGTGTACGCGGACCGGATAAGGATGTACATGTATTATTCGTGCGTGCGTGTATCGGATTTATCGGGAAACTATTTCTTAAAATAGGGGTGTCAATTTCGAGAGGTCGTTTCAAAGCAAGCATATAAACAAATATCTGTGTCTATAAATGTATCACGTTTTGTTGTAAAACAGAAATTAAAGATAAATTTGCCGAGAATAACATAAAATTACCTTGCTATTCATCCAAAATGTAACCTTTTTTTTTAAAACCTAGACAAACAATAAACTACATAATATACTGGTGTGGCCAATATATAAATAATTCATTAGGCAGGCAATTAACTGGTAACCAGAAGTCCATGCAGGTTTTATTCACGTGTGATGCATCCTGGGGTCAGACTATTTATAATTGATTGGTTTTGTTTACTTAAAACCATCCAATCTAAAACGGCAAAGAAATATTTTTTACTCACAAATCTCTGATAATTTTCAACAATTTAAGCAATGTGAAGGTTGAAATTATATTTCTAACAAATTCGCTTTCGATGAAACAATTGCACGACTGAATAACAGCGGCTTCTTTCGTCTTGCAAAAAAGGGGAAACACATGTCACGTGACCACCTTGACAACGGCATAAGCAAAACACCTGCTTTGCTATTCTAATTCTTCATCGATGGCGAAAAGGAAAGCGAACCGAATGGGTCGCTGAAAAAATATGAGGAAAGAGTGATTCCATACCATTTATAAAACCAGAGTTTTCATCTAAAGAAGCACACATCTTGAAGACCAAGATTCAAAATGTCACACGTCGATTCTGGGTAAGTTTTAAGAGGGAAATTGGAATGATTTTGGACGATCAATTGTTGGCATGTTTGTGATGCATTGCATTTTTATGTGTATACATTGTATACATTGTAATGCAAATGTCAGTACATGTACATTGTTCATGTTTGTGATGCATTGCATTTTTATGTGTGAAGTTTTTAACCCTAATTGTTTTTGGCAGTGGATATTTAGCCGGCACACCGCACAGCTTTCTTTTATGTTTAATTAAGGCAGTGGATATATTTTGCCGGAGACGGCAAACCTTCAGTAAACGTTAGTTTGCCGGATATGCACTGAAATTTAAATGCGCAGTTACTGTTTTTTTGTACTTAAACATTTTCCGGTGACAAATTTTAGTCTGGCTCCATGTCAATATTATCGTTGTATTTTTGTATTTACAAGATGGGAATCAGACATTTTATAATTTCAGACTTTATTTCCCTTTAAAAAAAATCATCCAGAGCCACAAATCTGAAAAAGAAAAAGTAATACTCTGCAATAAAATGTTTTGAGACATTTTAAAATAATAAAAGAAGAATATTCTTATTTATTTGGGGATGGGAAAAAAAAACCCTTAAAATTGTGGCGGGGATCAGGATTCGAACTCGGGACATTCAACTCACTAGAGCCATTGCTTAACCACTGCACCGACTGTGCTACACAACTTTGATGGGAATTTAATACATGTTATAATTCAGCCCTATCTTAAAGAGTACAGCGCCCTCTGTTGATGTGGATTGCTGCCGGCAAACCTTTAGTAAACGTTAGTTTGCCGGCGTTACCTCCGGCAAAATATCCACTACCTTTAATTAAACGATTATAATATTTATCATGTAATAATGAGCTGGCACAGCACTGAACATGCGCAGTGACCGTTTTTTGGGGACTCAAGACATTTTTTCCGTGACAAATCTTACTGCGCCACGCTACCAACATTGTCGTTGTGACTTCACATTCACGAGAATGGAATCAGGCCAGGTTGGCCGATTTCAATCACATTGATTTAAATCACTGATTCAAATCGCGATTCAAATCAAATGATTTTTTTTTTTAAATCACTGATTAAAATAACTTTTTTTTGTAAAAGTCATATTTTTGGCAAAATAAATTGATTGAGGGCTACAATCATTAAAATCAACTGATTCCACTTACATTTTACAAAGTGTAAGACGTTAACTCATTCAAACACCTAAACTTATACATGTACATGTCTGAAATTCATGTATTTCAAGTATACATATATTGTTTTATGATCAATAAATAATTGGCACAATAAAAGAATGGTATTTGAATAGAATTAGGTCAATTAAAAAAAATTCCAGTTGACATCGTCCCCGCCCACTTACTTTTTTGAGGCTGCATCAAATTTTTTTATTTTTTATTTCAGGCGTAACATTTTTTTAAAGATGTTTTAGTTCAGATTCTTCTAATAATACTAATTCTAATGTTCAGTGAAAGGTTTTGTGGTCATCAACCATCAACTACATTTACATTTAAATTTATTTTATTTTTGTTACAACAATTACAAACAATAACATTAAATACTCAGAAATACAAAAGAATATTCTATTCGCTGGATCACCTAAAAGAAACATGGTTTCTGTCGAGGGGCTCTCTAACTGATTAAATGTGACACACTAAAACAATGTTAATAAATTATGGCCTACAGTAGCATGTATTTAACTTTTTTAATTTCTTTTATGATGATTGACTGTTACCTTTTGTGCTTTTTTCTTGTGTTGTTTGTCTTTCTTCGTGTTCATGTAACCATGGTAACCGGTAATATCTGTGCTGGATGCAATGTTGGCCCAGTATTTCAAATGCCATGAATATTTTTTACAAGTATATTAATTTTATGGGGCCTAATACCAGATTTATTTTTACACTAAATAGGCCTACAGGTTTTAGAGGTGATAAAGTAAAGAGTATGGTTATCTCTACGACCTGCATGCACATATTTGGAAAAGAACGTGTTTTAGCCACTCATTGGTAATTTGTTTATTTACAACATGTCCATGTAGTTTTATGGCCAAAAAACAACAAATTGTTCTGCTTCTGGTTACTCTACCTACACATGTACCCTATTTTGACAGCCCCTACCCTAATTTTTTTGGGGGGAAAATGAGGGAAAACAAACCCGAAAATCATCAGTTAGGCTACTCCCTTTGGAAAGATTTTCCCATGCATGTATCTGGCCATCACTTGTCACCCTGTGCACAAAACTATGTGAGACTGGTCTGACAATTTCTAAGTGTTTACTCAGTAAATAGGCCTACTTCAATATTTCCCTGCTAAATTCAACTTTTTAGGACATATTATCACCTTCTGATGGCTGATAGGTCACTGAAGGGAAATATTAGTGATGGCCAGATATGGGAATCTTAATTTCTGTGCCTTTTACCCTCGATTGACTATGCAGACACCTCCATATGATGGTGCAAAAAATTAATTGCCAAAAAGAAATTCCCCTAGCTACCTACATGTGTACCTATTTTCAAATGCCATGTAAATCGGAAGCATATTTTTTGGGGGCCTAAATGGTGCACATAAATTCTCAATAAACATGATAAATAGTTTGTAAACATGTACAGTAAGTAGGATTAATGAGGAATTCATGTGCTTGAAAAAAAAGGCACGCATTAATTCATTATGTTTATCACATTATTTTGAACTGTTTACATACATAGTATACATTTGTACATTGTACATCTATATGGGCAATTCCTGTGACCATGTCGACCATTTAGGTACATGTAGGGCCTATTATGTTCTTGACAGGGATTTTTAAGAGCTCAGTGGATAAACCTGAAAAATTGCTTTTCAAATCTTATCATCTAGAAATGGTCAACATGGTCAAGGAGATTACAGACTAAGTGTTCCAGATCATTTCTCTAAATCATAAAACGTGATTAAATTCCATCATGGTTATAATTGGCTCTGACATGGACAATTCACTTCCATTCACAATGCTGGAATATGTATGTTTACAAATTACAATGTACATGTACATGAAGGATTAGGTACACGTGTGCTTGAAAAAAAGGGTACATGTACATTGTAGCATTCAGCTTGTTCATCAATGTGTTAATTTTTAACTGTTTACGTTGTGTACATGCTGCAGAATTGCTCTTGTTTTTCTTTTCCATGTTTGCAACATCAGGCACATACATGTACATGTACATTTCACTTATTTCATACAAGCTGTTCTTACCTTCAGTTTGTTCTGGTAGTGCATCTTGATTGTTTCCCCCTAGTATCATGCTGTAGACCTAGTAATAGTATTATGTTGCTGTAACCATGTAGTACAGCTGTAGCACACACCACTTTCAATCTTGTTGAATCCAAATATGACATCAAAATAGTCTCAAACATGTCAAAGAGGATGAGTTCAAAATATATGTATTTGCCTATATTCACTAGCTGTGGTCATGGTAGTACTGTGCAGCAAGAGCAAACCATCTGTAATGATTTTTGTATCATTATCATATCTTGCCAATCCATAGTACTTGACAATAAATAGAATATTTACAATCGATATTACATAAATTTACATACAGTACGGTACCAACACCTCAGCATACATGCAGATTACAAGTTCTGTATTTTCCATGTTATCATGGTTATCCGCAATTTTTTTTTTTTTCGCAACTACTTCAATTGGGTTATAATTAATTAAAAAAGGGTGGAAATTTTTTGAAAAATATTAATAATGGAGAAATATATCGATGATTGTATCCGTGTATTAATAATTATTCACAACCTAACAAGCTACTCGTATGCATGTATTCATTAATTCATTGTAAAAATGCAAGATAGAAAAACTATATTTTAATGTCAAAAAGAAATTGCAATGTAAGCTGGTTTTATATCCATGTAAACTGTACATTTACTTTTTTTGCCCAGTTTTATACTGAAATGTATCAATAGTAATTCTTACCTCATTCTGTGAGTCTGTGTGTCCGCAACATTTGTGAGAATAAGCCAGTGTGAGTTAAATTATTGGAAAGCACGTATACGTGTACAAATGTACATGAGTTTACAGTAATGAAATGCAACCCCTGTGATACTACTAGTAGACCTATACATGTATACAATTGTGAGGGTTTTAATACAGTCAGTAAAACCAATTAAGTATTAATGGCATTTATACCAGCAGATTTCTAACCCTTCAATTTAAGCCTTGTATCGCTATAATTACAATGTCAGATACAGGTATACTTGTACAGATGGGGCAATGTTCTAAATGGAGAACTATAGATTAGGAACAGATCTAGAATGTTCTAAATGGAGAACTATAGATTAGGAACAGATGTGATCTGCCTACATATTACATAGTAGGCTATTTACATACATGCATGATTTTGATAAAAAAAATGAACATTGATCTGTTTTGATCATAACAAAACTGGTACAGTGTACGTGTACCGTACATATAGCTAGGTACATGTACAAATTAATATACTGAAATAGGTGGAATTTTTTAGACATGTATTTTGAATTTCAGACATTTCAATTGAAGGGGCATTTAAGGGCCTAAGGTACAATTTTTGTTCGTTCTAAAACAAAGAAATGTAAGATATTTTGCCATAAATGTATTCTTTAAATATCCTTATTATCTAGTTGGAATCTCTTGGGAATCGAGGGGCCTTTTTAGTGATTATTTTCTAACATGATTGAATACAATGTATGCCACATTATATGTCAGACCCTAGCTGTCCATTTGTAGTCTTTCACCATACATGTACATTGTGTTCACTTGTACACATATGCCAGCTGAACATTCATTGCCATATATTTCTTTAAAAACAAAAATTGGATTCATTATAAATGGACTTCTAAAGTTTCTGAAAAGCCAGAGGCCTTCTGTTGCATTCGTGATGTACGTTAATGAGGCTCGTGCCTGTTAATGATGTGACGTACGTCAAAAACTCATCAGAGTAATAATTCACGTGCCAGCCATTAGCTCCATTCTCATCATCAGTTCATCCTTGATGTTCATCAGACATGTAGGAAGTTAATCCTTTTGCTCTGAGAATACACCGAAGCTGCAGGCCGGCCTGTTCCCAAAATGATTTGAAGATTAATTGATGCACATTTGTATACGAATGCATTTTGTACCAGTATATCTGTATCTCAGTCACCTATTGGCTACTGGTCAACAGAGTTTCAACCTTATTGTGTGTGGAGGTTTTGATGGGGTTGAAGAAAGTTGGTTGATGTCCGGCTGAGCATTGAACCCTACGCCCACTTCAGTCCTTCATCCATCTCCAACAGATCTGGCCGGCCCAGTGATTCTCTTTCTGGGACCTTAATTGCATTTGAAACAACTCTTTTCTCCATTTGACATGTTCGAGAAGTCTTCAGATGCTCCCGTGTGTATTTAAATTGAACTTCCAAATAAGCACTCTAATCCAGTAAATCTTCCAGCCCTCTTTGTGAGTGACGTACTATGTTCACATTTGTATGCTGCAGCTCTACATGTGTGTAGCTACATGTACTTCAATATTTTTGCATCCAACTGACCGACCAGGACTTTTTGAGATATCCAGGCGTCTCAGTAATTTTTTGACAAGTGTGTGATAAGCAGACATCCAAATTGTTCAAAAGACAGCTCTTATTCGACTTTGGTGTTTTTCTCTTCGTCGAGCCAAGATGTGGGTTTCCCCATGCAGCATTGCTTCCTCTCGTAACCCGTATGGCATCACGCCTCCCCCGCCCTGCAGCAGGTGCGTCTATCACTGCCGAAGGATGGATTGCAGGCGAGGAGCCTGTCATGGAGAGAAAAAACCACAGCCAGAGATGAAATCTTGTTTGGAGATCAAGTACAGGAAGCAAGAAGAATTGTGGGATGCTAGGTTTTGTTGTTATGAGAAAAAGTTTCAAGGGTATTATTGTATTTTTATTTACTCTTAAATTGTACAAATGCTTAATGCTGACTCAGCAGTTTTCAGTTAGGCCAAAAAACTTAATAAATTTGCTTCCGGTTACCCTACCTACCCTATTTTGATAGCCCCTACCCCAATTTTGTTTGGAAAAAAATAAGGGGGAAAAACCCGAAAACCATCAGTTACTACCTTTTACCCTACACGTAGACACCTCCATATGATCGTACACAAAACAAATTGCCAAAAAAAAAAAATTCTACATACCAGTACATACATTGTACCTAACCTATTTTCAAATGCCATGTTATCAGAAGCAGAATTTATTTTTAGGCCTTATCATCAGATCACAATGTACGTAATGTAAATAGCATTTTTCAAAGAAATTGACTTTTGGTATTTTGAACTCCAAACTTTATGACTAAATATTGTTTAAGACTCTTTTTATGTACTTCATTCTTTTTACCATATTTTCTCAATGTTGTCAGGAAGTTGAACTTTATATTGGTTAAATTGCTTGTACCATGTGTACAATGTATCTTTTTTTTCCAACAGAAAAACGTTAAGAAATATCTCCACTGTTATTCAGAATTCTCATAAGTCTTGTTTATTCATAGTTTGAAACCAAACATTTCAGTAACATATCCGCTCCGTTCACAAGTACCCCCTCACCGGCAAAGGAAGTACAGTTAGGGGTGCGCGGCCACTGCGTGTACATACACGCGCGTCACACACAAGGAACGGTGCACGTCAACCAGCGAAATGTACCGCCCATGGGACGTCGTTGCTAGGTAAAAGGGCGCCCTCTTTTGGTAGCGCACGGAGCTCATAGCTTGCTGCTTGATACTCCCATGTATACTCTGCTTCAAGAGTGAGTACGTGTGCTACATTTAGCACAAATATACAAACTAAGAAAGTTTTCATCAAATCTGAGTCAGTAATTGAGACCCTTCTAAACCTTAAGTTTGTGTCTGTTTTTTCCACAGCCCACTGTCGGCCTACAACAGCCTCCAGGACAAGCACCTGATTGGCTACTTCAACAATACCCGCATGCGTCGCCACCTCCGACGCTCGGGCCTCATCACGCGCGGCGGCGAGATCGTCACCGAGAACACCTTCCGGCTCAACATGGCGCGCCGGGAACACCAGAAGCATGTGCGGGACCTGATGGCGCAGGCCATCGTGCACAAGGCGCTGGATATGGAGCGTCATCGGCAGGCGGAAATCAAGAGGAAACTAGAGGAGATTGGCAAGGTGGAACTTGTCCAAAGAGTCAGGGTAAGATATCCGAACCCATCTGTCACGTACGAGCCAATATGGCACATCAGGCCGGAATTTATCTCTGTTTTCCTTCATCAATCCTTGGCATGAAATGACTGAGATATTTTTATATAACCGACACACAGATCCTTGTCATTTGATTGGTGGAACTCACATCACGTGACATTCGTTATTGCTCCCATTCATGCCGCGGCTCAAAAAGTACTATCCGCCCATGGGGAATGGGAAATACTATTCAACAGTTAGGATCATGACGCGGTATTTGTGTGCAAATGCATGCTGGTGTGCGCGTTCAGCGTTGCGCGTATTGTTCAAAAGAGCCAGCGCTACAGCATTGGGTTCAAACGTTTTCGTGAAGGGGTGGTTTTAGAAGAGAGAAATACATTTTCCTCCAGTTGTGTATGGGCAATTCCACACCAAAGTGGACATGACACCAAAAAATTCAAATACATGTGACTTAAACAAATTTGGCATCAAATGAAAGCTAAAAGTCTATATTTTCAAGATTTGAAGTCGGAATTTTATTTTTTATACATTTCGGTACCAAAAAATAGGATTATGTAATAATCCTGTTTTAAGCCTAAAAAATGTGATTAATAGTGATATGAAAGTATTCTACCAATAGACACACAAAAATATGTACTAATGCCATCAGTTTTTGTCATGAGAATGTATTGGTCTTGAAAAACCGACTAAAACTTGTTTTTAGCATTTTGCGTAATTTGTTTCGCTTCAGTGACTTCTAATATTTCAGTCTTCGAAAATGTCCTTCCGTTACCGAAAAAATACATATTTTTAATTTATTTTTAAAACTTGCAGTATGAATGCATTGAAAGTTATTGTGCAAAGCAAGTTTAGGTAGGCCTTCAATATGACATTATAACTGACACTGCTGTACTTCTCGTTTTTTAATTACAATTAATTAAATCACGTCCTTCCGTTACCAAATTGGTAACGGAAGGACGGTAACGGAAGGACAAATCGTATTTTTATCAAATGTTACGACATTTGCGCTCATGTTTGAAAAATGAAAATCACTGCAAATACATGCATGTATAATGAGCATTGAAAGGACATTCATGTGACCCACCTTCACAAAAGCGGGATAAGCAGGGCAAGGTGTTTATTACAAAGGAAGGCACAGGCATGTACAACATGTACAATGTACATGGACATATATGCCGATGTACCAGTACTTGTACATGTATGGAGTTGTTGCAGAAAATCAAATCATAAAGTTGCTGCCATCAGCATTCATGGACAATAGAGAAAGATACGAATTCTGTGAAGCCATTCCAGAAGCAAATTAAGTCAAAAATGAGATGGCAGAAAGTACCGGTACTTTGGGGCACTTTCATTCAATTTACATGTGTAAGACATGTGAGGTGCAATCTTTGACAAATTATGCCCAAGTTAACAATTTCAGTTTGGATGTTTAAAAATTAATTGTTACTACTCTAAATCATTGTAATTTGATTTCAAACATTGATTTTAGAGTTCAATTAAAAGCAACACCTAACTGAAGCCATCAGTTCTACCGGTAGATGTTTTTACCTTAAATGTACATGTAGGCTGGTCGCCCCCCCCCCCCCCCCCCCCCCACCCTTTAGGTAAACCTTTGAACCTACTGGTATTATTATTAAAAGTTGTTGGTGAACATGTAACCAATATACTCAAGAGTTCAAATACTGTGTATTTCAACTTTTAAGGATTGAGGTGATGGGTTTGAAGTCTATTTCTGTAGTAGTCCTGTATTCGTGAATTATGTGTTTTGGGTTGTTTTCGTTTTTCTTTTGTTATCATTAATTAGCAGGCTTTTATCTTTATCTCAATAGTTTCTTGGGTATAATTATTTATGCCAGGTCTGCATATTGTTGATTTCACATTCAGTTACACATTTCAGCAATTTGTTTCACTTGTATAATTAGTGTAAATTCACATTTTGTTCATGCTATAATTGAGTAAACCTTTTGTCCTTCCGTTACCGTCCTTCCGTTACCAAATTATAATCTGCTTAAAACGTTGTAATTATATTACCGAAACACTTAAAGTCAAATGAAAGGCGGTATAGTATAGATAAAGCTTCAGGGATTCCATTTCCTACCTTTAAAATATAATTGCCCCATAAAATTCACAGAGTTTACGCAAAACGCGAGTAAGTTGGAAAACCCTTGTCCGTTTTACCGTCCTTCCGTTACCGACCTCATTAATATTCATAATTCATAAACGGGAGGCATTCATGCCCCCCAAAAGTGTGGGAAATGAAAGTAGCATTATAGCAATACAATTGTGACATTTGTTTACTGTAACTATGAACAGTGTCTGTGATACACACATTTGAAATTTTGTTTAATGAGTGAAAACGTCCTTCCGTTACCGTGGAATTGCCCGTATGGAAAAAAAATTCAAATATATCAAATGACAAGGATCTATATGTCAGTTATATAAAACAAATATTGAGTGGCTTTAAATTGTGAAATGGGAGGAATATTATCGCTCGGTAAAATCTGGACTTTTCCAGTTCACTCGGCTTCGCCTCGTGATAATGGAAAAGTCCAGATTTTACCTTGCGATAATATTCCTCCCATTCCACGCTGAGCCACTCAATATTTGTATACTATTCCCCCTGAATGGGATGCTAGTCCATAGCAGGTTACTGCCTAGTCTTGGCCCAAGACGCTAGTGATCCAGTGGACGGTGCATAGTGCGCCCTCTAATGGCACAACAATTAGACCAGCAGGCCTACTCGCACTAACGTCTTGTCCATTTCGTATCAGCGGTTTACCTTTTTCTTTACTTTCTCCCTAGGCCTTCCTAGGGAACCAATCAGCGATCGAGAAATATTGCATGACGTTTCTAAACATTTGCGACGCAGTGAAACCTCGGCGCGACCAGCAGGCCTACTCGCACTAACGTCTTGTCCATTTCGTATCAGCAGTTTACCTTTTTCTTTATTTTCTCCCTAGGCTTTCCTAGGGAACCAATCAGCGATCAAGAAATATTGCATGACGTTTGTAAACATTTGCGACGCAGTGAAACCTCGGCGCGACCACTGCGGCAAATGGGAACTGCCGTTTTGTTCGAATTGATACAGATGGTCCTATTTACATAAAATGGCCACGCCCCCGTTGCTACGAAATGACCAAGACGTTAGTGAGAGAACGTAAAAAATCAATTATGCAGGGGCGCTACAGAAAATTGCAACTATCGCTCTTGATCACTGACGCCTTGGGCCAAGACTAGTTACTGTCTAGCCAATGCCTGTAACCAGAGAGGCAAGTGGGGGTGAAGTGGCTTGCCCAAGGACACAACATCTAGCCAGCAGCTGGATTCGAACCCCTGACCCTCCAATCATGAGTCACGAACCCAAACTCTAGGCCACACTACCGCACATTTATTTACCATAAACCCTCAGGATCTTGACAGATGCCTCTCCCTTCGTGAGTGCTGTGGGACCTGTAGCTGATATACCACACTTATAACAAACATTATACAACACCTGAATAAATCCCTGTCATCTGATTGGTGGATCATTGATCACATGTTATTGAATTATTCGTCCCAACGCACGGCGCGCGCGCAGCGTACAGTGCAATGGAAGTTCCATTGCACGGTGTCATCGCTGCTGGCAGTGGCGCTGTTTTAAATCGAGATTACTTGAATATGATGGTTAATTAAATATGATGAACTTCCTTGTCAAACTTTCAAACACTTTTTAACCTGAATAAATTGGCTATTAAAAGTCCACCAATCAGATGACAAGGATTTATTCAGGTGTTATATAAAATAAATAATGAATGTTTGGTGACAGATGAAATGTTCCATTCCACTCGGCTTCGCCTCGTGGAATGGAACATTTCATCTGTCACCTCATGAAATTATTCTTACCATTGCTCTCACAAACATTCATTATTTGTATATTATTGCATATTATTTGCGTGTTAAAAAGATTCTGAGATAATCCACGTCTAAATATCTGCTTCGCGAAGAAATTAACTCTCTGTATTGAGTCAAAGAAAGTAGAAATCACTTAAACAGTGCAGTTGTGACTGAGTAAATTCCATGATGGTGTTTAACTAACATGAGTACATGAAGTAATTAGGACTTACTCAAGCAATTAAACAAGTAAGATAACTACATTTCTTTTCCAGAGCACAAGAGGACGTAAAGGTGACGAAGACATCACCCCTTACCTCTCCCCGAGAGCTCCTTCAGGACGTCCCAAGTCTGCCAAGCAAGAACGGCCTCGCTCGGTGGTGTCTGGTCATCGTCCATCCACGGCCCCATCTAAACACACTGGAGCTACCAAGAAAAAGGTACAGTCAATATTGCAGTAGTAGTTAACCCTTCTAGAAAAATTGATGGGCTTCTTAAATTTTTTCAATTTATAACTTTTAAAATCTTTAGTTGGAGTATCATGTATGTAATTGTTAGATCCGTGGGGAAGGATGCATATACTCGTTCTAGTTTATTATTTAAAGTATAAAAAGCAAAGTCTGTCAGCAATATGGCCCTTCAGGCCGGAGTTTATCTCCAGTTTCATAAGTGGCATGAAACGATTGAAAATATTAGAATTTCACCCTGGACAAATGCTGGATGGAATAGGTCATCATAGGTTATTGCCCAGCTACTCCTAGGTAGAGAGAGGCAAGTGGGGTAAAGTGGCTTGCCCAAGGACACAACATATGTGCCAGTAGCTGGATTCGAGCCCCTGACCCTCTAATCATAAGTCACGAACCTTAACCATTTGGCCTAACTCCCCCTTTGAAAGGTTCAACCTTAAATGAATGAGCAATCTTTTGTTTTTCAGAGTGCAATATACGTAGACCAAGACGGTTTTCCCGTTCACCGAGAGCAAGCTTGGGGAGGTTCCGATGACGGCATTGATGAAGTCGACTCTCACAATCTGCGGGAGGTAAGGAAAGAAGGAAGACTTACCACACATCATTATCTCTAAAAAGAAACCTTTCTAGGATTCCATTTTTAATGTAGACACAAATTGTTCATATCTGATCGCTAATGAGATTGATGCTAGTGACAGAAACTAAAACTTGAGTGACATCTAGGTATTGTGTGTTTGTTTTTTGGTTTTGTTTTTTGGTGGTGTGCTCTTAACCATGCCTCGCCGTCTGCCGGATATAAGTTGGCTGCTATATTTTGCCTTTTTAAAAAAGCGAAATTTTCGACAAAAATAATCCCTGGTTAAAGGAGTTGATTTGGAGTTGAACTGGGCAAAGGAGTGAATTTGTTTTTGGTTTGTTTGTTGTATTCTTTTTTTTGGGGGGGGGGTAAAAATGTATTAAAAAATAGCGTGTATTGTATCCAGTGCAAAAGAAAAAATCTTGCTCAGCCTACCACAACTTGTGTTCCCTGTTCACGAATATCTCTGTTCGTGCTGTCTTAGTATTGTTTTCCCTGCATTTGAAGTAACAGACAAAATAACAGAAGATCTAGAGAAATAACCAGATTTCAACAGTACTTTGCTTAGAATTTGAGTGTGTTCTCTCACAATTCAGACTGATTTCTTTGTTTTAATCCACTTGTAGCTGGACCCTGATGTCCTGAACAACATCACCCTCAACATGTCGCCCGAGGAGAAGCAGAACAACTCACCTTACAAGGTCGACCTGACCCCACGAGAACCCAGACCCCCTCCTCCCCGTAGCTCCCAGGGCAGTAAGAAGAGCCCCAGGGGCACATCAAGGACCGTGATTACGAGAGACGGACGGCGAGTCAGGCCAAAGTCTAACAAGGTATAGCTAGGGTAACATCAAAGCTATATAACGACAGAATTTAGAATACTCCATTCTCTTGCAAGAAATGCTACACATAGTCAATTCTAATAGTCCATTGCAAGTTCTTTAGTCTCGAATCATAAAGTATTCCTTTATCTTTGATAGGTTTATGATATGACTTGTGATTGACTAACTTAGGCCAAAAAAAAGAATAGTTCTGCTTCCGGTTACCCGACCGACCCTATTTTTAGGCTGCGACCCTAAAAATTTTATCAGCAATTCTAAAAAAAAAAAGAAAAAAAAAATATTGAATAAATAAAAATGAAATCTTGTTGTCTTTCTGTCTTCACAAAATACCTCTCAACAACCCTTTTGCATCAAAAAAATGCTTGTATTATTTGTTTTCTTACTTACATTCGCTTTTTTTTCACTCATCAAGCGATCAATTCACTTCAGGCTATGTTGCATGGTGAGGCATTCACCTCACAAATGTACGTGTACATCCACCGAGATGCGTAAATGTCAGGTGTAATATAGATATTCATATCCTCCTGATTCTTAGCCAGAGTGCTCTGTCCAATTTTGGTTGCTGTTTCTATGTCATGTATAATAATAATAATAATGATAATAATAACTAATTCTTGTATAGTGCCAAATCCGTCAAAATTGACGCTCAAGGCGCTTCACAGAAATACAAATAAACAAGTTTATTCATGTGTGCAGATTATTCAAGTCTGTGATTGGAATCGACATACACGCATATAAGGCCAAGGATGCAGGAATCGTTCCTTATCGTTGTTATTATACCACGCACTTCACGTAACCCTGAAACAGTATGCGGTAGTTAACGCTGGTGGTACGTGCAGTACGCGGTGGCACAGGCAGACCAAAGCTGGCCATCTACCAACTTGAGTTCAAGTCTATTTCAATACCTGCCTTCCAGCTTACTGCCAAAAAAAAAGAAACATGACGTGACGCAAAGATACACGTCAATGAAATATTGTTCAAAACAAAAGTACCAGCAGCTCTCTGAAATACAGCGCATGTAATTATGTCCAAATTATTGTCAACGAGTGTTAGCATTCACCGTGCATATTTGTTTTCACACGTACACTTTCTGAAAGAAAAGAATCTGGGAACTTGCTAAAGAATGCTTTGAAGTTTTGACAGTGAAGCAAAGTTCTTCGTTTTACTCCTTGTGCTGTTTTAGGGTTCACTTTCTTTGCATCGGAAGGAGCCGGCCTACCCGCATCCCGCCCAGCAACAGACCCTGTGTGATGTCACGATCCGTTACCGTGGCAGTAACCTGAAGCTGCAGTATGAGCGGCAGGACAAGCGAGATGAGATCATCATCAACCAGCAGCACTGCGGCGGGGAGAACCTCGTGGTGTTCCACGGACTCGTTGAACCTGGAAGTAAGTTTTGTTTTAATTCCTGTATTTCTTACATTTAACATTCGGATTTGGCCATAAGCCTCGGCCATTAGCATAATAAGCCTTTGCCATAAGCCTTGTCCATAGCGGTGGCTATAACCCGTGGCCATAAGCTGTGGCCATAAGCCTTGGCTATAAGCCATGCCCATAAACGGTTATGGCAGTGGCCATAAACTGTGCTCGCCTTTGGTTTGTATACATTTCTCACATTAAAGGAAATGGTCACCTTAAAAAAATGGTCTGTTGGTAATTTAAGTCTAGATTTGTACCTTGGGTAGACCGTTTTAGTATTTTGCACTTCATTTATTAACCCTATGCCTCCAGGGTATTTTGGCTAGAAACCCTGCCAAATGTAGCAACATGCATGGGCGGCTTGTGCGTTAAAGCGCTGGCCTCTCACCAAGGTGACCACGGTTTGAATCCTGGCCACGGATCGCATGTTAGTAGAGTTGTGCATTGGTTCTCTCCTGTGCCACGTGGGCTTTTCTCCGGGCCCTCCGGTTTTCCTCCCTCCAGAAAAATCAAACACTTTCGATCTCAGGCTGTGCTCCGTGGTCATATATGGGTCGATGTGGCCGGCAGCCATAGGCGCCTTTACGTGCCAGCGGCCCGACCACGTTGTAGCCGCGTCCTTCGCAATTCAGCATACCAGCTGCGATTAAGGATGATTAGCCTCCCAAATTATTATTATTATTTGTCTAAGTGACAAGCCTGCCCAGTGTAACAAGATCCATCAGGTCAAACGTCTCAATGCCAAACTGCCTCAGAGTCTGTGGTCCCCAAACGCAGCAGGATACAACTGAGACATTGTTGAATGGGATTAGCTCTCATTGAAGTCAAGTCACACACTCCTCAAATTAACTTTGACAAAGGCATTCCTTCGTCATTGTTTATCCCACCTCACTTGTAACTGGACTTGTGAAAGGAGTTGTGACGTTTGACCGGACCGACAACATCATAGAGATGCCCACTTAATAATTTGAAATTTCCTTTCTTTCCACTTCAAGCTGATCTCGTCTTCACATCTCGCCGTCATCGTGGTTACCCGTTCAGCTTGACGTTCTTCGTCAACTCCATCCAAGTCCTACGTCTCAGCGCCTGCTGTGAGTACAAGTATGGCCCGGGGGTCATGCTGGGAGGTCGCAAGGGACACTTCAAGTTTGGCAGGGTGGATGGTGGTTCACCTTGTTACAGGTACAGATCTCTTTGGTATTTGCAAGTTTTTGGGAGGTTGTATGGTTTTTAGCAAAAGAATAAAAGCAGGATATTGGGTTCTACACTCAAAAATTGGAGAGCTTTTATACTATAGGGTGAGTTAAAAATAAAATGTCCCTTCGGATAAGTTTTTGTCTCCCACAAAAATGAAAAGGTCACCAGTGTTTTCTCTTCAGCCAACATTGGATCTGGGTATCGACCACATTCAGTAAAAGTGTCACTGATATTCAGCAATGCATGAAAGGGATACAGGCCTTTCCAAAACACTACCAACACACTGTTCAGAATAGGCCTTTTGCTATGAACACAATGGCAACAATGGGCCCAGGACAATGAAGGAAATAAATGGAATAACAGAACAGGTCATCAATCAAATGGAATTACATTTATTGAACTTTTTTTTTTTTTTTTTTTCAATCTAGTTTTATTTCATAACTTCATAATGAAAACATATAAAGTACGTAACTTAATAGATAAACAAAACATAAAAGTAAATGACAAAGATAAGTAACAAAGAAAAATGAAAAGCAGAGAAGTTATAAGGAAGTTGTAAGAAGTCCAAGGACTTATGAAACACTCCCTTTTTAAACCCTCACCATGCCTAGATCGACAAAACCGATCCACATTGTGGGCAGGCATTGTTGAAGTTGAGTCCCCATGTCCTCACAGGTCATCCAGTCACTAGCCAAGGCACAAGCTATTCAAACTGACTGTGAAAAAAAGCAGTCCTGTGTTATTGATCATCCCCTGTTACTTGTGACTGGACTATTAACCAGTTTGCGTCGGAGGACGTGATAACACACACTGGCTGTTTTTATACATGGGCACGGCTGACAGGTTAAAACGTAAAGATTGCCTCGACTCGTCTCAGGGTGACATCTAAAGGTGCTAATTCCCTCGTGCCTTTTGTACACACACACAAAGTCCTTGATGTCTGTGGAGGCGGACCGTGTGTTGATTTTGAATTGGCCGTTGTGCACGGCCCATTGATTGAGCATTTACGCTCCAGTGAACACCTCAGAGTATTGAAACATAATGAGGTTTTGACAAGAAAGACTGTTGAAATGACTCTTGCGAATCAGTATTTGTGGCGTTTGGCTGTATATCAGAAGTTGGCTGGAAAATTTTGCCTTTTGCAAAACCCTGGCAGCAGGTTGGATTGGAACCAGGAGGCACACAAGAGGTGACAGCACCACTGGCCAAATGGGATATCAGAGACTTAATTGAAACACCTGTTTCTTGACTTGCAGGTGCATGGTTGAAGCTGAGCTGGCCCGCAGGGAGCGCCAGCGCTACAAAGACACCCAGACCGAGGAAGCCAAGCCGGAACCAGAACCAGAACCGGTCCTGGAGAGCCAGGGGACGCAGAGCGACCCGCCGCCCCCTGAGACCAGAGACCAGGCAGAGCAAGCAGAAGGTGAGAGGCAAGGGATGCAAGAAGGGGTGGGGGAGGGAGGGCGGGCTGGGAAAGGGCGTTGGAGCATCTGTAACCAGAACAGAGCCAAAGGTATCGGGAATGGAAGGCTGAAATCTAAGGGCAAACAGGGGTCTACTAAGGGCAGGAGTGAAGGCAACGATAAAGCCACGGGTCTTAGAAATGGACCTCTAGGGTCTGCTAGGGAGACATCCTTAGGCGCAAGGGGTGATAACCAAAGACATAGACCAGAGAAAAATGGAGGTGTAAGTAACTCTTTTATAGCTTCCAGGAAGGTGCTTGGAGGAAAGAAAGATCAGATTGAAAGTGAAAGTCAGGTCTCCGTTTCTGATAAGGAAGCACATAGTGGGAATAGTCAGGGCAATGCTCAAAGAGTCACAAATAGGAAAAGGTTGTCACAGGCAAATGGTGGTGGCTCCCAAAATTCTAATGGAAACAAGAGCACTAGGGAGCTATCTGCGGTCTCAAGTGATAACGGTTCAAGTAAAGATCATCTGGGTAAAAATGAAAAGGCTGCTTCTCAAAATTCGAAAAAAGACGAAGAAAGAGTAACTAAGAAAGAGGTAGGGAAAGTGGATGGTAGGAATGAGATGGACAGTGAGAGAAGTGAGGAAGGAAGTGTCGTGGAGGATTTATTAGGAAGGAGCGATGATGATGAATCGGACAATGCTGAGAAGCAGAGTGCGTTGTATGGCAGTGATACTAGTGTGAGTGAGGACCTGTCTTCGAGCTTCCATTATAGCTCCTAGAAGCTGAACTGTGAAACTCTTAAATGTGATAAATAAGCATATTAAATAAGCATATAGCTATATTAAATTACTAGAGCGCCAACTCGTCATTCTGCGCGCGGAGACGCTTTGAAGCCGTCCTGGGTGCAGACATTTTGAATTCATGCGCGTGTTTGTAGAACATAATGAAATTAGATGGATAAAATTTTGAAAGTGTACTCTACATGTACATGCAATGCGCAAGTAGAACATACGCAAACAACTTACGCGCGTCATTGACGGTTCAAAAAAACGTGACGGCAAAAAGCATCTGCAGCGAATACGCGCACGCGTTGCGCTGTTTGCGTAGAGCAAAATGACACGCTCATTTGCTGATCGTGCGTTTTGGTTTTGGGCGTATTGGCTTCGATAACGCACCGGTATGGAATACAAACGCAGATATGCAAATAGCCGTACAAATGCCGTACAAAATTTCTAGGTCTCCATGGGTTTGTGCACAAACATGAATGCGCCCAGTAGGCATTATTTTGTACACAAAGTTAGCGCTCTAGTAATTTATTATAGCTCTATGGAAATAAGCAAAGTTGACATGTATCTAGTCATCACAACTTATTACAAATAACGCTCAGGGCAGTTAAACAAGTCATCCATTCTCAAGTGACAAGCTAAAATAAATGCAACAAAGGCATCTGCTTGTCAGCTCTCTTAGCTACACAATGTAGGGCTGTGCATCAGAACCGGGTACCCGAGTACCCGACCGTTGATGTCATGAACCAGTTCCAGATTATGGAATCAAGTTCTCGTATCCAACTTTACGTAACTTCTCAGACAATGAAAAAGAAAGCTATTGAATGTCATTCGTGTGGAATTTTCAAAATGGAAAACAGGCCACATGGGAAAACAAAACAGATTCCACATTTATGACGGTCAGGAAAGTTGCAGTTTCACCGTAAAGCTATAAATATTACTGTACCCACTTGTATCTTGCTGCATTGATGTACCGATGTGGTAGTGTTATCGTGTGGACCTTAATAAACAATCTGAACAGCAACATCCGAGATCTGAATTTTGGGTTGAGTTTCTTTTAACAGGTACCCGGGTACCCATAATTCTTTTTTTCAGTCAGGTACCCGGTTCCCATACTACCGGTACTTGCAAATGCACACCCCTACTCTTAGCCCTGTCCACACGTTTCCATCTTTAATTATGACAAATTAGGGACCGTGACCATTCAGCCCTGGTATGAAAAGGGCCCCCCAGTACCTCATCCGGTCCAAAGCCAGTCCGGTCTTCAGCCCAGTCTCGTCCAGTACATGGTCCTGTCTGACCAGAAGTTTTGAAGTCAGTCAGGCACATCAATTTATTGCCCTTCAGAGAACGTCCAGAGCAGAACAATAGCAGAATTACCGGATTAAAGATAAAATCCTTCCAAACGCCTTGGTAATTTACGGGCCCATTGTGTGCGAAACTGCACGGCAGGGGGTTTGATCTGCGCCGATGAAAGTGTTCTATTGTTTCGTGCTGAGAGATGAAAACAGGTTTCGTGCTGAGAGATGAAAGCAGGTTTCTTCTGGGATATTTTACATGTGTCAATACTTGCAAACAATAGACCCCAGGATAGAGGAGTTCCTGATTAGCAACCAGACCAGCTCCTAGGCCGGTAGCTGGGACGGTACGAAAGGACTTCTTGGGAGGGGACGAGCGTACCGGGGGGCCCTTTTCATACCGGGGCTGAATGGTCACAGTCCCTTAAGTGTTGGGGTTTCACAGTTTTGGCTTTCATGTTTCTATAACAAGATGTCTGCAATTTAGCACTTCTCTTGCCGAGATTTAAAGATATAGTCCATCATTTGTAATTTGTGCATTTTGTTCGTTTGAAGCAACAAAAGTGTTCAAAATCTAATGAAGGATACTGAACAACTAACCTGATGAAGTTTCAGCTCAGCTTCAGCTGTATATTCCGAGAAAAACAGCATTCTAAGATCTCAATTTCAAAGCAAAAGTTGCTGAATCATGTTTTGAATTGGGCCTGAATTCAGCGTCCGAGACGCGTTCTCACTGAGCCGATTGCAGCTGTTGTGTTTAATAGGAAGGGGCGTAATCATACATGTCGCCACTACATTTTAAGTTAAATGGAATGGAGTTTGGCCGCCACCATGCATTTAAGTTTTTATCAGACTTGTGTTTTCTTAAAAGGAAGTGGTTGTGTTTAATAGGAAGGGGCGTAATCATACATGTCGCCACTACATTTTAAGTTAAATGGAATGGAGTTTGGCCGCCACCATGCATTTAAGTTTTTATCAGACTTGTGTTTTCTTAAAAGGAAGTGGTTTTCTGGCTAGAAAAATAGCAAGGAAGAACCGGTTTTGTGCAGGCAAAATTCAGGAAATAATCTGTTGATATTAATAACTTGTTGGAAAGTTCCAAGGTCATTCCAAGAAGGTTGCCGCCGTGAATTAGGGTTAAAACATGGGAGGGGATGGGATTTGCTATCAGCATCAGCAGGGCCGTTCCTCATTCTTTTCTTTTTATGGGATGTATGATAACATTGGAGTACGAGGGGCTCTGCGAGCTGATGAATCTTTTTTTGAAAACATTGTGTTTGCAACCAGCTAGGGAAGATTTTCGTTTATTTAAAACTTACAAGCACTGGTATGGATACCTGTGTAGTTATATGACTAAACTGCCTAGAGCGTATTTGTTAAGGTTTTTTTTTCCTTTTTTGGAAATTCAATACGCATATAGGGAGTAAGATCAGTTCCACTGCTGGGTTGCGGTAATGGGTGGGTTATAACTTGTCAACACATACCTCGCCAGCGGGCCCATTAGATTGGTGATAACCGGAGAGCGGGAGTTTCAAAAAAACTCATCCGGTGTATAGGCGACGCAGGGACTGGTTTGTGTACATGTGGTTTCTGTTTCTAGTTCACTTAATGTTTTGATTTATACCGGTGAACTGATCCGACGAATTATAGCATCCGCGCGCACGTGTGCGTCGTGCCAATGCTTGCGCGCGCTTGGCCGAATAACAAAACAAACTACTAATTTAAATTTTCCTTTGGAAAGGCCTTCTTTCGTTGATTACTTCAAAATGACAGCTTGCCTGAAAGAATAATTTCACAGGGAGTTTAGTCCCCTTACTATCTAAATTCAACCAAGTATGTTTTTCAACAATAATTACGCCAGTTACTTTTCGGATGGCTGCAAATGATGGACTATAGCTTTAAGAAGGACTTTATAACAGTATTGACAATTTCTTGCCATGTGGCAAAAAGAACACTCTAATTTGTTTAACTAAAATGTTTTGGAAAGCTATGTAACATATATTTATTATTTAAAATGTCCTATTAAAAATGGGAAATGTCTGTGACTGTGTGAGTGTTTAGGGGGTACTTTGCTACATGTAGTTACTTTTAAAAGGGTAAGCATGTCTAAAAAGGTTAACTACATGTATGTTATATTTATTTATTTGAAATCCTTAAATCAAAAGAGATATTTTGTCTGAATGGGGACAAATCATGTACATGTACCGGTATGGCTTTACGATAGAGGACAGACACACAAAGGGAGAACAAAAGATCCTCTCAGTCCTCGAGTGTTGGGTCTTTTGTTGAAAACGGTCCTCGATTGTAAGGTTATAGTGTATGGGAGAGTGTTATTACAAGGACAAAGGGAAACACAAAGCATTGTCCTTGGGCATATAGAAAACACGATTGAGTGTCTGTCTGTGTGTTTAATGGAGGGGGTAGGCCTATATTTTGCCAGTAGATATTTTCAAAAGGGCGCATATGACTGAAATGGTTTAGTTGGGTACCTACATCTTTCTTTCTGAAACAGTATTAGGAAGCACGTGTAAGATTTTATAGTGTTGAAGTGTCAGCCTAACTCTAAATTAATATTGGGTCAAACATAGAATTAGTCATGTTAGTGGAAGAAAAATGTGTTATCTCACAAAATGCACCAACAAAGACACGAAGCACTCACGAGATCAAAGTGGAATTAATATCACATGGATTATAAACTGCAATAGAAAATTTAAATGTTCTTTTGTACAAATGCACTTAAAAAAAACTTTTTAGTGCCGTCAAATCTTGTTCTCAATACTCGTGTAGACATTCTCAAAGTTTCCTCTTCTGGTACATGTAGCAATACTCTTCTTTAATAAACTGTACTTTCTGAAGTCCCGGTACATGTATTTTCTCAGTAGTTTCTCAGGTACAACTGTACTTTCTCAAGTAGAAGTAATAAATACACTACAGATCACCGAGATTTCTTGTCTTTTTCTTGAACGGCTCTTTCTGTCATCAAATAGAACATTGCATGGGGTCCTGCCCAAGTTTCCTTGATCTCACTTTTATCCCCTAACCTCTTCTTACCTTTAACCTTTACTCCTTCACGGTCACTTTGGTAGCAAAAAAAGCAGATGGTGTTGTTTCACGATCTCTTCTGTAGTCTCGGAAAGCACGGTAGAATTTAGCTTTTATGGTTTCTCTTTTGCTGTAAACACAACAGTGCATGTTCTTTTTTGGTTGCATGTTTTGTAGACTTGGGTGTCAACCTGTAGTTGCATGTACCCATTGTATGGCATGAGGAGTTGAAAGTGTGTAGAGAGAAAGATTATTGTGTGGAGCATTTGTGAACCAAGATGAATTGACTTTACAGATTTGGAGGCTTTAAGCAAGTAGAGGAAATTACGTATTTGGAGGCATTAACCCTAACCCTACCAGACGCAACACAGTGCATCAGGTGGAAAAGTCGGGTGCACTTTGATGCATTTTAGCTATCAACACCAGTGCATAAACGGCCAGTTCTGGAACAATGAGAGCTAGTCCCATTGAACAATGCCACAATTGTATCCTGTTGCATTCGGTGACCACAGACTCTGAGGCAGTTTGGCCTTTAGACTTTTGACCTGATGGATCTAACTACAGGTGACAAGTGTTGCATGTTGCTGCGTTTGGAAGGGTTTTTAGCCAATATCCCCTGGAGGGTTTGGGTTAAGCAAGTAGAGGAACCTTAATATAAGGTTTGGTTTCATGTGTTGTTACCCACGAACCCGTCAGGAACAACATCTAGGGAAATTTGTAAAATCTCCCCCCGAAAAATGGGGGAAGCTAGTGCACATGCGCTACTTCTGCAGACAATTACGGTCCATTTTCAGTCCCACGCACACTACACACCACAAAAGAGCTGACCAGTGAAGTTGCACAAAAGTCTTGCTGCATCTTTTATACTACTGGAAGAATTTTAATAAGAGTTTGGTTCGGAACTACAATGAAATGTTTTGAATGCGCACTGCATATATTCAGATATTAGGCCAAACAGGTGCGCACACATTACACAACCGATACGAATTTCCCTGGACGTTGTTCCTGACGGGTTCTTGGGTGATATTGGTTGGTCGTGATAACGCCCTCTCGCGGCGGCAGGTTATCGCGTATCAAACCATAACAACGTCTAGCCCCTAGACTAGACACAAGCTAGTCCAAGACACTCCCTTGTCAGTGTTTGTCGTTACTCATGACCAAACGTGAATTGACTTGTGATTGACTCAATTACAACTCTGACCACATGTGGTGCAATGTTCTCCAAAAAAAGTACCGGACAAAGGACTATACAACAGACACAGTGGGCAAGTGTATTACGTACACAAATGTGTTACTTGACTGACAGAAACAAATTGATATGGTTGAGAGTTTTGATCTGCGAGATATTTTTTTTGTTTATATACATACCACCTGCTAGCTGCATGATTGCATGACCAACCCTAATCCCTTTAATCCCTCTCCCTTAATACCAGCCGCTGATGCCGAGGCAGAAGCCTACGATGATGAGGATTTCGAAGACGAAGATGACAAACCAGTTTCAGACTCAGAAAAAGGTCAGTCACTTTTCTTGGTCAGTACAGAAATGAATGTCATAAGTATTTTGGTTTTACCCACACAGATTGATAGCCGAAGATGTATAAATGTCTTTGGATGTCATGCTTTCAGTTTAGGATTCCTTCAAATGATACCCAGGAGTTCGAAGAGAATTGTCAAAAGTCTTTATTTTTTGGTGATAAGACGACTCAACTGGATATGCAAACGAATTTTAACAATATAGCCCATGACTTGCGGACACATGGGTATCAGCTTTATAGACAGCATTGAGTAAAACCAAACCAAATTTTTATTTGCTAGCCTTACCTTTTTCAACCCAATTTGCCATTTTGTTTTTCCAACAGAGACTCCAAAGGCAGAAGACAAGCACTCGGATCATTTCTTCTCGGGTCCGGAATCAGACGCCGAGCAGAAGCAGCCTCAGGAGGCCGATTACGGAGAAGACTCAGACTTTGAGGCAGACTCCAACCACGAGAAACAGGATGAGGAGAAGGAATCTGACAAGGAGGTCCAGGAAGAAGCTGAAGAGATCCTTGAAGGAGAGGGGAAAGTTGATGATGCTCCGGCTGATATTCCTGAAGAGGAACCTATCAAAGATGAAGCAGATAGAGATGAAGACAAAGCAGAAGAGGTGCCGGAAGAGCAGGATGAAAGTCCATCAGTTCCTGAAGCCTCTCCTCAAAAAGATGACGACCATCAAAGCTCAAGACACGATGACAGTGATTCTAGCAGCGACAGTGAAGGACACAACAGAGTCCTATCTTCATCGTCAAGTTCATCAAGCTCCTCTGAAGATGAAGATGACAGAAAGGAGACAAGGAATGTCCAAACAGCTCATGCCTCGAGCTCTGAATTCTCTTCTGAAGATGAAGATAACGCAGAGAAGAAGCGAGAGGATAAGACGAAGGAAGACCCCAAGCCTGAAGAACCAACAAGAGATGATAAGATTGCTTCTGATACTGAGAAGAGAGATGACACCAAGGAAGTTGATGACCTTCGTGGTCAGGAGGAAGAACGCCCACTCTCTCCAAAAACTCTCCAAGAGGTCAAAGGAGAAGTGGACAACAAAGATGAGGACAAACCTGAGGAAGAAGATGAAGAAAAAGAAGACAAATCATTTTTCGGGAAATTGGCAGATAAAGTCAAAGGTGCATTTACATCTTCAGATTCAAGTTCCTCAGAATCTGGCTCGGATGATAGTAAAGAGAGGAAGAAAAAGAGAACAAAGCGAAAACCAAAGAGCCGCTCTTCATCAGATGAAGAGAAAAACAAGAAATCTGAGAGTGACAGCGACCCAGAGAAAAAGAAATCATTCCTTGAGAAACTGAAGGACAAATTCACCTCATCTGATTCTGACTCTGACTCAGACGAGGAGAAGAAAAAGAGGAAGAAGAAAGATAAAACAATATCCGAAAGCAGAGATGATGCAGATGAAGGGACATCCCAGAAAGACCCAGAGCCAAAAGAGACGACAGAACGGCAACCTCGGAATGTAGAAGATGCCAAGTCATCAAGAGATGATGAAGAGGAAAAGCAAAGTCAAGTTAATGAAGACAAGAAAGAACCTGAAATTTCACCTTCACATGATGATGAGATGGGAGAGGATACGACAAAGCAAGAGACCGCGCCTGAAGAGCCAATTCAAGATGACAAGATCACCTCTGATGCTGAGAAGAAGGATGAAACCAAGGAAAACCAGGAGAAACGACCGCAGTCTCCAAAAGCATCTGAGGAGGGTGTTCCAGAGACAGCTGGTGACGAGCAACAGGAAGACAATAACTCAGACAAAGACATTACCCCGAAAGAAGCAGAGGGAGACACAGACAAACCATCCTCCCAAGATCAGGAACATGATGAACAGAAGAAAGATGAGGTCAGAGGAGAAGTAGAAAACAAAGTTGAGGACAAACCTGCGGAAGAAGATGAAGAAAAAGAAGACAAATCATTTTTTGGGAAATTGGCAGATAAAGTCAAAGATGCATTTACATCTTCAGATTCAAGCTCCTCAGAATCTGGCTCGGATGATAGTAAAGAGAAGAAGAAGGAAAAGAGAAAGAAGCGAAAACCAAAGAGCAGATCTTCATCAGATGAAGAGAAAAACAAGAAAAGTGAAAGTGACAGTGACCCAGAGAAAAAGAAATCATTCTTTGAGAAATTGAAAGACAAATTCACCTCATCTGATTCTGACTCCGACTCGGACAAGGAGAAGAAAGACAAAACAAAATCTGAAAGCAGAGATGATGCAGATGAAGGAACATTTCAGAAAGACCCAGAGCCGGAAGAGACGAAAGAACTGCAACCTCTAAAAGAAGAACCTGCAGTGTCATCAAGAAATGATCAAGAGCAAAAGCAAAGTCAAGATAATGAAGACAAGAAAGAACCCCAGACTTCACCTGAAGAGGAAAAGAAGGAAGAAAAAGGATGGATTGAAAACCAGGAGAAGGGAATTAAAGGCTTCTTTGGATCATCTGATTCTGAAGGTGAAGACAAGCAGAAAAAGGAGGATGTGAATAAGTCAGATGAAGAGGGATCAACAAAAAAAGGTGAAGAGTCTGGAGACGAAGCAGCACCTAAAGAAATAAAGGAAGAAGGCATCACTAAGCAGCAAGAGAAGCCAAGTTCTTCAGAACCTGAAAAAGAGGAGAAAGATGAAATGCCTCCAGCCGACAAGGTGGAAGTCAAACATAATGACATGTTTGGACCACCGGACTCTGATTCTGAAGATGACAAATCGGAAATGCAGAAAGATGAGGTCATAAAAGCTGAGATTGATACAGAGACCGGAGCTGTTCCTGAGACCCAAGAAGAGAAACCAGAATCCTTAGAACCTCATGAGGATCCAGAGATGCAGTCTGAAAAAGAGGATGGCAAGGAGAAAGATGACTCTGCCTCCCTGGATAAAGACTCTGAACAGGTGGATAAAGGTGAGGATGCCTCCAAGATCGAAGACGATGTCTCACAAAACGCTGAAGATGAAGAACAGGTAGAAAAGACAGATGAAGCAGAGAAGATACCATCTGAAAAAGAGGATGGTGGGGAACAGAATAACTCTGCCCCTGTTGGTAAAGACTTGGCACAAGGAGATCATGGCGAGGAAGCCTCTCAGGTCAAAGACGATGTCTCGGAAAAAGCTGAAGATGATGAAATGGAGGACAAAAAAGATGACGCTGAGAAGCCCAATGAAGCTAAAGATGAGGATGACGGGAATAAAGAGACCGGGGAAAGAGGTAGCCTCAAGGAGGACAAACAGGATGAAGGAAGTTTGTCATCCCGGTCATCTGCCTCAGACTCTGGTTCCATCGCTGCTGGGCTTGACAAAGATTTCAGGGTAAGTTTACTCTGCATGAATCTGTCAGGTTCTCAAAGGAAACTGTTGTCATCTGTCATGTCTGTATACCAAATTTTACTGCCATTTTTTTTCTTTGATGCATGTACTGATATACATGTACCGAGTACAGGCGACTGTTGCTAATACAAATACAAATGCTGGCTTTAGCCAATATTAGGCCTTGGTCCCCTCTGTGCGTATTATGTGCACAATAAACATGATGAATGGGATTGGCATCGTTTCCACTAAATAACAAATTCTGAAATGAACTTTTTTTGCTAGGTCCAGCTGAGTTTGTATTAGTCAATGAAATTTAGAGGAAAAAATATATTTTAGCCTGAATTTTGTATTAAAAGATTGTGAGTTTATTTGTAAGTTGAGAATGGATTTTTAAGTTGAGAATGGATATAGGAAGAATGCAAATTGAACAAGAGTGAAATCAAGGTCGAAACCTGAGGTACCTCATAACCCCATAAAACCTGAAGAAAGCTTGAGATATCGCCAGTTTAATTTCGCATTCTCCCCTGAAGCATTCTAAAGCCTCGTATCTTTTTTTAAAGAATGAATTTGTTTAACATGAATCGCTTTGTCAATTTCATGATGGCAGGTCCTAAATCTCAACGCCAAAAGTCTTGACGAGAGTAAAGCAGCAAGACTGGTGAAGGCACTCAAGCATCGCAAGTACCGTAACCTGGAGTATCTGCTGTAAGTCTTCGAAAGTCTTAGATCTTGGATAATTCGAAATGTGAAACCCTTCTTGCTGTCAATCGAAAACCAAGGCTTCATTGCAACTGCATTGTTCTGAAATTTACAAGGACCATTTGTGACTGGCTCCACAAAAAAAGGGTATTACATGTATGTCGCAAAAAAATGAAATTGAGCTAACATGGTTGGCATGGTTGGAAAGCCCAAAACGTAAGCTTGCATTTGGTATATAATAGAGCTCCATAGTCCCTACCAATCTGGAGATATGATGTATTTGCATATGAATTACTTTTTTTGAGTTCAAATTACACAACTGAGAAAACAGGCTTTAACATAGCTGGCTTTGTTGTAGAACAACAGAATGATGCACACAAAATGGTTGTTTTCTCCACTTTGTTCATCAAAATCAACATTTCTGTGAATGAAACCTGAAACAGTAGGTATTAAAGATGTCGTTCATGATAAAAAATGAAAATCATATTTTGACAAAATGTTCACTCTCTCAATGTTGAGCGGGTCATTACACAATAATGCTCAGCGCAACTTAATACCCTTTTTTGTGGAGCCGGTCACATTTGTCCTTAACTCTATTTTATTTTCATTAACCTTTTCATACTCTCAGTTACCTGTTAGCTCCAGCTGAAAGAAAACATGACAAGATAAAGGCAACTTTTGAGAATAATTTGTTAATGCTAATTCAAAAACAAAACACCATGTTTAAACAAAGTGTATCCAAAATCTGCCTCTAATGCTTTCTGGTCTTGCAGCTTAAAGGTAGCTAGAGTAGGTCATTTGCAGCTACCCAAAAAGTAACTGCATGACCAAATTATTGTTGAAAAGCATACTTGGTTTTAAACTCCCTGTGAAATTATTCTTTCTGGCATGCTGTCATTTTGGAGAAAACAGTAAAAGAATGTCATTTCCAAAGATGTGTCTAAATGTAGACGCGTTTTTAAAAATTTCTGTGAGCAGTTCATTTTTAATTCAGCGAAGCTGAGAATGGGTGCGCGCAAGCGTTGACACGACACACACAAGCGCGCGGTTGCTATAATTCGTCGGTTCAGTGCGTGACATAGCGTAGCTGCAATCAGCTGAATGAGAACGTGTCCTGGACACTGAATTCCGGCGCAATTCAAAACATGACTCAACAACCGTGGGATTGAAATCGAGATTCATTATTGTTTTTCTCGGAATGTACTGCATTCACCGAGCTAAAATTTCATCAGGTTAGATGTTAAGCAACCTTCTTTAGATATTGAGCACTTTTGTTGCTTCAAAGAAAAAAATGCACCCAAATCTATCACAAATGATATACTCTATCGTTTAAGTTCAGGTCACCAGTTGTAATGGTAAAGACCTAGCGAGACCAATAATTTCAACCAGTCTATAAATCTGTGATTTTATGTCTTGAGATGAGTGGACTCAACTCCAAAGCTGATAGTCAAGTACATTTTACATGTACATGAATGAAATTACATCCAATAATAATTTCGCAATTATTCATCCCACCTGCAGGTTACGTGATAATCCCCTGACTGATTCAGGCATAGCCACCGTCATCCGATCGCTTATTGAGAACCACACCGCCACGACCAGCGCGGACAGCGCCCTCAAGCTGACGCATTTCGATCTGGGCAACACCGGCATGGGCGACGAGGCGGCCACCGAGCTTGCCAGGCTCCTGGCGCTAGACACGCCTCTCTGTAACCTCAACATCAGCGAGAACACGCTATCGGCGGCTGCGTGGGAGACTATCGTCCAGGGGTTAAAGGTCAACAAGTCCCTGGTGACCTTAAGCGCAGAGTACGCTCACCTGAGCGACACCAGCTGTGTGATGATGACAGACGCGGTGATGGACCACGAGAGACTCGAGGAGCTAAACATCGAGGGGAACAGTCTGGGGGAGAGGGCCGGTAAGGCCCTGGCTCAGCTGGTCAAAGATAACAGCGTCATCGTCACGATCAACTTGGAGAGGGATAATTCAATCCCGTTGAACATTCAGACGGAAGTAAAGGAGATATTGGAAACGGGATCATATGTGCCTTAGGTGAAATGATTAGTTTGAAGCATATTTAGGTGGGACAGAGGGACTTGATTTTCATTTTGGAGATGGGGTTGGACCGATGAGAAAATCCCTTTACTTTATATTTTAAAGGACAGGAGTGTACATGTACAGGGTGGTCCCAAAAAAAGTTCAAACATTTTCAAACGTTGATTTCTCAAGATTGGGTAGACATGTTGATACCTTTTAACATGTTTAAAGATATTCCTATTATACTACAAGATCTTGGTGGTACAAATGGTAAAAATGGTATTGCAAATAGAGTCTAAATTAAGAAATGGCGGCCATATACAGAAAAATAGTTTAAAAAACAGTTTACTCACATGCGTGTATGATCATTGTTGCATTTCTTTTGTGCATGCTGTTTAGACCATACCGGTATCTCATAATAACACACGTGTGGACAAACTGATTTCTGACCATTTTTTTCTGTGAATGGCTGCAATTTCTTAATTTAGCCTTTATTTTCAATGCCTTTTTCACCATAATAATAATAATAATAATCGGCATTTAAGAACGCCCATTTTAGTAAACTAAATCACGGTGCTTACAGTATTATTATTACCCCTGAACATTGGGCCAATTAAACATTCCAAATACCATCTCAGCTCCCTGGGGAGTATACAGCTCGATGCTGCCTGTTAGGCGCAAGCAAGCTTAATCAATCACATAACCATCTCTGCCCTCCCAGGTACCCATTTAACTCCTGGGTGGAGAGAAGCAATGAGTGACAAAGTGCCTTGCCCAAGGGCACACGCACCATGACCCCGCCAGGACTCGAACCCACAACCTGCAGCTTTACCCGCAGACCACGAATCAGTGCCCTTAACCACGAGGCCACAGCACTCCAAGATCTTGTAGTTCAGGAATATCATAGAACAATTTCAACACGCGTCTCCCCAATTTTGAGAAATCTGCGTATGAAAAAGTGTAAACTTTTTGGGGGGCCACCCTGTATGTGCCTTTAAGGGGATGAGTCCAGTGTAGTATATGGCAAGGGGAGTAAGAGGAATATATTTTTAATTATGGCGATGGGGTTGAACTGATGTAGAGATGGCAAATTTTATTATTTTACTTTGTGTTGAGGAATAACAGTGATCCGGCTTTTCATCATTGTTTTAAGTAAAAATATACAAAAATTGTGTGTGAAGAAATTTTAAAGTTGTATTTCTCATAATGCTCATATCTACCAGTAATCCTTGGCTTCTTGTGTTTTTTTAATAGTATTACTGTGCAGAAGTGCCTTAAATTGTAGTCTTATTGTAGTAAAATTGTCAGTACTTTAAAGGACTTGCTTTGTCATGATGGGAACAATTATGTCACGTGTACAAAATCCAAATTCAAATGGCGTGACAATTATTCCAGTTAGTGCCTGTATAATTGTAACCATATCAATGCATGTAAATTCTACAAATTCCGTCCAGTATATTAACATGATTACATGTCATGTACATTGTATTAAAAATCAGATTGTGAATGCACCAAAGTACGAAATTGGTGTATGTACTTAACTTTACTATCTGAAATGCAGAAAATCTAGCAGGCCTTAGCCTTGGTCAAGGCGTTCACCGGTATGCTCGATGATCGATGGTTGACAGTAACATACACGTACACGGCAGCCGCGCGCTATGCACTTGCACATACGTACTGTATGAAGCGCGAACACCGACCTCACGCGGCTAGGTTTCAATATGCAAATCAGGTGGTGCTGCATGGTTCACTCAGCCCCAACTGATTTGCATAGTGTGGCCTAGCCGCGAGAGGTCGCTGTTCGCGCTTCGTACAGTACATATGACGCCAGTGCACTGATCATTGGACTCTATCGTCGAATGCCTTTAAGGCTAACTGGTATACCAAGGCTAAATAGTATATTAAATATTCACTGAGCCAGCTTAGTATTTCAAACTTTCATAAAAGTGTTTCAAAATGCACCAGGAGTTTCTTTAAAATATTGTTGAACATGAAATAGTTTCCACTTTTATCTGCAACTTAGCCTTTTTTTCCTCACTTTGTTCCATTGTTCCGTTTTTGTGTTTAATTTCAAGATTTTATTGTGTTTAATTCGTTATTTACAAATTGAGGCTGAATATTAGTGTGTGTATACTGGGTGTTAGTGCAACTGCCACCATCATAAAAACAATTCTGTTTTCTTTTTTTAATAAATTATTTTGTTGAATTTGTCTGAAACTGTAGGTAGTGAAAATTGAATGTTAAATTAATTGTGTAAAGAGCTGATTTTAAAGTGATTAACCTTTATGCAGAATCATTATGGAAATACTTATTTTTGGTAGGTCAACTTTTTTTTTTGCTGCTTTAGGTTTAGAAGAGGTTGCCTTTAAGATAAAAGCCTGTTATACTTCTGCCTTTAATGTTAACTTCAATTTTCAAGGATTAACTACATGTACAATGTACATATATTATTTTTGAAAAGTACGTATAATGAGAGTAAAAGGCTGTAATATGGGAAATAATAGAACTACATTTACGTCGATGGAAAACAATAATTATGTACATTTTAAGGACAAGTTGCTTGCTGGAACATTAAAGTAGTGCTTAATGTAAATTTGGAATTTGTTTTTCAGTGAATTTTAATTGCATGTGACTTTAAGTCTGACGCCGCTGTTAATATTAACCAATCAAAACTAGTCTTATAAACAACTAGGTTTCAGTATTAGTGTCATGTCGCATCATTTGATTGGACCTCATTAGCTTTAAGATGTTTGCACATCTTTCACATTGCAGTATTGCTTCAAGCAGCGCCTTTCATTAATAACGTTTAAAGTTAAGAATGTAGTTGTATGAATTCAAATAAAGCAAAGAGTAAAATCAAGTTCACGAAGCAAATGGTTTATTTTTTCTATGTGTGCCTTTTCCAATTTTATTTTTTTCTGTTTTGCTGATCTGCTGACAACGGTGTGAACATAAACACTAATATGCAGATAAGCATACATTTGTACATATACAGTCGACTCTCGTTTTAGTACAAACAATGTTAATACCAATTCTGCTTATAACAAACAATAAAGCCTTGGTCCCAACTGTGCTATGTGCACAATGAATGGGGCGGGCACTCCACTTAAGGCCAAAAAAAAAAAAAAATCGGTCTCTGGTCAGACCAAAGTTCCGGAATTGACGCGGGGACGCGGCTTTTTTTTTTTTTTTTTTTTTTCTTCAAGCTTGGATTGTACAGACAAGGTGGGGTACTATTTTGCTATTTGGTGTCCTCATGTACATTGGTGTCCTCCATAATTTGCCTTGGTGCTCTCGATCATTTGCCTTGGTGCAATTTCCCATTCCTTGGTGCTCTTTGGTAAAAAAAATTGAGGTGCGGCAATAGAGGGCGCTGTTGGAGCTACCGCGGAACATTTTGGAGAAAAAAAAAGATTGACGCGCATGATTAAAATCGACGCGCGCGCTGACCAGAGACCGACTTATTTTTGGGGGGGGCCTAATACCAATTTCTGATATTACAAATTATTCGGCCAGGCCGGTTAAGTCTGTGTTTACGAGAGTCAAATGTACATGTATATATGCCAAGGTTGTATCAATTCAAGCAGAATACATGTACAGTAAATATATTTCAATAATCAAGAGTTCAATATAAGGGTTTGCCCTTGACGGATGTATAAACACTGTATGGTATACTCTGTGAATTTACACCATGCCTGATGCAAATTCCAATACATATAGTTTTATTGCGGTACCCGTTGCTACATGTACATCAGATTTGAACCAGCCAACTGATCGCACCAGCCAACCGATCCCGCAAGCTCGGTGGTCAAGTGGTAAGACGTCTGCACTAGAAAGCAGGAAGTCAGGAGTTTGAGTCCCACCCGAGTGATTTTTTTTCTTACTTTCACTGGGGGTGTGGGGGGGGGGGGGGGGGTAACACTGAGTATGCAGTGTTTATAGGTCGGCCAAGGGCAAAAGCTTATATTGAATTTACATCACCTGAATAATCATCTTGTGAATAATAATCAAGAGGTTGAATTTCAAAAGAAACTCATCCAAGATGACCAGATTTCACCCCCCCCCCATGCAGTATTATAAATCCAATAAATTCCCATAATTTAGTCCAAGACCTCCATAGGAAGTTATCCAATGGAAGGCAAACTGATCACTGAATAAATTTAACCTTGGTTTGCATTCAAAGGCCGTTTTCCAAACCCCGGCTTCGTCTCCATTCTGGCTTAAGGCATGAAGTTCGACAATGGAGTTGGAGCCAGAACCGGAGTTTGGAAAACAGCCATAAAATGCTGGCAAAGAGGAACTTGCAAACGTGGAATTTCAGCTTGTGACTTGTCAGCTCTTTCGTACTTAAAGGGAATGTACAACTTTGCTTTTGCTGGAATTTTCAGAAACAAATGGATTTGGAGGATTAGTGTGTTAGAGCAAATATTGTTAAACTGACTTGTTTCACGTTTTGGGCTTGTAGATGCTGGAAAAACCAAGAAAACCTATCATGTTCTTGTAGTCTGGTTCCCTGACCCCACTTAAGATGAAACAGAGCAATTAATTCACTTTGGGGAATTGTAAGGTCAGAGAATCAGTCTAGCAGGCTTGTACCCCTTCATAGGTGTGTAATCAATTGCAAAGAAAAGTCCGAATCACTAAATATGAAAAAGTAGGAACAGTTGTTGGAAAAAAGCCAGTTTTCTCCAACGCTGGTCGGCCGAATACAGTTTTTCTTCAAAATGTCAGCACACCAGGAGCCACGATTTTAAAGGATGCTTTAGAATGTCAGTTCCTAACAATTCAGTAAGGTATTTCGTGATAATTTGATCATTTTGTTTTTTGATGTTTGCAAATGTTGTATCTTCCCTTTAACACAAAACTTTGCCGTTAGTGATAAGATATTCAGCTCCGCAGCTCAAAAAAATTTCATCTTGATGTCACTACTCTGACTTGTTCACCAGCTTACTGGGATCCCCTACTTTCGTTGATGCACATTGTGTTTGGCCAGGGGTTGATAAATTTCTTGAAAACCTCTTGTGACTTCAACGAGCTTGTAGATGATTTTTGTTTTCAGTTCTTTGTTTTTTGGGTGATCCATGTCGAGGCCAAATTAATGTTATCTCCGTACTTCACATGTGATGCACTCTTGTGAGTCTCCTAGCTCTACGACGCCATTGGCTCCTCAGTATCACGTGACTTGGAGTTCATGAGTTCCCTTCTTACCTCGGGCGTGATGCCCATGTGTGAGTGAGCCCTCAAGAGGTCAAGCAGTGCTTCTTTCTGCTCTTTCGCGAGGTCCTCCTTATACCGTTGGGCAAACGTGAGTAGGCTCTGGTGCCACAGGACCGGCAACTCTCGTTTGTCGAGCTGAAATCTACAATGCAGAAGATAGATAACAGAAATGTAGTCAAGTCTACAAGTCAATCACACACAAAAGTCCCCCCCCTAAAAAAAAAAAAAGTCAAAAAAGTTAACAATTAACAAAAAAAGTTTTTTAAATAGAAGGTCGAGTTGAGTCGACTCGGGTCACAGTGTGTGGTTGAGTCAAATCGAGTCGAGTCGAGTCAGATTTATGCTCGAGTCAGTTCTAGTCACTGATATTTGAACACCTTCGTTACAGAATGGAAGAATATACACAAGGCACCAGTTTATTATGAAGACTTAAAAGATGCTGCACGGTATCCAATAGACAAGAAGAGAAACTTCAGTTTCATCGCTGGTTTGGAACCAAATTCCAACATACGAAACCGTTTCTGATTTAGAACTAAAGTATATCTAACTAATGTTTGAAAGCAGGAGATAAATTTATCAGGAGTTCCATCAAGGGCTTAAGAAATCACCCGAAGACGACGAAGAAACCAAGAATCGGGAAATGTGTTCAATGTCTGCTTCTGGGATAGTAGTTTGTGAACTACATGTACATGTACATTATAAAAACCACGAAGTTGGAGTCTGTGATTTGTGGTACATTGGTACGCGATAACCGGCCACAACTTGACGGTAACAGGACGTGCGCAAGCATAAATAACTTTGTACCATAAGTCATCGCAAATATATTTTCCCACAGTTTTGGGATTTGAGTGTTATAAGCCTTCGACTCGAGTCGAGTCTTCTGATGAGGGACTCGAGTCAAGTCAAATCAGTTACTCGCAGTGACTCGAGTCAAGTAGAGTCAATTACCCATTGGCATTGTGCCTCGATTCAGACTCGAGTCGAGTCATTGACCCTAGTCATTATAACTTTGGTGTTCAGCCCATGTTACTTCTGATCAGGCTTGTGCTTTACTTGAGTCGGCAATTCATTTGAATGTCCCTTCCAGTGGTCTCCCTAACCATCGCTCTTTGTAACCACTGATAGGGGTACTTGTGCACGGCGTCTACATAAAATGACCAATTACCTGATGAAGTGATAGACGACTGCATCGATGACCCTGTAAGGCAGAGCGTATTTCTTGTCCAGGAGGGTTCTGAGGAAGATGCTGTTGGCTCCGTTGTAGTCCATCTCGGCAATCTTGAGGAGCGCGGCGCTGGAGTGGAGGACAGGGATGGTGGTCTTGGATAGGATGCTGCCGACGATGACGGCTTCTCGCAAGGTGCAGGTTCCACTCTAACACACAAATGAATTATTTGTTTTACAAATGCTGCACGATTCACCACGGTAAAGTTAATAATCTAAAATTGCCGACATTAAAAAAAAACAGGTAACACGGGCGATTCCTTATACAGTGCACCACCAAGAGGTTGCCATGGAGAGTCCTGTTTTTCGCAGTGCATTGTGGGAAACGGTAAAAAAATTCGCCAGCACGGAACACTTAAAATTGTTAGTTTTCCGGTCAGTAAGCGTTTGATTCGAGTTTTTTTTTTTTTATTTGCGTTTCTTGTTATCGAGATGGTGTTTTTTTGTGAGGCGGCAGAATGCTATGCCTCGATCTATCAGACATTTCCTCAAGTTCTCTGCTAATATTCGTTCAAATCGCGGTGAGTCGGCCATGTTTTTGTTGACCGTAAACTTGAAAAATGGACTCTCCAGGGCAGTCTTTTGGTGGCGCACTGTATTGGGAATCACCCGCATTCCAGCAATGTGTAAAGTTTGTGACAAAGCTGTTTGTGAATAAATCTGAAAATGTATTTTGCAAATCTTATACATCTAGTAAGGGAAGGAGATTGCAGACTAGGAGTTTCGGATCATTTCTCTGCATCATTAATTAGATATCAAGGTTAATTGTCTCTGTCACGGACATAACACTTCCTTTCATATCTCTGGAATTGCGTTATGAAAATAAAAACAACTGAACAAAAACAGAATTACCAAAAGAATGTAAAAATTAGCAAATATTACTTGCCTTTTGTCTAATGACAATAAAATATAGTATTCGTCAGATGGACTTTGCGTCGGGGTGATGTAAATTCAATATTAGACGACGTATAAACACTGTACACTTCGGTGTGTTGTCACCCCGTAAGTGCAAGTGAGAAAAATCACTCAGGTGGGACTCGAACCCACGACCTAGCAAACTGATCTGAACCAGCCAACCAACGCCTACCCTCTCGTCGCCCCTTCTCCCGTCATGCCGCAGCCCTCTGCAACTCCAACTTCACTTTGCGTAGTGCGTGGGAGGCTGACTGGGAGCAGACTGCCCGACCTGATCAATTTACTGTGACCCCCGACACCACAGCCCCACCCGGCTCAGACCTTCCTCGAAAGGAATGGGTCACCCTGAACCGCTTGCGTACAGGAGTCGGCCGGTTCAATGCCAGCATGTTTCGTTGGGGCCTACGCCCATCAGCAGCCTGCGTGTGTGGAGCACCACAGCAGACAGCACAGCACATCATCAACGAATGCGGTGCACTTGGCCCCCCAGCTGACACGGTTGACCTCGCCATTGTCAGCGAACAAACAAGAACATGGCTTAGACAACTGGATGGAATTGCTTGACTTTCTGCTGCCTCAAACGAAAGAAGAAGAACCAGCCAACCGATCCTGCAAGCTCGGTGGTCCAGTGGAAATGACATCTGCACTAGAAAGCAGGAGGCTGTGGGTTCGAGTCCCACCCGAGTGACATGTTTTCACTTTCACTCTGCTGGTAACACAGTGAGTATACAGTGTTTATACGCCGGTGAAGGGCAAAACCTAATATTGAATAAAATAAAAGGAATTGAAATTCATTTGTGTAAAAAAAAAAGACAAAATGAAGAATTACCTCACACAAGGGCAAAAGAATTCCTTTGAAGAACGCAGCCGGCTTAAACAGAGCCTTCTTCAAAGCCTGAAAATTAGATCAAAATCAAAAACAAAAAACATGTTTCTTGTTGTGTACTTGGAGTAACTGTACAACTCAAAAATTGACACAGAGACCTTAATAACTTTGAGAAAGGGCCAAAAGTGGCCAAACATGTTGTCACTCAAAACTATCACTTGAACAAGAGAGAAAGTACTGGAACTTTCCATACAGACGTGCGCGCACGCATGTGCATTGACAAGTACATTAATAGTCTACTAGTCTTAATTCAAGTCCATACACAACACTTCGTACTGACCCTTCTGCTATTTAAACAGTCACAGACAGTCAAAATTCACTTCCACTTCCCCTGCTATACTTTTAACAAAGGCTAGTCGCCAGCAGTCAGGCAAGCACTGTGACTAGTCAAACTGGGTCAACAGACAAAGCAGGCAAGTTGTGGTCATAGCTGTTTTATCACTCACCCGGTGTCAAAGCATAGCTGTATCAAGCTACTTAAACAGGCCCAGACAGTCAATCCTGCTTTATGTAGGCTGGGAATAATTTATTGAAAACAGTCACTTGATTGAAAGGACTGCTTGGCACAGAATGTATGTTTGCATAGGAGGGTTAATGTAAAAAAATATATTAATAATGAACAAGGCTACACTGGGAAAGATGTAGTTTCCCGACGCCACTTCAGCAGTAGTGTACAAAGTCTATGGAGAGTCAAGAACATTTTGTTAAGTATTTCCTAACAAAATTGGAAATGTTTCTCAGTCCCAGATTCATGTCTTTTCAGCATTTTTGCAATAACTGACCTCTATTGAGATGACATATGAAGGATAAAGTGGCGTCAGGTTGCAACATTCTTTCCCTACATTCTTAAGATGTTACCATACCATGTATAAGTGGAAGTTGAGCCGTTTGAATTCCGCGATGTCGTCCCTGACTCTTGGGTACAGAATTAAGTGGAAAAATCTGTCAAAGCAAGAAAAACAACACCTCTGAATTAAAGTTTAATATCAGCTGAACCATTTCATATTCAAAAAGATAAATTAAACGATGTAAATGAAGTCTTCGTTCTGCAATAAACTAGAAAATCGGAGGCAAGATGCTGTTACCTCTGAGCCATTTTGGCGTTCAAGTTGCTGGTGAATATTCTTGTCGCTTGGTACATCGCGGCAGCGGTCCATTTGTCAGGCTCTGTTATGTACAAAATCTGAAGAAGAAAAAACATCCCAAACAAAATCCTGAAATAGTTTTATGAGATCAAATTGAGTTTACTGCATACCTGTGCAATTTTTCAAATCTTATTTTATGCATTTTTTGGAACTACATTGTACATACTAAGTTGCATGTAGCCAGAATCTTAGTTACATCCTCACAAGTCAATCACAAGTCAATCATAAGTCATCCAGTCTCAAGTCAATCACAAGCTATTCAAAGGCATCACCTTGTCGTTGTTCATCACCTGTTACTAATAATTTCTGATTTGGCTTGCAATTGACTTATGATTGACTTGTGATTGACTTGTGATTGACTAATGATTGACTTCTGATCGTCTTGTAATTTGACTTCTATCTGATGGACTTGTAATTTGATGGACTTGTGATTTGACTTGAGATTGATAATGATTGACTTGTGATTGACACAAGATTTGACTTGTGATTGACTTGTGATTGACTAATGATTGACTTCTGATCGTCTTGTAATTTGACTTCTATCTGATGGACTTGTAATTTGATGGACTTGTGATTTGACTTGAGATTGATAATGATTGACTTGTGATTGACACAAGATTTGACTTGTGATTGACTTGTGATTGACTAATGATTGACTTCTGATCGTCTTGTAATTTGACTTCTATCTGATGGACTTGTAATTTGACTTGTAATTTGATGGACTTGTGATTTGACTTGAGATTGATCATGATTGACTTGTGATTGACATATGATTTGACTTGTGATTTGACTTGTGATTGACTTGTGATTTGACTTCTGATTGATAATGATTGATAATGATTGATTTATGATTGACATATGACTGACTTGTGATTGGACTTGTGACTTGACTTCTGATCTGACTTCTGATGGATTTGTGTTTAGACTTGTCATCGGCTTATGATTTGACTTGTGATGGATGCATGAATTAATTTGTGACTGACTTGTGAATCGACTTGTAATTTGACTCAATGATCATTGTTCACAGGTACTATCACTACTTACACCGGTACTTTCACTACTTACAGCGGGTGAACAATAACAAAGGCATGTCGTTGTTACACTTCATGAATGAATAGCTTGCGGCTTACATTCAGACTAAGGTACTTTTGATCTACTTGTGATTACTTGTGAAGCAATTGTTAGTATTTTCAATTGTAAGTACTTGTGAAGTACATGTACTTGTGAAGTACTCGACTACAAGCACAACACAGTGCCCATGAACTGTGCTTATGATTGACTTGTGATTTGACTTGTGATGGATCTGTGTTTAGACTTGTGATTTGCTTGTGAATTGACTTGTGACTGGCTTGCGATTGGACTTGTGACTGGCTTGCGATTTGACTTGTGACTGGCCTTTGATTTGACTTGTGACTGGCTTGTGATTTACTTGTGACTGGCTTGTAATCTGACTTTTGACTGGCTTGTGACTGACTTGTAATCTGACTTGTGACTAGCTTGTGACTGACTTGTAATCTGACTTGTGACTAGCTTGTGACTGACTTGTAATTTGACATGTGACTGGCTTGTGACTTGTGACTGGCTTGTAATTTGACTTGTGATTTACTTGTGACTGGCTTGTAATTTGACTTGTGAGAGACTTGAATACAAACTGTTCAAGTACATGTAACTTCCCTTTACCTGTTCCCAAAGCCGGAGTGATGGTAATATCTTGAATGCTTTGGGTAGCTTGCCGCTCCGATACCTTGACAGAATCTGACCCACACCCTTATACACCTGCGTGACCCTCTCATCCAATTCCGGTAGAATTTGACCGCTCTCTGTCAACGATTAAAAAGTCATATGTGATCATTGTAATGATTTATTGTTCAAGTTTTGAAACAAAATGTTCACATTCCAAACATACATGTACTCTTCCGAAACTATGACGCAAAAAGGAGCGACAACATTTTGTCGCGTCAGTGCAACAAGGTTGTATCTCCTAAAATGGTATGAACGACGCAAAATGTGAGTTTTAGAATGTCAAAAGGTCGTATCTTGCTTAAAATAACCCGGATGTACACGCAAAGTCAATGGATGTCGAGATACGACCTTGTTGCATGGAGCGTATTCGCGAGAGATACGACTTTGTTGCAGAATGGAGTTATGAACGCAAAACGCGAGTTTAAGAATGTCAAAAGGTCGTATCTTGCTTAAAATAACCCGGATGTACATGCAAAGTCAATGGACGTCGAGATACGACCTTGTTGCACGGAGCGTATTCGCGCGAGATACGACTTTGTTGCAGAATGGAGTTACGACCTTGTTGCACTGACGCGACGATTTGTGACTTTTCAAGCATGGAATTCGGTTTAACATGTACTTGTTCCCAGCCATTCTCATTTCCAAAGAATTTTATTTTAATGACTAAAGAAAAGCAGGAAAACAATCGTCCAATTGCACCGAGCTTTGGAACTGTGTCATCATGTAGAAGTTTAAAATGTTGAAGAAATCTTGCAGTTATGAAGAAGAGAGCTAAACGAATAATCGGCAACAGGAGATGGTCACGATCAATACCTGGCAATTTTAAGTCTCAATTTCTGGAACATATGCCACAATATTTCTGACGGTTCTTTTTGACAAATGCAATAAGAATTTTGTGAAGATGTTACTCACAAATTAGTGACGTTTCACTGCTAAGCTAGCACCTTCTCCGGAACTTCTGAAGAAGGTGCTAGATCAGCAGTGAAACGTCACTAATTTGTGCGTGACATCTTCACAAAATTCTTATTGGATTTGACAAAAAGAACCGTCAGAAATATTCTGACAAACAATCAAAGACATATGACAAAGTTATTCTCTACCGGTAGAACACTTGATGAATCTGACAAAATCAAACCGAGCACAAAAGGCCATTCTACTCTTATCTGACTGAACCAACAACTGCTCTAAAGCCGTTATGAAATGATGCAGATTTTGGTTCAACAAACTCACCAGTCATCTGGGAAGCGACTTCTGTCTGTTTCTCGGTGAGTTTTTCCATGATGATGTCAGCGAGGGTCCGTCTAGCAGGTGCATTATGGGCCATGAATCTCTCCAAGGCCCGCTCATCGTCTTCGTTAACATCCTAACGAACAAATCAAACACCCTTGGCAAAGTTGATATTGAAATCGGGACAACAAGATCTTTCTTCTCCCTTTTTTCATGACAAGTGCGATTTATTAACCCTCCCTCCCAGATTCGTCAAACTCTGGTTTTGGACTCTACCAGAAATTTGTAAGATAAAGAGTGATTAAAGTTGGCCAAGTTATGTTTTGCATGTTTTTTAGAACTCAAGGTCCCAGTCTGGTACAAGCGTAACTACTTCTTGGCTCTTGATTACTTTGTCAAAGGTTTTTGTTAAGGAGAGCCTCATCAGAGAGTTGTGCTATCAGTTTGTCTTTGATGAACTGCATGCTTTCAAAACTGTATCAGATCCGTTTCGATAAAGAATCATGTGTTCTTCGAAGGCACGTTGGCTGGTCTTCAAAATCGCTGTGACAGACTTGAATCGATGCACGGGAAACTGGAATGGTTACTTCTGAGAATCTATTCCGCAAAAATTGTGGAAATCGCAATTTTGGGATCGATTCTAATACAGGGTTCGTGACTCATAACCAGACGGTCAGGGGTTCGAATACAGCTGCTGCAACATGCTGTGTCCTTGGGCAAGCAACTTCACCTCCACTTGCCTTTCTCCACCCAGGAGTACAAATGAGTACCAGCAATAGCTGGGGAGTAACCTGCGATGGACTAGCATCCCATCCAGGGGGAAATAGAAATATTCTCAGTCGTTTCATGCTACTGAAACTGGAGATAAACGCAGGCCTGATGGGCCACATTGGCTCGTGACAGACTTTACTTACTTTTATTTCGATTCTATCATGGAATCAACCAAAGCCTAGTACTTACAATGTTATAATCATATTTGTCTTCTTGTTCGGCCACGTCATCTTCATCATCCGACTCCTCTGCTCTCGTCGGACCCAGACTTGTGGTGGGTCTTTTCTCACTCCTTCAAAAAAGAAAGTAATTTTCAAAAGATACTTTTTTAGTGAAATGCTGGCTGAGAGAAAAATAATTTAACCCCATGCGCACGAGAAGCGGTCATGGCCGCGGCCGCTAATCCTCATTGGAATGCAGTTGCCAGCTGTGGTATGCCGTGGCACACGGCTAGTGGGTAGTTCCACAGCTGCTGCTTTTGTGCAGTCCCGCTACCACACAAAGGCCACTTGCTCTATGTGTGGAGGAATGTCCCCATTACACCCCGTCCTTAAGGGGTTAAAAACAAATTGCAATATTTCCATTTTGTATTTATTTATTTTTGTTTTCGGTTTGCATTCCCACTTTCAAATTCTGAAAGTGTTTTTTTTTCCTCCAATAAAGTGTCAGTTTCTAACCAAATCCACATGTGCACAGTCCCGTTAACTTGCACGCAAACAGCGAAACAATTTTGATTTTGCACACAACATACATGTATGTAGCTTAATGTTGTGCATTGGATTGGAATGAGAAGGCCAAACCGGCCGAAAGCATTATAGATGAAACCAAATTTGAACCGAAACCAATCTGACCTCTTCAACCCCAGGCTCTGTGTGAAGGCAACATGGCGGCCGACGGCCGTGCTGCTAAGAAAATACATTGTCATATTGAAATTAAAAACAACATTTGCAAACATCAAAAAACCAAATGATCAAATTATCACGAAATATCTTTCTGGATTGTTAGGGAATGACAGTCTAAAGCATCCTGTAAAGTTGTGGCATCTGGTGTGCTGATATTTTCAAGAAAAACTGTAAAGTGCTCCTAATTTTTCATATTCAGTTTGTCCGCATTTTCTTTGCAATTGATTACACACCTGTGAAGACTACAAGCCTGCTAGACTGATTCTCCGATCTAACAATTCCCCAAAGTCTGTAAATTGCTCCGTTTTATATTAAGTGGGGTCAGGGAACCAGACTACAAGAACATGATTGGTTATCTTGGTTTTTCCAGCATCTACGAACCCAAAAAGTGAAACAAGTTAGTGTTACAATATTGCTACGATATACTAATCCTCCAAATCCATTTATTTCTGAAAATTGCAGCAAAAGCAAATGTTGTACATTTCCTTTAAAGCTAAAACAGATCAAAATTCGCTTTTCATCTATACCGGAACATTACAGTTCCATGCTTATTTTGTATATCAAAAATGTGTTTTGTAGGTGCTGACATGTGTTGATGGTACTAGTACTAGTAGCGTGTGTGTGTGTGTGAGTATGTAAACATCGGCAATCGTGGACGTAGGACAAAAGAATTGGGGCGCAAACAATACGTCCACGATTGACCGAACGTCCACAATCTCAAATTGTGTACAAAACCAATGAGAGCTGTCGCTAAAAAGTACAAACAAAGGAAAGAGGATTAGGGACAATGGGGCGTCCACCATTGCCAGCATTTACACACATGTGTTCCTGTATTGTATTACGTTCAAGGACAGACAACAAAAGGAGCACAAAGGGGCCATTCATCCTCGAACAACGGTGCCTATTGTCCTCGAACGCAGGTTTGTGCACTAAGTCTATGGGAAAGGTTTAGATCAGGGAACAAAGGAAAACACAAAGCCAATCCTGGGAAGCATAGCAAAAAACGACTGTGTGTGTGGGTGTGTGTGTGTTGACGATGATTAGTACGACCCATTTTTTTGTTCAATTGGAGTGATGAAAACCTAAAAACTAATTTTAACTGGCCTTATCATGGCAAACTTATCACTGCATCATCCAGCACTACTGGCATGTTTACCTGGATGTTCCATGCTCTGTCTCAAGTTCTTCCTGTTGAAGACGCGCTTGCTCTAAGATCTTACGGGACAGTCTCTCGTCAACATACTGCAAAAAAATTGACACGAAATTACATGTAGAAAGTAAATTACCCTGATATTCTTATAAAGGGATGAAATAACACTGATAAATTACGGAATACAACTACAACACTAGTCCGAAAATTTGGGACTCTCAATACTGTGTATGAGAGTCCCAAAACTTAAGGTATCCATATCGTGCAAAACTTTGTGCTGCATGATAAAACCAGTGTGAATCAAATTTGCAAGCTTCCAACTCACTACAGTTTCTTCAATAATCCCCGAAACTTCTGCCTAGCAAAGTTGCTGTTGTGAGCATTGCATCACCAAAAATTCAGCTTTTAATTCTAATTTTGCAGAGAGTTATCGAAATCCAAACGTGAGACATCACGTTGATGTGTACTGCAATGCATTGTGCAAAAAGACTCCTCAGCCATGTCAGCTATAACATTTTCATCGTGTAGATAAAACAGCGCCCTCTTGTTGATCTGAGTGAATGCAAAATGTTTCATTTTTTAGCAGAGGGCGCTATGTTCATTTGGCCATTGATTAAAAAACAAGTTAGCTGCAAGGCTCTTCCTACACCTACCCAGAATACATTGGGAATCACACCATATTTCCAGAGCATGGAGAATGACGTGGGTGGTTTTTGAACTGCCAAAACCTTGCCTTAAAATTGGATTTAAGGTCTCAAATTTTGCAGGTGACATGCTTGCAACTATAGCATTTTGATGTATGTGTTGTGTGGGCATTAATTAGCCTAATGGTGAGTAAAAAAACGTCAGTAGTAATTTTGCACGTTTTTATGCACTCACGGTCCCAGTCTGCTACAACACTAGGCTTCCAAAATTTTTTTGGTAATTGTGTGGTTTAAATGTGTATGCATTGTACAGATCATGACCTCATGTGTGGGCGCCCGGCGCCGCTGACCATACAAACATGGGGTTTGTGTAGTTGAGGACACCTCCGGTTTTTGTTATAAATTCTTTAAAAAGATTTGTCGCTCCCCTAAACTCTGTAACCTCAGGAAATGTTTTCCTAATTATACTGACCCTAATTTGTTTTTAATTTAAAACAGTAAACTCAAAGAAAAATTTACTTTCTTACATGTACCTAGATTTTCCGGATTAGATGTAACAAGCATGCGAATCATGGTACACTTACTGCACCGCAGTATGGAAGTTAATCTGGTTCCCAGACCAAAAGATTCTGAATAGTATGTATTTCTAACGTGGATCCAGACTAGGAATTGCACTGGTACATCAACCAATCGACAGTCTATCAATCCCGCTTGGACACTATAGCCAAGTTTGTTTTTACTAGTTCAGCATTTTCTCTTTTATCGACGTCACTTTTAATTTTACCCCATAATTTCCCTCAAATTTCAAAACCCTGCCCATTTTCCACAATGTTAATCCTGCAGTTATTCAAAATGGTGTTGTCGTCCTCTACTTAATTGAGTCCAAAATTTGGCTTCTAAATGGAATTTTTCATCAACGAATCAGCAACGTTCGACCAAACTAACTAGCTTGTTGGTTTTAATTTTTCGGTAAGATGTACATTGTAAACACGTGAGGGCGCACTTTAAAAATTAGTCGCCATCTTCGTGGGTTTTACCCCATAATTTTCCTCAAAAATCAAAACCCTGCCCTCTTTCCACAAAATTAGTTCTGCAGATTTACACCAACTGACCAATAATATTGTTCATCGTAAGTTCTTTAATTGAAATATATAATGGCAGTGTATATTTTGCCGGAGACGGCAAACCTTTAGTAAACGTTAGTTTGCCGGATATGCACTGAACCAGACTGGGACCGTGAGTGCATAAAAACGTGCAAAATTACTACTGACGTTTTTTTACTCACCATTTGGCTAATTAATGCCCACACAACACATACATCAAAATGCTATAGTTGCAAGCATGTCACCTGCAAAATTTGAGACCTTAAATCCAATTTTAAGGCAAGGTTTTGGCAGTTCAAAAACCACCCACGTCATTCTCCATGCTCTGGAAATATGGTGTGATTCCCAATGTATTCTGGGTAGGTGTAGGAAGAGCCTTGCAGCTTACTTGTTTTTTAATCAATGGCCAAATGAACATAGCGCCCTCTGCTAAAAAATGAAACATTTTGCATTCACTCTATCAACAAGAGGGCGCTGTTTTATCTACACGATGAAAATGTTAAAGCTGAGGAGTCTTTTTGCACAACGCATTGCAGTACACATCAACGTGATGTCTCACGTATGGATTTCGATAACTCTCTGCAAAATTAGAATTAAAAGCTGAATTTTTGGTGATGCAATGCTCACAACAGCAACTTTGCTAGGCAGAAGTTTCGGGGATTGTTGAAAAAACTGTAGTGAGTTGGAAGCTTGCAAATTTGATTCACACTGGTTTTATCATGCAGCACAAAGTTTTGCACGATATGGATACCTTAAGTTTTGGGACTCTCATACACAGTATTGAGAGTCCCAAATTTTCGGACTAGCACTGAACATGCGCAGTTACTGTTTTTTTGTACTAAAAAAATTCTCCGGTGACAAGTTTTAGTCTGGCTCCATGCCAAAATTATCGTTGTTACCTCGTATTCACAAGATGGGATTCAGACCATTTTATAATTTTCGGACTTTATTTCCCTTTTAAAAAAAATCCTCCAGAGCCACAAATTTGAAAAAGAAAATGTAATACTCTGCAAAAAATGTTTGAGACATGTTAAAATAATAAAAGAAGAATATTCTTATTTATTTGGGGATGAGAAAAAAAAACTTAAAAATGTGGTGCGGTCGGAATCGAACGCGAGTCATCCCGCTTACTAGAGCCTTTGCTTAACCACTACACCAAACGTGCTACACAAGTTTTGATGGGAATTTAATACGTATTATAATTCAACCCTATTTTAAAGAGTACAGCGCCCTCTGTTGATATGGATTGCCGCCGGCAAACCTTTAGTAATCGTTAGTTTGCCGTCATTACCTCCGGCAAAATATCCACTACCATATATAATTAATAATATATAATTTACTACACATTTACACATTATTAAATTACTACAAAGTGAATAAACCAATAGGCCTATTGTTTAGCCCCCAAAAAAGAGTAGGAATACTAGTACTACTAGTAATAGTACTAGGGTAGAAAATAGAAAACTGACTTCTTTTGAAACTGTCCGGAATCTGGGCACTACAAGTACAACCTTACCGTTTCATCCTCGTCCTGTCTCTGTCTTTCTTTCGCCCTTCCTTTCGAACGCACATCCTTGTTTTCCAAGATCTGCTCTGAGAGTGCTGACGATCGTGAGACAGGATCGCCTCCTAGTTTTGCCAATTTTCCCTTCTTCGACTTGCCCATTTTTGTATCCGCACAACTTCAATGTTTCGCCATGCATGCCATGTGCAGGCAGGGAGGTCAGAGGTTAACTTGAAGCCGATGAGATAACTACAGAGGGCTCACTTTGGCATTAATGACCTTCCTTCATCAATGACGCCCTCTTGCCGATTCATTGTTTCAGCAAGTTGAAGTTGCAACTTTGCTTGCAAACTTATCACTAAAGAACTATCACAAGCATCTGTTAATGTCACAAAAGGTTATTTTGATTATGCTTTCTGTACTGAGCAAATAGACCTTTATCAGGATACGCCATCTTGAAAATCAAAGCGAGGCACAAAAGCAAACAAACACGGGGAAATTAGTGAGTGCGGTGAACGAGTGACTCTCGCAAAGTTACATCAGATTGACAATCTTATAAATGAATGGCAAATTCCCCGAAACTTCAATTACTATTCTAGGTAGGTCACGTCTCATTGTATTATGAAGAAGGATCTTATAAAGCCCAAACCCAGTGGCCACACTGAAGTTTCCGTGTTAGTTTATACGACGGTGGCACCATATAGGCTTGCTCTCTTCCTCCAGATGAAGCGCACACCTCATAATGCATAAGGGCTGCGTAGGGGGGCAGGCATGGTGCAAGGCGTGGCACAAATCACAGGTACAATATTTGCATGTGCAAGTATTATAACAAAGGGCACATCCATGGGCATCGTTTTTGCTTTTTAAGTTCCCCCCACCCCCAACTGGAAAAGCAAAACAACCGGAAGTTAAACAAGAGGCGTAAAGATTAAAAGAGGTGTGAAGTCATACTTGCTATAATTAATTTGATACAAAATGGGCGTCTGAGATGGACGTCTGAGGGGTGTCAATGGGGGTGGGGTGGATAACGTAAATGTCCCCCGCCCATGCACCCTAAAAAAAATGATAAATTGAGAACATGCTAGAGAAAGTACAAGGAGTTGGGGATTGTGCTTTGCGCCCCCCCCCCCCCCCCCCGAAAAAAATCCTCGCGACGCGCATTGCCACATCCTGGGTGACTTAAGCAGTTGTCCCCTCAGCGCTCAGTCTTAAAGGGAAAATACAACATTTGCAAACATCAAAAAATAAAAATACCAAATCATTTTGAAATACCTTGCAGGACTGTTAGTGAATGACAGTGTAAAGCATCCTGTAAAATCATGGCACCTGGTATACTGTCATTTTCAAGAAAAGTGGTATTTTTGTATCAATTTCCAACGCTGATCGGCCGATCAGCGTTGGAAACAACTGGCTTTTGTTTCAAATACTGGCCCCAATTGACCATCGCACTTGTTTGCAATCGATTACAAACCTATGAACGGGTACGAGCCAGCTAGACTGGTTCCCTGACCTTACAATTCCCCAATGTATGTAAACTGCTCTGTTTCTTCTTATATGGAGTCAGGGAACCAGACTACAGGAAACTGATCGTTTTTCTTGGTTTTTATAGCATTTTCGAACCCAAAACCTCAAAAAAGTCTGTGTAACTATATTTGCTATATATTTCCAACCCCCCAATTCCATCCATTTCTGAAAATTACAGCAAAAGCAAATGATGTATATTCCCTTTAAAGGCGTCAACGGTTGATGGTGATGCTGGGTCACTCCCGAGGATATTCCAGTCACGGATAGCTAGTGTATGGGGAAAAAATGAGTTGCACTGAAGTTACTCGTGCTGCAAGTGTGGGCACCGCCAGGAAACGTGAAGCATGGTATATACTAGTAAGGTACTGGGACCACTTGGTGTCAATCAAGTCATGACGAATACGGTACATCCGATCTCCAGTCTACTCATGCGACGTCTGGTAGCTAGTGATGGCCATTGGAGATCTTAATTGATCCCATGGCTGATTCGCTGCTTGTCCTTATTTTCACTTCAAGTTCCATCCGCGGCGTTTTCTGACCACTGCTCTTCCTACTGCGTGACATTCCATCTCAGGTTTCATCCAAGATGAGGCTTTTTGCTGATGATGGCCTGCTCTGTCGGGAAATGAGATCACTCGCAGATGCTGCATTACTCCAGAAAGACCTCGAAGTTCTGTATGCATGGTAGTGTAAATAGCAGCAGATGAAGTTTAATTCCTACACATGTTTTGTAATGCACATGACCACCAAAAAGACCCCCACTACATCCAACTATAGAATTAACAACACCCCCTTCAAAAAAACAGAAGTCATCCATATCTGGGCGTTATTCTTAGTAGCGAGCGAGCTTGGTCTCCCCACATCAACAAAATCACCGCTACTGCAAAGCACACATTTGGTGTCATCCGTCGTAACTTCAAGCTTGTAGCCGAGAAGTGAAGTCTCGCTTATACAGTCCTTAGTTCGCCCAAAAATTAATGGTGTCTGCGCTTGGGCTCCATACACTGACGAAGAACGGAAACAACTCGCGAGCATTCAAAGATCGGCTGCTAGAATGGGCTGCAACAATTTCACCAGAAGCTCCAGTGTTACTGCCATGCTACATGTACATGAGCTGGATGGCCACTCCTTGAGTCCCGAAGACTGCCAATACGTCTCGTCATGCTCTACAAAACTGTTCATGGGTTGATATTGAAGTTGCTCTCATCATGGTCTTACCTCACACACAAGAACACACAGGAGGTCTCACCAATTCTCAGACCACCGACTTCACGCCAAAAGCGAGATCTACACTACTACAGCACCAGTTTTATCCATCCACAATATCCCACACTAAAATAACCTGCCTCGCCACGTCATCAATGCTAAAACTTTGGATCATTAAAAAAAGCTCTCACTGATCCCTTGTGCAACATCAACATCCTCCCTTAGTCACTCTGGCCCCGCCCCACGGGATGCGGCTGTAGCCGTTTTGCTGGAGGAAATCTAAAACAGATACAGAGACAGCCAGATACACTACACCCTGACTCTGTTCCGTGCAAAAGTGACTCGTTTCCGTGTAAATGGTACGAGCCCTTATACGAGGCATCTGCTCAACAAATTGACGGCTATATCGAAGTGCTCGTGCCGTTTTGCAAGTGAGTTGTTCCCGCATCGGGCTCCAATTTTCCTCTCATTCCTGAAAATGACAGATCCCATGTACGAATGATAATTTACGGATAGTCTGATACATGTAATGTATACTTCTTATACTAAACAGGTGCAGTTTCAGCTCAGAGAACGTTGCGGACGGAAAAGTGAAAATAGAGTCTTGACGAAACTTCAGTTCGGCCACTGGTTTTTGGCTTTATATTTTGTAAGCCGTTCTTCTTCAAAATGCAACGAGACGTGACGTACCTAGAATGTAGATTGATGGTTCGATAATTTTGTGCTATTTATAACATTGTCAATCTGCTGTAACTTTGCGAGAGTCACTCGCTCGCCGCGCGCACTAATCACGCGGGTTACGCCACACGTTTGTTGCCCTATATGCCTCGATTTGATTTTCAAGATGGCGTGCCCTGATTAAGGTCTATATGCCGGCTCTCAACACCTCTTTACATGTCCCCCCCCCCCCTTCCGACGAGGCTCAATGCGTTTGTTTACCCAAGGATAGTCGCAATAAAGGAGTCCCCAGCAAAGCATTCAAAGTGCAAAGCCTTTAAAGCCTTTCAAGCTTTCGTGCTTTTGTGAAGCTGTTGAACTTTTCAAGGACGACCCCGGCTTTACGGCGAACCATCAAACAGTATACTAGGCCCCAATATAAGTGGTACGTAACACGCGTTCGAACTGTGTTGAGAAGGCTTAACTGGGCCACTTGATCGCGTCAGCTGATCGGCAGCTGATCTTACGTCGTCAGTTCTTTTGGATCTCTGTCTCGCTTGATAAAGAAGGTAAGATACCTTTTCCGTAACTTCATTAGGCATGTTATAATACTTTTATTTTCCTCCTCCTCACTTTACGGTACCTATAAACTTCTAGTGTTGTAGGTCTGCGTGTTCGCAACTACTAATTCGATCATCGTCGGTGTTGACAAACGAGCAGTTATGAGTCGACATAATAATGACGGGAAACACGAGTGAAAGTTTAGATCTACATGTATTTCTAACAGCTGATGAAGGTCATTAGCTTACCGAGTAATTCAGTCGTTACAATTATTCCTTCGTTCTTCTTTCGAGTGCAGTTGGACAAGTTCATTTAGTGCAGTGAGCAGTGAGCCTACATGATATTCCAAGTTTGTAAAATGTACGAAATTGTAATTCTACGCCTATCCAGCATGATATTTTATGTTTCTCCACTTTATTCACTATAGCCTGTAGGTTTATATATGTCTTTTTGTTTTCGTCAGAGATGGCTAATAACCGTGCCTTAGTTCAAGTTCAAGTTAGCGTGAACTCGTGATGAACTGTTGTGTGTTGGGATCGAACTTTGCCCAAATTTACATTGTCATGTCTTTATCATCGATCCAAGTTCATGCACATATTGTACTTTGAAAAAGTGGTGGGTAGCCGTGTTAGTCAGATAATAGCCAAAAAAACCCGAATGTAGCACTTAAATGACTAACTAAAGAAAAATTTGTGCATAAGCTTTCGTAGCAACAACTACTTCATCAGATGCAATGAAGAAAAACAACTTCAACCAAGGTTTATATAATGTACTTTGACACGCAACTAGGCCTACGTGACAGCCCATGCTAGAATCATAATATAAAAATAGTGACAACAATCGTAGCTGGCACTTACAAAAACAATTTTCTCTGTACCCTTTTATAAGCCCTACGATCAATACAACACACAGATAAGCCAGGATAAGGTTTCAACTCCGACCAATTGTCATGGTAAGTGTCATTCAACTAGTTCGGTCACGCGAACCAACTTGGTGAGAAAAAAAAATCTCAACAGACTTGTTATGACGAACCTTGGCCTATATATCGGCTTCATAATCATAACTGCACTTTTGCATTTTGTCGGGGTGTATATACTTTGGTATTATCTGTGAGAAATATAACTGTTCTTCCTTTTAATTCTTCCGGATATTCACTGTCACATGGTTGCTTACACTAGGCAGAAAGTTATAATGACAGCTCCCAAAGTTGTACTAGAGTACACCACAAAACACTTTCAAGTCATCAAGTCACAATTAGTCAGCTAAGAAGGAAGAAAGAGCTCGCGGACGCAAAGAAATTCCTTTGTCACTGTGGCCAATGTAATTAATTTGTCTTTCGACCGTGTTGTTGACTTCCGACTTGGATTACATCATTAAAGGGATATTACGTCATGGGATATGCGCCCGATTGGGCTACAAAACGCGTTTTAAACGAAATGACGTTAATTGGAAATAGAGCATTTAAAAGTGAGATATAAACGTTCACACAACCATCCTTTTAAAAAGGTGGGTGTTCATGCGAGAACCATGCGGGGTGCGAGAACGAATTTCGGGGGTCAAAATTTTGACTCAACTAAATCGAAAGGCGAGCTGTTGAGTGCACAGTTCATCGCATTCTGCGAATGTGCAAGAAACAACATCTGTGTATTGGTGCTATGTGTATGTATTATGTGACACACAAGCAAAGTGTATCGTACATTGAATGGAAATACACGGCTGGAAATACGCGTGCGTGTGCCACAAAATGTCCGCCGTGTCCGATGTAAATAACCGGGGTTTTTATTCTTTCGTCTTTTCTCGGGAACGGTTAGACATTAGGTTAGTTTCCTTTTACCCAAACCTTTGAAATAGGATAAGTAGGCCTAAACAATCCAAAACATTCATAAGATGGAGTTTGCGTCGGGTGATGTAAATCAATATTAGGTTTTGCCCTTCACCGACGTAGAGACACTGTATAATCAGTGTGTAATACCTCCCGAGTGAAAGTTAGAAAAAAATCAAGTCGAGTCCCACCCGAGTGATTTTTGTCCAACTTTCACTCGGGAGGCAACACACTGAGTATGCAGTGTATACGTCGGAGAAAGGCAAAACCTAATTGTAACCAAAATATTTGAGACCGCCAATTCCCCTTATAATGCACTTGTTGGGGTCTATCCGATGTTCCCCAATACATATGTCCCCCAATAAAATGTTCCCAAAAATCCTTAGGGTTAGGGTTAGGGATAGGGTTAGATGGATATGGTTATAGGGTTAGGTAACATAGGTATTCGAAAACATAGGTATGCACCCCACTCGACAGGTTGGTACAAAAAGATTTGTACTGTAGAGTTCGACCTTAACTTATTTTTTTCACTAGCCAGCTGGGCTACTGAACAGACTCTTAACTAGCCCGCGGGCATTTTCACTAGCCAGCATGTTTTTCTTTCTTAAGCAACAATGTGCATACATGTAGAACCTGTCTCCTGATGAGGCAATGTTTTCAGTTTTTTTTAATAAACAAATCTAATAATTTAACAGTTTACTAAAATTAGACACAAATTGATACAGGCTTGCTTTCTGAATTTAACGATTTATTTCTACCTGTCCTTTCATCTTTGCCGTAACCCAATAATTTTGACTCGCCAGCCGGGCTACTTAAGGAATAGTTTGACTAGCCCGCCGCTCTTTTTGACTAGCATCTGGCTAGAGGGCGACCGCTAAAGTCGAACCCTGTAAATATCGTGTATCTATATACTCAACGTCTTAAACCCTCCTTGCATAATTATTGTTCCTCCCGTCTCATTGTGCATTTCATAGAGGCGGCAGACAAAGGTCTGTCTGAGTTAACAGAAGGTGTGTGTCTGGATGGGCTTTACAGAAACCCATACAAAGATGGGTTTCAAATCTTTCTTTTCAATCTATACAGCTTTGTGTCCTTGAAGAGCAATAGGGTCCATTGAAAATTAGACTTACAAGGCTCAGAAAAAAAAGTTGCCGATGTGATTTGACCATTGCGTGCGGTTATTTCAATCTGGCAAATCATCAGCTATTGTGCTTCTGCATCAAATGGTGAGTTACAGTGGAACGTTGCTGTACCGAACGTAACATTCGGCTATACCGAACACAACATTCGGCTCCCGATGTTTGTGTACATGTACAAAACGTACCGAACATTGTTGTTGAAAAATGTCAACAGAAGAGCGACAAGTGGCTATTATTTTCCCAAGGAATAGAAGGGGAAAGCCTCTTTGCTGTTGGTAGCAAGCTTAAAAATGGGTAATTACATAATTCAATAGTCGGCACGTGTTCAGAGTCGTCTTTCAGTAAACTACCAGGGCGCGGCGTGCAGGGTGAAGTTCTGAAGGGCGCTATTTATTGAAAAGTGAGTGTCGGAGCACCGGCAGCTTAAAATCGCTATACCGAACGATCGCCATTACGCACAATTTCTGCGGAACTCGCGATGTTCGTTGTATAGCGACATTCCACTGATATGCAGATGTGGCAGTGTTGTATCCGAATCCCTCACGTCCATAATAGCTCACCATCCATATATCACAAGTTGGAACTTGTTTTTATCACAGTTCATTTGACTAGCTTGTGGCTTGAATTGAGAACCGGTGGCCTTGTGAGGCCAGTGAAACTATTGTACAAACTAGTGACGTAATCGGCAACCTGTTTCCCCGGCTGCGTGTACTTCTTCCACAGGCTGGGATTATTGTAGTGGTGTCTTATTTCTTTTTCAGAACCTGACAGCAGGATGTCGAACAACAACCCAAAGGATGGTTACCACGCGGTACAGACTGCCGAAGAGAGTTCCGAACGAAAAAGAGTGGGTGCGAAAGCGGCTGACGAGGATGAAGGGGCGTGGCAAGACACTGACAACCTCCCTCTCGAAGAGCGATGCTGTTGCAGTGCCCTCCAGCGTCTTGCATCCCCCTACGTCTTCGGCGTCTTCGTGTGTGTGTTGAACTTCTTCCAGTCGGCTGCTTTTTCTGTGACAGGGTAAGCCATCCTCCAACTTGCTTTCTACTGCGTCTTGATTTCTGTTCTTTATTTGGAGTCTTTATCCCATCGAGTCTTTATTTTAGTTTCCTCTTTTGGGGAAACAATTGTTTAATTGTTTGTTCACTTTGCACAACTGATTGATTCTTTGTGTTGATTCACTGGATTCATAAACTTGACCTTCGAAAATTTGAGATTTTGTGACCTCATGTGATCAACCGAAATCAACTTTTACTCCCGTTTGCGGCCTGTTCGTTGTGATTACAGGCTTAGTAATAAAAACAAAGACCCCAAACCCAAACTCAACCCAAATGTCGGGAGTGTTATTTTAGTGAAGTTCTGCATGTATTAAACCTCCCAAACTTTCTTTTAATACAAGAATCATTCAAATCACTTATGTACTTTTCAAGTTACGGAATTTAAACACTCACCACTTTGAAGTTATATCCACGGATCACAAAAATTATGTGACTGCGCTCTTTCAGCAAAACAAAAAGAATTCGCACACATCCCTATTTGATTTGTTTTCGTTTTGCTGAAACAATACTTACCTTTTTGTGATCCGTGGACAGAACTTTAAAACGGTGGTTATTTGTGTTTAAAATTCCGTAGCTGGAAAATTACATGAGTGATTTGAATGATTCTTGTACTAAAAGAAAGCTTATGAATTGGGCTTTCATATCCTAGATTTTGAAAGTGCTACATGCAGAACTTCACTAAAACAATGGTTCCGACATGTAGGTTTCGTGGTGTTTTTTTTCACTCACACTGTATTGTTTGTCCGTTAAATTATGACCTTTTTGAAAGTGCTACATGCAGAACCCCACTAAAACAATGGTTCCGACATTTAGGTTCCGTTTTTGTACTCACCCTGTACTGTTTGTCTGTTGAATGATGACCTTTTTAGAAGCTCTCAATTGAGCACAATAGAGAAACGCTTCCAGCTGAAGACCTCCGAGTTGGCGCCCTTCCTGATCGTGAACGACATCATGAGTGTGGTGATGGTGCTCTTCGTGGCGTACTACGGACACACCAGCCACCGGCCTAGACTCATCGGGGGCGGCAGCCTTCTCATCGGCCTGGGATTCCTGCTCTCCACGCTGCCGCAGTTCATCTACGACACGCCGCCGCAGTTTTCCCCCGGACTAATTGGTGGCGGCCGTGAAAACGGCTCGGCAGGGGGATTCTCGCATAATGGAAGCAGTCTCCTTTATCCAGTAAGTAACTCTTTGGGTGCGGCATCCTGATAATCTGATGAGCTCGGCTGCATTACTTTTCCCATTCCGTTTCATACACCATTGGAAACCACAGTTAATGACGTCCATTCACACACCCCGTTTTGTTCTGGCATTCATTCATGGTACATGCATTTCATCTTCATACCCACTCCTGATAACGGGCAGAGTATACCGTCCAATACGTTGAGTTTCCCCGGCCGGTTCTTTTCGGAACCTCACAAACTCAGTGACGTAGCAAAGAGGGGGTGGGGGGCCCCGGGGGGGGGGGGGGGCACGTTCCCCCACACATTTTCCGTGCCCTCCCCCACCAAGCTACTGATAATGCCCCTTTTCCTTCCCCAACCAAAAAAGGTTTTTGTAAGTTGTATTATTTTTTAGTTTGCCAAAGGATTACTATTTACAATTTTTTATGTTAATGGTTTAGCGAGGCATTGAGGGGCCCAACTGGGAAAAACTGCAATAGGAAGTTTGCGATATTTGCCCCCATGATATTCTGATGCCCCCTGTTCCCCCCGGCCCCCACTCACAAAAAAACTTGCTACGCAACTGCACAAATTGAACCCCAACTTGATTCGTTTATACATGGCGCAACCGTAAACTTGACCGTATTGATATCTTCACCATCTTCACTTGCTATCTTCATAACCCCTGCTTATTAAAATCAAGCATCACAATTTCATCTACATTTTGTGTCTTGGACCTCAATATGACAATGACATCAAATTTTGCCAGGTTCAACGTACAAAATTGAAATTAGAGAGATTGCTTAGTTAGGTAGTGTGCACAGTCACACAGAAACCGGCCTGGTCTCGAACAGCATTTCTTGCGAAGCACCTACAGATCCTTCATGATTCTGTCTAGCATTCGACGATTCCTCATAAACCTCCCGTGCTTTACCTGCTCAGGTCTGTGAGGTCAGTACCAGCGGAGGAGATGCAGGTTCTGAGGTTTGCACCGAGGAAGAGGAGCTTTCCTCGGGGTCCCTCATGTGGCAGGTGTCTTGGATTATCGTCGGTCAGATACTGGGAGGGATCGGAGCTGCACCTATTATGCCTCTTGCCGTCACGTACATGGATGACTGTCTGCATCGCTCCTCAACATCGGTTTATGTAGGTGAGTGAGGTTCCGCTGAGGTTTTCATTTCAGATCACCTCTTTCAAAATGTCGGCAGTAGCCGACAAGGATACCGATGTCAGGGTGGTTTGCCAAGTTTGTTTTACCAGTAATTGTTATTTTGTTTCAATTTGTCTTCGGTTTTGGAGGAGTTTAATTTTAAAGGCCACAACTATAAGGGACAGACATCACAGTAGTCTAGTCAAATTAGTTTATTCAGCCGAATGAGTTTCCATTACAGAAAAGTCTTGTTAAAATTCCCAAACTCTTTCGATCTGCATTGTACCCGATTTACTGACCGACTGTAAGTTGTGAATTAAAATGGCTCACGGCACGTCATCACGCCTTGACCCAACATTTGCCTCATATGACTTCCTAGTCCCTTCGGTCTTGGACCACCTTTGGACCTGCAAAGGCTTGTTCACTTGAAATCGTCTGGTCTCTACTTTTAACTGATAACACAGAGTGGAATTCCACTCCTTGGTAAAAGAAAAGAAAGAGAAATCGAATGATTTTGTATCGTTATACGGGGTCGCTATACTCGCCAAAACCTTTCGCTGTAACAGAAATTTCAAACTATCCGATTTCGTCTACATTGTATAATGGAATTTCTCCCCATAGAAATGTACACAAGTTGCCCGTGACCGAAGACTATGTGTTTGTTACAGCCGGTTTTCGTCCTAACCGTTTTCGTAATAACTGGAGCCGACTGTACAAAATGTATTTTCAGGTGTTGTATTTCTTGTAGTGCTTGTATACTTGGAGACCTCTACTTGTACTCGGAAGTACCCGTACTACTCGGTAACCTAAGTACTCGGCAGTACTCGGTACTCGGAGAAAAAGTACTCGACTACAACACTGGTATTTTCTTACCTGACAGCATTCATGTTCGTGGCAAGCTCCTTCGGCCCTCTGCTCGGGGCTGGCATCTCGGGATTCTGCCTCTCCACCCACGCCGACTTCTACAAGGCGCCGGTCCAAGCCCAATTGGGCGATCCTAACTGGCTGGGCGCCTGGTGGCTCAGCTTCGCCATGGTGGGCGTGTTGCTCCTCATTGTGGGCGTGCCCATCATGATGTTCCCGAAGAAGATCAGGAGGCGGGTCAAGAAAGCCAAGGATGGGGAGAGGAGGAAATCGGAGGAGGCACAGGAAGGGGAGGGGGGCGAGGATGAAAATATGGCAGGGATGTACCGCCTGAATGTCCACGAAGACGGCGGGGGAAGATGCGCATATGTCAAAGGTAAACTCATTCATAAAATCAGCCCACACACAGGTTGTTAACCCTAAGTCATTGGTCATTTGACATTGAAACTTTCTCACTACAATGAAGTTACTGGACCATTCAGGTGTTATTACTCATCCATAGTCACTTTATTTCTGAGAAAACATGACTAAGTTTCTCCTTTCTTAAATATTTTCCTATTTCAACCAAATCCTGTTTCTAGTGCTGTCCATTATTCATTCACCATTCAATTAGATTCAATTCATCAGTGCAATTCACTCCATGCATTCAGTCAGTTCGTCCAGTTCTCTTTTCCTTAGTTCACATTAAACAGTTAGATAATCTATGTACATGTATTAAAACTTGCTGTGGAATAAAGTCACGGTAAAGACAGTTCTCAACTACAAAATTGTGCATTAGCTATTCCCCAACAAAAGTAAGTCTTGTTTAATTAACTGCTTTTTGCCTGCACGTGCACAGGGGGAGAGTCAGATACAACGGGAACATCATTTAGTATCGTTTTGTTGCTCATCATTATCATCATCATCAAGCTGTGGTCATTCATTTTTGGATGATGCCCTCCTCAAGCAGTTTCCATTGTCTTCTGTTTGTCATTCTACTCCATGTTGCCGTGCTCATATATGTGGTGATTTCATGTCTCTCCTTTTTTGTCAACCTCTTCTTCTTCTGCTTGTCCTTGGTTGCCATTCTGTGAGTCTCTTGGTCCATCTGTTGTCTTGTCTTCTTGCTAAGTGCCCTGCCCATCTCCATTTCATTTCCTTGATCTTCTCTATGATATCTTTGAACTTTGTTTGTTGTCTTATGAAGGTATATATGTCTAATTTTGTCTCGTAATGATAGATTGAGCATTCTCCTTTCCATGCCTCTCTGTGTTGTCAATTTTAGTTCCATCTCTTTGGTTGTTGCCCATGTCTCTGCCCCATAAGTCATCGTCGTTTGGACACACTGGTTGTAAATCCTTCTTCTAAATGATATTTTTGTGTCCGCTAGTAATTCTTTGTACCTTCCAAAACATCTGCATCCTCCCTGTTGCTAACAAGGTTTAATTATTGTTTTAAACTTTAGAAGAAAAAATAGATAAAATGAAGTAATCTTACTATTGTTTATGAAATAGAAATTTTTCACAATACTTACGAACTCACTTACCTGATCCGTGCTGTTTCGTCAGGTTTTCTGAACGCCCTTCGTCGCCTGGTAACCAACCTGACTTTCATGTCACTGCTTCTTGGGGTCTGCGCAATGCTGTCCTCCGTCGTTGGAATCATCGTCTTCATGGTCAAGTATCTGGAGACGCAGTTCGGCCTGCCCGCCTCTACAGCTCCCATGCTCTTCGGTAATATACCAGTAGTCCATTTTCGCCAACAGGTGTTTTATGCTAGGTTCATACATTCCCGAATTATTGCTACGAATACCCCGATCTATTCCGAATAAAAATTCTTGATGGCATCGGCAGAAATTAGCCCCGATTCGCTGTTTGTAAGAATAACTTAAGAATGAAACAGAAATAATCAAGAACTCGGTACGAATTGGAAGCCGAATCAGACCAAATCAAGCCAAACGTTTGCGATTTATTGCAGAATAACACCAAATTGTAGCAATTTTGTCAAAAATAACATACGAATAACTCCAGAATCATCCAGAATGACCCAGCCTATTGTGTATTCGTAAGTTATTCTTTTAACATTCGTACATTTCTTGATACATTCGTAATGATTCGGCATGATTCTGGACTGTTAACACCAAAAATAACTCTACGAAACTTGTAAGAATTCTGTAAGAATACCCAGAATGCTGTAAGAATATCCAGAATTAGTTTTGAATACAACAAGAATAAACCAAGAATTGAAATTGGTTCCCGAATCACCCCGACAATTTTGAACATGTCCAAAATTGTCGGGGCGCTTCCCGATCTTTAACGATCTTTCACCGAACTAACAGAATCATCCCGAGGCAGCCAAGAACCATCCCCGATTTACTCAAGAATTGCTATTCGCGGCGATTCGGCTTAAAAATCGGGAATGTGTGAACCTAGCATTAGCCAACGGATGTCACTTTGCCAAATTAACAAAAGAACAAGTTCTCGAGTTTTAGCTGTTAAAAGCAAGGCTCCCGCGTGCACCTTGCCATAAGCCGTGCATTTACTGGACCCGTACTAGTAGTGCACTACTAGTATAGTGCCAGGCAAATACTGCGAGGGAGTCATTGTCTGACTGAGTCCCTAAATAATACTGTAATTTGTAGTTTGCATTAAACATCAACAAAATGATAAAAAAAAAAAATACAAACACAAAAGTACATACATTACATCGATAATACAATTAAAAACCGAAACATTCCCTAAGAAACAACCGCAACCGTAAAAAAAAAAAAGTCTAATGTCCTAAACTTTCAAACTTGGACTATACAGGGTGAGTAAAAAAACACAAAACCCAAATGTCGGGACCATTGTTTTAGTGAAGTTCTGCATGTAGCACTTTCAAAATCAAGGATATGAAAGCCCACTCCATAAGCTTTCTTTTAGTACAAGAATCATTCAAATCACTCATGTACTTTTCAAGTTACGGAATTTTAAACACAACCTCCGTTTTAAAGTTCTGTCCGCGGATCACACAAAAGGTGTGCGTTCTTTCAGCAAAACGAAAACAATCCACACACATCCCTATGTGATTTGTTTTCGTTTTGCTGAAAGAACACTTACCTTTTTGTGATCTGTGGACAGAACTTTAAAACGGCGGTTGTGTTTCGAAGTCGGTAACTGGAAAAGTACATAAGATATTTGAATGATTCTTGTACTAAAAGAAAGCTTCTGAATTGAGCTTTCATATCCTAGATTTTTATAGCGCTACATTTAGAACTTCACTAAAACAAGTCCCGACATTTGGGTTTCGTGTTATTTGGGTTTCGTGTTTTTTTACTCACCCTGTACAACTAGGATTAACCAAATGAAGCTGTCCAGCCGAGACCAGCTGACCAGCTGCCAAACTTTCGGGCCCAGTACTCTTTAAAATTGTTAGCAGCTTTTAACTACTATATAGGCCTACATGTGTGTTACCGTAACGTTACTTTGATGTGAACAATTTAACCCAAAGCAAACACTTCCCAATCATCCTCCGACTTCTTCACCCCCTGACAGGGATCATCATGCCACCCGGTTCGCTCCTCGGCAACCTGATCGGTGGCTTCGTGGTCAAGAAGCTGAAACTGACCAAGAAGGGACTAGCCAGAATGGTGGTCGTCATGAAACCCTTCGTCTTCCTCCTGGCTCCGGTGTTCCTCCTCCTTGGATGCAGCAACCGGGACATCGCTGGCATCACCACCGCGTATCCCAACATGAACATGTGCGTCTTATTATAAGACATTATGTACCTTATTCTTATAATTATCTGAAAATACAGGGTGAGTAAAAAAAACCGAAACCCAAATGTTTGGAACATTGTTTTAGGGAAGTTCTGCACGTAGCATTTTCAATATCTAGAATATGAAAGCCCCATACATAAGCTTTCTTTTAGTACAAGAATTATTCAAATCATTCATGTCTTTTTCAAGTAACGGAGTTTTAAACACAACCACCGTTTTACGGTTCTGTCCACGGATCGCAAAAAAGTTCAGTGTAGCCTACTTTCAGCAAAACGAAAACAATTCACACACATCTCTATGGATTTGTTTTCGTTTTGCTGAAAGAACACTGAACTTTTTTGCGATTCGTGGACAGAACCTTAAAACGGTGGTTGTGTTTAATATTCCGTAACTTGAAAAGTACAGCCGTGATTTGAATGATTCTTGTACTAAAAAGAAAGCTTGTGAATTGGGCTTTCATATCCTAGATTTTGAAAATGCTACATGCAGAACTTTCCTCAAACAATGGTCCCAACATTTGGGTTTCGGTTTTTTTTACTCACCCTGTATACTGCAGTTACTACTCTAGATTATTCGTCAATATGAAGAAAAATTCCCGTCCAGGAACGGACGTATCATTCTGACTAGAAATTTGATGTACGTTTTGTGATATTAAAATATTGTAACAAATAAACACATTACAAATAAACTCAAGATATGTTCACTGCACTCAAGATCACTCATTGTTGGTACACTGCAGTATATTGGCACAATACTTTAGATGTTTTATACAATAAGCAACAAAAAAGATATTATGTATTTTTAAAATATCTCTTTTATAAATACCATCTTATAGCAATATTATATTTCCATATCTGCATTAGGCTTAGAACATAAAGAATGAAAATGTACTGAAGTTAACCTTATCAACTATTGAATGAATTTACAAAAAAAGTACATTGTATATTGTTTGGCAAGCATGACAATAGACAAGCCCTACTTTAGCTGTCAATAGGTACCATTTAATCCATTAAAATCATTTAATCTTTCAATCTGGTCTTATTTACTTATTTTGTTAGGACAAAGGTGCCACTGCCAAATCTGGTGGCTGGCTGCAACGCTGACTGCGCATGCCCAACTGAATACACACCAGTCTGCGGGTCTGATGGTGTAACGTATGCGACGCCATGTCACGCAGGTTGCCTAGCAAAGGTGGAAAACGGACAACCAAATGGAACGAAAGATGGCATGATGGTGAGTATGCATAGACAAGAAGAGATAACCCAACAATGCTGATCAAAAAGATATCACAAACCGCTTTTAAAATTTGACTTGGTCAGATTTAAATAATGGATATTTATGTTATACTCAATATGGCGAGGAATCAACGTTTTATTGCATAATGTTTGATGTTCATCTCAGAAGACGATTGCCGACAGCTTTGTTGCATGTGTACAAATCAGTACACAAACGATTACATGTATAAACACCACAAAAAAAGAAAGTCCACACTCATTTGAGGGGTCATAATTTTGAATTTGATCGTCTTATGATGACGTCATTTATGTAGACCTTTGGAGGATGTTGTAAGCTACATTTTGGTACCCCGTTTGCTACCAAAAGACTGTAAATTGTCCAAGATTGACAACGGTTTTTAAAAAATGATGCAGTTTGAAAAGTTGCCAATTTAAAGATTACGAGAGGAGAAATTGCTAAGCGCACATGCCCGTAATTGGCCCCTTTCGACTGCACATTGCCTGAACAAAGCGCGGGTAATTCAATTTCGCGTGCTCCCATGCAGACAACAAGCACTGTGCAATCGATATTCCCTGCCGTTCGTTTCGGGTAGTGTAACATTGTCACGCAGTAATTTCCACTCGACTCGCCTACTCTTCTTTTTCAAACTGCATCATTTTTCATTAACCGTTGTCAATCTTGGACGATTTACAGTCTTCGGTATCAAACGGGGTATCAAAATGTAGCTAATAACAACATTTCCCAAAGGTCTATATAAATGACGTTATCATAAGACGATCAGATTTAAAATTATGACCCCTCCAATGAGTATGGACTTGTTTCCAGTGTTGAGTATGAAACCAGTGGTTAAGGTTCTTGCGACTTGAATCAGTCTGCATAACGACCATTTCTGATGACTACTTTTTATATTTGATAATCTCGCATATGTTACATAGTTATACACCGACTGTGGCTGCATTGGTGCAACTAGTCCCGCCGACCCGCTCGGCTTGAGAGGAGACTACGAGCACGTGGCCATCCCTGGAGAATGTCCTCGTGAATGCAACACGCTGATTCCGTTCATGGGTGTGGCCATGTTGCAAGTCCTTCTCATGACCATCGTTGGCAACCCAGGATTCATGTTGCAACTGAGGTGCGTATGTGCCAAGCTGCATGTTGGCTGGATATGAAAGATTGTAACATTCTTTCAGGGCTGCTGTGGTCCAGTGGTTACGGTGTTCGATTTGTGTGCCGTGGTACATGAGTTCGAATCCTGGCCGTGGGAACATGGTGCTTGTGCTCTTGAGCAAGGCACTTTACCATTATTGCATCCGGTCCCGTGTGTTGTGTAACGCATGTTAAAGAACCCAGTAACACTTATCGCTAAGAGAAGGGGTTTGCCACGGTGTTTTTGGCAGTGGCTGCAATATGCGCCGCAGCACCTTGTCAACCCTTATAAGGTGCTACATAATGGGTCTCATTTTTCTCATATACTTTATTTACCTTTCTTTAATAATAGACACGTGCGCTATATAAGACTCTGTTATATTTTTTTTATTACATGAGGCAACTTTCTCAAATCACTACATGTTCCGGCTTCCCAACTTCGTTCCCATAGTGTCGAGCAGTACGCTCCCACCACTTCTTGCTCTCTCACCCTGGTATTGGACCAACATGTTTGGATACGTATGCAAATTATTATAAAGGAACAGTCTAGTTTCTGGCTGTGCTTGTTTTTGCGCAGTTTGTTTTTGCATGTGGCGTCTGAGGTAAAAACAGAATCAATTCGTCGCAGCAAGAGTTATGAAAACACGATTTTTCTTTCAAAGTTAAAATGTTACAATCGTTCATATCCAGCCAATATGCAGTATCACATTTCATATTAATATAAACAAAATGAAAACGGGAGGATTGTTTATGAGGTGGAGTGGACGTAGTAACGTAATCCATTAAAAAGTTAAATCAGGATACAGGAAGAAAGTTTCCCATCCAGGGGTTACTATTGAAAACAAGGTTACAAAATAAGTAAAGCCCAGGAACGAGGTGGGCGGCTAAAGGAACCCAATGTACATTTTCAACAGTTTATGGAAACATACTGATTAAAAAAAAATCTGAAGTTTCCTTCTTCGATATTGCCTCTAACAGGTTGTCTTGAAACTGCCTCTAATTGTGGCACAACCTTAACGTTGTATAAAGTAAAAAAACAGTCATCCAACTATCCAGGATATATTGGCTCGCATGAGGTGAAGATCGAATCATTTGATCGTTTGTTTCCAAGAAGATCTTTATGAGGATAACCAAAGATTTTCAAGAATGAATTAAATATCAGAGCCTTTTATGCAATAACATCAGTGCTCAAAAAGATGTGCTGTACGGTTACATTCAACACCTATATTTCATTGATCGTTGGCTATTAAAACCAAAGTATTTACACAATTTACATCAAAGGAATTATAGCAAAATGTGAAGTATCATGTTAAATAATGCTAATATACGCCTACATGTACTTATAATTTGGTTCAATTTTATTTTATTTTTGTGTACAGGACAGTTGATGAGGATGACCGTTCCATAGCTGTAGGCTTCTCATCAATGCTGCTACGATTGCTAGGTAATTTGATGAAACAAATTAGAATTAGGAAAGCTAGACAATACATTTTGAACTTCAAGAGAACCTGGAAGCCCACTTTAGAGGACTGCGTCACATTTTAGATGTATTTTCATTCCTTTTGGTATGAAAGCAAGGATTCTCCAGAAGTGCACAGACACGTGAGCAAGGTCGCTCTAAGGAACTTAAGAGGGAGAAGACGATGAAGATATGAAAAACTATTAAGTTTTAGAGATAGGAAGAAACCATGTAAGCATGTTCCAGGAAAAAACACGGAGTGTTGGACACGCAGAGGCGATCCAACGAATGGCTTTAAATGGGAGTAGCTTCCGGTACCAAGGGCGGATCTAGAACACAATTTTTTGGGAGGCCCAAAAAAATGTGGTGCCCCAAAAAGTGGGTCCAAAAAAATACGGCGTGGGGATCGGGATTATATTGGATTCTAGATGCTCTGTGGTGCGATCTGAGTCAATTTCTAACCACTTTGACAATTTTTTTTGAAGGAAAAGATTGTAGTGTACGCAGTGCCTGCCTTAAAACAAAAATAGGTTCTTTCTTTTTTCTCTCTTTTTTTTGGAGGGGGGGGGCAGGCATGGCCCCCGTTGCCCCCCCCCCCTCCCCCCCCGGATCCACCCTTGCAGGTCCCCATGTTTTTGTTTTTTTATGGGGGAACCAGTCTACACAATCGTTCTTCCTTTTCCATCTTTTTTCTTTAATACCAGGGTTTATTCCATCCCCTCTGATCTTCGGCACGGTCATCCAGACGACTTGTCTCCTCCTCCAGTCGTCTTGTGGAAAGACCGGCAACTGCCTCCTCTACGACATCGTGCAGTTTAGATACGTCTACTTCGGGTTGATTTTCAGTCTGGACTTCTTGAGTCTGGTGCTGTTCATCGTCTGCTACTGCTCCATCAGAGTAGAGAAGACTCCCCAGGTACGTATTACGGAGGGCGCCCTCAGTAGGTATCTCTTGTTTATCAGCAGAACAAAGAAACAAAAACAGAACAACAAACACACGTCTTTAACAGCAATGAAGATCATTCAAATCTAAAGGTAGTAGAGTTGTTGAATAAAATTAATCTCTGACCAATGAGACTTTCCATTTTGCAGTTTATTTTTTTATTCAGGGTATACATGTTATTGGCCTTCGGCTTGGGCCATTTATTGGCGACCAGGCCCGTAGCCGGTTTTAAACGTACCTTTTTTTTTAACCGGCCGAGAACAATTTTATTCCCATTAATAAATACATTTTGGTCCAAAGGTAAAAACAAGTTAAAAGGTCTCAAATAAATTTCCAAAGATTTTGTTCACCAATTTACTTCATGTTTTGTGAAACACCCCTCTGACGACCATGTCTATGGTATCTACCTCGCGTCGTATTGAGTTCTGAATTGACACATTGTCATCAGGAGAATGCAGACATGTTTCGATCTCATTTTTTTTTAACAATCCTTTTCTCAAAATTACAAATTGCAGGGTTTCGAAGAGATGCGTTCAGTACACTCAGACGAAGTTAAGAAGTCGGAGACATCTCCAGATACCACCCCTGGACAAGACAAGGCGTTGGAGGCGTACAAGGAATCCGATGTGTAACGGCAACAGTCCGCCATCTTTACCTCGTTCCGAGTAGTATAGTAATAAGTCGTTTTGGCGTCCTTCCCTTCCGAGCACGAGCCTCGTTGATGTCATTCAACGTTGTCCTGCTCCTAATATCAAGTTCTAGTTTCAAAGTCTTCCACATGCGAGTCAATCAAGCCATTTGGGAGCTCAATTTGTATTTGTTTTACGAATCTGCTCCTAAGACCACCTTAAGGCGATGAAAGAAGCGAGTTTTACAAAACCGAGACCCTCTTATAAAAGTCAGAAGAAACAGCATAAGTATTTAGCTCAGTAAGCAAAAACATTCTTCCTGATAATGTAGCCTTAAGGAGGCATTTTGTCGTCGTAAGTTATACCTTACGCCTAGGGAGACACCGGACATTAAAGAGACATTCAATGTCTCCCTAATGTCATAATCCTATTTATAGGCAAAATTTAACGTCGAAAATAGTCTTCTTTGCTTTGTAGTGGTCCAAAACCTAAATATACCCAAATTCGTGGGGATAGGAGAAGGGAAAATTGGGGTTAAGGTCATTAAGTGTAAGTAGTGTTCATTCGTTTTGAACGTACGCAGGACGGGCATTTACGTCTCAGCCAATGAAAAGCTTTGCTTGCCAGGCTCCACCCACAGTTACCGCCCACCATGACCGTCTACTGCCTTACTTTTATTATTCAAATTGTTCGCTGCTTGTATTAATCATGATAACAATGCAAGAGGATTCCAACTCGTTGAGCGGTACAAAAATCGAAATAACAAAAGAGGATCTCTTACAATTAAAGCTGTCTCACACAATGCCTGCTGAATCTCTCTATCGAAGCAATTTTGCGAGTACATTACATTGTACATGATGTACATTGTACATGATGTGTTTTGAACAAAATCTAGTCGGTAAAGCAAACAGAATACGCACGTAATTAGTTTAGTGCAGGTATATGAATTCACACTGCAGGGAGTCCTCTCAGCATTTAAGCCTACTGTACATACTGCCTTTAGTCATGGATCCCGTGGCCACAACCATGTTCCTTTCTATATTATTACTTTCTGTTATTGATAAGTGTACCCCTTGCTGATTTTTTTCTCGACGAAGAGCTGGCTTTTCTTTGGCATTATTTCAACACTTTGTTTATGGGTTTTCTCTGCACGGGCATATTTTGTTTGCCTGCACCTTTGCCAAGATTGCGCTACAATAGAAACTATTCTGAAGGCTTACGTAGGGTACAGAATACAGTCAGTATTCAGATTAACAATACACTTAGAACGTAAGGAAAGAAAAAGGCTAAGGCAGGGTACGCATGGGCGTCGCCAGGATTTTTTTCTAGAGGGGGGAAACTTTTTTTTTGGCCAAAAAATGCTTGTATTTCTCAACATATTCTCGATTTATCAATTTTAGAGGGGGGCAGGGACATTTTGCCCCCCCCCCCCAACTCATTAAATTTACACCACTTTGTCTTCGCGCCCCTTTTTTTGTTTTTGGGGTTTTTTTACTTCTTTTTTTTTGCTTTTCCAGGGGGGGGGCAAGTGCCCCCCTTGCCCCCCCCCCCCCCCCCTCGCGACGCCCATGAGGGTACGAGTGCTATAGACACTATTATAAAGGCTTACGTACTGTAGGGTACAGTCTTTTTCATCACGTCATATATGTCGCCTATAGGTACAACACTATACAACTCCACTTTATTGTTCCCGATCCTGCCACTTAAAATGTTGTTTTGCAGTTATGTTGATATTTGCACCGCTCAACGACTTGGAATCCTCTTGCATTGTTATCATGATTAATACAAGCAGCGAACAATTTGAATAATAAAAGTAAGGCAGTAGACGGTCATGGTGGGCGGTAACTGTGGGTGGAGCCTGGCAAGCAAAGCTTTTCATTGGCTGAAACGTAAATGCCCGTCCTGCGTACGTTCAAAACGAATGAACACTCGTACAACTCTATGGGATTGTCCCCAAAGGGTTCCGTATTCCGTAATAATTAACATTTACATTATGTAAACGATGCCATCATATTCATTGTAACATTACGATAAAAAAAGATAAGCAAGCGCAGTGGGATGGTGGGATTGGTCTGTGAGGACGAAGTTGCCCTAAAACAGAAACGGTCGTCATGCTTATAATAGTTCCTGCTGGGAGATGGCATATCAGCACGGTGAGATTTTTTAGTAGTTCGAGAACGTGTGAATATCTCTTTACGCTAAAAAAATGTAATGGTAGTTAGGCCAAAAAAAAAATAGTCGATCTCTGGTACTATGGTCGGACCGAAGTTCCGGAATTGATGCGGTGACTCGGGTTTTTTTTTTTTTTTTGATGGTTTTTTTTTTTAAGCTTGAATTGTACAGACAAGGTGGGTACTATTTTGCTTTTTTTGTGTCCTCATTATACATTGGTGTCCTCCATAATTTGCCTTGGTGCCCTTTATCATTTGCCTTGGTGCAATTTCCCCATTCCTTGGTGCTCCTTGGTACAAAAATTTGAGGAGGTGCGGCAATAGAGGGCGCTATTGTAGCTTCCGTGTTAGTTTGAAGAAAAGAAAGGTTGACGCGCATGATTAAAATCGACGCGCGCGCTGACCAGAGACCGAGTTTTTTTTTGGCCTTACAATCAATTATGCATTTTTGAAACCTTAAGCTCAGTAAAGTAATAGGATGTATTTTTATAACTGTATTAAAAATGTATCATGTTTTAAACTTAGTTTCTTTTGTATATTTTTGCAACATAATGAAGCCGCTTAGGCCTTAATACCGTTTTTTTAATTTCATGCTGTATATTCGCTGGTTTTTTTTGTATTTTAACAAGTTTTATAAACCCAAAAAAGTTTTAAAAAATAATCACGAAGCAATTCGTCAGATATCGAACTGAATAATAGAATTTCCAAAAAAAAAAATTAATATGCAAAGGACATTAAACGGTAAGATAAACAAATAGGTGTTTAATGTTTCATTTTCTTGTAGTTTCTATTCTACATGTATTACGGATGACTCGCCTGAAGCTTGGTGGCTGGCAGGCTAGTTGGCTTACTACCGGCTGGTTCATTTCGTCAGCGTTTTCACGAGGGGACGAATTTGGCCACAGGCTGTTGAACATTGGGGTTGAGAAAATCGGGTTTTAATTATGAACATCTTCATCCCTTAAAAATTCGTTAAAGAGCCATTTTCCCTTGAAATTACAGTTAACTAAATTTTCACGGATTTTTCAACATATTAAGCCAGATTAGGAGTCCGTGAAAACACCCTTAAGAAAGTCCTTTTATGAGATCATAAACTTCAAAGATGTACCAATTACGGTATAATAGAACAATTAATTGCGGAGTAATTAATCTCCATAGAGATTTGTCTGTTCGTGAAAACTTAAAATCCCACACGCGCGTTGTTTTGCCGGGCAAATTAAATGTGTCTCAGTGAAAACTCAAACGCCTATATGTGCGTTGCTTTTGCCCCATAGAACAGCGTGGTGAAGTTTGAACGTGTCTGTTTTTGAAAACTGAAATTACAATTCAGGTGAAATTTTCCCTACATTGATTTTCATGAGTTTATTGATTTAAACTGGTTTTTTTACCCTAAAAAATTCGTCAAAACGTTTGTTGCTGTTCACTTAACCGATTTCGGCTGGAAAAAGAATTTAAAAAAAAATATGGATTTTTGTCCGAATTCGTTCCTTCGTGAAAACACTGACGATTTCATGGCTGGTTGGCTTCTTAGGTGGGCGGGATGGATGAAAGGTTGGCTGTTTGGCTTCAGGGGCGTAAATCCGGGGGGGAGGGGGGTATTTACCCCCCCCCCCCCCCCCCCCACACACACACACACACCCACACACACACACTTTTTGACCAGGGGGGATGGGCTATTGAATCATCCCCCTACTTTTTTGTGATGAGGGAAAAACATGCGGACTTTGAGGTATTTTCCGAACGTCCCAACAACTAAAATGTATTCAAAAGCACTGAAAAGTGGAGAAACAAAGTAAAAAAGCTTTAAAAATGTTAGCTCGAGTATTATACATATTGATATACATCTTTATCGTGAAGAGCGCCCCCTATTGTAATGCGGTGTCAAGTCCTCCCCCCCCCCCCCCCCCCCCCGCGCTTCTTGAATTTCCACGGCCGGACAATTTCAGGATTTTGGTCATCCCCTATCCCCCACTCTTCGGCACAGATTTCTCAACTGCTGGCTTGGTTGCTTGCTGGCTAGCTGACTGGCTATATAGCTGGCTGATTGGTTGGTTGGCTGGTAAGCTGGGCGGCAGGCTGGCCGGCTGGCTAACGGGCTTGCTGGACAGCTGGTTGGCTGGCTAACTGACTGGTTGCTGACTTGCTGGCTGACTAGCTGGTTGGTTGGCTGGCTGACTGGCAGGCCAACTTGCAGGCTGGCTGCCTGGTTCGCTGGCTGGTTGGATGGAAGGCTGCCTGATGGCTGGCAGGCTGACCACCTGCGCTGCTGACTGGCAGGCTTGCTGGCTGGCTGACTCCCCAGCTGGCTGACTTGCTGGCTGGCTGGCTGGCTGGTTGGTTGGTTGGTTGGCTGGCTGACTGGCAGGCCAACTTGCAGGCTGGCTGCCTGGTTCGCTGGCTGGTTGGATGGAAGGCTGCCTGATGGCTGGCAGGCTGACCACCTGCGCTGCTGACTGGCTTGCTGGCTGGCTGACTCCCCAGCTGGCTGACTTGCTGGCTGGCTGGCTGGCTGGTTGGTTGGTTGGCTGGCTGACTGGCAGGCCAACTTGCAGGCTGGCTGCCTGGTTCGCTGGCTGGTTGGATGGAAGGCTGCCTGATGGCTGGCAGGCTGACCACCTGCGCTGCTGACTGGCAGGCTTGCTGGCTGGCTGACTCCCCAGCTGGCTGACTTGCTGGCTGGCTGTCTCCCCGGCTGGTTGGTTGGCTGGCTGACTGGCAGGCTTACTTGCAAGCTGGCTGCCTAGTTGGCTGGCTGGTTGGATGGAAGGCTGGCTGAAGACTGGCAGGCTGACCACCTGCGCTGCTGACTGGCTGACGGGCAGGCTGGCTTGCTGGCTGGCAAGCTGGCTGGTTCGCTGGCTGGCTGGCTCCCCGGCTGGCTTGCTTGCTTGCTGGCTGGCTTGCTTGCTGGCTGGCCGGCTGGTCGGCTGGTTGGCTGGCCGACTGGCAGGCTGACTGGTACAGTGGCTATATGTAGAGCTTCAGTATGCGCGGCGGACTCACCGCGTGCGAGCACGTTTTCGCGAAATAGGCAAGAAACTCTTGATCACCGCTCTACAATCCCGGCCAAAATGTCTGGGACACTTCCTGAGCCTGCCACGGTCACCCACTCCCCCGCTCCCCCGGTCAATGTTGTTCTCTCCAGCTGATGGAGCACACACCGCCCAATAAGAGACAACATTGAACAGGGGCCGGGGGCTTGGGGGCCCAGCGAGATTTGGCCAGGGGCACGTTTTGGCGCTGTGACCGTAAACATGTTTCTAGTTCGCGGCCGTTTTGGCGCTTCGGTTACACTGAAATGACGTCATTGTTTCGACCAAAGTTGAACCGAAGTTTCCGGTCGGTTCACTTATGTTTCAAGATGGCGGAAAGGTAAACAAGCTTAGCAGACGACGTTACTTTTTTACCATAAATGGAGTTTAAATAGTGGGTTTTTACCTTCAATTGGTACGAAAGTTGATACAGAATATCAGGCCTACTCTTTTTAGAACTTTAGGGAAACGATATAAAAAAACCTTCCACTTTTGCTTTGAATGTTATTGTTAATCATGTCCGGTCGCCGTGTGATTTTTTTGGGTTGTGTGCAGTCACGTAGGCAGTAACATGACGTCATGAACAATTTTCCGGTCAGTCGTTTTCGCGGAGCACAGGAAACATGTTTCAGGTCACGGCTGTGACGTCAGAAACATGTTCCAGTTCAAGGGCCGCCAAAACGTGCTCCAGGATTGTAGCTTGCTGCACAGCAAAAATGGCGGTTCGGCAAAACCTCGATCGCTCTGTCCCTTCCAACGGGCGTACGTACGTGTACTTGCATACGGTGTCCATGTGGCCGGCTGGTCCCTTTAAGAATGACCCAGCTCGACCTTGACTATCTACAATCACACGTACCTTAGATTCAATTGTCAACTTTGTTTACTCAAAAATAAAAAAATTCTTGCGGACTTCAGATCGTGCATTATCGTGTGTGGACATGTAGCTGTCAGATTTTACATGTGTCTCATCAGTACACAAATTCGACCGCACTGACATCGCAACGTCCATAAGGTAGGGTAATATACTGATTGGTCTTAAATGTTTAAAGTGTTACAGACATTTGCCGACACTTCCATGTCAAATAATAGCCGACATATACACGCACACGTGAGTAGATTTAGCCTACATACTTATACTTGTGGGGAAGACCTTTTTGCCCTTCTTTTGTTCCTGTTGAAATCTCAAACTCCGTAGCGTTTCCTTTATTGGGCAGACTGATTTCTAAAATCTTCCTTACAGGATATATTGTTCTATTGTGTTTCTACACCATAATAATGCGTGTACATGAGGAACTAGGCTTGTGTTTTTGTTCATTTGTTATATCTTGAATGGTTTGAATTATTTTGAATGGTTTTTTTTATTTGAATTTGTCGTTGTTACTGTATATACTTGACCGGCAATAACTCAAGCAACATAGAAATACAGTCGACTCCCGTTACAAATTCTGGTAACACATAGAGCCTAATTGGTCCCGATCGACTGTGCTATATGTGCACGATATGGCACTCCACTTAATACAAAATTCTACAAACATTACGGCTACAATCCTGGCCAAATCTCACTGGGCCCCTAACCCCGTGCCGCCACTCAATGTTGTCTCTCATCATGACGCGGTGTGTACCCCATCAGCTGGAGATAAAGGACAACATTAACCGGGGAGCGGGGGAGTGGGTGATCGTTGCAAGCTAAGGATATTTCCAAGTGTCCCGTCCATTTTGGCCGGGATTGTAGGTCCGGCTGAGTTCACTGTAAACCATGTGTTTAGGTTTAGAACACCTAAATAAACACTAATCTGTGACAGTTTTTAAACATGTGACGCAGTTTATCCAATGAACATGTTTAATTTGAAAACATATTTGGTGTTTAAAATCAGCACACTGACGGTGTTTAATCTTTAAACGGAACAGTGTTTAAAATATATACATCAAAGGCGTTTAACATTTAAATACAACTGACGTTTAAAAAGTAAACACACAGTCAAAAAGAAAACACGTCAATCTGTTATTATTTTAAACATGTGACACGTTTATTGCCTGTGACAGATTTTAAACATGTGACGCCATTTATTATTATTTTCAAGTGTTTATATTCACAGTGTGTGTTTAGTTTTCGAACAGTATTCAAAATTGCAAGTAAAACTTCAGTCACAATATTAACAACGTTGAAATAAACGCATTTAGGGCACTTCACAAAGCTGTCTTCATTTTCACCTATAGGAGTGGTGAAAGGCCTATTGAGTTCTATCGAATCATGAAAATGTACACAATAAAATACAAATGTATTTTTATGGTCACCCCTAGAGAATATTTTACATCACGACAGCAAAAATAATGTGACATTTATGTGAATATACTACCATGCCTATCAGTATGTTTCCAACAATCCTTTTTTTAAGACCCCAACATTAAGGCCAATTACAACTTTTACAAGTATCAAAACAAAGAAACAAAAAACATAAACAAACACAAAAGGGTGAATTTGAAGTAAATGAATATATCTGTAAATAGGGCTAAAAACAATTATTTTCCAATTCAATGAGAGTAAGAAGTAAAACTGCAAATGAATTATACTTGTTTTTTAAAACCTATGAAGGTTTGCGTTATAGTTTGAAGTGGTAAAATAAGTATTGATCTTTAGCTGAGATTTCAACAATATATCCAATTAATTTATACACAAATACCTTGTAGTGAACTGCATGAATTTGCTGGAATCTGCCAGGAAAACTTTTCTCTGATTATGATTTTTTGAAAAGAACTCAAAGCACGTGAAAATACTTTGGATAATCCAAATCAAAGGCATGGTACCCCGAGGCTGGAGAAGAAGTGCATCATTGTACGTGTTGTAGTTCGAGACTTTCTTGATGGTGTCTCCACATGTAATGTAAACTGTAGTTTTGATGCAGATACTCTGTCTGGTTCAGCAGCATTCTGTGGACATAAACAAGATTTCTGAGTGAGCCATACAAAAACTTATCAACTTTGAAAGTGAAACCATGCTCACAGTAAAAAAAATAACGGAGACCCTAAAATGACAAGTCATTAATAAAGTTTACTCCAGGAAGAATATGAAAACTGATTACAAAATTGGGTTCAAAAGTAAATTGCACAATTGTCGGCCTTTTTGGGACTCACGTCAATTTTAACCTTTACAGCTTGAGCTTGATCATGGATCAAATATTAAAAATAAAATCTGAAGAAACTAGGCAAGCTTTTCACAGTTTCGTACCAATAACTTTGCAGTCATGTAGGTATTTACAGAGACTTTGTATTTAAAATTGTATTTTAAAATTGTATTCACCTAGAATGTTATACTTTTTCATTTCATGATGTTTTACCGCCAGAGTAAATTTACAGTGGAAGTTGAAAGGTTCTTATGCAAGATAGAATCTCAGCCAAACATCATCATTCAATGGAATTGAAGATTTGAATAATATATTTTACAATACAAAATTACCTCGTGAATAGTTAGCACTCTCCTCGTCTTCGTACCCTCGCCACGTTCAAACTTGGTGTTCTGCTGGACGTACATGTATGCAGTTACATCGAGCATCTGCAGAGGACCCTATATTCAAAACATAACACATGTTCTGTAAAACGAATGGTTTTGAATCCCTGTGAAATACTGCATTGTACCAAAAATTGGGGGATCATCTTAAATGTACACGCACTGCGGGTTTTTCAAAAGTTTTATACACAGCTGATCTTTACAATCACACACTGCACTGCCAAAAGACACTTACCTTATTTTAAAAGTCAATAGCTTCTTTCATCTGCAAGGGATTAGACACACCCTGAAAATATACAGACAGAAAATATTAAAACAATATACGCCCATAACATCATGTGAAATGGAAATTATGGTTAAACAATTTGTACCTGACCTTACAAATACTAGAAATTTCTTTTCAAAATCATTCATGCTGGTCCCTTTCAGCTTACATAACTTAGGCAGTGGTGATAACACTAGCATGCTTTTATTGAATAGTTAAATCACGATTTCAAAAAAAAATCCACTTCACTGAATTTTCCAAGATTACAAAAATTTTGACACTGCGTGTTTGCAATTGTAATTCGCCCCATAGGCTTATAGCCTCATATTAAGTATACACTCAACATAGACCACCCCATAATGTGGCTCAAATACAGAACTTCCTTCATAATATTGTGAGCTGCACAGCAGTTATACTGTATAACAGCATCGTCATCCAAGAAAAATAATATGAGGAAATCAAAATCAGGGTTGTTTTTCCCCTTCATATTCATGTTTTATCACACGATCCTTTGGCCAATAATTGCTCCCACTAATTCATCTCATCTCATATTTCTAAATCTATCATATTGTATATCGGGATTAATTAAATCAAACAACACAAAAGACAAAACTTACCACTTGTGTGGTAGCTTCCAGAACTGGTTCAAACTACAACCGTCGTACTGCATGCACAGAATACGTTGGATCTGAGTACTCTTGCTGACTTGGCAATATGCATACCAAACTTGACCTCTAGCCTAGGTCATGACCAACTGTTAGTACCTTCTGTGAGACTACATCATACATGTATATTGTTTCATTACCCGATGCAAATTTTGTTACCACGAATGACGATACTAATTCTCGCCATTACATTATTCTATTAGTGTGCCCAGATTATTGTCAGAGAAATGGCGGTTGTCTTTGTGCCGCGTAATTAACTGGCCCGATTATGCCAGCACGCAATCAGATTTAATCCTATTGGTTAAGACCTAACATCACGTGGTCATATTTAAACATCGTGACGTGTACCGTGTTTATTAGGTGTTGAACACAAACAGCTAAATTTATAACTTGAGTTATTATTAGTGTCCTAATTAGTTAATGAGCCTTTTTTAAACAACGTGTATATTCTTTGGGAATAAACAAAATGCTAACTAGTGAAATTGAACAGTTAAAACATTTTCTAAAACCGATCTCATTATAAACACCCTATAGCACTGTGGACATTAAACGCTAACTGTTTTGTTTAAAAACACATGATGTGTTTAATTTTGTCACATAGTGTTTAAATCTAAAACACGTACTGCGTTTATTTTTTAAACGTGTCACATGTTCTCGCGTTTTACAGTGTTTGTACTAACGAGAGTCGACTGTATACTTAGCATAACATGCAACTAAAAGCTAGACGACGCGTTGCAGGCCAAGTTGTAAATCCAGCATATGCATGTGGCAAATTAAAAGATACTTCATGAAACCCGTGCAACAATATCAACGCCCCAAGAGCTTGAGGTTTATACGAAACCTGTACAACATGTTTTGGTGGAAATTAACAGACGAAGTGTAATGTAAGCAAATCGTAAATATGTTTTAGTCGAACCTTGGTCAGACTTCCAAATTGTGTTAGGGAGTCGCTCAACTTAAGCTATGATTTTGGGGTCAAACTTCAATTATTTCGAGTGGTATTGCTATGCAATGCATCGACCCAAATGTAAGACCACCGACGTTAAAAATCTGTCAAGGGTTAAACTTTGTTGCATATTCGACCATGCTCCAAAGTACAAAACACCTCCAAGTTACATAAAAGGTGACATTTAATGTAAACATTTATTGCTCTTTTTAGACAAACAGAAGATACCAGTTTGGATATTGCGTATAGTAAGTACTTATACTACTTAAAACGTTCAGTACATAATATTATACTAGATATAATAGTGTTTTGTATATTATAACACAAATACTGATTTACTTTAGCTAAGGATCCTATATCGAGCGTAAATAAAACTTTCTTCAGACACTCGTTATCTATTTATTTACTGACTTTACTTTTTGGCGTCCGCCCCAGTCGGGTTGAGTGATGCCATCCTCTCTCTCTTATATGGCTGTTTCGCCGACGCTTGCTTCTGTCGGTGATATATCGATGTTAAGTTCAAGTTCTTGATATCAGTCCTTATGCCATCTAACCACCTCTTTGCTGGCCTTCCTCTTTGCCTGTCTCCAATTGTACCATGCCATTGAATGATATGGGAGAGTTTGAGGGTCAATTCACACCATGCTCATTACGTGTCCATAATAACGAAGACGCTTTTGTGTGATGTGATCTACGTCTTGTTTTAATCCTAGCGGTTTTCTGATGGCGGTGTTTCTGACTTTGTATAGTCTGCTGACGCCCATTATTTTCCACAGACATGCCATTTCAAAGATATGAGTCTGTTCTCGTTTTGCTTTTGTAGGATCCAAGATTCAGACGTGTACATCAATAGAGAAAGAATGAGGCTTTGATACAGTTGGATCTTTGTTGCAGGTGAGATTTCTGTATAGAGTTCCAAATACCAGAGATGTTGTGGACTGCTCCAAGTGCCTTCCCTTTTCTGAGCCTTACATCATCAGAGCAGGACCCCTTCTCGTTATCTACATCTTAATAATGTTATGAGTAGAAGTAACCCTTCCCATGCAACATTAAAAGGGAAACGGACTGTCAAACCTATTTTGTTTTCCAGTAGCATCTTCCCAACGCGCAATGAATCGAGAAGACGCCAAAAGTGACGCATCTGACAGTAAGAAAGATGTCGTTGAGCAGGCGTGTTCAGACCAAGAACTGCAACCCGGGGAGCGATGCTGTTGTAGCAACCTCCAGCGTCTCGCGTCCCCCTACGTCTTCGGCGTCTTGGTGTGTCTCGTCAACCTCCTACAGGCAGCTGCTTCGACTGGAACGGGGTATGGTTGATTTGTTCATCTTTGCGAGCTTGCAATCTGAATACTTATGGGCATACATTCTGACATCAAGAACACGCTGTGGTGCTTACTTTCGAATATCAACCTGATACAGAGTCGAGTCAGACTGAAGTCCCATTTTCCGTGACTCGGGCTCTGACGACCAACGACTCGGACTCGGACTCGACCCTATGGACTCGGACTTGGACTCGACCTGCGTGACTCGGGACTCGACAAAAATACCACAAATCTCTTATTTTTCCAACAATATAATAATAAATTATTTTGAAGACGATCCTCTCCTGAGCAAGCGATATCTTTGCGGTGCAGAAGACACGCATCTATGTACTGTACATGCACAACGCTTGCGTCTGGCTTGTTTCCGATGGTTGTGTATTGATTTTGGAATTCAATGTATCGAAACATTGTACCCCAGCGTCCACACATGATGTTGCGTAAATACAAGCTTGATAGTGTTCGGTACCAGATTATCGTTTCCAGACAGTGGTACTTTGCCTTATGGTTACACACGGATTTTCGTAAAAATTACAGAAAAGCTGTCGAAACGTCGAAACATTTACACTGTGAGGTTTTAGCAGTATCTCAAAAGATTCGATCTTTGTGACTCGTGACTCGGACTCGCACTCGACCTGTATGACTCGGGACTCGGTCCCACATTCGGGAGAGATGACTAGGACTCCATGTTTGGTGCATGGAATACGAGTCTGGCCTGATATAAGACAAGAAATTCCAAGGTAGCTCGTTCTGAGAAGGTTTCCCCAAATTTCAGTCAATGACCGTTATCAAGAGAACTACTAAGTTCGCTTGTAAGTTCGCTTGTACGAAAAATGTAGGCTTGCATTACTGGGAAGGAATAGAATACAGAAACGGTAGTTTTAGAGTTCCGGACATATGTTATTTTTGAAAGAGTGGTAAAAAATGATTAAAATATAAGAGTTTAAAAGTGGAGAATTCCAACATCACCATTATTGCATGTTCATTATGTACAATACCACTTTTTCACAGAGGAGGTGTTTTAAGTACGATTGAGAAACGCTTCCAGTTAAAAACCTCCGAGTTGGCGCCCTTCCTGATCGTCAACGACATCGTCAGTGTTATAATGGTGCTCTTCGTGGCGTACTACGGACACACCAGTCACCGGCCAAGAATCATCGGGGTTGGCAGCCTTCTAATCGGCCTGGGTCTGCTGCTCTGTATGCTGCCGCAGTTCATCTACGAGACACCGCAGCAGTTTTCGATCACGATCGGTCGCGACGAGAACGGTACGGCAGAGGAGAACATTTACCCGGTAAGATTGTCTTTGTGCACGCATGACCCAACAACTTTTTGATTTTCCGAAAAATACCCAGACACAACTTTTGAAAATCACAATAAACAGACTTTATAGTCTTAACAAAGGAATGCTTTACATTTTTACGAGCCGGTTTCGATTAGAAAGAGGTTTTTAAAAGACGATGCCACCGTTCCTCGGTAGAAAAGGCAAAATGATTAAAATAACCATACCTTAAGCATAAACATGATTGAAACTGCTTCAAACTGTTCACTGAATGGATTGACCGGAAATACACAAAGAAAAAAATAAGAGTGACCTAATAGTTCATCCTTGTTTGGCTTAACAATGCTAAGTTATTTTAAGCACACTCAGCAGCAACCTCTCAAATTCAATAACAAGCTTTTCAATACCCGTGTACCACCAGATTTTCAAAACCTTTATCAAGAGCGCCTCTGAAAAACATTAAATCCATTTAGGGTTAGGAGCTACAGGGAACCAAATACAACGGCATATCATGGGTATGTCTCACCTATAGCTAAACAACCAAGGGTTAGCTGCTATAGGGAAGCAAAGACAAAGGTATATCATGGTTATGTCTCTTTTATAGCTAAACGACCAAGGGTTAGGTGCTACAGGGAAGGAAAGACGCGTGGTATATCATGGGTATGTCTCACCTATAGCTAAACAACCATGGGTTAGGTGCTACAGGGAAGCAAAGACAAAGGTATATCATGGGTAAGGCTAACCTATAGCTAAAGAACCAATGTTAGGTGCTACAGGGAAGCAAAGACGAAGGTATATCATGGGTTTGTCTCACCTATAGCTAAACAACCAAGGGTTAGGTGCTACAGGGAAGCAAGGACAAAGGTATATCATGGTTGTGTCTCACCTATAGCTAAACAACCATGGGTTAGGTGCTACAGAGAAGCAAAGACAAAGGTATATCATGGTTATGTCTCACATATAGCTAAACAACAAGGGCTAGGTGCTATAGGGAAGCAAAGACAAAGGTATATCATGGTTATGTCTCACCTATGGTTAAACAACAAGGGTTAGGTGCTATAGGGAAGCAAAGACAAAGGTGTATCATGATTATGTCTCACCTATAGCTAAACGACCAAGGGTTAGGTGCTACAGGGAAGTAAAGACGAAGGTATATCATGGGTATGTCTCACCTATAGCTAAACAACCATGGGTTAGGTGCTACAGGGAAGCAAAGACAAAGGTATATCATGGGTAAGGCTAACCTATAGCTAAAGAACCAATGTTAGGTGCTACAGGGAAGCAAAGACGAAGGTATATCATGGGTTTGTCTCACCTATAGCTAAACAACCAAGGGTTAGGTGCTACAGGGAAGCAAGGACAAAGGTATATCATGGTTGTGTCTCACCTATAGCTAAACAACCATGGGTTAGGTGCTACAGAGAAGCAAAGACAAAGGTATATCATGGTTATGTCTCACATATAGCTAAAAAACAAGGGCTAGGTGCTATAGGGAAGCAAAGACAAAGGTATATCATGGTTATGTCTCACCTATGGTTAAACAACAAGGGTTAGGTGCTATAGGGAAGCAAAGACAAAGGTGTATCATGATTATGTCTCACCTATAGCTAAACGACCAAGGGTTAGGTGCTACAGGGAAGTAAAGACGAAGGTATATCATGGGTATGTCTCACCTATAGCTAAACAATCAAGGGCTAGGTGCTACAGGTAAGCAAAGACAAAGGTACATCATGGTTATGTCTTACATATAGCTAAACAACAAGGGTTAGGTGCTATAGGGAAGCAAAGACGAAGGTATATCATGGGTTTGTCTCACCTATAGCTAAACAACCAAAGGTTAGGTGCTAAAGGGAAGCAAAGACTAAAGCATATCATGATTATGTCTCGTCTAAAGCTCAACATCCATGAGACTCGTGCATTACCTAAGAGAGATTTTGATAAGTAGACTCATAGGAATTTCCAAACAAAAATCCTTTACCAACGCAGGTGTGCCTGAAGACCGGCGTTACACCTGCTGTTTGTACTGATGAGGAGGAGAGGAACTCTGGGTCCCTCATGTGGCAGGTGGCTTTGATTATCGTGGGTCAGATACTGTACGGTCTAGGGTCAGCACCGATCTTACCTCTTGCGGTTACGTACATGGATGACAGTCTTCATCACCGGACTTCAACATCGGTTTTCGTAGGTGAGTGAGGGTCAAACAAGTGATCGTTTCCGGACAAGAAACTAGATCAGACCTCTTGCAGTACCGTACACTGATAATTATAGTAAAAACTCACGAGTTTGCTAACGTTTTTAACTCTCCCTCCATAGTTTGAACTCCCAATCATTACTTAGTTTTTTGTTGGGTCAGGATTGGCATAGGTTTGTCTTAATTCTTGCCGTATAAAGAACTTGCTATGGTGCTTATACTTTCGAATGTCTAACTGATATAAGGAACAATTCAAGGAGAGCTCGTTCTGAGAAAGTTTCCTCGAAATTTCAGTTAATGACCGTTTTCAAGAGAATGCATATAAAGAGAAAGTGTATGCTAGCATTACTGGGAAAGTTTATTACTCAGTTTCTTGTTGGGTGAGGATGGGCATAGGTTGTCTTCTTGCCGTGTTAAGGCTTGGAGGAGTAATAACTCGAGGACGAACAACTACGAATCCTTCGGACAGGGTGGCTCTTGGTTCAGCGAAAACAAAACCTGCAGACATTTTGTGCAGGACTCTCAGATCCGACCGACCTGCGTTCGAAGACTGTCTGTAGAGTACAAGGTCCAAAACTTTATACTTTCTTTGTCTCATTTACATCTTTCTGATGTCAACTTTAGCTTGCTCGTTCATCGGCACAGCTCTGGGTCCTCTACTAGGCTTCGGAATCAGCGGATTTTGTCTGTCCATGCACTCCGATTTTTACAAAGGTCCAGTTTACGCCACATCCGACGACCCCAACTGGCTAGGCGCCTGGTGGCTGACCTATGCCTTTATTGGGTCTTTGATCACCGTTGTTGGGTTACCAATAGTGTTCTTTCCGAAGAGGATCAGGAGACGGAAGGAGAAAGTCGAAGACGCGGAAGAGATGGTGGAGGTAGTGAAAGAGGGAGTGGCAAGTGGGGACGAGATTGACAGCGAGAATGGAAATGTAGCTGAGCTGTACCGACTGCATGTCCACAAGACTAGCGAGGGGAAATTTGCCTTCGTCAAAGGTTAGTCATGCTAACGCAAAGACCGAAAAATGTGAAGCCATCTTTAAAGAAAACATGCAGTGGAAGTTCAGCTCATCTTGTTTTCATGCACATTGCTATGTGTTGCAACAGTACAAGGGCCTACAAGATCTTAATACATGTACTTGTTTTCATTGGAAGTGACTAGAAAGTGGTAATTGTTCAGTTATTAGTAAACCCTTTCATCAATGCATGTTAGAGGGCGCTATTTTGCTTTTGTCACACAAGGTACTCCTTATCGAAAGTGCATAACTCCAAGAAAATGAAGAAAAAGTTTGATAAATATCTGTACACAAGGCTATGTCGACACTACTGTTCTGCCTTGAATGACATCACGCTTTGGCTCATGAATATGAACGTTTTCATTAGCATAAAAACTAAAATGTTGACATTTCTCCCATTTACTGCTACAAAGGAGGTGGAAAGTCATAGTAACATGGCAAGAAAGCCGTTCTAAATGTTTTTAAGTCATACAAATCCCATTGCATGTTTCCTTTAAATGATTTGTCTTCGGTCTGTTTAAATTTGTGTTCACAAACAGTCCTAAACGATCACATGACATCCCTTTGAAGATTGTGATGTTGTTGTTCATCCTTTCACAGGTTTCTTCAGCGCCATTCTTCGCCTAGTAACCAATCTGACCTTTATGGCCCTTGTTTTTGGAGTCTGCGCAGTACTTGCCTCCCTTGCTGGCACTTTAACTTTCATGGCTAAGTATCTAGAGACGCAGTTTTCCCTGTCTGCTTCGACAGCACCCATGCTCTTCGGTAGGTAAATCATATCATTCACCTATTTCGTTTTCTTCGTGGTAGCTCCAAAAACCTAAGTCCCAAAAACAAAACAGAGATAAGAAACGACATCAGACCTACATTTAGAGAGGCCCTCATAAAACACGAAGGAAAACAAATCCTTAAGAGAGTAACATCTGAGACAAATTCACGGGATCAAGCACAATCCACATAAGTCACTGATACGAAGGAGTGAAGCCGGGTGGAAGTGATAGGAGAAACCAGAACAATAAAATTATGAAATTCCCTACCCACAAGGCCAAAGTTTAGGTTGCGGCTACATGAAAAGACATTTTGCTTTGATTCAGATAAGTTAAAGTATAAACTGCAACACGTTATTGATTACTGATTACTGGAGAAGTTGGATGTTATGGAAGAGCTCCTTCTCCATTGCTTCTATTGTCCCAGGTATCATGCTGACCCCCGGAGCAGTATTCGGCAATCTGATTGGTGGCTTCGTGGTCAAGAAGCTGAAACTGACCAAGAAGGGAATGGCAAGAATGGTGGTCATTGTCCTGCCGTGGCTGTTCCTCCTCGCTCCGGCGTACCTCCTCCTTGGATGCAATAACCGGGACATCGCTGGCATCACCTTTAGCTATCCAAACATGTAAGCCTCTATTACTTCTTGTTCTTGCTGGTTGTCTGGTTTTGATTACGTATCAGTTGAACCTGCTGTCATGTCCTGATGAGCTCCTAGTCCTGAGGGATGAAAGCTTCAATGATTCCAAGCCTTCTTCGAAGCAGTGAAGCAACCAGTTTCTGGGATTTGTGGCTCTCCGCATTCACTCCAATCGGGGTTGAATAGGTTCCATGCAAACATAGGCCCTACTATGCATCAAAATGTCCAACACCAGTTCCTATAATCCTGGCCAAATCTCACTGGGCCCCCAACCCCCCGGCCCACACTCAATGTTGTCTCTCATTGCGCGGTGTGTGCTCCATCAGCTGGAGAGAACAAGATTGATCGGGGAAGCGGGGGAGTGGGTGACTGCGTGGCAGGCTCAGGAAGTGTCCCAACCGTTTTGGCCAGGATTGTAGGTGGTTTATGGGGCACCAAAGCCTCAACGACTTTAATGGTCAAGATGTCAGAAGGTATAATAAGTAAAACACTCTGTTGCTTCGACTTAACAACAAAACAGAAACTAGAAAGCACTCAGAGAACACAAACCTCCGCCAAGGCTGAACAATTCTTTGCCATATTGTTAGTACATCCACAAGTTTGATGATGGCCTAGCGGTTAAGAACAATAGACTCATGCTCTGGTGTTTCAGAGACAACAGTGGCGTGGTTTCAAGCCCGGGCCCGGACACTTGAGCAAGGCACTTAACCATTATTGCTTCGTCCTTCGGATAGGACGTAAAGCCGTAGGTCCCGTGTGTTGTAAAAATGCACGTAAAAGAACCCAGCAAACACTTATCGCTAAGAGAAGGGGTTCGCCCCGGTGTTTCTGACAGTTATCCTCATACATACACCATGAGGCTGTATGCGATGGCCACACCAGGCGTTTGTACGAAAGCTAACAGATACAGATCCACTGGACTTCCATAGTTTATTGTACATTCAAAATGTCAACAGGATTGCTCATACTAGCATACTTACCTCAACTCAACATGAATAGTTTACTTGGCTGTTTATTATTAGGACAGGCACAAAACTTCCAAACCTGCATGCGGAGTGCAACGCCGACTGCGCATGTCCGACAGAGTACACTCCAATATGCGGCTCCGATGGTGTGACGTATGCAACGCCATGTCACGCTGGATGCCTAGCTACGGCGCAAGGGAAGCTTGAAGGAGGAGATGGGGGTAACATAACGGTAAGTGATGCTGATGGCAAATTGTTCGTTCTTAATATGTGATTAAAGATGGAATGTACTCGCCCTGTTGTCTCTTACAGTTCATAATAATTCATACTATAGAAAAAGATGGCTGTGTTTTCATTACTTTTCTAGTTCGGTCAATAGAGGGAAGCAGAGACAACCAGTGGAATCAGTTACACAGTAGATTTATATAAATTAAGTTAACCCTTAACCCTTTGGTTGTGTGAAAAAAATATATTAAATCGGATGATGAAGGACTGTTAGGGCTACTTATTAAGGCTATGAACTTAGCTAACAGTTTACCAGCTTTGATAAAATATCAGGGCAAGGGCATTCAATATTGGGTTTTGCCCTTCTATCACCGGCGTACATGTATTTTTTATAAACACTGTTTAGTCAGTGTTGAAAAGGAAAAGGAAAGCAACAGGTTTGGAAGTGTGAAAACCTTTATGATATAAAAAGGGGCGAACCATGTGTTCAAAGGAACGGAGTGCCCATCTATCTTTCGAAGCTATTGGGCCAGACTCGAGTCCATGTAATGTTGCTGTGGGGGGATCGCCACACTTGCACAGCGAGTCTATTACCTTCCCAGCATTCAATAATGCCGGTACCCATTGAACACCTGGGTTGAGAGGAATAATTGAGGTAAAGTGCCTTACTCAAGGGCACAACACGCATGGCCACGGCGGGGCTTGAACCCACAATCTCACGATCATGTGCTCTACCGCTAGACCACACGTGCCCTCAAATATTATGATAAAGGCTACATCTTGTTTCAAGCAGATCTACACCGACTGTGAGTGCATTGGTCCAAACAGTCCGGCCGACCCCCTTGGCTTGAGTGGAGACTACGACCACGTGGCGATCACCGGAGAATGCCCCAATGAATGCAGCATGCTGATTCCATTCGTCGCTTCGGTGACGGTAGGGTCGCTGCTCACCACGATCGTTGGTAACCCAGGCTTCATGCTCCAACTCAGGTATGTGTCCGATGACTCCATCCGTACTCGAACGAAAGAGGGCGCTGTAAAGGACACTTCGCAGGTTCACGTGTGCTTCTCAATCTTTGGTCTCCTTAAAGACGAATCCGGGCACGTCATCACTGCACACTCACAATGCCCCCTTCAATGTAGAAATCATTGTGCACGCTACTGTACAAAGCAACTGCACCCTGATGGATTTATCTGAACACCCAGTCGTAAATGGCTATACGCCCGAGGACAATGCTTTGTGTTTCCCTTTGTCCCACAGACTAAGCACATAACCGTACGATCGAGGACTGTTTTCAACAAAAAAACCAACGCTCGAGGACTGAAAGGATATTTTGTTCTCCCTTTGTTTCTCTGTCCTCTATCGTAAAGACATACATGTACACTAGCTATAGCACACATGCTTCCGCCATTTCGGGGGCCTTCGTGATAGAATTGATAGCGTGCTCGGATTGGTTTATAACACCTTTCACGTTGCAAGATGATGACGCCAAATAATCTCTTTCGTTCAAAGTTGAGGGGTACTTGTCATGGAGTCAACGATGAGTTAACAGCCTCATCTTATCAGATTTCGTAGGTAGTTTCATCAAAAATATGCACCAGCTTTTGATGATATAACTTTGTGTCAACATCTTTCACCGTCTATAGCTAATTGCGCTTCAATAAATATATTCAAATATAAACTAAACACATTCCTACTTGATTCTCAGAATACCTGATTCATCATTAAGTTGGCCTAGCCGCCACTGATATGTTGTTTACTGTGGTGTCCACTTTGTTTCACCGTTATATTTTTAAACAATTGTTATTATTTCTAAATTCTATGATTAGTGTTGTTTGTCTAGTTTTGTCTGGTATTGTTGGCCCGATCCACCACAAGCTTCGACTTTTATGATGATGCTTCCACAGAGTGGAAATAAATGTATCATTCATTTGATTGGGTTGTCTTTCGAAGGCTCGTCATTCCATCGTTCCAACCTCTTGTCATATAAAAAGGGTCTTACCCAAAGTGATGTTATAACAGTCAAAATAAAACTTCTCAGAGAAGATAGAGTTATATGATTGATTATTGTTGTTTCAGGTTGGTAGATGATGATGACCGTTCTGTCGCCATCGGGTTTACGTCCATGGCTCTCCGTTTACTAGGTAAATGGTTTTAAAACCTTCCTTTTTTAGCCCTAGCACCAACATAAACAGTCTTTAGGTTCCTTACATCTTATATGTTGGGGGAATGGCCAAGTGGTTAGGGTTAGTGACTCATGATTAGAAAGTCAGGGATTCGAATCCAGCTGCTGATCATATATTGTGTCTTTTGGCAAGCCACTTCACCCCACTTGCCTCTCTCCACCCAAGAGTATTAATGGGTACATACATTACATGGGGAGAAACTTGCGATGGACTGGCATTCCATCCAGGGGGAATAGAAGTATTCTCACTTGATCCATGCCACTGAAACTGGAGATAAACGCGGGCCTGATGCCTGTTGGGCCATATTGGCTCGTGACAGACTTTTGGGTCAATAAATAATAAACTTAAACAAACAATGCATATATACTAATTCCCAAGGAACTAATAATAATGTACTGCAAACTTGAATGGAATATGTTGTGCCCTACAGCAAGCCACTTCACCCCACTCGTCTCTCTCTACCCAGAATTCTAAATTGTTACCGGCACTGGCTTGCGATGAACTTGCATCCAATCCAGAGGAAATAGAAATAATACCCAGTCGTTCCATATGACAAGGAAACCGGAGATATAAGCCGGCCTGATGGGCAATATTGGCTCGTTACAGACTTTACTACTTAACATCTTCTATGAAATCATTTCTGCTCTTCCTATTTCCCAGGATTTATCCCTTCACCCATCATCTTTGGTGCGGTCATCGACACGGCTTGTCGCCTCCTCCAGTCGTCGTGCGGGAAGACGGGAAACTGTCTGGTCTACGACATCGTGCACTTCAGATACGCCTTCAATGGACTGACGTTTGGTTTCAACGCACTGTCTTTTATCATGTTCCTCGTGTGCTACCTGTCGATAACAAGAGTGGCTGGTCAAACCAAGGTAGGATTGGACAGAGGAGGGCGCCCTCTGAGAACGTTCAAACAAGCAATCACGTCTTGAATCGAAGCTTTCTGTATTACAGCCACAAAAAACAATATTGGTGCACAGCTTACATGGTGTTTTGGGCTGCAGTTTGTCCTTCACAGCCGATACCAGACTACAAGGTCGTATTAAGTCAAAGTCTTCCAGTATCTGGCGTTTTATACAGGGACAGTTTTGGGTTCATCATTCTCGACCAACTCACAAATTCCAAAAATAAGTTTAGGCAATATTCTTTAAATACAATGATGATAAACTTTGAGATAGGTGAGTTTGAAAATATCACTGCAAATGTATAAAAGCCAAGTATTAATATACGTATCTCTTTTCTTTTCTTTTCTAAACGCAGGACTTTAAAGAAAGGGCTGAAGTCAACGGAGCACGCGTCGCTAACACTTCTAATGATGTCATTGGCGCAGATGAGGGCACAAATGAGACGATGGGGGCGCTATAGGCGAATGGTGTATGAAACCGTTTTCAGAAGATCCTACGAGTCTGCGCCAAAATAAAGGGATTAAAATACCGCGGGGTGTCAGCCTCAATTTGAAACTTACAATTGCTGATGTGCAACAAAACATGTTCTATCACAGATTATCTAAGTCGTACATCAACCAATGCCTTTAAAGATACAGTTTATTTTTAGGAATATAATATTGTTCTAGTACATGTCGTATTTTTACGTATTTTTTAGTACATGTCGTATTTTTAAGGAATAAACCATTTCTTGATGTTGAAATTAGCGAACAATCTTTAAACAACACCCTTGAATTCACAGTTCTGTGCATAGCCTACAAAAGATATTGACTTACAGTACACAGGACTATCATTAAATATGAATGCATTTGGCAACTTGCTAGACCATTCTTAGAAAACAGTTATCTTCAATGTCTTTAAAATAAAGTCTACAGGTTAACTGTCAAATGGTATATTAACCTACTTAAACAAGCACTCGCATTCAATGTTATTTAGCATGACGTCTGATCCAAAGGTACTTGATCTTAACAAATTGTTATATTTTCATGCTTGTTATTAAAAGATCGTAGCTCAACTACAAAGACTTATAGCAATTCCTCAACAGGTCTAGAGACCTGCCTAAAGTGCTTACCAGCTTTGTAATAGGAATATCAAAATGCCTAAGAAATTGGCCAAACGATGAAATGGGATTGCTTTTATTTGAGTATAGTTCTTTTGATCTAATTAGCTGACATTTAATCTTGAATTTAAAAGTAATCAAAAGAACACTATACATGCACAGTAGTACTTTCCTTGTTTCTTGTTCTTTGCTCCGGTTTGATTAACTCTTCGCAAGTCATCAGCAATTAGGAAGGGAGGGCTAATCATCCTTAAAGGGCCTGTCACATTATATGCGCTCTCATAGGAGACCTTACGGCGACCATTTTTTTCATAAATTGAACAATCGCAGCGAGCTACGCTCATACTTCCCGCGCTTACGATGCGTTCAACTCGCTCTCTATGCGCCCCTGTCAAGCCCAATTACTCGATCTAGTCGCTGCCGCTCCGCTGTCACTGCGCCCACACTACGCTCTGCTCGCTGTTGAAACGTCCTAGTAGCTCGCGTCGCGCTCTCTATTCGACCAATATACGCTCATGTGACGTCACTTGCGCTGTATAAATACCACGACTAAACGGTCAATACACAGTCCAGTTTTTAAAAATATTATACAAGTTCATCGCAGTCAAGTTACTTTCTCATAGAGACTACATCGACTGCCTTGCGCCTATAAGCTGCCTCAATGCCACTTCAATGATTCACGCTCGCACAGCGCCCGAGTTGCGTCCTTACGGCGCCCTGGCCAGAGCGCAGAGGTGTTGCGATTGTTTTGAGCATGTTCAAGGACCTTTGCGCTCATCGGAGACCATTAAGACTCTCTGGCGCCCATCTGGCGACGTATGTAGTTGTTGTTGCGATCTAGTAGTTGTTGTTGCGCCCCAGCTATTTTTCAAGGACGCATTGAGAGCGCATATAAGATCGCAGACAGTGTGACAGGGCCTGGTAGCTGATTAGCTAGATTGCGAAGGACGCAGCTACAACGTGATCGATCTGAAGGCGCCTTAGGCAGCCGCTAATACGACCTATGGGGGCCGTATCATAGGTCCGACGCCTCATAAGTCCGACGTCTCATAAGTCCGACAACGGAAAAACGAGGCATTTAATTTGTCGGACTTACGAAGCGTCGGAGCTATGAGGCGTCGGAGCAATGAGGCGTCGAAGTTATGAGGCGTCGGACCTATGAGGCGTCGGACTTATGAGCCTTTATTTGATTAGGGGATGCGATTCTGTCGGACCTACGAGGCGTCGGACCTATGAGGCGTCGGACTTATGAGCGGATTCCGATCTATATGCTACCACAGAGCACAGCCAGAGATCGAAAGTGATGATTGAAGTTTTGGAAGAGGGAGGAAAATCGGAGAACCCGGATCGAGCAAGACCCTCCTAGAGAGAATATCTCTACTCATATATATCACCCGAGCCGGGAATCAAACCCGGGTCACAGCGGTGAGGGGTGAGAGCTTTACGCACTGTGCCACCCATGTTGCTAAAATAATCCTATTGCTAAACAAGAAAGCACTCAGAGCGCGCAAACCTCCGCCGACGCTAAACAATTCCCCGCCATATTGTCAGTACACCCTAAAGAAATACACGCGTAAATGGTGAAGAATCATTAAACAAACTCCTTAAAGGGAAGATACAACATTTGCAAACATCAAAAAACGAAATGATCAAATTATCACGAAATACCTTACTGGATTGTTAGGGAATGACAGTCTAAAGCACCCTGTAAAATTGTGGCTCCTGGTGTGCTGACATTTTCAAGAAAAGTTGTATTTTTCCAACGCTGGGCGGCCGAACAGCGTTGGAAAATACTGACTAATTTTCAAAAACTGCTCATAATTTTTCATATTTAATTATTCCGCATTTGCTTTGCAATTTATTACAGACCTGTGAAGGGGTACAAGCCTGCCAGACTGATTCCCTGACCTTACAATTCCCCTAAGTCTACAAATTGCTCCATTTCATCTTAATTGAGGTCAGGGAACCAGACTACAAAAACATGATTGGTTTTCTTGGTTTTTCCAGCATCTACAAGCCCAAAACGTGAAACAAGTCGGTTAAACAATATTTGCTATAACATTCTAATCCTCCAAATCCATTTATTTCTGAAAATTGCAGCAAAAGCAAATGTTGTACATTCCCTTTAATACAGACCCAGATCCGGATCACTTTCTAAAATCTAATCGATTTGTACTGGTTCCAAGGACCACCCCTTAAAGATTTTCATACAAATCCGTCCATATCTTTTTGAGTTATCTTGTTAACGGACAAACCAATCAACCAACGAACTAACCGAATCCGGAGGTCATAAACGGCGGCGTGCTTAGTATTTGGATGGCTGGGATCCAAAGACAGTACTTGGTATACAAAGGGAAAACTGAGAAACAGTCATTTTACTGCGTGCTTCAGCTGTGGAAGGGCAAAAAGGTTGACGTCAGCAAATATGAACTTTGGAAAGTATTCATGTATTTCCATTTGATAAGGGAGTTATCTTATTTTTTTCATACTATTGAACTGTTGCTCTTGAACAAGATCTTTTATTCATTTATTTATTTATTTTTGCTACTTTGGAACAATGCCATTTAATACCTATATATTCCGCTTAGTGTCAACAAGTGGCCTTTTACACCTTTCGATAAGAAATTCCACTTATACCTACCTGATAAGTTCAACTGATTTTGTTTTTATATTTAATGAGCAAGGCTCTTTAGGTTATTATAACCGACTTTTACAACTAAGCCTTTGGCCAGGAGGCGTGGTTTCTGTACGGTGGGAGGTGCCAAATGCTCAACATGTCACATGATGAATTATCGTTCATGCAGCACATATTCCAAACCACCCACATGGACACTGCTCACTTACTTGTCGGACGTTGTACAAGCGACGTGCAGTGCGTATGTGTCTGTAGATAATCAACGGTAGGCCTATATCTGCACTGAAAGGTGACTTCGATTATCTAGGTTTGGCTGCTGTAGGTACATACATTTTCACTCGATAGCTTTACATGATAGATGTTAATGTTTCGAGAACGCTACTGATCAACGAGTACAAGTAGTAATCTGGCAATTGTTGCTACCTCCAAACGTTTATGGAAATACGCGAAACTTGAGTTTATTACAGTCCCTTTCATTATAAATACTCGAATTCTTACCAGGTGGCGTATAGCTGTAGTGGAGTGTCATGGCCTAGCGGTTAAGAACACCGGACTCATGCTCTGGTGTTTCAGAGGCAACAGTGGCGTGGGTTCGAGCCCGGGCACGGACACTTGTGCCCTTGAGCAAGGCACTTAACCATTATTGCTTCGTCCTTCGGATGGGACGTAAAGCCGTAGGTCCCGTGTGTTGTGAAATGTACGTTAAAGACCCCAGTAACACTTATCGCTAAGAGAAGGGGTTTGCCCTGGTGTTTCTGGCAGTGGCTGCAATATGCGCCGCAGCACCTTGTAACCCTTAAAGGTGCTACATAATGGGTCTATTTCTCATATTGATGGCCTCCATGGAAAGCAGTGCCCTGCACTGATCGGAGCTACCCTAACTAAAAAAAAAAAGAAGAAAAAAAGAAAAAGATGACTGTTTACAAGGCTTTTCCTACTGACGTCCCGAAAAATGTCCACCTGTTTTCATTCTTCGACAAGCATGTGTTCCATTTTTTCTTTCAGGTTACAGTATCTCCATAACTGTATCACTCCTTCTGTTGTGCTCTTGCTTCCCTACGCTGCATCTGTAAAAGATGGGTTGTAGTTTCTTCCATCGCCCACCTGTATTTGGTTTCTGCATCATGCTCTTCGTCGTCTTCCAGACCACGGTGGCACTTTACATCGCAGGTATCCTGACCACCTTGGAGAAGCAGTACCGCATCACCACCTCCGTTGGAGGCTTAGTCCTCTCCACCAGCGACTTCGCTAGTCTCCTCTCCATCATCGGGTTGACTTACCTCGGCAATAAGTGGCACAAACCGCGCATGCTGGGCGTGCTGGGGATCATGACGGGCCTTGGGGGAATCCTGAGCGGAATCCCTCACTTCATGTACCCGGCTTACCGAGAGGATGACGCCGTGCCGATCGGAGGAAACATCACCAGGTAATGTGATTTGCAGCTTAGATGGGAAGGTATACTGATGTTATCTATAGAGAAGTGTTAATATGACTGAGAGAACCGGTTGTGAGAAAGGTTCTCGACGTTTCGGGAAGGGGAATCCGTCCTGGCTGGCTAGGCGGTTGAACGCATGGTATTACTTTTTCGCTTGGGTGATTATGCTGTTTTGATTAAAAACTTTCTTTAAAGTGTGATACCAGAAACAAATTTTGCTGATGGCTAGTTGGCGGGTTTGCAATTAAAACTGTTTTGAATGTCCGTCGGTAAGGCCCCCTTTACACAGGGCTGCGACCTATGAGCGACCAAAAATGGCCTGGACGCTCAATGCATGTCGCCTAAACCCAGAAAATCCTGTTTCTATGTATTTGCTCCAGCTATCCTTTTGCCTCCCTTGAACCGCCAAAACTGCAATTTTCGGGTATTTTCATGTCGAGCTACGAGCGACCTGTGCGTCCGCTGAGCCACTTGCCTGCCTCCCCTGTGCGTCCCATGTGCAACCTACGGCAACCAACGCCGAATGGAGGCACAGCGGTCGCCACAGACATCGTTCAATGCACGCTCTTGGTCGGCCAAAGGAGGCACAAGGGAGGCAGAAGCATGTCGCCCAGATTGAAGGTAACATTTGCAACAGAACGGATCTTTTACGTGGCGGCCATTGGCCGACCATTGTGCATCCATTCTGCAACCACGGCAATCCTCCCGTCTGCCTTATTTGAGCCACGTTTGAGCAACCAAGCTCCTCGGTGACCTTTGTGCGACTGTTTTGAACATGTTCAAAAATTAACGGCGACCATGGCGTCCATGGCGATGTCTGAACATCCTGTGTACCACCTTCGAAAGACCTAGGCAACCATTCGGCCTCCTTCGAGCCTCTAACGGCGACCTGGGCAGTTTTATGGTTGCACAAGGGAGGCCCAAAGGTCGCAGCCCAGTGTAAATTAAGGGGGTCTAAAAGCTGTCATTGCTTCCCCAGTGTGACTTGGATTCCAATTGTTGCTCAGGTGAACACACACACAGACACAATCAACCCCATAAAAATAATTCCTTTCTCCTTTCATCCCAGTTCCAACATTTTTGTCTGCGATGCGGGGAGAGAGGAAGAGAAATGCTCAGCAGAGGATATTGGTGAATCCGGCTCTAGGATACATGAGATGTGGGCCTTGCTGCTCGGCCAGGCCATCATGGGATTTGCCTACGGGCCCATCTTTCCTATCGCCCTGACTTACATCGATGATCAAGTCAAGGGTACCACCACGCCATACTACCTTGGTGAGTAGGTCCAACTGAGAGGACAGACGTTGGATGTTACTTTGACAAGCGCCTCAAAAGTGGACAACTCAAAATCTCAAATGCTTACTAGTAAAAGTTATGATGCTCCAAAATTGGACAACGCCGTTTACCCATTCCCTGCTAGCAGAAATTTAGATTTGGGGAGTCACAAGACCCGTTTTTAAAAATGTCAATTTTCTACTAACAGAAAGTTAACTTTTTTTATTTTGACGCCTCAAAAGTGGACAACTAATTTTTTTTTAATTTCTGTGAATAAATATTCATCAGGTCAACTCGTGCCCAAGTCAAATCGTACTCAAGTCAACTCGTACCCTGGGACGAGTTCACCTTGGCGCACACGCGTGTTGACTTGGATTCAAGTTGACTCGGGTACGAGTTAACTCGGCTCCGAGTTGATTTTTTGAAAACGGGTTCTGTAGCTTCTAAAATTTAAACTTCTCCAAGCAGGAAATGGTAAGACGGGGTCATCATATTTTTTGCTAGTAAGAATTTGAGATGTTTCGTTGTCCACGTTTGCGGCGCCGAGTCTTAAAAGTAAAATCAAAATTTCTGCTAGCAGAAAATTGAGGGTTTTTTTAAGCTGGTTTAGCATTTTCTTAATACCTTAAATTCTAATAGCAGAAAAATGGGAAAGGTTGTCCACTTTTGGCGCTCCAAAGCATTTACTTCTTTTTATTCATGCCAAACGAATTAACGATTTTTTATTTATTTATTTATTTATTTCTGGCAATTGAAACCAAGGATTCCTCAAAAGTGCATGTCCCAGAGACTATAGCTCGCAAGCCTGAAAATAAACATGTAGAGAGAAGACAATGAGAAGAGTTTGAGAGGTGGGAGGAAAACCCCCAGAAGAATAGTCTGGGGAAAAGCCACGGAATCAGGTAGGGACTGAAACCTAATCCACACGATGGGCGTCACGAAAATGAGACGCCCAAAATGCCGATGCACGTAGCAATATGTAGGAAGACCTATGGTCACCTAACACATCCACCGAGATATCTCCAAATAATTCCCGTGATTCCGGGAACACAATGATAAACACAAAGTGTTTCCCTACGCCGCATATACCTTGCTTTAATGGGAAACCTTGCCAATTGTACACTATTTAGAGACAGCTTCTGAATCAATTCTTGTTTAGCTGTCAATTCACTCCTGTATTATGTTTACGATATAATTATGTAGAGTTTTAACTCTAAAAGCCTTCTCTTTCTTTGCAATACCACCGCCACACGTCGTTTAGTGCGGATATTTCTTGCCAACGTTCGGCACCAATTCGTGCACAATTCTGACCAACCGTTTAGCGCTGTATACAATTTCATGCGGGATGGAGTGAGACATTAAAGCCGTTCTCAGGTCGACCCATGATTTGCTTGCGCCACGCCGGAACCGTCGGCACCAAGCAGAAAAGTCATGCTCAGGTCACAAAACTGAGAAATCGTGTGATGGTCGCGGTACACGTCGCAGAAGTTGAAATTTTTCTACTTTTGCGACTGTTGATTTTTTTTGTGAGCGCTTACTGATGTCGATCGTCTTAATATTGTCGCAGTTACACTCAGGTCGCAAAAAAATCGGCGACTGAGTTGTTCCCGACGGTCATAGCTCAGGCGCAGCTTGATCCTGAAAAGTCAGTTATTGACTGATCTGTGTTATTTTTTTTCAGTAGGTGATAGCAATCTTGCACCATCATTGTCTTTAAAAATGACGTAATTCATTTCAACAACCACCTACCCCATATGGCACAATGATCACAAATCCACCCCTTTTATGCGGGCACTTCAATCCAACAACAAGTGTAAAAAAAAAAATATTCAATTTGTTTGATCACATTCTTGATAACGATCGCTGTTTTATGTTCCCGATTGTTGCGTCTGTGTTTGTTTTGGGGCTTGTGAGCATTCAATGATTCCCTCGAAAGATAGTTTCCCCTCAAAAAGGAATTCTTGACATGACCAACGGAGCCGTTTGACCAGAAATCACCCCCTTGGGGCCAACAGTGACGATCGAAATTGTTACTTTTTTATTACCTTACTGATATCATTGTTCTGCATTGTCTGTTCGTATTGTATCGCGTGCTTTTGACTTTTGCCCGAACCAGTTTTGAAAATTGTGTTTTCAAGTGACATTTTAAGGGGGAAACGAGTTTCGTTCCTCAACAACTGATACCCTCAACGAAAAAAATTAAGTACGGAAGAACTTGTTACAATTTCAAATAATCCATCTATGCATATGTCAGTATGCATAATTATTATACTATTGTGCAATGATATCTTTATTACCTTTATTTACTGATAGCTTTGTTGTTCTTTACTGTCTGCTTGTATTGTACAGGTACTTTTGAACTTTTGCCCGAACCAGTTTTGAACAGTTTTGGTTTTAAGTGACTTGTTAAAGGGCAAAACGAGGTTCGTTCTTCAACAACAGATACCCTCAACGAAAGAACTATAAATACGAAAGAACTTGTTACAAATAATTCAAATACACCATACATGCATTTGTCAGTACTGGTGCAGGCAGAGCAAAATTAAAGAAACGCGAGGCCAAAAATAATAATAAACATTCAGGGAAAAAAACAATATTGGCCAAAGATAAAGCACCGGACAAATCAAACTATATTATCATCATAACCATCACCATTGGGCGGACGCAGCCGAGATGGATGCAACCAAACTCTTCCAGACTCTCTTGTCCGCCATGGCCGTGGTGATGTCATCAATGTGCTGGCTCACATCGTTGCACACAGTGTCAACGTAGTTGAGGGGTCTGCTCCATCTGTTGGGGCAAGGCAATCTCCAGCAGATGAGGTCGGAGACAACTTGCTCCTTGGCTATATAGCAGTGGCCATTGTGGGCTATGCGTTGTGCTACTGTAGTTGAGATGCTGCCGTATATTTCCGCCTTTGTCTTATGTTCTTCCCTCCAGGAAATATTTTGCGCTCTCATGAGGAGGCGAGTGTAGGTGCAATCTAGTATCTGTTATACCACTTGACAGTTACTCTCTTAGTATTACCAGTTAATTCCATATTGATAATTCATAGATAGAATTTAAGGAACAAGAAAGTAAAGCGCTTTCTCAAAAACACTTTGACAGCATTCAGGACAAACCTTCAAACTTTCTTCTGGAAGACAATATTCATGTACCATATACGTGCGCCGAACATTACAAACAGATCCACGCTTTATATACTTTTTGGAAATTTTGGAACGACACGCTATCCCCCACCCCCACCACCCCATAGCGGAGGAGTTATACTTTTCTTCGGGTGATCTTGCATGTTCTGCGCAACAAACATCCTTCGTGACTGTGAAACAACATCCTGTTGAGCTCTCACTCACTTCACTAGACTTTTGCGTACCACATGTAAAATACTTCTGTGATGTACTTTTCCTTTGTCAGCTCTTCTCCTGACAGGTGGCTCAACTGCCACCTTGGTTGGCTACGGTCAAGCCTTCTTATTCCTCCCCCTGAACGTCAACTGGCCGGCCGAACCAGACTACACCAAGGAGTGGATCGGAGCCTGGTGGATGGGCTTCATCCTGGACGGCATCATCATCATGTTGGTCTCCATCCCATTCTTCTTCTTCCCGAAGGAGATGGATGTTGAGATTGACGAGAAGGATATACCGAAGGAGAAGCTTGCTGTGATGAGGAGGAAGGGCCAAGATGAGAAGCTTGGCGTGAAAGGTGAGTCGAACATTGGAATAGAAAGAAGAATGCTTGCGCCTCCAATATGATTCACGATTAGTTTCCAGAGTTAGTGCTGAGACTTATTCTAGTTAATTGTTCATCCCAGTGATGGAGGACTCGAGTTGGGACTCGAACTCGTGTCCGAACTAGAGTCCATTTTGGGTTTGGACTCGTGACTCGGTTCAGATTCGTGGCCTTTTGGACTCGGCTTGGGTCGGACTCGTTTTGTGGCTGACTCGGACTACCTGTCGGACTCAAATCGAGTCCATTAAAAAAAAATGAATAAAACAAACTGAATTGGTTTTAAAAACGGTCCCGCGTCTGATGTCTGATCATTTTTAACTACCTGTGAAAATTTCATTGAGATATATTTTCTATCGCAAGAGACTGTATTCTCAGTGTTCTTGTGCACGCACGTGTTCTGCTATAAAAACCATTTCGCGACTGGACTCGGACTTGGCTCGGACTTGCCAATTTGGACCCGGACTTGAGCCAGACCCGGGCAAAAATAGACTCGGGTTTGGACTGCACTCGAGCCTTCGTGGACTCGGATCGGATCGGACTCGACTACATCACTGGTTCATCCTTATTATATATTAAGTACCGGTACCTCATGTCTTTATATTGATTAGATAAAACCATACTTTGATTGATTTTCAATAATTTTTTTATGACAATGCATTGAGGTAGTATTTCTGTACCTGTAAGGTAGAGACGGTCCAAAAGTGGTTGCACAGAGGCATCGATGTCAGTATCAGCTGTACCAGATTGTGACTATCTTCTTTCGAGAAACGATGTCAACAACATGTTTTAAAAATGATGACACGTCAGCAAATTTTAATTAACGGCCTACCAGCGACCTAGATCAAACTGATTATGTGTTTTTGATCGTCAGATTTTCTTCAAGTCTCCAAGCGAGTTGGTACCAACTTTATCTTCATGATCATTCTGGTGGGCAACATCTTCGACTTGGCAGTGGCTGCCTCCTTCGGGTTCTTCATGGCGAAGTTCCTGGAGGTCCAGTACAACATCCCAGCCGCCAATTCCTCCTTATTCGTCGGTAAGTTGTTTTTTTTTTCTTTGTCATTTCCAAAGTTCCAACCTTTAGTACAAGGTGTGCAACATCAACGGAAAGGAATCTCGACGTGGTTTCTTGGATATCTTTAGTCTATGTTTAGACAAACAGTAAGCATCCTAAACGTTCTGAGTCTCGGAATCTGACTTGCTTGGCGCAACGTGTGTGCCTCTTGTTTTACAAACTTACTTTCGTCAACCATTTCACAAAGTAATTGGTACGCATCGGCTTTTGGACTGTTTGGGCGGCATGCCTATGTTACTTTGGTGTCTTGAGGCACAAGTTGTATGAGGCACCTTTTTATCCTCTGCTGTTTCATATGCTTAGTGGGGATGAGGTCCATCCCCTGTTCGTCGTCCTCTCTTAAATGCCCAATAAGTTCCTCCGTGCCAAATTTATGTTTTAATCAGACCAATCTTTTTTTCGCCTTATAAAAGGCTCCACCAGTTGCTTGTCGTCTGCTCTTTAAACAAAGTGTCCTCCAACTTGTGTTGTCTTTTTTCCATTTCGCTCCTTCTTCGTTCCCCTTAATAGGAATTATCATCATGCCTGGCGCTCTACTTGGCAACATCGGTGGCGGATTAATTGTCAAGAAGCTGAAGCTGACCTCCAAGGGATGCGGGCAGTTCGTTGTGGTTTTTAACATCATTGTCATGGCTTGCATTCCAGGCGTTTACTTCCTATCGTGTCCGGTACCTAGCTACTCCGGCTTCGCTGACGGCAAGATCAGGTGAGGGCGTGCTTCCATAGATCCTAACTTCCTGCCAATCGATCAAATAGTGCGCACCGACCACATAGCTCAGTAAACTCAGGTGGGCGGGGCTTATGCCCAATCCGGAAGGGTCCATACAAACATTTGAAGAGTCGACGTTTTCCTGCAGACAACGTACATCCATCTGTTACAACTAGGCCTTTGAGCTTGATAGGCTGATTGTCATCCCAACAGCACCAACCTTACAGTGAATTAAATTATCCTGATGTAACCGGGGAGAGCGAAATAATGTTAAACATAATAGGTCACTCTCCGCACTACCGCGCGGTTCCACCAGAGAAATACAATTTGGGTGGAGTGAAATTGTCTGGTTGTCTCTGTATTTCAAAACGTTTTATTTATCGCAAAATTGAACAGATTCCAAAAATATGAGGCAATGACTATGTACAAATTATATCGGGTATTTATGAAATTATTTATAAAAGAATGATAGTATATTTAAGAACGATTTTATAAAAGAACGATGCTATGAAAGAATTTAAATGAACGACAGTAAAAAGTGTAAATGAACGACAGCCTAAAGAGAATATGCAGTGATGCACTGTCTATCTAAACATCTGAAATAAAGGATGATTAAAAATCATCAATGATATGAAATAATATTTCTGAAGATTGGCCAAGATTAAAAAAAAGAAGCTTTGTTCTGAAGGCAATGGCATGTATGAGAAAATACACAAGTATTCTTAAAAACAGTGGATTCCCAGAGCTTCTCAAAAATATAAAAAGATTGGAAATGCATTTGAATATTATTACGATGAAATAAATAAACTTTGCCATTATTGAACCGGCCTCAAATTGTAATTATCAATCGGATTACAACATCGGTTTGTCATTTTGCAGCACAACTAACCCATGTAACGAAGACTGCACTTGCTCTGATGGGCGATACGAACCAGTCTGTGGCTATGATGGACTTGTATACGCCACGCCGTGTTTTGCTGGCTGCACCGGGCAACAGGAGAATCAGACGAGTGACCCTAATACCAACATCACGGTAGGTATAGATACCAACTTGAACCTGCGCCATCAAGTATCAGTTTTCAATTGATTGATATTTATGATGTTGCGATAATAACCGTTTGACGTCACTACAACGCGGTGTAGACAGGAACGCTCTGGAGGATGTTGTAGTACTCGTACTCGCTACTCGTACTCGATTACATTTTTTAAAGTACTCGTGCTCGTACTCGAATGTCAAAGTACTCGTACTCGAAATGACGGTACTCGTACTCGGGCAGCAAAGTACTCGTACTCAACTTGTCAAAATTGTACTTTTTCATCAAAGTATTCGAACTCGAATAGTAGTACTCGAAAAATGGTGAGTGGGTCTGTATATCGGTCTGACTGGGCCTGGGTCAATTACGCACAGTGAACCATTTTGCCGTATGGCCGTATTCGGAAATAGAAGTACTCGTACTCGGAAATACAAGTACTCGCACTCGGAGACCTGTACTTGTACTAGGAAGTACAAGTACTCGTACTCGGTACTCGTTAACCTTAGTACTCGGCAGTACTCAGTAGGCCTACTCGGAAAAAAGTACTCGACTACAACACTTGAAAGAATACAATAATGGAAAACCAGTTAAACATGGTAGGAAATAACCTTTGCCACACTATATGCCAGGAGAGTGTCATTGTCCCTATGCGTACCTGTTGCACCATCTATTAACCAACTATTGGTTTATTGGTCACGAACACATTGACAAGTGTGAACTTGATTCAATCCGAGCAGTTGCTGGGCTCCATCTTTGAAAACGCTGACAGAAACTTAGAAAAGAGTGTATAGTTGTGTCCGTATCCAGTCATGCACCTAAATAGAGGTTTGCACAGGCTGTGTCGAGTAGTTCCTGACGTCATGGCATTTCGACCAACCAAATAAGCCAATAGGTCATGAATATGCATGAAATGGGTGATCACCATAATTGTTCTTCCAAAAACAGGTGTACACTGGTTGTGCATGCAGTGCAGCCAATGCCACGGATGACTTTTCCAGACAGGCAATGGAGGGCAAGTGTCTGGAACCTTGCAACATGATCTACTTTGCTTGCATCTTCCTCTTCTGCATCGTCTTCTTTGGGACAGTGAACAAGAATCCATTAGTCATCATGACCTTGAGGTAATGTTGTTCCCTCTCTCCCCAAAACAGCTAAAATATCAGGCATGCACAACAGCGCCCTCAACGGTGGCGATTGTTAGGTGTCAGTGTTGAACATGCAAAAACTGTCAACCGGACGGATTTGTCTTACGATGTTGAATTAAGAGAATCTAAAGCAAGCTTTCCTTAATATTCATTCCTTGTTGCTTTTCTCCTCGATTTGTCCTTGATTATTTTTACAACATGCCAGCCACCTGTACGGACGAGCTAAAACTTGAGATAACATCCGTTGTGAACTCCCACGAATTCACGCTAACGCTGACGAGCGCCCTCTATTCCTATCCATACTTGTGAGGTCAAAAACCGCGGGAGCGTTGACCGGTTTCCCTTCATGAGAGACTGTCACTACTCTTATTTGATCTGCTGAATATGTTAGTTTTTCTTTTACTTTGCAGGTGTGTTGAAAACGATAAGACGTACGCCCTCGGAGTGCAGTCATTTTTTGGACGAGCTTTGGGTGATTAATACTACTATTTTCTTTTTTTCTTTTTTATTGAAGCTCATTATTTAGTGAAACACGTAACTGAAGTGACTTGATGTCAATATTATAAAATGTGTTTTATACAGATTTGCCAAAAACTTTTATGTTGAATTCTGCTCACTTTAAGCCATTCAAGAAACAGTAGAGAATTTCAATCTGAAAAAAAAAGAGCCGCCGTTCCACATGCGCGTTTGGTACCACGTAGCCACGTAGTATCACTCCCTTAAGCCGGCATCAGGTCGACTTTGCGACTACAAAGATCAGTCGGCGACTGACTTTTCAAGATCAAGCTGTGCCTGAGCTACAACCATCGGGAACAAATTAGTCACCGATTCTGTGCGACCCGAGTGTAACTGCGACGATACTAAGACGATCGGCATCACTTTGCGCTAAAAAAAACCCTCAACAGTCGCAAGAGCAGAACAAATTAATGTCAACTTCTGCGACGTGTTCCGCGTCAATCACACGATTTGTCAGTTTTGTGACTGACCTGATCACGGTTCCGTCGTGTGACATAAGCAAATCGTGGGTCTACCTGAGGCTAACTTTAGGCTTCCAGCTTGCAAACAGGCGTAAAACACGCGACGGCAAAATAAAACGAACTAAAAATGCACGTATTCAAAAAAGCACCGTTAGTGTACTACAGAAATTTCAATGGCGCAAAATGTTGTTGTTTTACGTTCGTACAGCAGAAAATTGGAAAGATATTATTATATTCGAATAGGTCTTACCTTTCTTAACACCTTGTTCCAGGTTTTCTACCGGCTCCGCTGTACTTCGGGGCGGCGATTGAAGGCGCTTGTATCCTGGACCGAATCGAGTGCGGCGTGGCAGGCGACTGTCTCATCTACGACGCTGCGCTCTTCCGACTTACCTTCCTTGGAATCTTCTTCGGTCTGAAGGTGAGGAGCAAAAAGATGGTGTTGTATTGGTATTCGTGAGGGATCACAAGTCATCCCAAGTCCATCACATGTCATTACAAGTCCATCACAAGTCCATCACAAGTCAATCACAAGTCATCACAAGACCATCGCAAGTCAATCACAAGTCATCACAAGTCAATAACAAGTTACCCAGGCCCAAATCGGCTCATTCAAAAGTTATTCAAATGACCAGTGACCATTCCTTTGTCAGTGCTCATTCCCTGTTACTTACAACCATGGAGCTATTAAAAAGTGCCCCTTGATCTTGATTTGTGCTCACCGTTTTTGTTTAATAGCCCCATGTTATAACTCGCAGCTGAATTTATTTGCCATTTATCTGTGATCAGACGTGTGATGTGTTGTGGCCATCGCACATATTTCAACCACAACATCGAAAGGTAAAGCATGTCATTCGTCATTTGTGCATTTTTTTTATTGTTTGAAGTAACACAAGTGCTCAAAATCCAAAGAAGGGTGCTTAACAACTAATCTGAGAAGATTTTGCTCAGTGAATGCTGTACATTCCGAAAAAAAACCACAATATTCTCGGATCTTGATTTCCATTTAAAAGTTGCACAGTCATCAGCTACGCGATGTCACGCACTAAACCGACGAATTATGGCAACCGCGCGCGCTGTGCGTCGTGTCAACGTTTGCGCGTACCCACTCACGGCGTCGCCGAGTTAACCTTTCGCCGTTTGCGAGTAAGCCACGCCCCTTAGACAACCCTATGGAGTTTTTGTACACTAAATTTTCTTTGTCTCAGATTTTGCGCGTTCTGCGTCCATTTGTATATCATGTAATTGGACAATATTACACAAGCTGCATTGATACGATTCTAACGCGATTCTACTGCGATCGGTCAATTGACGCGCTAAGGTGAACGACGCCATGTTCTGGGACAAAATGTGCGTGGATAGATATACGCCTGTCCCACAACATGGCGTCGCGCGCCTTCGCGCGTCGATTATCGAACGCGTCTGCAAGCGGTCTATTCCCAACGAACTACTAACGGATATGTCCAAAATGCGTCTTTAGACGCATACGCATCTTTGGAAATGACCTTCTTTTATTGTTTTCTTCAAACTGACAGCAAGCCAGAAAGAGTAATTTCACAGGGAGTTTAGTGCCAATACTATCTTTAACTCCAGTATGCTTTTTTAACAATAATTTCGCCAGTTACTTTTGATAGCTGCAAATGATATACTCTACCTTTAAACAAAGATATATTTCATTCGAATGTGCACGAAATCGTACCGTCTTCGTAGAGCTTTTGACTGCAATATAACTCAAGTGCCCATCATTATTCTCTCTTTCACCGGTGAGGGGGTACTAGTGCACGGGGTCCATATTGATTCCAACGTGCGTAGGACATTTTTTAACTTGACAGGAGATGTGGAACCGCTAACAAAGGGTTAGATAGGCTCAGTGGGAAATCCAGAGGTCGCAGGTTCAAACCTCCCTCCACTGAATTTCTTTGTTCAACTTTATATTTGATGACTAAAGAACAGTTTAATTATGCTTCCCTTCCCCGTGTCTTTGTAGGTTCTTACACTGGCATGCTACGCCACAGTTACAGTAAAAGTGATCACAAACGGAAGGGAGGAGGGTGAACAAGATAAATACGAAGAAGAATTGAAGGTATAATTACCGACTTACGCAAGTCTGTAAATGCAGTTAGCCTTTCAAACAAAATCAGACGCGGATCCGGGGCCGGGGGCGGTTTGGGGGTCAAAACCCCCAGCTCTTTCAAACTCTTTTTTTAGTTCCATAGAAGTTCCTAACATAATGCTAACACCCCCACCCCCGCTCTGACAACCAAAAACAACTATACTGGTATCAATATACGCCTGTGGCCAAAATACGGAAAGAGCCTGCTGGGTAATACGGGGGTATTTGTAGCCTACACTAGTCTGAAATATAGTGTTAATAATCGTCGTATTGGAACAGCGCCCCCATTGAAAGTATGGTGCGCCCCTCCCCCCCCCCTATTGATTTTGCGGTGCCAAGTGTCCGGACAAAAATAACATGTCTATATTTCAGTATTGATTTGCTGATGAACCCCCCCCCCCCTTGCAAAAAAATCCTTGATCTGCCCCTGAAATGTTTGAATGATGATTCTCCAATTCATGTTCGTTATATAAATATAACAGAATGATTCCAGACTGCAACCGTTTCATGATTCACATGTAACATCAGCCATATTACGTCGGGGTACAATACCTGATTGAGAGGTAAACAAAAACGGTGTTTCCCTGTCTTTTTTTTCTCAGAATGGTGCCCTGCAGAGTGGACTAGAAGGAGCGTATAACAAAGGATACGATGGCGAATATAAGCTAGGGACCAAGACGGATCTCACCGAGCTCTAATTCGATCAAGATCACCTTGGGAGAATACAAAGAAATTAACTTCAATTGTGTTCATTGCAGATGTTAACAAGATGTTTGTTTTTAGAAAATTGTCCAGAGAGGAATATATTACTTGTGCCCGCCGAGGGGTTTTAAGTCACGGCAATCCAAAATTTGTTTAAAAAAGATGACCTATCAATGAAGGCTTGGGACTAATACAGCCATAATTGTAATTGTGGGAAACTACCTGCTCATCACCAATGTGAACATTAACTTGGGGGTAATCCATCAAACGGCTATCCGATATTTTCTTGTTTGACAATTCAGTCGTGGGAAGACTTGAAAAGCTGGCGGTGAGATTTTATTTTTGCAGGATAACTACAAGTACACTCCATATTATTTGAACAAAATCCTCCACAGGTGCCCATTTGTTTGTTCATCCTTGACCTAAAAATATATGTTGATTTATTTTTCTTTACAATTCACGTTGCGCAAGTATAGGTATGGGTAAAATCGAACTCGTTTGTGTGCAGTATGGGCGGCCATTCATGCATACTAAAAAAATATAGCAGTAATAAAAAAAAACACTCCTCAAAAATAACTCTGTACAATAAATAACTGTAGACTTCAAACTCTGTGGTCCAACTTGCATAAATTCTAGAACAGAATTTCACGGGTGAATTCACTTGAGTTTACTAGGGCAGTATTTTTTAGTGTTCCATAACGCGTGGGAAAAAAAGAGGTGCAAGTTTGGTTAGGCATGCGCAGTCTCTTGAAGCGTTTTATCATTGTATTAAAGAGTAAAAACGAAATGCAGTACTGTAGTTAATATTTGGAGATGTAGGCGTACGAAAATCGAAACTTTATATCATGCTGGAAACGAGGGCGGATCGGGGGGGGGGCCAACGGGGCCATCCCCCCCCCCAAAAAAGTGACGTCGAACAAAAATTAAGGCACTGCGTAAACCACCATGTTAAGTTCCTCAAAAAGACTAGGTTAAAGTGGTCAGAAATAGCCTCACATCGCACCACATCTAGAATCCCTTAGGCGACCCCCGAACCTCACCCCGTAATTTTTTTGGACCCACTTTTTGGGGGACCAACATATTTTGGGGGCCCCAAAAATTGTGTTCTGGATCCGCCCTTGGCTGGAAATGGAAGAAAGTGACCTTTTTATGGTGCTGAAAATGGTCATGAGATAATGGAGAAGGGGCTTTCGAAGAGGAGAGGATAATCTGAATTAACATAAATATCGGAGGGAAGTAATGAAGATTGTACAAACTGTAACAGTTTTAATGCAAAAAAAAGAAGAGTTAGGCCAATAAAAAAAGTCTCCGGTTTCTGGTATGCGCGCGCGTCGCCGTAGCCATGCGCGTCGGCAAAATGAAACAGTTTTTTTTTCAATGAAAGATGATGTCTCAAAACCGCCAAACTCACTGGTTTGACTGGAATCCTGCTACTGCACAATTTTAACGTGTTTTTAGATGGGGTTATGATCGAGAATAAGCTTTATGTGGCCTCTCTGGACTCCCATATATTTGCACTAAGTTTAGTCGGGCACCATTTGCAGTCATCAGCCGACATTTAAAGCAAAAAAGTCAGGTAAAAAAAAAAAAGCCGCGTCGCCGCACCACGTTTTGGACAAGCTCCATACCAGAAACCGGAGACTTATTTTTTTTGGCCTTATGGTACAAACAAGAACATCGTTTTGTGAAGGGATTTCACACACACAAATTACCAACGGTGACTTTGCATTGATCCTCTAAACTGCATTGAAATGAACCAGTATTTACAACCGTAGATCCAATTGTGGAATCTCAGGACCCTCCGTGTCAACGATTAGTTTGACACACAAAATCTAAGGATAGGTTTGTGTGAGTTGCATGTGATCAATCATGCGAAAGTGTCTGTGGGGTCGCTATTGAAACTGCCCCGTGTGGGGTATTTTGTTAGGGCAAAGGAAAATTGGTGGAAACTGGTACGAGCCAGAACTGCCACGTCATAAACTTGGCCTAGATTTGTCTCTGGTGGTGGTTTTTTTTATTGGAGTTATAATTACAGCTATGAGCTATAAAGGCTAGCATTTATTTACCCCAGCCACTCACAAGGTCATCGAATTCTGTGTGTTTGTGTTAGTACACTTTGGATTGCTTTTTTTGTGCCTTTGCACGTACGCAGCTTTTAAATGTTTACAGCAACATTTATACAAAATATACAGTTTTGGTGTTAACAATCTAGGTTTAAAGGGAAAATACAACATTTGCAAACATCAAAAAATAAAACTACCAAATCATTTTGAAATACCTTGCTGGACTGTTAGTGAATGACAGTGTAAAGCATCCTGTAAAATCATGGCACCTGGTATACTGTCATTTTCAAGAAAAGTGGTATTTTTGTATCAATTTCCAACGCTGATCGGCCGATCAGCGTTGGAAAAAAAACTGGCTTTTTTTCAAATACTGGCCCCAGTTGACCATCGCACTTGTTTGCAATTGATTACACACTTATGAACGGGTACAAGCCAGCTAGACTGGTTCCCTGACCTTACAATTCCCCAATATATGCAAACTGCGCTGTTTCTTCTTAAATGGAGTCAGGGAACCAGACTACAGGAAAATGATTGTTTTCTTGGTTTTTATAGCATTTTCGAACCCAAAACCTCAAAAAAGTCAGTGTAACTATATTTGCTATTTATTTCCAACCCCCCAATTCCATCCATTTCTGAAAATTACAGCAAAAGCAAATGATGTATATTCCCTTTAATTAAGATTCTGTTATGATTCTGATTTATGCGCGGGTGCATGTCATCTGATTGATTCATAATTCACATTAATGTTCAAAATTATTTTGGTAAATTTATATATTTTGTAAGACTTTTAGGCAAATGCGAGGTTAGTTCGAAATAAACTGTTGTTTGTACGGTAGCAGATACCCAAGTATTCTGTACAGTTAACACTAGGCCTTTGGGGGAGTGTAGCCTTGTGGTTAGGGTGTGTGACTCATGATCAGAGGGTCATAGGTTCGAATCCAGCCGCTGGCAATTATGTCGTGTCCTTGGGCAAGCTACTTCATCCCCACTTGTCTCTCTCCACCCAGGAGTATAAATGGGAACCGGCATTCGCTGGGGAGTAACCTGCGATGGACTAGCATCGCATCCAGGGGGAACAGAAATACTCTCAGTTGTTTCATGTCACTGAAACCGGAGATAAACGCCGGCCTGATGGGCCACACTGGCTCGTGACAGACTTTACTAACACTAAGCCTACTTATGTCAAATTTATTATGGCTTATTTTGTACTTATTCATAACCTGATCAGCGCTTTAAACCGATTCTCTTTCTGCCAGTTTATGAGAGAAGACAGGAAATTCATGTTTAAAGAGGAGGGGGGAATGGATGAAACCCGGGAGCCACAAGTCAAAGTTAAAAGCATAAATGAATCAGATAGATTCAATCTGCCAAAATGGCCCTGACAGGTATGAAGCAAAGGTCATCACATATACAAGGCGAGAGGAGCCCATTAGCTGAATTCTCTGAGAACACGAGAAAGTGTTAGTCTCTTTAAGACCTATACAGGGTGGTGCAAAAAGAAGGAAACCCACTTTTGACAGGAATTTTTACCTACTTATCCAACTAATATGGTTGTTTTTAAATAATGTAGTGAAGTATAACTCTTCAACCATACGTGGTGAAAACTTGCAAGCATAGTGTTATTATGCTAATTTGAATACAAGTCACCAAAATAACTGTTGTCCACGTCTAAGTCTAGGGTAGTGTTTTTTTTCTTCAAATCAAGCTCCGGAGCTCAGTCAAGCGGATGGAATTAAGCAGTCCATAGACAAGCAGGTTTGGAACATGAAATGTATTAACTACCATATCTCAGAGACAAAGCATGCATTCGCAATTAATTTTGTTGTCACTGATGTTCAATATTTTAATTCCATTAAATTGATTTTTTGAAATATGCTCAACAAGCAGGTGAAATTTGCTGTCAAAATTGGGTTTCTTTCTTTTTGCACCACCCTGCATAGCCTTCCCTACTCTTCTACGGGTTTCCACAATAATCCTTGATATGAGAAACATGCAAGCAGAAAGTGCATGGAAGACATAAGAGACTGTAATACATGGACAAGAACAGCACAGGAGAGAATGAAAAGGAGAATTGATGGAGCGGCCTTTCCAGTGGATTCAAATATGGCTGATAGACGCCCCGTGCCTTTGCTTAACAAGGCATCTGTTAAGCAATCATGACCGCCAAACTAGGACCTTATCAGGTTTCTTCCTTCCCTACAGGTTCCTGGGGATCTTTTTTGATGGATATTTGACTAAAGTTTTGCTCTACAGGGTGAGTAAAAAAAAAGGAAACCCACATGTCAGACACCTTTTTAAATGAAGTTCTGTGTGTTACTTTCGAAATCTAGAATATGAAAGCCCAATTAATAAGCTTTCGTTTAGTACAAGAATCATTGAATAACTCATGTACTTTTCAAGCTACGGATTTTTAAACATAAACACGGTTTACAGTTCTGTCCACGGATCACCGAAAAAGTAAGTGTTCTGTCAGCAAAACGAAAACAATTCACACACATCCCTATGTGAACTGTTTTCGTTTTGCTGAAAGAACACATGCCTTTTTTTGTGATCCGTGGACAGAACCCTAAAACGGTGTTTGTGTTTCAAACTTAAAAAGTACATGAGTGATTTGAATGATTCTTGTACTAAAAGAAAGCTTATTAATTGGTCTTTTATATCCTAGATTTTGAAAGTGCTACATGCAGAACTTCATTTCAAAAGGTGTCTGACATGTGGGTTTCCTTTTTTTTTACTTACCCTGTATCCTATATTCATAAGAGCTTAAAATCCACCTGACCTGAAGGAATATATTGTCTTTCCTTTCATACACGAATCCCTCTAAGGGAGGAAGCGTGGCAAATCCTGTAGGATCTGATATGGTTGTTCTTAAGGGATTTGCTGTCCGGCTTGAAGTAGTTGTGCTTCACTGTGATTTGTGTTGGACATTTTTGGGTTAACATCCTTGTTTTGACAAATCATCAGAGCAAATGCGTTGCCGGGTAGCAGGGATCGCACCTGTTATTGTCAAAAGTGTTGACACTGCTGTGTGTGTCAAGTTCAAAGTCTCTTTTGTACACCAACCAAAAATCCAATTATGAAATGCAGGTGACTATGTTAACGCATTTAAATCAAGCACTTTGGGACAATCTGCCTTTCAAATCCGCTTTCAGAGGAAAAACCGCCGAAAATCTTACCCTTCGTACCTTGGGCGAAAAGTACGAATGCTTAAACACCCCCCAAAAATGTGAACTGGACTGAGAATAAATATTATGCAAGCTAAATTTGAAAAAAAGGTATGACTGTCTTGTAATCTGGGTGACAATATGTCAGTAACAGTGATCTTGTCACGAAATTGGCCGATCAGATTCGTGATGTGAGGCAGTCGCAGTGCGCAGGCGCTGACGAATAGAGTTAACTTCCTCAACCAATCAGGAGCCAAGGGGCGTGGTTCCAGTCGAGTGCCGAGTAACGGGTGGTGGTGATAGGGTCGAACGATTAATTTCAACAGCAAGTACCGATTTTCACCATTAGACACCACTCGCTTAAGCTGAACATCTAAGCCTCTAGTCGCGTCGTGAACACATCGGATACAGCCAGGATATTTCTCGTACTTGCAACAGGTAACTTTTCTTTGTGATGGTGTATTTATTATTCTATGAGGAAGGTGTTTTTGTTTTATGTTAATGATGACATTCCTAATGAAAAACCATAAGAATTCTAATATTCCTGTTTTACCAACTTTGTAGAAAAACAATTACAATGAAAAACGAAAAAAGGAGAAAACACCAAGTGATGAAATACCAAACCTTATCAACGCCACAGTTTGGCTTTGGGCTTCGATTGAGGTTACAACGACCCCTTGTTGAGGGCACTGATGGATATGAATTAAGTTTACCGTTTTATTTCTATTTTGCAGACTTTGAACTACAGACCGGTGCGTGTATCGTGTCCACGTCGTGACCGTGCAGCTTCAATCAAACCATGGGTTTCTTCAATCGCCCGGTGGCCTTCGGCTTCTGCTTCGCTCTGTTCACCTGTGTCCAAGTCACAGTGGGGCTCTACATAGCAGGTGTCTTGACCACTTTGGAGAAGCAGTACCGGATCACTACCTCCGTGGCGGGGTTGGTGCTTTCCACCAGTGATTTTGCTAGTCTCGTCTCGATCCCGTTGGTGTCGTACGTCGGGTCGTCGATGCACCGGCCGCGTATTGTAGGCGTCCTCGGCCTCCTGACTGCAGTTGGCGGAATCTTGAGCGGAATGCCGCACATTTTGTATCCGTCTTACAGGGACGGGGAGGCGATTCAAGCTGGGAATGGCACGAGGTAAGCAGATTGTAAATTGAGTGTAGTGTTTGTTGTACTGTTCGGTTGTTTTATGGTTGGGAATTTGTTGATTGAAAAGACTGCCGGTTGTAACAAGTTTGTGGATTTGCTATGGGTTCGTTGACTCAACGATTTGGAAGCTGACCGACTGTTGGATGGCCAGCTGTTCGGCAGTTTACTGGCTTGTTGGCTGACTGGCTGGCTTGCTCCCCGCTGGGTGGCACGCTGGCTGGCGGGCTGACTCCCCGCGGCTGAATTGCTGATTGATTGTCTAGCTGGCTGGCTGGTGGCTGGCTGGCTGGCTGGCTCCTCGGCTGGCTGGCTGGCTGGCCTGAAGTCTGCATGCTGCCCTGCCGGCCAATATTGACTGATTGACTTGGTTGGTTTGCAGAATTTGATGGGTCGGTTGACCGGTTTCCCTTTTACCAATTTGTCTCAATGCCACAGTCAAGTAATCCTGACATCGCCATCTCAAGGTGGAAATGTCGCTCCATTACGGGAAGTGGGTTGAATGTGTTTTACTCTTTCACACCCGAAATATAACCACACATTGTCTCTTTTCATCATAGTACCATTTACGTCTGCGATGCTGCGAGAGGGGAAGAGAATTGCTCAGCAGAGGATATTGATGAATCTGGCTCTAGGATAAATGAGATGTGGGCCTTGCTGCTCGGCCAGTGTATCATGGGATTTGCCTACGGACCGTTGTTCCCAATTGCTCTGACCTACATCGACGATCAAGTCAAAGGCACAACCACACCTTACTACATCGGTGAATGTTCTTCCTTTGTCAATTTTAATACTAGCACGTGTTCCCTTCTGAAAGATTTCTGCGATTTGTAGAAGTAATTCTGAGCTAGCTCCAGTTGCTCGAACTCATGCCCTCCTGCTCTGCTTGGCAGCTGAACTTGATTGCCAAACTTTCTGCTGACACAGTTTTATCAGAAATCTGTTCATTGGTGCTTAGTGCATCACATCAGGCATCATTTGACACAATTATTAGTATGTACCTTCATATCACTCCACCCTCCCAAAACAAATTCAGAATAGCCAGCCTTAAGTTAGTTTGACGATGGCCAAATCAGAATTTGGTTAAATAATATCTCAACTTGCTTGACTTAAGAAAATTGACCGATGTGTTCGCATAAGAAAATCAGCTCATAACACAAGAACCAGATCAGCTTATAACAGAAAGAAGCATGACAGCCATTTCAAACACTGAGAACATATGCCATGCATCTCGTTCTTTAACAAAATGACTAGAGCTAGATTTGTGAAATTGAAAACAGACATTTTTTTGTAAAAGAACCTGTTTGTCATGTGTTTTAGCTGCTATCCTGACTGCTGGTACATCGGCTACTTTGGTCGGCTTCGGCGAAGGGTATCTGTTCCTTTCAATGTGGGTTGATTGGCCAGCCCAGTACTACGGCCAGGTAGAGTGGCTTGGAGCCTGGTGGATGGGCTTCTTCGTGAACGGCGCCCTCATTGGGCTCCTCTCGATCCCTTTCTTCTTCTTCCCGAAGGAGATGGATGTTGAGATTAACCAGGAGGATATACCAAAGGAGAAGCTGGCGATGGAAGGGAAGGAAGGAGAGAGCAAACTCGGAGCCAAAGGTTAGCAACCGAATTTCTTTGCCTTCTTTTCGCTCTTCATAGCCATGTGGGTGCATACCTATGTTCCCCAATACCTATTTTTCCCAATACCTATGTTCCCCAACCCTAACCCTAACCCTAGCCCTAACCATCATCGAGTAGACCCCCTCCATGTTATCACAATCGTCTTTACATTTCGAACACAAGTATAACAGACCTTCGACTCTGTTTTTGTTTTCACTTGATGGGTATTCATGTTTCTATAGACGAACTTGAGGAGCCGCAATTTGGCTCTTTTGATGTTCTAGTTCTCGGTAACAATCAAGGTCATACAAGTAAATGAGATATTGAACCAAGTTCTGTTTGTCGTTTGCAAAGGTGTGGTTTCTCCGTCATCCTTTTTACCTTTTTAGTCATGTAAAAGCTTACAGGACTGAATGTAATTAAACTCCTCTGCTAAAGATGCGCAACCTGGATCTGGTACACGGTACCCTGTGCAGACATGTGCCCACTGGGGAACAAAAGATTGTATATGTCTCCACAGAGCAATTTCTATAGGTGAATACGTCTCCACTCATAAACTAGGACTTTCCCAGGTGTGTTGATCCGTCGCAAATTGAAGTATTTTATGTAAGGGATATTAAGTCCGAATTTCAACCCAGGAAATTAACTCTGGTCAAAAAAGGAGCATTTTGAAAGAACACTTTCAAACTCGACACTTTCAAACTCGAAAACTTTAGTTCCAGTATGTATGTGTATGTGTCTGTGAATTTTCCCTGGAGATAGTTCAAGATGTAACACTAGCGTTTGCAACAACAGATTAAGCTGAAATTCGAAATATACTGAGATGGTATAAGTGTTCAACTACTCGTGAAATAACAACTTTCGTAAATTCCTAGAATTTGATATAAATACATAGATTCGAAGAAGTTTTCGAACGATTTCTTCCCGACTTGAAGGTCAGCTTTACCAGTAACCAGTATTGAGGTTTTGGCATCGATGACGGCGATTTTTTGCACTGACATGAAATTTAGAATTTCGTCTTTGTTATAATTTTAACATTTCAATCATACTGAGCGTATTTTCTGAGAAACACAACATGCAAAAGGCCATGATTTGTGGGGTTCACGAATTTCACTGCTCTGTTACAGCGTCTAAGTACGTAATAGGGTTAGCTTTGCTTAACAACCGGCACTTTTTAGCGTTCGCAACCACACGGCTGTAGTATACAATGGTTCGGAGCTTTCAACTACCGTACTAAACGTAGATTTCGATGCACTCGGGACTGTCCTTAATCAATAGATGAGGAGACCACATCAGTTCAAGCAACGAAGTCAAAGCTATATCGTCCCCAAATGGGTCAAGGCATACCGAACATAACACTGAAACACCCCCCCCCCCAAAAAAAAATATGTGGTGCGCCGTGGTCCAATGGTACCGTGTTCGACTCATGTTCTGTGGTACGTGGGCTTGAACCCTGATGAGAGACATCGTGTTGCTGGGGTCCTGCAATTGCCTCTCTTTATCCAGGAGTATAAATGGGTACCTCTGAAGGGAGAGATCAGATTGCGCTGATCTCGAGCTGCTGCAGAAACAAATGGTCTCACTGTCTGATGAACAGGGGTAAGAATTGTAAGGCTATTCTCATTAGACCTCTGGTGTTAAGCGCCATATAAGCACCACATTATTGCATATAAAAATATTGGTATCAATGAGCGACGATTTCTGTTTTCTCGTGGCAGATTTTTTCATGGCATCAAAGCGACTTTTCTGCAACTTCGTCTTCATGGCGCTCTTGGTCGGCTCCATCTTCGATCTTGCGGTGGCTGCATCCTTTGGATTCTTCATGGCCAAGTTTCTGCAAGTCCAGTTTAACATACCAGCTGCCCAATCCTCCTTATACGTGGGTGGGTATTTAGCAGCATTCCAATTTTCTTCTTCAAAGCTCTATAAAAAGAGCCTTCACTAAATTCACGAAGCTTACCCAATTGACAACAGATGTTGTTTAGTATAGTAAAATCAGTCATTTGCGAACGAACATTAGTCTTATAAACACTTTCAGTCAAACACTTTTAAAACACTCAAGTTAAGCTATGCTTCGTCGTTTTAAGGTATCATACATATACTCAACAGCAAGTTTTTTAAATTAATGTAGGTACTCCAGCTGGGTTAAGTCTTGGTCATCTGAGATGTACTTTGACCTCCGTTTCCATAGCGATGGTCACCGTGATGACAGCTGTCTCCTGTCATCTTTTGTAGTGGCGTCATGTTTTTTTCCTCCCTTGCAGGAATAATCATCACTCCTGCTGCCTTCCTCGGCAATTTCTCCGGGGGATTCCTGGTCAAGAAGCTGAACTTGGACTCCAAGGGGTGCGGGAAGGTTATCCTCGTCCTTAATGTCATCGTCATGGCCTGCATCCCGGTTGTGTACTTTCTGTCCTGTCCTGTGCCCACCTATGCTGGCAACAGTAACGGCGAAATCAGGTGAAGAGTCTATAATTATGATTTATATATTCATGTACGCGTGCTCGCGAACCTAGACCAATCAGGTTACAGGGAAGATAAAATCGTCACAGCACTGAGCACCAACTGAAACTTTTAGAAACTTTGAGAGAATTTTGCCTTATATACATGTATAAGATTGGGTTTAATGAAAGATTCGTTTTGAAAGTCGCCTATTACATGGCTCTGCCAAATGCAACTTAAAAGAAAAAGTGGAAAGAAAAAGGAGGAGTTCAGATTAAGGAATGTATACAGAGAAGAAATGTTAGTCTGAAATATTAATGAATGTTCTCAACCCTTAAATGAAACTGATGAATGTTCTCAACTCTGATATGATATTGATGAATGTTCTCAACTCTAAAATGATATTGATCAATTTCTCAACTCTGATATGATATTGATGAGTGTTCGCAACTCCTAAAATAATATTTGTGAATGTTCTCAACTCTTAAATGATATTTTGAAAGTTCTCAACTCTGACATGATATTGATGAATGTTCTCAACTCTGAAATGATGTTGATGAAAGTTCTCAACTCTGAAATGATATTGATCAATGTTCTCAACTCTCCAATATTGATGAATGTTTTCATCTCTGAAATGACATTGATGAATGTTCTCAACTCTGACATGATATTGATGAATGTTCTCAACTCTCAAATGACATTGATGAATGTTCTCAACTCTAAAATGATATTGATCAATGTTCTCAACTCTCCAATATTGATGAATGTTTTCATCTCTGAAATGACATTGATGAATGTTCTCAACTCTGAAATGATATTGATGAATGTTCTCAACTCTCAAATGATAGAAAAAGTGGAAAGAAAAATGGAGTTCAGATATAAGAATGTACAGAGAAGAAATATCACTCTGAAATATTAATGAAAGTTCTCAACTCTGAAATGACATTGATGAATGTTCTCAACTCTAAAATGATATTGATCAATGTTCTCAACTCTCCAATATTGATGAATGTTTTCATCTCTGAAATGACATTGATGAATGTTCTCAACTCTGAAATGATATTGATGAATGTTCTCAACTCTCAAATGATAGAAAAAGTGGAAAGAAAAATGGAGTTCAGATATAAGAATGTACAGAGAAGAAATATCACTCTGAAATATTAATGAAAGTTCTCAACTCTGAAATGACATTGATGAATGTTCTCAACTCTAAAATGATATTGATCAATGTTCTCAACTCTGAAATGATATTGATGAAAGTTCTCATTTCTGAAATTATGTTGATGAATGTTCTCAACTCAAATGAGCGTTCTCAACTTTAAAATGATATTGATTAATGTTCTCAACTCTGATATGATATGATATTGATGAATGTTCTCAACTCTCAAATGATATTGATGAAAGTTCTGAACTCTGAAATGATATTGATGAATGTTCTCAACTCTGAAACGATATTGATGGAAGTTCTTAACTCTCAAATGATATTGATGAAAGTTCTCAACTCTGATATGATATTGATGAGTGTTCGCAACTCTAAAATGATGTTGATACATTTGTAATTGTTCTCAACTCTGAAATGATATTAAGGAATGTTGTCCACTCTGATATGATGTTGATGAAAGTTCTCAACTCGGAAATGATGCTCAACTAATATTCTGATGACATTTTATCATTTCGCAGTACAACCAACCCGTGTAACAAAGATTGCACTTGCACTGGCTCGCGATACGAACCAGTCTGTGGCCACGATGGACTGGTGTACGCCACGCCGTGTTTTGCTGGCTGCACCGGTGAACAGCAAAATCAGACGGACGACCCAATGGTCAATATCACGGTAAGACAACAAAATTGTTTCTTCTATACTTTCCGATTGGCAATTTCTTTCGTAAAAAAAATTAAAAAATTAATCCTCAGTTCAAACAGAGAGTGGACTCAATCGTAATTATGAGCCTTGCATACAGAGAATGAACTTTTAAACCGTTCAAAAAAGGAAGTGGAATTTCATTCAACTCTGATAAATATCGTGTTAGGATGGGAAATGTCACTCCTCCTAACATTTTTATTGATGCATCTGCTGTAACCGATCCGACTGCGACATTAACACCTGGGTGCCAGCGATTCTGTGCTATTCTCCTTTCATGCAGTATTTATTTAGTTGTACAATACAAATTTATATTTTGGACGCCTTTTATTCTTGTGCAAGCACCGAGAGTTTCTAGGCTTCCAATAAAGTGTTTGGCAATTGTTTGTGCGGTCCTTTTGTGTCTTTGAACTTGCTGGGTCATCCGCACCCTCGAAGCACACCACGGCTATAAGTAATACTCGACCAACGATCACTTGACTGCCACTTGTGCTGTGAAAACCAAACACACAAGATTTCTATTGCTGTTCCCAAAGATGGCCAGCGTAATCGTCCTGTATTCTGACTGTGTGACTTAGCCTGGTTGCTGGCTGTTCAGCCGATATTGGGCTGAACCCGGCCCATCGTGTACATTAGACACATGAGAAAGGCTTCCAGTAGGTAGCCATTCTGAGTCAATCTGGGCCTCTTTAAGGACATGTTTAATCAGGACCCATGTTCGGCACTATCACTATGAACAAATTCAGATAATAATCAGGTGCAAGCAATAGTTCTCATCTGAGTACATGTGGTGCAAAGCTTTTTTTCTACAAAGTAGGCTTGTCTGTTCGTAGCAAATACAGGTACCAATAACTCTAAGATTTTGATCAAAGTTGTGCAAAGAAATCTTACCTTGAGGCAAGCGCACGTTCATGATTGAGCTTTGATTAGTTTCAATGATGCAATGGGGTTATAACCAACGAAATAAGCAAATGACTCATAAATATTCACTAAATTTTTTTTGCTTATCTACTTGTTTTACCAATACAGGTGTACACTGGCTGTTCGTGCAGTTCAAACAATGCCACGGATTCATTTTCGCAACAAGTAGTGACGGGGCAGTGTCTGGCACCTTGTAACATGATCTACTATTGTGGCATCTTCCTCTTCTGCATCGTCCTATTCGGCACACCGGCCAAAAATCCCTTACTCATGGTGACGATGAGGTACTTTCTCCACTCTGTTCTTATAATGGAGTCAATGATATAGATGTATAAATAGAACAGGAATTATCACAGCATTAAATCGTCAGGTCAGGTGCAAGGTCACAGGGAATGAACAAATGACCTTTATCGTGCTGCCACCATTCCAGTCTTGTTCCCTGCATCCAATAACAGTACTGAATGATAATGTTTTTTGTGCAAAAAGGAACCAAACTGTTTTTCCTTCCAGCCTCGCTTTGGCTACGTTGATTTGAATTGGAAAACAATCAAGATTGCAGAAACAGGATTATGGTCTATAGACCTTTATCACACTACCACCATTTCAGTCGTGTTCCCTGCATTCAATAACAGTACTGAATGATAATGTTTTTTGTGCAAACAGGAACCAAACTATTTTTCCTTCCAGCCTCGCTTTGGCTACGTTGATTTGAATGGGAAAACAATCAAGATGGCCGCAACATGATTATGGTCTATAGACCTCTATCACGCTGCCACCATTTCAGTCTTGTTCCCTGCATTCAATAACAGTACTGAATGATAATGTTTTTTGTGCAAACAGGAACCAAACTATTTTCCCTTCCAGCCTCGCTTTGGCTACGTTGATTTGAATGGAAAACAATCAAGATGGCGGCAACATGATAATGGTCTACAGCTGCCCTCCCCACCCCTCCCACCATTGAAATCTTCAACTGAATAACATTTTGTGTCACTTGCCTTTTTGTTCCCCCTTTAAAAATCATTTGCACCCCAGGTGCCACTAGGAAATGTAATTCTAGTCACGTCACTGCTTGTGAGCTGTGTTGAGTTGTGATCGCTGTGTAATTTTCCTGTGATTACATGTGATGTGAATTGTAATGTACTTTTTTTGTGATGGGTTTGTGATGAGTTGTGATCGACTTGCGATGCCTTGCGATTGACTAACGATGACCTGTGATAGGCTGTTATGACATGTGTATATACATGTATTAAAAAATCTCAAACAACTTGCTTCTGGTCGACTGCAAAATTCACAATTCCTTGCTTAGTCTAATAAGATTCTTGTTAAGTTACTGAACTTTTAAACCTCTCCCTGGCTGGCGATAAGATGTTTTTTTACACTGCTGAAATTCTTAGCTGTGTATTCCTGATGATATAACTTCAATTCCTTTTGTGTTTAGGGGATACTGATAACAATAACATATTTTTTTCTGTTCCTTCAGATGTGCTGGAGACGATAAAACCTACGCTCTTGGAATGCAATCGCTATTTGGTCGAGCTTTAGGTAAACACCCATTCTCATTATAAAAAAAAAATTATACCCAATGGTTAATTTATGTAATTTTGCATTTTCACTCTATATTCAGGACTGCCACTTTTCCTAAGCTCAGTCGAACGCACCGCGACAATGTTGTATAATTTCTTGTTAAAGTTAAAAACTTCAAGTCATAACAGTGGGTTGCAATCCATGCAATCCATAGGAATGGGGAACATTCAAACTCAACTGGATATTTTCCATTTGCCAATAACCTATTCCCTTTGCGAGTTAACTTTGAACAACGTCTGGTACACTGACTTGCTAACGATGCTTGCCACGTTTTAACTTTAAATTCTCCAGACCAAAGACACTGTTACTATATCACATGATTCGGGGCAAGCTCTTACATGAGACGTTCAGCATCAATACATTGCTCACAGCCTCGCAATGGGCGGGGATGGCACAAAGACACCAGACCATTTCGGAGCTGGGGGTTGCTAGCGTAAGCCTTGCCCTGAATCACGTGATATAGCAACAGTCTCTTTGGTCTGGAGAATTCAAAGTTAAAATGTGCCACGCATTCAAGCAAGTCAGGGTACCAGATGTTACTCGAATTTAATTCGCAAAAATGGCTTATTAAGTCAGATTTGAGACTTCGTTGGATCATGGAGAGCAATGTTGGGAATGGTTTGCATATGTACTGTGAATGCACAAAACCTACCAGTTTCGAAATCATGAAACCTTTTTCACGGTGTTCTCACCTCTCTTTGTTCCAGGCTTTCTACCGGCTCCGCTGTACTTTGGGGCAGCGATCGAAGGCGCTTGCATCCTGGACCGAATCGAGTGCGGCGTGGCCGGCGACTGTCTAGTGTACGACTCGGTGACATTCCGTCTGACTTTCCTCGGAATCTTCCTGGCCTTGAAAGTAAGAACAAGATTAACACATTGGTTTGTTAAGAGAAAAGGACGAGATCCACCAATTTCTATACAGTGTAAAAGACATTTACAAGTGCCGAGGGTCTGGCCTTTCTGTTTGCAACGAGTGAAAATTCAATCTATTTGAGCGGAGATGAACTCCCCCAATGACTGAAGCAGGGTACCAGACGTTTTAGAGTGAAATTCATTCAATCAAACAGATTGAGTTTTCACTCGAGTCTTACCTGGATTGATTTTTGATTCAGAGTATTTCAGACTAATATTAGAGTTTTCCATAGACACATTGTAATTTTAAAATTGCATATTTAATTTTGACTATTAAATATGTGTTTTCTTTCTCTCTGTTGGGTAGGTTCTTACATTTGCCTGCTACCTTGCTGCCACGATTGGAGTGTACAGACACGCCGATTTTGACGGGAAGGAGGACAAATACGACCACGAAAAGAAGGTAAGAAGGGGCTGAAATCAAGTCTTTTAATTCATGAAATTTGCCAAACTTGGTCATGTTTTTAACGAATACAGGCTGAGTAATAAAACCAAAACCCAAATGTCGGGACTATTGTTTTAGTGAAGTTCTGCATGTAGCACTTTCAAAATCTAGTATATGAAAGCACAATTCATAAGCTTTCTTTTAGTACAACAATCATTACAATCATTTATGTACTTTTCAAGTTACGGAATTTTAAACACAACCACTGTTTTAAAGTTCTGTCTACGGATCACAAAAAAGGTTTGCGTTCTTTCAGCAAAACGAAAACATTTCACACACATCCCTATGTGATTTGATTTCGTTTGCTGAAGAACACTTACCTTTTTGTGATCCGTGGACAGAACTTTACAACGGTGGTTGTGTTTAAAATTCCGCAACTTGACAATTACATGAGTGATTTGAATAATTCTTGTACTAAAAGAAAGCTCATAAATGGGACTTTCATATCCTAGATTTTGAAAGTGCTACATGTAGAACTTCACTAAACAATGGTCCCGACATTTGGGTTTCGGGTGTTTTTTAACTCAGCCTGTATTAGGTATGGATGTTTTGGTCATGTCAGAGACAATGTAGTCTAATTAACAGAACACCTTTTCAGTATAAATTAGGCGTACACACCAAATCAAGATTGTGTTAACAGTAAAATTACTCTCGAAAATTCACACGGATTTATTTATAGGGGTTTAGAGCCCTGACCCTGAGTACGTTTCTGTTTATCAAGGTCACCGTGATCTGCGCAACAAGCAGATTGTTTTGGAATGACGTCATTTCTATAAATATCGGTACCGTGAGTGGTAACGCCCACCTATTCTTATCAACACAGAATGGCGACATGAAGAATGGGCTGGAGGGCAGGTACAACAGAGGCTACGATAAAGAAGCGGAGGCGGGGACCCAGACCGATATGACAACTTTTTGATTGAAACTTGACATTTGACCAAACCGCTTGAATAAAGCTTTAGAAAACACCTCCCAGATGTCTACCCTTTCAAAGGAATTGCTGAAAAAGAAACATCATGAGTTAATACAAATAAGTCAATTTTTGAAATTGAGTTCAACTCGCTCAAAAAACGTGAACAACCAGATATTATACATGCATAGACTCCACGACAAGAAAATGTCAGGACATGTAATTTTGAAGTTATATTAAAAAGGTGTACTACTTAAATTCTGATAATTCGGATCCAACCCTGTATCGTATTTAAATTTGTCTTGTGTGTCTTATATCCAAAATAGGAGGTTCAATAATACAATCATAATACACTTCAACAAAAACAAGGAGTTTAAGGAACATATTAAATTAAACAATAACCAATTAAATTGTACATCAGATTCGAACCAGCCAACCGGTCCCGCAAGCTCGGTGGTCGAGTGGTTAAAGACTTCTGCACTAGAAAGCAGGAGTTCGTGGGTTCGAGTCCCACCCGAGTGATTGTTTTTCCAACCTTTACGCAGGAGGTAACACATTGGGTATACATTGTTTTTATAAGTCGGTGAAGGGCAAAACCTAACATCACCCAGATGCAAATTCATCTTATGAATACTGAAAGATATAACGTTAAAAATAATTTGTCTCCTCTCGGACTTGTAATTCTCTTCATGGTGTCGACAAAAACTAAAGTGTTAAAAAGTATACTTAAATTTAACCTTTATCTTTTATCGTCTTTCTTAAGAAGCGCTTTTGTTACTGTACAGTATTCTTTTAAAAACTACCCCTCATCTTGTTTATATTTACACATGCTAGAACTGTTGTAATATTTGTGTGGTTTTTTTTTTTAATTTAAAAATTTGAGTGAGTGATTTAAAAAGATATTTTTTATATCTGAGTTGGAATATATAGTATTGAATAAAAACCAGTCAGCTTTGTTTACATACTTTTCTATTTAACATGTATCATTTTCCTTATATCTTCAATTAAAATTATCCATTATCTTTATAAAGTTGTTTTATTAAGTTTTCTCAGTAGAGTATGTATTTAGTTATATAAACCAATTAGAAGTTAAAAATTCACGGGTAATTGGATCTGAACCGCTATTTTATATACAAATGCACGCCACCTAATTTATAACGAAAGAATGTGTTAGGAAGGCTTGGATTAGTTTTGTATCATCAGTTTTGGTTCTGTATATAAATTCACAATCTATATTATTCACGGTTGACCTAAAACTTTGTGAGTTTCTTTCCATATGCCTTTTGTTTTACAGAATTGTAAGACGATAGAATCGGTCCCCTGCTCTCACTTATGCCCCTGCAGCTTGTCTTAATCACCAATGTCAACCGTCACTTCGAGAAATTGTTTGGTTTTGGTACCTTTGTCCCCTGTCATTCTCATGATCTACTGCCGTGCTTCATGTTCACATTGTATCAGCGGCGGCGGAACGCTTTTCAAACTGGGGGAGGGGGGCAACACCAAAATGGGGCACTTGCTCAGAAAAGGGGGCACCTTCCGTCGGTGTGAAAGTAAAGGAAAAGAATATGGTCCCGTTCATTTCGCTATAAACCTATAAGACGAGGAACAAATTATGAATATGTTGTCCATCTTGCTCTTTGTGTTTCTTTTACCTAGTAATGTAAAGAGACCTAGAGACCTTTTTTGTTTATAACGAGAGTTGCACTCGTTCAAGTTTTGTTTTCATCTCGACGGAGCACATTTATAACCTCTAGATGGGCATTTCTGTTGGCCTGGGATATTCTTAGGGGAAAGTGCCTTAAAGGAGCCGGGTTATTTTGACCATCTCACAGACGGGGGGGGGGTGGATTCCGCCCTTTCCCTCAGATTTCGGCCATTGATTGACGAAAAAATATGAAACTCGGTGCAAGCATAGAACAATTTAATATAAAGATACCCAAGAAATCTCATTACTATAGGTTAAAGGGTTTTGGAATTATCGGCTAATTTATTATCCATATGCACCAATAGTTATTCTGGTGTGTGTACACCACATATGGGGACATTTAGTTTGCGCGCAGAGCGCCGAAAAAAATTCGCTGCGCAGTAACCCATAGTCTGAATTTTATGGGTTTTTTGGGGGGGTATCCAAAGATGCAAAAGACTCGAGGCTAAAAAGTCAGGGAAGCTCGGGTTGGGGATTGTTTTTCAAGGGTATTGTAAAGAGATTCTGCCCCGGCCATTTTAGGGTTAAGTAAGTAGGTTAAAATTTCTGTCAAAGTGGGTTTCCTTCTTTATGCACCACCCTGTTTATACCAGTGTGGAGCATATTTTGATGGCAGTTAGTTTTACAACAAAGCGATTCGGGTCCAAACTCCAATTTTCACGGCGCTGAAAGCCAATCACGCATAGCAAAAATGCCATTCAAGCAATCTCCACGGGATACCAACCATACTATATCGGTAACAATGACTTGTAAATCAGACCAACCCTGTTATTCAACCTGACACAAACGTTTAGTTCCGATGTTTACGGATGAACAAGAATTGCTCGAGTTTAGCAGTACCATGGTGGGCATATCACCGCATGCAAACAGAAAAATCTAGGCAGAACTTGCTCAACTTGTTTGAATTTGAGTTTTCGAGTGGCCACTCAAATTCAGTTCAATATTTCTTCTTCAAAACTTTTAAATATCTGTAATGGCTCTAAAGGAGCGTTACTAAATAGTTAATGCTTCTGTGTAAAAATACAGGGTGTCCCAAAAATGTTGTGCAAGCAGATATCCTTTAATTTCTCAAAAACTACTTGACATGAGTATTTCACCTTGATGGAGCATATTGATTGTACCCTTGTGTATATTCAGTAAAAATGCCCTAAACATCCGTTCATGCAAACCAGAGATCTAACAGATCATAAAATGCTATGAGTTTCTCACCCATTCCAATGAGATGGGATTTACACATTTCAATTAATTTACATCGGAGTGAAAAGGCCCATGACAATCAATAGCCTTTTACAATCTGTTAGATCTCTGGTTTGCATGAACGGATTTCCATGGCATTTTCACAGATTGTACTCAAGAGTATATTATTGATATGCTCCATTGAGATGAAATACCCATGTTGCGTTGTTTTTGAGAAATTAAAGGATATCTCACTGCACACCTTTATGGGGGGACACCCTATATATCGCGGTAGTTGCCCTCTAAGGCTCATGAACTTTTACGATTTCCCCAAAGCAATTTTCATGATAGACTCGTCTTGAGACTTCAGCTAGTGCACAGGCCCATCGTCTGCAAGAGAGTATAACTTGCTGTTACTTCCGCCAAGGAGGTTATGTTTTCATCGGATTCGGTTAGTTTGTTGGTTTGTCTGTTAACAAGATAACTCAAAAAGGTTTGGACGGATTTACATGAAAACATTTGTAGGGGTGGTACTAGGTACTAGTACAAATCGATTAGATTTTGGAAGTGATCCGGATCTGGGGCTGGATCCAGGATTTGTTCTAAGGATTCTTCACCATTTATGCAAGTATTTCTTTTGGCATGTACTGACAATATAGCGGGGAATTGTTTAGCCTTGGCGGAGGTTTGCGCTCTCTGAGTGCTTTCTAGTTGAAAAGATGGAATCAAAGCACAACAGACCAGCAGGCCAAGCGCAAGTAGTTGAAGGACACCTGTATTTACCAGAGAAAATGCAAAATCGCAACGTCATAGCCTTGGCCCAGAAACATCCCTAGATGACTTATATTTAGAAAACAACAAATCTGGTACCCAGGCTTATTCAATGACAGTAAAAAGAGTTCATCGATTGACGTAAGGGACCACAATCTATTCAAACCTGGGTCAAAAGTATCTCGCGTGCCACGGGGTCCTGTTAGGTAAGGCTTTTGTGTATATGCACGTAAGTTGTTTTCATTTCAAGCGGCTCGAATCGTAAATCAAGGTTGCTAGAACAAGCCGAGGTCACTACAGCAAATACAATAGACGCTTTTTTAGACGGTGTCCTGGTAAATTATACATGGCATACCAGAACTGTATACCGCTCGTTGTTGTTAAAAGGAGGACAGTCCTTTACAAAATCCACAACAAGTTTGGGGCCGGGGGGGGGGGGGGGGCAAAGCCAACAATGGCGCACCAAGATGTTGTCTAGTGGTATCCTGAAACCATAATCACCATAAGTGACATCCCTAATCGTTCACATTCTTTTCCAAACACGCCTTTTAACAACTAATCTCTGCGTATTATGAATTATAAAGTCTACAACATCTGACATAATCTCAATGGACAAGATGGCAAATTCACCACTCAAGTTCAAAGTACTTGATGTGATGTGGCGTGTCCCCATTCGAGAATCCGCGAGGCGAATCCCTCTATAATATTCCATTCAACAAGTTAATTAAATTTCCTTTCTCGGATTGGAGCCGTGGTCCTGAAATAGCTTTTTATTGATTTTTATGACCAAACTGTTTGCGCAACTTCTCTGTTGTCCTTTGTCATACACTACTTCACACCAATAATACCCCATTTTTCAAGGTTTTTTCAATTCAAGTGGGAAACTGGCCAGAAGTGCAATCACAGCATGGTACGACAAGTGTCTCTGTGAGCAAAAGTGCCACTAGATCAAATTTGTTTAATTCAAATTCAAACAAAAAACGGGGGCAAACGTTGTTTGCGAAGTTGTAATGCTCACGCTACGCATATGATTATTTTTTACCATGATAACAATAATGAAAGCTGGAGTCTCTCCAAGAAAGCTTCTTGATTTGTCTTTAATGTAACTGTTGGTATTACAAAAGATTTCACTCTACTTTCATTTTTAAATTCAATAGCTAATGTATTTGTCTTTGAAATCACAGTCTATAGAACACTGCTTTCCCCTCCCCCCTCCCCCCCCCAAAAAAAACAGCTTTTACACCAAATAATGACAAACAAATGTGTCAATATTACACTACTTAATGATGTTTTGATCAACAGTTTTAAGCACACGAAACACGGCACGGTATACAATTTCCAAACAACCAAACGAACGGTTTGAGATTCCAGGATTCCCCATTTTTAAGAGGAAAAAACGGTGTGGGCTACCATGGACGCTGTGTGTGGTTTACTGTCCCACTCCTGCGACTGAGTCAACACTGTAGTCTATAAAGACGCTGGTATCTCTAGAGCAATTGAACTTGTGTTGATTTTGACGTTGGACAAGGTCGCATTATTTTCATCTTTACATTACAGGTGTTCCACAACATGGGGGTTGAGTTTAAAAGGGTTGTTCGTGTCAAAGACCGCTTGAGCAATCTCAGTATCATTGAAAATAATTATGACGATAGACGAACAATTCCTTCTGGTTAAACAGTGACATTTTTATACGAAACTTCAACGCTTTCCGTAGAATACAAAGTTGTTTTTATGCTTACTAACGTACAAAGTCTGCCTTGTTTTGCTAAATTCTAGATTTCCCTATGACATGCACCTACACAGCTGTGTACATAGCTGGAAGCGTAAGTTTTAAAGTACATTGTTGATTATTTTCCATTCATATTTGAGTGGAGTTTTCAAGATTGTTTGTTTCACTAGAAGCGCACTAGCCTGCAGCTGCTGAGTCATTGCTGTCAGGTACGCTTATAGGAATGTCACACACTAAACGATATTAGGTCCACAAAACCAATCGCCATAATCGAAAACATTTTCCCAAAGAAAATAAGCAGGGTCTCAGCAACAAAACGGTGACAGATTCGATATAAATACTGTTTGATCTCAAAGCAGTAACTCGGTGATTGATTGTTCACTATTATGTTGTCTGAAACCCTGAGGCAGCAAATACATTCATAGGCCGCGTTACCTGTGACGTCAATCCGACAGACAACCACCCGGCAACCCAAACATTTCAGCCTCTGTTGCAAATGGCCCACATTAAAAAGCACATGTCAACACGTTTAAACCGCTTATATTTCAATAGATATGTATGCGGTGCAGAAGAAAACTGATTGCATCACGTGATCACAAACCCAATTTTATAACAAAAAATAAAATTTAAAAAAAAATTGACATGGCCTATACAATAGTGTATGTTGCATAAAGTACATTTTGAGGACCAAATAAAGCATTTACGGTCAGGATCGTTACGACGGATGGTGTACTTTCGGAGCAGTAAAGTTGCGGCACCAAGCTGTGCAAGATACGATTTAATTCAGGATATGGAGCGTGTCGGTTGGCCCTACGTCATTTCAAAGAGAAATTGGCTGTTTGAAGACCAGGGAGTAATTTATGGCGGTGGTACCGCATGACCTCTTCAAAGCTGAGGTGTTTACTCTAGAGCTAAATTTCGACCAAGGCCAAGTATTCTGACCTAATTGAAACAAACTTCATGATATTAAAAGAATCATTCAGATGACCCAATTTCAAGACAGGCGAGGAAAACAGAACAAAAAATATAGAATTGATAAGACGACCAAATACCAAGAAAGGGGTTGGAAGAAAAATCCAACCACATCATACCAATTTAACATCAAAACACCTGTTTTGACAGTTCACTTGTTGATTTTGGCTTGTTTACCTCTATGTAGATGGATACAAACTCATACACACACAAATATATACTAGAATATGCCTTTATCCTTAAAATATATAAACAGTTAGCAAAGTATGTAGGGTCTGCGGTAAAACCAGGTGAATTTGATCTCTTTTGAGTTGTGCGGTTTTGAGAAGAACCAGTTGTTTTAACTCGACGTCACCAGTAGTGTCTCCTTGACGAACAGAGCACACTTTATTCGAAAATTAGAGTTATAACGGCTGGTTCTTGTCTGAAGCACACAACTCAAAAGAGATGGTGTTACCGCAAACCTTCCATACTTTGTTCATGTCAGCATGCAAACCTACAAGTCTCATAAATACTGTTGTAAAGTGTCGACGGAGGCTGTTTATTCTGACCTAATTCAAACAAAACGTCAGCGTAAGAACCGTTACTGTTCTTCAGTATGTAATTTTTGTTTCAAAATGGCGTGCAAAGACTTCAACAACTAAACGCCTTTATGACCTTGCCGTTCTGGGGGCATGATATCTTCAAAGGTTCAGGGATTTTGAGGGTGCTTTGCAGGGCTCTGTACGCCACCTAACCTAATATAGCTCACTTTGTCATGGGCACCACTGTTCGGCGATGTGAAACTCAGAATGACAAAGTGACTCGAAGTCTGAACAATACGACGTAAAATAAATATCGTTTTTTGTTCGCCCTGCAATCCACTTTCAATAGCCGAGCGAGGCGCGCGTGGAATTAGTTTGCCGGTGGGATTACTGACAGTATTCCAAGCTAACTTTCACCATTCGCATTCAGAGTGAAAATTGGTTTAAGTTCAAATCGTTTGCTAACAGAAGCAAGATGAAGTCGGCTTTTGATGCTTCCTGACACCAAAAGGAATTCTGAAGACTATTTGCAGGTAGTGAAGTCATGTTTAGTTGTTGTGCAAACATTTATTGAATTCCTCTTTTATCTGCCGGCGAAATGTATTATTTGCTTTGGAATGTTTACCACGTCCCTCTAGAAATTCAATGGCGCTATAAACCTCTGAAGCGTCAAGTTCGGGCTGGAGTAAATAGGCGTGGCTTTGCCCTATCGACAACAGGTGCATGTAAGTCAAAACCTGCGCATTAATAGGACTGGGTACTTCTCTTTCTGAAAACATCGGCCACTCGACAAAGTGAATCGAAGCCAGTGGCGGTAAGTTGTGTCTAGCACACGAGGTCAAGGTATTTTGTTTATATTTTAAAGGTGAAATTAAAAGTTACTTTACTAAAACCCCTTTTAGATTGGGGTTTCGTATAATTGTTTTTTTTTTCTATCGTGGCAGTTGCCTAAAGGCCATTCATCAAACTTGTTTGTCATGAATGCGTTTCATGTACAACAATGTCGTTCATTTCCATGGCATGTTGTCAACATTATAGCAAATCCTACTTTTTGCGCAGTCGTGTTCAATGAGTTGTAGTGGTGTGATATTTTGAACTAAGTAAATTAACAAGCATGACCGTTCCTGACAGAACTGAAAACTTCTTAATTACTTAGTAATCTACATGAACTAAACGTGTCCAATGTTTTTAATTAATAGGTTCTTCATCACAGGAATCATCTTTAAAAATTGAAGCATTATATAGCTTCTTCACGGATTTGATGCATCTTCCCATACTGTGTTTTTATGGTGAAATGTGAAGAAGAAAAAAAGTACATGCATTGTTGACAACAGTCCTTGGTGCTCCGACTAAACAAGGCTATGATATAGTCCTTCTGTGGATGATACCCCAATTTATACTGTCAGTAAGTCTTGGAGACTTTTGGGTTTTTTGCACAATGTATTAGTTTGTTTGGGTATCACTAAACAGCATTTATGTATGTATGAATACATAAATGGAAACAAACTAACAAGCAAACAAACAAATATTTATACAACTTGTATTGAATATGCGCACCTTGGTTTACTTTCCAGGTTCATCGGTTACAGATATCCAGTTATTAATTGAGGGATTCCAGAGCATCTCAAGATGTGCAGCCTCTTCCACCGTCCGGCCTTCTTCGGCTTTTGCTTCACCCTCTTATTGATCCTCCAGGTCAGCGTGGGGATCTACATCGGCGGGATTCTGACCACCCTGGAGACGCAGTACCGCATCAAGTCCGCGGTTGCCGGCATCGCCGTCTCGACCAGCGACATCGCCAGTCTGATCTCCATCCTCGCCGTGACTTATGTGGGGAAGAGCTGGCATCGGCCGCGGATCATCGGGATCCTCGCAATCATGACCGGCCTGGGTGGGATTCTTAGCGGGATGCCTCACTTCATCTACCCGGCCTACAGGGAAACTGGATTCTTTTCCGCCGGAAATGTGAAGTAGGTTTTCTTTCTTTTTTTGCACTTTTAAATCTAGTGTTCAACTTTTGAGCACATCATAATCCGTTGTTTGCAACAGTCTATAAACATTTAAACGCGTTCAAGGGGTAAAGGGGACGAACTTGTGTTCACAGAGTGCCCATCTCTCTTCAAAGCGATTAGGCCAGACTCCTCCATGTAATGCTGCTGTGGGGACCGTTACTCCTCCACAGCGAGTCTGTTACCTTCCCAGCATTTAATATACCGGTACCCATTTAACACCTGGGTTGAGAGGAGTACTTGAGATAAAGCGCCTTTACTCAAGAGCTCAACATGCGGCAACGGCGGGGCTCGAACCAACGATCTCACGATCATGAATCCTGCGCTCCACCGCACACGTGCAAAGGAGAAATGTCATTATTATAGTAAAAGGCCTAGATTAAATTTTGATTAATTCAGGAAGCTGCTGCCGTGTTTGTTGGAGTGAATCACAATGCCGGTACTATTTTCTGTGTCTGAAGCTGTGGTTTATAGAGTGCTGTGCTATAGAGTGCTGTGCTATTTGGAAGTCTGATTGTGGGCAACAGCTTTTCACCACACTTTTTATTCATTCAAGAACTGGCTAATATGAAAAGCGCTGTTGCCATATATTTGTATAAACTTATGTTTAGATTGAAAGAGTATGCTTTGCATTAATTGTGAGGGAGTCATCACAGAGAGTGTTATCAAGCGTCAATGTTTGACATAACAGTTTTACAACGAATGTGTTAGCTCGATTTACCGCTCTATCTTTACTTTGGAAACCATGGTTTAATTTAACAATTTTGTAGTGAAGTGCCATTTTTCCCTCTATTTTTGCAGTACGAGCATCACTCAGTGTGATGCCGAGCGAGAGGCCCCGGAATGCGAGGCCGGGGAAGGGGGGTCCCGGATCACCGAGATGTGGGCCTTGTTTCTCGGTCAGGCTATCATGGGACTGGCTTACGGCCCACTGTTCCCTATCGCCCTGACCTACCTGGATGATCAAGTCAAGGGAAGCACCACACCGTACTACATATGTAAGTAATGGCAAATTTCCATGATTGTTCCTACAATGCCATACACTCTTAAACGTCCCTGGTCAGATTCGACCCGGAATTCGGGTCCATTTGATCCCATACTTTTCAGGATCCAAACTAAAACTTTTCAGAATCAAAGCTGACACTTTTCAGAATCAAAGCTGACACTTTCCAGAATCAAAGCTGACACTTTTCAGGGTCAAAGCCGACACTTGTCAGAGTCAAAGCTGGCACTTTTCAGGGTCAAAGCTGACCCTTTTCCTGGTCAAAGTTGACAATTTTGTGAGCCACAGTGACACTTTTCAAGAAGTGTCTGGATATTTATGGGTCAAAAGGACCCTGCAATTGATTCATGAAATGACGAAGGTGTCATTTTGGCTCGGAAAAGTGTAAGTTCTGACCCTGAAAAGGTTCAGGCCAAATATAACCCAGACATCTGGTCATTCTGACCAGAGTCCTTGGTCAATCTGACCAGGTGTAACACCACTACTAAGGAACACCTGACTACAATGTTAAGTATTGGCTAAATCCATTATCAGATTATTACTTGTAAACTTTTCCTACAACTGCCATAACGCCAATACCTTACCGTTCTTCATCGATATTGATATTGGTAGGCCTACATTTCCATGTTTAGATGCTATTCGTACACTGTCATAACACCACTAGGCCTACTACACTAGTTACTACAAGTATTGGTAGATTTAAGTAACTGTATAGGCCTCATTGTTATTCCTCCTTTGCCAAGGTATCTTGGTAAACTTTATACAAAGTGTTGCTTTTGTAAATTTATCTTTATAGGAAACACCTTAGAGTTATTTAAGGTACCTTCGGGAGACAGGGGCATAAGGGCTAACTTTGATGTCTCCCTAATGCCACAGGAATACTCTAAATAAGTTTCTTGTCGTTTGTTAGTAAAACTAACAAAAGTTAGTTTTTCTAGGTGTGAGTCATTTAGAAATAGGGAAAGTTGGGTAAGGTGATGTCAACCGGGTCAAATGTATTTGTCAAAGAACATTTGTAAATACAAGTCTATGGGAATGTCTTCCTAATGTATCATTCCCGGGAATTATTTTAAGTTTTAAAATTTTCATTCTAGGGTTTTGCTTTTCACAGATATAACTTTAAAGAGCATGTTAATTCTAAGTCGCGGTTTTTTTTAAATAGCAGGAGCCTACATCTAAACTAGTGTATATACCAATATAAAAGAAAGTGCCAGCACAGGAAATTCTCTCAAACAAACGACACGAAAAAAAGACCAGAGAGTGCCAGAACAGGCAATTATCTCAAATGACACGAAAAGAGACTATAGGTGATGAGTCAGCGATACCCTTTCCGCATATGTTTCATATAGTCGGCAAAGCATCCCGGGGGAAGCATCACACCAACTTAGAGAGAAGACAATAAGAAGAAATTACAGTTTTAGAGGCGGGAGGAAAAGCCCAGAGGAATATTCTGGGGAAAACCACGGAATCAGGTAGGGACTGAAAACCCAATCCACGTACTGGCACAGGCGGAATTGGAACCCGGGTCACAGCGGTGGATGGCGAGGAAAGTACTGCTTAGTCAATCTAATCGTCCTGAATCTATTATCTTATACACTTAGAAAATATATACATATATATTGATCTATATCAGACACAAAGTAAACAAAACACCGAAAGAAAACTACGCCTACATAACTAGAAAACATGCCTCCAACAACCAAGAGCAAACGACTTACCCCCCGTCCCCTTTGTGGCCTTTCAGAAAGGGTACGGTAAACCATCACAAAAGTATCAGACTCAGGTTTGGTAAACAAAACCATTGGATCCTTTGTTGATTTTTACGTTTCGCATGGACGATATCGATAACCAAAAGTGCAAAGAATATTAAGCGAACGTGACTTTGTTAGAAGAAAAAAAAGAGGAGTGGTAAAGACTAATACGGACGTGTATTCAACATTGACGGGTAAAAATAAATATTTGTCTAAATTTGCATTAAAGATAATCTACATCACCAGAAGAGGTAATGCTTCTGGGGATACTTAATCAATTTCAGTGCCTATTTACAATTTAAGTGACAGGCAAAAATCACCTATTTACTGCTTTATTTTTGTTATCTTCTTTTAATAGAACTAAAAGATTCCATTATCACACGGGTTGCTAAAAAATGTTCAGTTCTTACTCAAAATAAGGTACATGTATTAACATAAGGAGGAAAGTGTTCATATTTCGAGGTAGGAGGAAAATCACAGGTTGATATTCCATTGAATTGGTCAGCAATGACAAGCCCTATCCACAGGCTGGTTAGGGTGGGAATTGAACCCGGGTCACACAGGTCAAAGGCCAACCTGACTTTCGTATATCCTTAGTAATATCTCAATATTTTGAAAAGCAAATTAATGCAAGCTGCGGAAAGTGTTTTAAGTTACAGACAACTTGGAATAATTTTTGTCACGTTTTTCCTAAACAATTGAATGAATTTGGAAGTCTCCTTACTGCATCTGTAAAGTACCAAAATGCCAACTGTCTGCCTAGAATGGCTTGACGTTTCAGAGCAGATGTGTAAAACGACGACAATCACAAACAGATTGCAAAGGACAATTTATCCACGCAAACAGAACGCTGATTCAGGGATTAACTTTAAAAAAAAATTCTGTAAGTGAAGTGAGACAAAACACTTGCACAATATTTGTGAGTGAAAGTACAATAAGGCCAAATAAAAAAAAACATGTTTAGCGTCCCCACCCGATCCCTTTTTGGAGGCCACCTCCTTTTTTTTAATTGAAAAAAAATGATACATTTTAAACAGTGACATTTTTTTCCTCTTTGTCCGTTGCATCTAGGCCATATAAAGCTGGTATGTCATTTCCTGAGTCCAAGTGGCGGCCATTAAAAAAAAAAATAGCTGGCGGCCATCTAGAAAAAAAAGCCGGGCCGGTCATTCTGGAAAATGGGTCGGGCGGTCATTATGGAAAAAAATAAGGGGGCCTCCTCCTTCCTTTTTTTTCAAAAAGGAAGGACACTAAACATGTTTTTATTTTTTACTCGGCCTGATAGGCAAGCAAGGCCTGAATTAACCTATGTGCGCAAAAGAATCCACAACCTTGTCAGGAAAGCGAAATTTCTCATGCACCCAGACGATTAACAAAAGAATCATGAGGTGATTCATTCTTTTTTGTTTGCAGGTTTCTTGTGTGACACAAACTTTTATCACCCGCCATTGGAAATGTCGATCAAAACAATAAAGATTTTGCCCCTGGCGCTAGACGTCTATCAGCCGTACTAAGTGGCACCATGCACGAGACGAGTGAACTTGAAAAGAAGTTCACTGCTTTGTCATGTATGATAGACTCTTATAGCTCTGGTTCACTATTGAATGAATGTTCCCTTTGGTCCTTCCTCCACCTGGGGTAGTCACTTGTCAGGCCCTATTGTCGTGTTTGATTTGGCGGGAAAAGTACTGGGCTTATGCCCATTTCATCCCATGTGCTTGTGTACAATTGCCCCTGTTGACATGGATTGAAATGGATTGCCCCTGCTGACAAAATGGAACAGTCTTTTCATATCCACCCGGCAATTCTGTGGTTTCTATGTCTATTGTGGTCTAAAGGATGCCACGAATGATAGATTGTGGCTAGTAGGGGGTTGGAAGGCGGGGAGGCTCAAATTTATATTGCGCTAGGCAACTTTTCCAGGCAGTGGCCAGGTATATTATCAGTAGAATTACTCAACCGGCTCCCCGAAGGATTAACTAAAAAATCTTTTCGTCATTTTTAAATGTTGGCCGATAAAGAAAATACGACAATTATCAGTTGATATAATAAAATACAATCGGCTCATTTCCTAATAAATAGTAGCCTGTCTTTTAAGTTAGTTCTTAAAGATAACTTTCCGTTTTTGTTGGTTTTTTTTTTCGCGTTTCACGCAATAAAAAATCAGAGGTTTCTTTTTTTTAGTACTATTTTTTAGAGCATTACAAAGCTACTCAATTTGTGTAAAGAATTAAGGTGCCCCCTAACAACATTGATAATGCAGGGCACGGGAACCAAGATTCGCCAAGATTGTTAATGTACATGTACTTCAAGAAAAAAAGGTACTTTCGCGTAAAGGAATCCCCTACTCTTCTTTTTCGAAAGTGGTGTACTCGTCGTGCAAAATGAGTAAAATATTTCACTTGGATCTATCCACAGCGTTCTTCTTGACGGCAGGTTCAGCCGCCACTATAGTCGGTTTCGGCCAGGCGTTCTTGTTCCTCACACAGTTTGTCAACTGGCCGGCCAAGTTCGACCCTACTATTCACCCGGAGTGGATCGGCGGCTGGTGGATAGGTTTCATCCTGGACGGCATCATCATCCTTGTCGTCGCCATCCCGTTCTTTTTCTTCCCCAAGGAGATGGATGTTTACATCAGGGAGGAGGACATCCCGCCCGAGAGACTGGCTAGGGAAGGAACAGGGGGCCAAACAGTTACCCAGCTTGGGGTCAAGGGTAGTTATGTTTTTTTTATTATTTTTTTTTATTTCTTTCTGGTAATGAAATCAAGGGTCCCTCAAAAGTGCCTTTAGCACTGTAGCCCGAAAGCCTGAAGAAACCTGTAGAGAGAAGACACTAATGACAGTTATAGAGGTGGAAGGAAAAGCCCAGAGGAATATTCTGAGGGAAAACCCACGGAATCAGGTTGGGACTGAAAACCCAATCCACATGTTGGCCCGGGCGGGATTCGAACCCAGGATTCGAACCCGGGTCACAGCGGTGGAAGGCGAGGAAAGTACCGCTACGCCAACATGATTTAATCATACAAGGATTGTATTATGAATCATATGGTTCTTGTCAGAGGGGTGACGTTTGGATTGGATTTTTCAGGGTCAATGGTTCAAGCTACTTCAAAACAGCACTCACAGTGTTATTGCTAATTGTGAATAGGAAACTTATGGAGTATGAAATTTTGACCGAAAAATCGTGAGTAATGAAACGTTTCAGATAACTGCACTTCGTTCTGGAGCATGATCTCACAGTAAAGTTAAATGAATCTGAAGGGGCAATGTAGCTCGAAAGCCCGAAGAAACCTATGCGGAAAAATTGATGACGATGTGCTCAGTTTCCGAGGTAGGAAGACAAAAGTCTTGGGACTACTAGGGTTAAACAAAAGAAACGTTCTGTGTTGCTTAAAGAGTAACCAAAGATATTGAATGTAAAAGCTTCCTCCATTATAAAATTGACATGAAGAACTAATATGGGTGCCTATTTCTGTTGTATGAGTTTTCTGTCGAAAATTACACATGGTTTGCACATATTAAAAGTGGTTTGTGTCCACAGGGAAGTACATTTGTAACTGTAGCCAAAGAACTAAAGTTTGACTCAAACTGTTACTCTTGGGTTTTTTTCCCCGCCAGATTTCATGTCCTCCACCAAGCGAATCGGCACCAATGCCGTCTTCATGCTGCTCATGACGTCAACCATCTTTGAACTGGCCGTCTCTGCTTCCTTCGGGTTTTTCCTGCCCAAGTTTTTCGAGATCCGATACAACGTTGCTCCTGCGTTTGCTGCTTTGCTTGTCGGTGAGTGGATGATCTTAAACTTGTGATTTTACTGAACCGGAGGGGCCAACCTATTGACCTATTGCGGTGGAATCGCGTCAACGCAGCTTGTGAAGTATTGTCCAATTATACAAATGGACGCGGAACGCGCAACATCAATTTAGCGTACAAAAATGCCATAGGGGTGTCTAAGGGGCGTGGCTAACTTGCAAACGGCGATAGGTCAATTGTCTTCTGACTGGATGAGTCACTGACTGCCTGACTGAGTCTCTCCCCTATAGACAGACTATCTGACTGACTGTAACTGTCTGACTGACAGCTGGAAGCTAGACTCCGCTTTTGCAATTTGTAGATGCGTAGCCGGCTGTCTTAAATCTACAAACTCCGAGAGCCTGCACACACTACATACATTTCTGGCATCGCGCCACAGAATGTCCGGATGGCAGTAGCCAGTAGGCCGAACGGCAGAAGAAAGTCACAGATGACACACAGTCACTGTTATGGGCACACCTCCACACCAGGCTGACTCAAGTCATGTAAGACATTCTGTCAAGTGTAGAACCCCTTGACAACTCTCCAGCTGAGGAACGCCTGCTCAACGCATGGCAAGGAAAGCTCGCCAACTTCACATGAAACATGAAAACTCTAGTTGCTGAATAATTTTATCCAACAGCACCGTCGTGGTACAGCTTTGCGCCCCAAGACCAATTTAAGTAGGGCACAATAGATTGTTAGATAGATACGGACTGACGGAGTCAGTGTATGGAAATAGATGCTGCAATGTTCTTAACTTCGACTTTCGAGCTCAGATCGACTAGACAAGCCTAATGTTGCTTAATTTATTATTTCGTCTTCAAGCTTATTTGAAATCAGAATTCAGTTCGCAACGTTCAGTTCGCGGGACCTAACTGACTGACTGACTGAGTCTCTGAGTATATTCCTGAACTGATTTTTTGATTTCTTATTATTGATTCCCCTTTCTCCCATCTTAGGCATCCTCGTGACGCCCGGAGCAGCTATGGGCAATTTTTCCAGCGGCTTCATCGTCAAGAAGCTCAAGTTGACCTCCAAGGGCTGTGGGTCCATGATCTTGGGCCTGACCACCATCGTCACCTGCTGTATACCGGTCATCTATTTCCTAGGCTGTCCGGAGGAAAACTATGTTGGTTACGTCGATGGCGTTTTGAGGTAGGATTTACCGCTGTTACGTTAAGTCGTGCACAAATGGCCCGTCAGGCTGGCTTGTATCCCCGGTCTCACTGACTTAAAACGACTGAGAGTAATTTAATTCCCACTGGATGGGATACCAGTCCATCGCAGGCTACTCCCTAACAAATGCGGGTACCCACTCATACTCCTTGGTGGAAAGGGGACAGTGTGTGTGTGAAGTGGCTTGCCCAAGGACGCAACATAGGGCCAGCAGCTGGATTCAAGTCCCTGACTACTGAATCTCTGACAAATTTACAAATAAGGGTATAATCTTACCTTGTGGACCAATATACCTCAAGTTTCCTTATAGATTATTTTCTGTTTATTCGCCCCCAACAAGGCTAAAAGCCACTCGATGTAAAAAGGCCAAAGGGGCTGGTCAGGGAAAAAAAGAGGAAAACTTGGAAGCTGAAGGTACGTGTTTACATTCTGCTTACAAGGGAGGGAAACAAGTAGCAGGCACAGAATTCCAAAGAGATGCAACACGTGGGAGGAAGCTAAAGAGTGGGAACATGCATAAAACCTGAAGGACCCAGGTCAGATAGACCAGTGCAACATTTGCCATGGAGGTACCTATTGAACATAGAAAGAGTGGACACAGACCTACGATGTGAGAGTGACTGTACAGAGGAGCCAAACTCATCACCACTCAAATTAACAACGACTCTGCACCTTGTCTAATAGATTCCATTACAAGATCTAAACAAGTCAATTACTAGTCATCCGGTCTCAAGTCACAAGTTATTCAACTAAAGCCAAGTCAAAAGTTATTCAATTAACAGTGGGAAAGGCATTGCATTGTTATTATTCATCCCGTGTTGCTTGTGCTCAGAATTGAGTTTAAGAACTTGTGACTATTTTGAACTTGGCAATCTGACCAGACTTGGGTCAATGCGATCTGTGATAGACTCGACTACAATACTGCTTTCCGCAGGATTCCAAGCCACAAAACATAAATTAAGTAACACTTAATTTATGGATGACTGGTCATTCTATTTAGCGCATCACAACCCATTCAGAAGAAGGTTATAACCATGGAAATGCAAATCAGAAGCACAATGGAAAAAGCACTGAAGCCTGTACATCCAAGACATACACAGACGTACGTGTACAGTTTCATTGATAGTTGTGCCTGGAACAAGACAGCAGACATTTTCTGCTTGACAGAATCAAATTTTCACCGCCACTGCCCCACCGTCCACTCACACAAAACTTGTTATTAAAATCAGTATCACTCGAGGGTAGAGTTCTTATAATGTCAACAAGGTGTAGATTTATAACAAGTAGCAACTTAAAGTAGACACTAAGGTCAATAATCTTGTAAATCAGATTAAATGATGTATTGATTCTATGTATTAAAAAAAGCTAAAGCAAAAGATGTGATAACTTTCATTTATTAATATAGTAAAAGTTTGTTTTTTTAGAATTGAATAATCAAAAGGACTCCTTAACCCCAAACTCATGCTGTAATTCAAAGTTACTTGTTTGGATATTGATGACCAGAAGAGACATAAAAACATTATAGTGTACTTTCAGAATAATAAAAAGTAAAAAATTGAAAAATATCCTTCAATTTATATTGTTTTGTTATGCAGCATTGATACTGAGTGCAATATGAACTGTGGATGCACCATCGATCAGTTTAAACCCGTCTGCGTAGCCGACGAGTACGCGTACGTCACTCCGTGCTTAGCAGGCTGCACCGGCATACGCGAGGAAACTTCAAGGACGGATGACCCTGAAGTCAACCTAACGCTTACGGTAAGAACTGGGCCCAATTTCATTAAGCTGCTACTACAGCGGAAACTTTGTTTTCGAAATTGACTCGTTAGAAAATCAGCGGATCCGGACAAACTGGATAGTGTGGTTATTGGATTTACCTTGGATTTACCTTAGATGCCCTACATCCATCTTTACACCGTTGTGATGAAGACGTGTGGCTGGGTTAATTATAAGAGGGCTTTTCTACCCATTGAAAAACCCAAATTTTGAAAATCCTGCTTAAAGCAGAAGGGTGTAGTCGCTTGGGTGGCATTCTCTGGTAGCTTAATCCAAGGCTCCACTACAGTCTGGCTGTACACGAATATGCGTGTGTCAAGTCTTGGTCTTGTCTGAGTAAACTTTTGTGGATGTCCTACGGTGCTCTGGTATGGGTTGATTTGGTCTATCAGCTGGTACATGATCCTGTATGTCTGGATGAGGTCCCTCCTATGTCCTCGTTATTGAGGCACAAGTACTGGTAAGCAGGTGGTAGCGGTTTTTTTTTAAGTCTTTGCTGGACTCAATTTCATCGAGATGTTAATGCAGAAATATTGAAAACACATTTATGTGCTAAGCAAAAACATTAATCTTCAATGAAGACGGGTCACATTACACAACATCACTTGACATTTTGGCTACTTACCTGTTTTAATCAGCAAATATTTTCAGTGCCGAGCAAATTTCTGTGTTGATCGATCTTTGAGACCTCATCCCTAAATTCCACATTCTCCTTTGGAAATATCCTTGGTAGATTAACACTGGATGTTGACTTGGTACAGGCCTACGATCGTGTCGGTTCTTTTCAGAGGACAAGCTTCGAGACTCTTCATCTCCTCCGAATTCTTTCCTGTCACATAATGTTTGTACAGAATTTGATTATTTTTGTTTTGGTCAAGTTTTCTCATTTACCCTTGGATTTTTGTCCCCCAGTTTTACACTGGATGCTCTTGCACCGCCGATTTGGAGATCGCCAGCGGGCCTACCTCGGAGGTGAGCGACGGCAAGTGTTTAGCTACATGTGACAAGATATTCTACGCTTGTGCGCTGCTCTTCCTCATCGTGTTGTTTGGTTCTATGGTGCAGAATCCTCTTGTCATCATGCAAATGAGGTAAATCATGACTAGAAAGTCGGGAGTCGGGTTGGCGCAGTGGTTCTTTACCCGCCGACCGCCGTCCACGTTTATGGTCCTGGTTCGATTCCGGTCCTGGTCTACATTTGGATTGGGTTTTTCTGTCCCTACCTGATTCCTTTTAGAGTTTTCCAAAACTGATGTTTTTCTCCCAAAGTGTTTTTTTTTCTTCATTGACTCCTCTCTATGGGTTTCTCTGGGCTTCCGAGCTACAGTGCCTGGGGCTCTTGTGGGGAATCCTTGGTTTCATTACCAGGAACTAAATTACTATAACAACAATGCTCTATTCTGTGAAAATCACAGAGGTAAACTCAAAATCAATTGTGTTCCAACCTTGGAACACGCGCCCTCCCTTAAAAGATGGGTATATCTGCAAGATAAGAGCCGTTTCCTAATTCAAAGCCCGTTCGAATACGGGACATAGGCCTAAGGTTAGAAATTTTAGACGAATTTGGTACGGGAATATATCTGAAACTTCACAATATGCAATAAAGACAGCACTTCTAGTGATCCCTACCTGGACTTTTGTCCCTAATGGAGTGGTCTCATAGAAGCAAGATGCAAAGAGGGAATACTTAACCTTCCACTCGTGTTGTCATACTTGACATTAGTCAACAGAATACTTTAGTAAACCGAATATGTGTGACCTCTTTGATAACATTGTACCATAGAGCTATGTTGAGTATTGCTCTTTGCGTTGGTCTCAATGTACACCTGAAATTATTTGCCTTTTACAGGTATTAGAAGTAGGGCACAATTTTTAATATTTAGGAAAAGGGCGGAGGAGGATCGGCCCAACGAACGAAATTCCAATCAATTACCTGTATAATTCAACTACAGAAATATTTTGAATTGGCACTGAAGCCGAGGGCCCTATATAGTGTTGTTGTCTTTTGTTGAGAGGTTTTCAACAAGAAAAGGTCCTCAATTCACACATTGGGTTAGCACTACGAGCCGAGTTTTCAATGCTAGATTTCAACAGCTCCTACCCTATTCTTTTGTGACAAAAAAAAACCCACACAAAAACATCAATTACTACATGTTACCCTTGGCTACATGCAGACGCCTCCATTAGGATAGAAAAAAGCCCCAAAAAATATTCCTTACCTGTCTAACCTATCTTCGAAAGCCATGTAATTGGAAGCAGAACTTTTTTGGCCTTAGGTCACTGTGTTAATGTTTTTGTTTTCTAATAAAGGAAATACATTTTTTTTTTCGTGCAGAGCTGTTGGAAAAGACAAAACGTTCGGCCTCGGTATCTCAGCATTCTTCAGCCGAGCTTTAGGTAAGAACATAGGAGCCAAACAAAATATACAAATGTAATCTGGCACTGGACCAAACAGAAACAATTGCTAATCAATTTCATGTGCCATGGAAAGACAAGTAGAAAAACTCTTATCACAAACCAAATACATCCCATGAAATTATGGCTGGTAGCTGTTTTTGTTTAGCACATTATCGTCCGTGCTTTATAACAATGTCTTTGCAACTTCTTGAAGTTGGCACTGATAGGTTCACGCGTGTGGAACCTGCCGGCGCGCTAGCTTTGTGCAATGAGAACTGCAAGGACAAATGCACAGTTTCATGTCCGGCAGGCTACATTGCAGTGATTTAATTTTTTTTTCTCACACAGTAATTTATTACCATTCGTCTTTTTTGAGTTATGGGCACAATAAAACAAAACAACAATTGTTGAGTGCTGTGATGTTGGATATGTCGTTTAAATGCGCCCCTCAGGTGTTAAAACAACCCATCCCACATCACAGCAGTCAACAATTGTCATCTGTTTTACAGTCAAACCTGCACTCTTAACTGTCCCGGATCAGAGTCGACGTGGAATCCGAGTCAGATTTGACCTGAACTCTTTTGGGTCATAAAAGGCAATAATTCGTGTAAAAAAATGTTATTTTTGGTCAAATTGACCAAGTTTGTGGTAAATGACATGTTTGGTGGTAAAGTGACAAGTTGTGCGGCAAAATCAAGTGACTATATTTGTGCGTGAAAAAAATATACTTTTTTTTCGAATCTAACGGCCCGAAAAGTGATTCAGAAACGTAATATTTTGCGCCGGAAAAGAGTCAGGTCAAACCTGACCTGGGACATTAACAAGTGGGACCACACTTTGTTTAGAGACCACACATCCAAACAATTAATTGGCTCAAGCAGAACCCCCTTACAAAAAAAGGTCTAATCAAATAAAACTCATTCCTTACCCTTTCAACTTCCCAGGGTTCCTACCAGCTCCATTGTATTTCGGCGCAGCTATTGATGGCGCCTGTGTCCTGGAACGCGATGAGTGCGGAGAAAAAGGAGATTGCCTCGTCTACAACTCCGAACTCTTCAGTGTGACGTTCCTTGGGATCTTCTATGGCCTGAAGGTAAGTTAAAAAAAAGCCACATCTGTAAAAGAAATCAAGCTAATGAGTTGGGAAAACATGCACTGGAAAATAAAACAACATTTTTCAAACCTAATGTTTACTTTCAATAGGTACTATTCGGCGCAGCTATTGATGGCGCCTGAGTTGGGAAAACATGCACTGGAAAATAAAACAACATTTTTCAAACCTGATGTTTACTTTCAATAGGTACTTGTAAGGTTAAAGAAATAGTTGCCTTTTCAGTGGTACATTCATGACAGCCCATAGAGAAATCATGCACCAGAAAATAAAACCCAACATTTGTAAACTACTTCAAATGAATAATTGTACAAATACATTTAATGATATGGGCAACAAGGTGTCGCTTATATAGCGCTCCAATGCTAGGTCTCAAAGCGCTTTACAGGCAATGAGACCACTTTTCTGCAGCCGAGATCAGCGCAACATGGTCTCTCTCCTAACAGGTACCCAATTATACTCCTGGGTGGAGAGAAGCAATTGTAGTAAAATGTCTTGCCCGAGGACAGCACCATGTTGCCTGTCAGGGTCCAAACCCATGTACCATGGCACATGGGTCGAACACCGCAACCGCTGGACCAAGGTGCTCTCGCAAAATTCTACTCCATTTCTAAATTGTATTAAAACACCTCCAATAATTGAAATTTTAATATCAACCAAAATAAGAGAAAGAAAAGCACTGCAATAATTTTGTTTAAAGTTCTATCAATATAATCGAGGCTCACAGAGTGTGTGTAAGTATGACTTGTTATTGAGTCTGTCACAGGTGAATCGCAATTTAATCCAAATCAATAACAAGTCAATCACAAGTCAATCACAAGCCAAGTCAGAAGCTAGTACATTAAAGTATACTAGTACATTAAAGGTCATCATTATCAGAGGTAATTGCAAGTAAAACAAGTCAATCACAAGGCAATCAAATGTCAATCAAAAGCAATCACAAGTCAATCACAAGTCAATCACAAGTTAGATCACAAGTCAGATCACAAGTCAGGTCACAAGTCAATCACAAGCATCACAAGTCAATCACAAGTCAGACAACAAGTCAATCACAAGCAATCACAAGTCAATCACAAGTCAGATCACAAGGCAATCACAAGCCAATCACAAGCCAATCACAAACAATCACAAGTCAATCAAAAGCAATCACAAGTCAATCACAAGTCAGATCAGAAGTCAGATCACAAGTCAATCACAAGTCAGATCACAAGTCAGATCACAAGCCAGATCACAAGTCAGATCACAAGTCAGATCACAAGTCAGATCACAAGTCAATCACAAGTCAGATCACAAGTCAGATCACAAGTCAGATCACAAGTCAGGTCAGAAGTCAGATCACAAGTCAGATCACAAGTCAAATCACAAGTCAGATCACAAGTCAGATCACAAGTCAGATCACAAGTCAGATCACAAGTTGTCATAAGTATTAAAATGGGCATGAACACTGTCAAAGTGATTCCACCTAGCCTGTCTCTAATTGACGAGCGATGACTTACTTTACCTTTTATCTTGCCGACGATAAACATTATTTATTTGAAACTATTTTTTCTGGCTTTGCTTTCTACTGTGACAGCTCTGCAACCTGTTTTTCTACCTCATGGCAACACTTGCTGCAGTCTGTCGGGACAGAAATGCAGCAAAGGAGGGCGAGGACATCAAGGTAGGATAAAAATGTAAAACTTGAGGAGCACAACTCTTGCCGAATCCATCACAAGTCCATCGTATGCTCTGTTAAAAGTCAATCACAATGTCCGCCACGAGTCCAGTCACAAGTAACAACAAGATGAACAACATAACAATTGTCACAGTTAAAAGCTTGGTATGTTTTACCTCAGACTTGAGGACTTATAATCGACAGACTTTTACATCATCGGCGACTTTTTTTTCCCTTGTTTCAGAACCGCAAAGATATCGACGTGGAAGTGGACGGTGTAGATAACAAAGGTTATGATAACACTGCATTCTGATTCCATGCCATCTCATAACAAATTGGAGTTTAGAGACGGAAGCGCCCTCTGTTGGTATGAATTGGGGAATCACAGTCAAAATAGTCTTGTTTAATACCTACACTGAGCGTTTAATAAGCCCATACAAAGTCTTAAACAAACCCAGGCTATAGCCGTCGTTTTGTTCTGAAATATAAGATTTATGCTATTGCCCAACATATTCTCATCTATTTCTTTTTGAATACATAGAGAAGTTATTTTATACTGTTGATATATTACATCAATATTATGCTATCCCGTTTGTCAAAATCTCATATTTTGGTGTTTTTAATCTTACCGAATTACTTTGTGTTAATGGTTTTTTTTTATAATCTTTTGTAATTTTTTGGTGATAAGGAACTTTTCATACTATAATTTGTTGAAAGAAAAATATCGGAAGTAATTGTGGAATTTGATTGTGGCTTTTAATTTCTGATGTCTAAAACACTCTATCATTTTTTGTAACTAAACATTTTTTCCGTAAAAATATAACCATTTTCTATATTCCATATTCAAAATAGTGTTTTGTTTTCTTACAAAATGCGACAGAACACCGTTCATTACTGTTTTGTATAAACTCATCGTCAAACAAAACAATAAAGTCGTTTGTTGTTGGTGTACTGTGAGCAAAATGAAACAAATATTTAACGACTTTAAGTAAATATGTATTGAATATACTTAGTTTTATATAAATAAAAAATGAGTACACAGTGAGGAGGCAATTGATTTCATTCATATTTTGTAACCAAATTAGCCGATGTAATATACGTTTCTATAATTGTACACGTGGAACATTGAGTGAAGTGGCAAATTTTTAAAGCTCATTTTATAAGGGTCTATATTTCAGAAAATCTTCTTATTTTTACCTCATTTTTAAAACTTTAATAGCTGTAGATGTTATGAATAGGAGAATAAACCATATTTATTCGGGTTACAAAGGTTTTGTAGAAAAAAAAAGTCTCGGTTCAGTTATTTTAGAGGGTTTTTAATCTCCTTTTTAAATATCTTGTTTCGAGTGCCGGTAGACTCTTCTGATGGATATCATTTTCCGGCATGACATATTGCAAAATCCCCAATCTTCCCAACCCCTAAAATGAATAGAGTGCATGCTGAGCCGACCCAAAAACTAATCGCGCCTGCTTAGTTTTGAAGGATCAACTGGCAATGACATGTACCTATAACTTACTAACCCTTCATCTATGCTATACATGCAATTATTCTTTCAGACTTGAAAAGTTTATTGGCAAAACAAATTCAATGTTGGGCTGCAACAGATTCTGAAATGGCTCTTCCTGGCACCATGAGACCATTTAAATTACCCCGAGTCTTGACACCTGTAGACACTCGAGAGGCCAATTCACCTATGTATCCCCTGAAGTGTATTTGGCCCGACGAATATGTGTTTTCTTTACCTTTCATTTTGAAGAACACACTTAGCATTTTTCAATCGTTAGTCTTTGATATCTTATCTGATCACTCATGTGACAGGGTAATTCAACCATTTGCTTTTGACATCACCGTCATGGTGCTTGTAGACAAATGTTATCGCCAATAATATCAGAAGTGTCTAAGCACGCCATTGTTGAAAAACGGCAACGATGACACATGGTAAATGGGTCTCGTTTGTGAAGCAAATATCGTGTGCGAAACTGCTGAATGAGCGGATCCAGAAAGGGTTGAGGACCCAGCCACTACTTGAACTTGAACTTTGAACTTGAACTTTTATTCATCTCTTAATAATATTTTACATGAGTACAAGGTAATAAGCAGGTTTTAAATACAATTTATAGAGATGCAGAATCCATAAAAGGGCTTAGCTTATGGGTATGGACCCCGAGATGAACACGATTATAAACACAAACAACTAGATTATAAACACAACAACATGTAAGTAACGAAGTAATGGGGATGGAAGGCAAACCGGACAAATGAAAATAAACTTCAAGAATAAGTAGTTAAAAATGATGATAAAACAAAATCATCATCAAAATCAGGAAAAACACCTCTGATTAGTAGCTAAAAGTAAACAGTGACAGAGACTCAAAGTTGAACAAACAAGAGAAAATTGATTACTCAATCAGGGTGAAAAGAAAGAGTACGTACATGTCAATAATTATATTAGAATAAAATGATCAAAAATTTATTGGAGCACTTAAAGTTCAAATTATGACAAAATAAATAGCGAACAGGGATTAGGCGTATTTGTTAAAGAGGAATTGCTTGAATTTGTTTTTGAACATAATATCAGATTTGGTTTTTTGCAAAGGCCGCTGGAGGGGGTTCCATAGCTTTGGACCACTGATGACATGTTTTCATTAAGAAAGACGAGCAAGACCCCCCCCCCCCCGCCCCCATTTTCCAGCACCCATCCCCCAGCAACCAGAACCCATCCTCCAGCACCCAGCACCCAGCACCCAGCACCCAGCACCCAAACCGGGACAAATGATATCAGCGAGCACAGTTTTCTAAGCCTGGGTTGGTATAAAATCTGACAGCCTGGATTCCGAGATAGCAACTGAACGACAGATGGCCCTGATGTTGTTTAGCGTTCGGAACCAGAACTTAGATCAAATTTTCCAAAACCTACATGGAAAAATCTATAGTCTCGAACATTTTCTTTAAACTAATGGTAATCACTGAAATGTCTAGCCACTGATGAAAACATGTTTTCATTAACCCCCTAGTAGTTCCTCAGGACTACCCTGCAAAATCCAACAGAGTCCAACCGGAGTTTCCTGCTCAATCCACTGTGCCTTATTTTCAGTTGTATGCTAAATCCAACAGGAGTCCAACTTGGCGTTATAATGAGGTTCAGTTGCCTGTTGAATCCAAATTTTGCATCAGGAATGTACACAATGGGTATACTGCTCAATCAAACAGGCTCCATCGGGTATATGATACGGTTGGATCCTGTTGGATTCAGCAGAATTAGGTTCAAGAAAAACGGTTGAGAGGACCGGGTTTTAGATTTGAGCGCCCTTATTTGCTGGGCGGGTCTGATCATACAAGATTGATTTTCCATAGATAAATACTGTATCGTAAACACTTGATGCTTGGCAACCCAATGACGTAATAAAGTGACGCCTACCAATTTTTTTCAATAGGATGAGTGTTTGATGATCAACTTGAACGCCATTTGGTACGACCCTAGACTATTCTGTACCCGCACAATGCGTTAAAACGGGTTTCTAAGCTGCAGTGAAGTGAGGAAAAAACTATCATGAATCGGCTGGGTGGACACGAGGGACAAAACTTTGAATACAATGTACCTTCCGACAGCTCACTACAGTGGCACCAGTTTCCACTATTTAATCAAGGAGGGCGTCAGTAACAAAAGCAGGTAGTCATCAACACACCTGTCACGTTTTTGAATTGGTACAATCAAGGAGCTCAAATAAAATGATTACTTATTGTGACGGGGTAGTCATTTCATGCGTTATTTATAATTTTTTAAAACATACATAGTTAAAAGATAGCCGAAGCGTTTATAAACTTCACGTATTATGTGAAAGGCTCCATCAAAGGTATTCTTTTGTTCTTTTTTTTTTTGGCATTTAATAAGCAAAATGCGTAATAAGCAAAATTACAGACAATGCAGCAAGAAAACCTTACAAGTTTACAAAATATAAAACTGCCTATGCAAATGTCGATGACGTGTCATTACAAAGTCGACCCTACGCCCAACTTGTTTCCAAGAGACTTGCTTTCAAGATACACTTAACTCCGATAATACACACTTGATACTTGGGCCAAAAAAAGTCTCCGGTTTCTGGTATGCGCGCGCGTCGCCGTAGCCATGCGCGTTGGCAAAATGAAAACGTTTTTTTTTCAATGAAAGATGATGTCTCAAAACCGCCAAACTCACTGGTTTGACTGGAATTCTGCTGCTGCACAACTTTAACGTGTTTTTAGGTGGGGTTATGGTCGAGAATAAGCTTTATGTGGCCCTTCTGGACTCCCAGTCCCATACAGGCCTATTTGTACTAAGTTTAGTCGGGCACCAATTGCAGTCATCAGCCGACATTTGGAGCAAAAAAAAATTAAAAAAAAAAAAAGCCGCGTCGCCGCACCCCTTTTGGGGCAAGCTCCATACCAGAAACCGGAGACTTTTTGTTTTTGGCCTTAGGTGAATATCCTTGATTGATGTACTTATAGGGTTATACCAATACACGCCATCTTGCCTAGAACCTTTTATAAGACTACCAGCATTTAAAAAAAATCATTATCAGTTTGTCAATAAACTAGGCGAGCCTTAAAATCAGTCACCTCAATAACAAGGGGTGCAGAAAAGTTGAGTACAAAATCCATACATCGCACAGGTTATTCGTTTTGAACATAATTGTTCAATTCACTTTAATATTATTTAGGAGTTTTTTTTTTCGACCTTCACAAATCATACTTAAACTATCGGGATTTCTTGTGACTCCTTAATCGTGAGAGTTTTTATTTCCTTAGAAATTAAAATGCTCACGGATGATTTATTTTCAATTTCTGTTCCACTGCAAAATGGTGCCATGCTGAATGGAATCTCATATAGAACGGAATCTCGCATAAACAAGCTAATAAAGAAAGAAAAGATGTATTTTATAAAACCAACGAGTGGCCAATTCAGCTGTCATTTTACACCAAGTTGCCCCTTGGACTTGCTCATCATTTTACCAAAATACATCAAAGCTCCGCTGTTTAACTAACCCCCCTTTGTCGAAGTACAATTGGCCATAAAACCCACCCTTTCGTCTTATTACCTTTTCCATTGAGTTGGATACTTCACCCGATTGCATTGTTGGTCTTGTTTTGTGTGCCCCATCCCTGGTATATTATTAGCAGTGATTTTGGAAGCAATGCACTAGAACTTGTTGAATTAGTGATAAGCTTATCTTAATAATCCACACCGTCACGGCAATAAACGGGAATAATTTGGCCAGGGGCCGGTTCAGACATCTCCGAGTTCATAACGACTCGGCTAAGTTAGACTTTCTCACGCAAAGTCCTACTGGATTCGCATGTACTACATTCGTGCATAACCATCATTATGGTCGTGGGTTCGAGTCCCATCCGAGTGATTTTTTCAGCCTCTCACTCGGGAGGTAACACACTGAGTATGCAGTGTTTATAGGTTGGTGAAGGGCAAAACCATATTTGACATAATCATCATCTTGCTGTACTGTGCAGAAACCTCCTGAGGAGTATACTCGCACATTAACCCTTCTATGCAATCATACATTCTGTGCCTAGTTGTCCTTTCAGTCAAAATCAATCAAGTGACTGTTTTCAACAGTTAAGAGCTCCCATCCTACATAAAGCCTGATTGACTGGCTGCATGGGCGTCGCGGGGGGGGGGCAGGGGGGCGCTTGCCCCCCCCCCCCCCCCCCCCCCCCCGAAAAGAAAAAAAGAAGAAGAAGAAGAAGAAGAAGAAAAAAAGAAAAAAGAAAAGCAGAAAAGAAAGAGAGGCGTGAAGTTATAGTGGTGTAAATTTAATGAGTTGGGGGGGGACAAATGTCCCTGCCCCCTCTAAAACTAAGAAATCGAGAATACGTTGAGAAATACAGGAATTTCTTTTTGAAAAATATGTTTTGCCCCCTCTAGAAAAAATCCTTGCGACGCCCATGACTGGCTGTGACTGTTTACGTAACTTGATACAGCTATCCTTTGACTGTGGTGATTGATAAGCCAGCTGTGCCTACCACTTGTCTGCTATTGTTTGTTGACTGAATTTGACTAGTCACAGTGCTTGCTTGAAATATGATCTGACTGTTGGTCACTAGCCTGTGTAAAAGGCACGGCAGGGAAAGAGGATGGATTTTGTTTTACTGTCTGTGACTGTTCACATAGCAGGAGGGTTAGTGTGGACGTTCAAGCAAATATTTCAACAATACCTTTAGGCGTAACTTCCATGATTTAGTTAAATGAACGTGGACTTTGCTTCAGCCCTTTGCCCTCTTATAACAACATGACTTGCAGATATTATGCTTATCATCTCACTGACATTCCTACGCCAGCTGATTAAGTATGTATGTATTACTTGCAACAGCTATAACTGCAGATTGCAGTTCAAGTGTTCTTGCCAGATTATGAATTTTAACTTCTTTTGAAGTTCAATTCCATACTTTGTCAAATAAACAACCCCCCCCCCCAAAACAAAGTTTACTGTTGCATGTATTAAAGTTTAGCCCTTCCGACATAATACATTGTATGTTTCCATTATGCTTATCAACTAGGTAGACATGTAATATAAACACATTTTTACAAGTTTTGATAAAGTATTAAGTTTTGGTAAATTATTTCTGGATTTAATGTTTACCTTCTTTACTTAAAGGGTTCGAAAGAACGCATTGTAGCTTCTATATCATGCATGTATGCCATGATTATGGTCAAGATGTCACAAATGTTTAAAGCATAATCTGCATAGCACAAACACAAACAAGTTTTCATCTCCCTGTACGGCTAAAATGTTTGGAAACTTGAATTTGTTTTAGAGCTTAAAGTTCTGTTTACTGTTTTGAAATGGTCGGTCTTTTATTCACAAAATTTCCATGAGATGACACAAGAAAGTAGGGCAATGACGCGCGTACCTATACCAAATCATCTATCGAGAACAATACCGATGTCTAAACCAGATGGATGCATGAATACAGCCCGAACAACTGCAAATTTGCTCGTCCTGAATCAAGTGTCGAGGGATAATAACATCGATTTAAAAATAACCCTCCACAAAAAACATCTTAACTGTAAACAAAAGGCTCGCCCCAGCCTAAAATTCCAACGAGTGGCGTGATGATGCGTCGATCGATGACACGCGCTCGGCCGCCACTCCAGAAGACAAAAGGCTATACAAACTCAAGACAAAAGGCTTTACATGCGTCTGGATAGTTGTTTGGCAGAGGTATTAAAATGTGAACTACTTCAAATTGGGGAACTGGGGATTAAAGTGAGTAACCAATTGAACCGGTACAGGATGATAGAAACCAATAATTATAACAGAAAACACAACTTAGGACTGTGTGGAGCATTAACATTGCATTGCCACCGACTGGAAATATCTATCTGACAGAAAGATATTTCCAGTCTATGGCAAAAGACAAGTTTCTGCAGGGTTGTTATTTTGTTGAAATAGATTTTTATTAAAATGTTTAATAAAAGCGAATGAAAATGCAAAATCGCTTGGGCATTTACAGGCAGCAGACGCCATTATAACGGTAATCTCAATTGAAACTTGTCTGGGCTTACAAACCACCTTGATCTGTGCAATTTGAATAACTGTTCAAGCGTATACAATCGGATTAGAGTTTCATGCAGAAAATGAAAGGAAAGCGTTTTACAGTAACTGTCACAAAACGACACAAAATGGGCCTTTAATATGCACGAGCAGACCATTTTTGTCGAGTTCCCTGAATGAATTTCATTTATTGTTAACTAGTTGAATGGGATGGCGCCAGATTAGTTATGCAGGCATGATGCAACCTTATTTTACTTTATTATTTACATCCATAAATTGGTCCATTGTATCTTTAGTGGAGTCAGGGAACCAGACTACTCCACCGTTTGTGTGTTTCTTGTTTTTTCCAGCATTTTCGAACACAAAACTTCAAACATGTCAGTGAAACAATGTTTGATCTAATATAGTAACCCCTCAAATCGTTCATTTCTGAAAATTACAGCAAAAGCCAATGATGTGTATTCCCTTTAAACATTATGTAATGTTTAATTACAAATGTTAAATTATTCACAGAAGCAGACTTGAATTAAAAAGTAATTAACTTGCTTTCATTTCTCTTTGCAAGTCCAAACATTATGATGTTACATCACTTTTAATTCAGTATGGCCGACTCGTGCATAAGGCCCATGGTGTGATCCACTTAAAAAAGTACAGGTTAATAGGAAGGTTTTGTAATTTTTTTACTGTCATGCTTTTCCCCTCGTTATTACCTTCAGAAATGGTTCCAATGTTCAAGAAAATCCCCCCTGCCAGTTTCTTTCCAAACAAAAACTGCCATTTCACCTGATTTTTCAATTAATTGACACCTACATTTTCCCTAATGTCTCACAAGTGGGTCCACTTGTGCCAGTACTTTTTGAACAAAATCCATCTGAACCAACACTTATATGGAGATAATACACCCGTATAAATGATAAAGAACAAGCTCTGACAGAAACCAGAGATGTTTATCTGTTTAACTGGATGCTCAATCAATGGCCATCAACTCAAATACCCACTCGAAGATAAAAATGTTAGCTGTCACCCTGTAGGTTCCACAGACAAGTCATCATCAATAATAATTACACTTTAACCCAGAAAAAACCTTAACTTAGAACCTTGTCCCATCATGTGATGCTTTTATTATACGGTATAAACTTTACAATTTTCTTCGAGAATTCCAAGCATTTTTGTGCTCACAACCTAGAGTGACTGCATGAACCTTTACCCAAAACAGAATTCTGGATGTGGCTCTTTTCTTTGAGTACCTGGGGACAATTTCCTAAAGCTGCTAAGCAGGATAGAGACACTGCTTAACAAATTTAGATGCTCAGTAAAAGCAAATATGAAGCAACATCTAAAAACTGAAGTGTTGAATTCGACACTTTATACATGAGTTCGGTCAGTGACCACACTTTGAAAGTGTAAAATGCAGCATTTTAAATGTTAAAGCCAACACTAACAATGCTAAGTAGGGGCGGATCCAGGAATTTTTGCACGGGGGGGGGGGGGTTTCATCAGCAAAAAACCCTGAAAACGTAGACAGGTTTTTTTCTCCGGACAATTGGCCTCCGTAAAATCAAAAACTGGGGGGTACCATATTTTCAATAGATTATTAACACTAGATTACAGAATGGTGTACAAAACCCCCTATCTATAAGCTGCCTCTGTTCGTATTTTGAACAGGCGGACATTATACCAGTATAACTTTGGGGGGGGGGGGGGTCAGAGCAGGGGGGGGTTGCATTATTTTTTAGGAATTTCTATGGAAAAAAAAACAATTTTGGGACAGAGCTGGCGGGAGGGGGGGGTTACCCCCCAAACACCCCCCCCCCCCCGGATCCACGCCTATTAATTCAACATTTTAAATGTTGTAAAGTGTTGATCCAACACTTTCAAAGTGTTAAAGTTGAAAAATGTAGAATCAACACTTTACAACATTTAAAATGTTGTAAAGTGTTGATCAAACACTTTCAAAGTGTTTAAGTTGAAAAATGTTGAATCAACACATTAAAACATTTAAAATGTTGAATTAACATTGTAAGTGTTAGCTTTAACATTTAAAATGCTGGATTTTACACTTACAAAGTGTGGTCACTGACCGAATTCATGTAAGAGTTGAATTCAACACTTCAGTTTTTAGATATCATATGGCAATCTAGCTGGTGACCCGATTTACAGTCTTAAAATGTTATCAGCTTTGACTGAAAAGAAATCCAACTTGCACCCATCTTACTGAATTTGCAGTAAGTTGGGTGGAACATAGCTTGACAAACTTCTAAGGAATGCGTATAACCTTACTTCACCTAGCAACTTTTAGAAAGTTGGCCAAGGGGCATTTGAGAGATAAAATCCAAGGCAAAAGCGGGACATCTGTCAACAAAATATGAGTCACTAGTTTTGACATCCATGGATACATATTTCTGGTGTTCAGTTGTTTAATGTGGGGCTTTTAAATGTTTGTAAATGTTACCAGATAGAATTATGGAAACATGGGACAGGGTTGAGTCAGATACAGACTGAACCTTGACTGAGTTTTAAAAAAAAATATTAAAAACAAAAACACATGCCAACAAAAATCAGGCCAACATTTACTCACCCTTTACTTTAGCCAACAAAATTCGACAAAATTCACCAAAATGATTAACAGCAAAAGATAACGTCCTCATTATTTTACCAGCCAAGTTTCAGGTCTCAATTAAAGGAGCTCATTATTTCACCAGGCAAGTTTAAGGTCTCAATTAAGGAGCTCATTATTTTACCAGCCAAGTTGGAGGTCTCAATTAAAGGAGCTCATCATTTCACCAGCCAAGTTTGAGGTCTCAATTAAAGGAGCTCATTATTTCACCATCCAAGTTTTAGGTCTCAATTAAAGGAGCTCATTATTTCACCAGCCAAGTTTGAGGTCTCAATTAAAGGAGCTCATTATTTCACCAGCCAAGTTTGAGGTCTCAATTAAGGAGCTCATTTTTTTCACCAGCCAAGTTTGAGGTCTCAATTAAGGAGCTCATTATTTCACCAGCCAAGTTTGAGGTCTCAATTAAAGGAGCTCATTATTTCACCAGCCAAGTTTGAGGTCTCAATTTAAGGAGCTCATTATTTCACCAGCCAAGTTTGAGGTCTCTAAGAGTTTCTAAGAGTGCACTAACATAACCTTACTTTACCTAGCAAAAGTTTATGCTTAACAGTTTAGTTGGCGAAAGGGTATTTGGAAGATAAAATCCAAGGAAAAAGTGGGGGCATCTGTCTGGGGTTTGACATGAGATGCATAATTCTGACGTTCAGTTGATGAGTTCAGATGGCATCACATCTTGACCTGTCATTATCTACTACTAAGTTCTAGGTTTCTTCTTCATTTTGGTCAACAAAGCCATTTTTTATAATTGGCTTTCAATTAATGTCACTCATCTCAAAACAATACCTAAATTTAACTTCCATCTAAAACCAGGTTAAACTGAAAAATAGCATTATATTGAGAGGTAATAATCCAGGGAAAAGTTGGGGAGCATCAGTCAAAAAAATAGGAGTCACAAGATTTGACATGGGATGCACAATTCTGAAGTTCAGTTGATGACATCATGAGCTGGTATCACATCTTGAACTGTCATTATCTTCTATTTATCTTCATTTTTGTCAACAAGGCCATTTTTTTGCAAATGGCCTTCAATAAATTGTACTCATTTCAAAACAATACCTAAATTTAACCTCCACCTAAAACCAGGACAAACTGAAAAATAGCTGATAGATTTCCCACCCATTGTTCACAAAAAGGAGGGCAGCAGCCACTCTTGACAGTCTATGTAACCAGCAAAAGTGCCGTAGGTCCTGACATGAGCACAGAGATTAAAGTCTATTTTACCCAAGTCAATGCTTTTGAAATTGACATGCATGTATATCTGACAGTCTATTTTCTTGTATTGCATGTTTCACTATATTATAGTGAAACATGCAATACAAGAAAATAGACTGGGACATGTAACAACCAGTCCAACACCTCTTTTGTAGACTCTCAATCAAATATTATCAAGAGAAACATCTGGTACCTAGTCTCTATTTGTACACATTCTCTAACTAGTCATGCCAACAGACTACTGAAAGGTCAATCTTTTCAAAAAAGGTTGGATATGTGTAAGTCTAGTCTTAGGCTTTAAATTGAAATCACTTCACATCACTCTCAGGTGCAAATTGTTAAAGATAGGTCTCCTTTAATGAGACCTCAAACTTGGCTGGTAAAAAATGAAATACTGAGGACCTTGTCTTTGGCTCTTGAAAATTTTGGTAAATTTTGTCAAATTTTGCGGGCTAAAGTAAAGGATGATTAAATGTTGGCCTGATTTTGTGTGGCATGTTATGTTTATTTTTCTGAACTCTGTCAAGGTCCTAACCCCATAAATGTGGCCAATTTACTGGACTACCTCCGTAAATAAAGGCCACACTTCCACCATGTACAAAAACATGTCGAACTTTGTCAAATTTTGATTTCACATTTATGCTTAGTTTGTAGTTTTGGGGTTTTTTTTAAAGCATACTCACCCTCTTTATAGGCTAATCAGAAAGTGCTGCCTTTTTGGGATGTCTCTTTTTGGTGAAATTTCATGTTTCACGAAAAATAGACATCTAAAAAAAAGGCGGCAATTTCTGATTAGCCTATAAAGCGGGTGAGTAATAAAATAAACCACAAACTAAGCCTAAATGTGAAAATCAAAATTTGACAAAGTTCGACATGTTTTTGTACATGGTGGAATGTGGCCTTTATTTACGGGGGTAGTCCAGTAAATTGGCCACATTTATGGGGCTATCATCAAGGTCCCAGTCTCTGACTGAACCCTGTCCCCCACGTTTCCTTAATTCTATCTGGTAAAATTTACAAACATTTAAAAGCCCGATATTCGTATTTATGTGGTGTTGACTTTTAAGTTTGCTCACAAATTTAAGTTCGACAAAATTGTGAGACAAAAAAAGTTGGACAAAACATCGGGAGTCCCAGCTGCAACGTACAACGTTGTAGTGTACAACGGGGCTTCATTGAGGGCGCTATGATATAACAACGTGGCCCAAAACATCAGCGGTCCAAAACCACCTATTTTTTCCGCGGAAACGTTTCCACTGAGACCTCCAAATTGTGCCACACAGTTGCTAAAAGATATACTGACACATTAAATGAACATGTACTTACTGTTTAAGAAGTCCTGTCCGACTGCTTTGCAAGAAAATCTCGGAAGAATTTGCGTCCACAGCTGTGCCCATCTCCTTAGTCTGCTTACTGTTGAATTAAACAACTGCAAAATCGATGGTGCGCGCACCATTCAATTACACGAGTTCTGTTGACAGACACCGCATGTCCAAAAGCGTTGTCCGTGTACCAACGAAAGTTTCACTTTTTGCATGTCAAAGTTTGTTTCGCGCCTTTTTACAGTCAGACGTGCACGCCTATAAGCAAGCGCTATCGCGCAGTTTATAGTAACGGCCGAACATAATTGTATGATATAATAATCAATTTTTATGAGCCATATGATGATTTTGATTGCTTTATCAGCACAATCGGGTTCAAACCAAACTTAAAATAACTTAGTAAATTCTTTTCTTTTTTTTGGCTCGGTAGGAAACTAAGTAAAGTCATGTTTTGCGCTTCAGGATTGTTGTACTCTGGTCCAGATACTAAATATCCTAGAAGCATTGTAACTTAAACAACCTTTTTCTTTAAATAGAAATGCTTAACGGGACAGTCGTTCAGACATGTCGGCCACATTTAATTTTTTTGTAAAACTCTCTTGTTTGTTTTGGTTTTTCTTTTTTACTCAGCACTCAAATGTGCTGAATAGTTGCTGCGTACTAGACTACAGGATCTAAAACATAACAAGCATGGTAACGCAAACAAGCATTTCTTGTATTTTTTCCAATAGACATGGCAGGCGCGGTTCTAGAGCCATTTTTTTTTTGGGGGGGGGGGGGGGCTAGCAGGGCGGATCCAGAATTTTTTCAGGGAGCCGTGCTGAAATGTAGACCGGTTATTTTCTCCAGACACTTAGCATGCTTAGGCCTCCAAAAATCAATAGGTGGGGGAAGGTTCATGCCATATTTTCAATGGGGAGCGCCAATAAAATCCTACAATCAGGCACACTATATTAACTACAAATGCACCCTTGTCACGACTATTTCTTTAGGGGGAGACCGTTCGCATGTACGTCACATTCCTTCTTTTTGCTAATGCATTTTTTTGATGGATTTTTTTTTCGGGGGGGGGGGGCTAGACAAAATGTTAGGGGGGCTACAGCCACCCCTCCCCACCCCCCCCCCCCCCTCCCCGTAGAACCGCCACTGAGACATGCTTAAACTTGAGATATACCAACCGAATGTTAAGCCCTCAGCTCACCTCTCGGCGCCTTCACACCTTAATTGTGTATGTTATTTATCGTAATATTTTACCAGGGTAGCCCCATCAGTTGTCTAAGAACTGTTCTCCCTGGGGGTCCTGGATTGTGCTACAAAGAAATGTGTAAAGAAACAAATCCCAGCCCCGATAATCACAATAAAAGAGCCTTCAGCTATTTGTTTATACCATTTTGTGAACTTTTCCGTAGGCTTTACAAAAGAGACAAATGCTTTAGAATTCCTCGTTCGACCAGACCGGATTTAACCCCATGCCCACGGGAAGCGGTCATGGCCGCGGCCGCTAATGCAGTTTCCAGCTGTGGTATGCCGTGGCACGGGTAGTTCCACAGCTGCTGCTTTTGTGCAGTCCCGCTACCACACAAAGGCTGTGCAGTCATGCGGGCCACTTGCTCTATGTGTGGAGGAATCTCCCCCATTATAACCCGTGCTTAAGGAGTTAAATACCTCTGTTGCTGACTGTAAAGAATAAAAAATAAGCTCCAGAGAGTTGACAGAATTCGGCATTCAACTTTTACCTGCTTCTGACCTTGACGTTCAATGCTGCAGTAAACTTAAAAGAAAAAGCGCAAGCCCGAACAGGGATCAAAACTGCATAACAAATCACTGTGGAGCTGTGACGTTGTTCAAGTGGCAGCATTCAGTAGACTTTTGGAGAGAGTATTGGACATTCAGGGACTACAATTTGGTGAAAGGTGTTCAGAGCGAGTTCATCCTGTCCTGGTAAGTAAACTTAAAGGGAACATGAAATAAAATTTTGATTGCATTTTGTTTGCTTAAATCAATAAAGGATGATGTTCTTAACAATATTTTGCATATGGTGGTGTTTATTTTCTGGGATAAATGGGGGAAAATAATTTGTGAACATGTTTAGTCAAACTACTCCGCCCCACGAAGGGAAGCTTCATTAACATAAAACTTCGCGAGGGGCATGACGCAAATCAAGGCAGAGGCTTGCCGCGCTGCGGGGGGGGGGGGCACTGGCATTGCGTGCGTGCATCATACATACTAGTACATGCATTGCGACAAAAGTTTCTCTGGTCTTTCGTTGGGAATCGAGGAGAAATAACACCAATTTTCGGCCATGTCTACAAGGTGTGTGGCTGCTGGGTGTAGCAAAACTACCAAGGATGGAGTAAGCCTTCTTTGTTTCCGGTTGATCCGAAATATCGGAGCATCTAGAAAGCCAAAGTGAAGGTTAATACCAGAGAAACGTGGTCCGGGTCCAGTGAGTTCGCGGCCCTCTGCAGCGACCACTTTGAGCCGTCGTGCTTTGATGCTGGTCTGTACAGCAACTTGGGCATGCCCCTAAAAAAACATCGAGTCAGTGTCTGAATCATTAGAACTCTCTGATTCGAATCGGACGAATCTGTACCATTTTCATCGGATTCGCTAAGGAAAGAAGAGGAAGAGTCTTCGGAACTTTCACGGTCATGACAGTCGTCCATGTTTCATTCAACAACGGTGGCACGTCCACGTGTGCAGGTACATGTACTGGTACTTCGTACGTGTGCATATAATGCCACGTACGCTTCGCTAATCCGGCTCGTATCCAGACGTCATTTACGGGCCCTGGACAACCTCGTCCCCAGTGCTTACTTTATTTCCAACCGCGTTTCCGATAGCAAACCCTGGATAGGAAACTTTCTTCCTGTATCCTGATTGGATACCGCAATTGGCTAGTAATGGATTTTTATCGTGTACTTGGTGCTATTATTCGGTGACTGCTCTATGTTCCGACAACCTAGATCGTGTTACTCCCGGTTAGGGTTAGGGTTAGGGTTAGGAATAGGAATATGTGCAGTCGGAACATAGGGGTGTCGATACATAGAGGTGTAACCCTATTATTCACAACGTGCAGTACGTGTTTTCGCGATCATTCGTCCACGCCTTCTCGAAAATACTAATTTTCTTTCCAATTTGCTCATATTAATATGAAATATGATACTGCATGTTGTCTCCATAAGATCGTAACAGTTTGATTTCAAAAATCGTGTTTTCGTAACTCACGCGGTGCTCGCGCTGCTACGAATGGACTCTGTTTTTACCCCAGACACCGCATACAAAAACAAACGCTAATGTGTAACGCATATCCAGGCACCAGACTGTTCCTCATTTGCACACGTGTTCAAAAATCTTGCACATGCAAATGATCCAATACCAGGGTGAGAGAGCAGGTAGTGGTGGGCGCGTACTGCTCGACACCCTGGGGACGAGGTTGGGCCCTGGATTTCTCTGCCTTTGTTTACGTCATGAACAGCGCCCTCATTTTGAGTTGCCGCGAAATTCAAAAAGGGGAGAAGTAAGTTTGGACGGCAAATTACCACACTAAACGTACACCAGAACCAGTTCTGCTTTTAATAAGGGAATAAATGTGTGCTTCGGAGGTTTTTATCACTCTGTTTAAGACCACTTAGAGTCTGGGTGCTGATAATTACCCAAGCCGGAGGCGAGGGTAATTATCAGCACCCAGACTCTAAGTGGTCTTAAACAGAGTGATAAATACCGACGGAGCACATATTTATTCCCATTCATAAATACCTTTTCGGTAAGAAAAAATCATATAATTCGTTCAAAACATCCCGATTTTGTTCAACAAATGAATTTTCATAAATACCTAAGACAGTTTACGCATTCCTATTGGTCGAGAGCCCGTCACGTGGCCGGTCTTAAACGGATGATAAAGACATGGCTAGCTGGTCTTAAACACTTTTCCAGTGTCACAATAAAATGTGGACTCCTAAAAATCCAGTGCCTCTGATCGTTTCATTGGTTGAACGTTCACAATCCTCACGTAGGCATGCGCAACACTACCAGGGAGTTAGAATTTGATAGTTCTAAATTCAAAACGCAACGCGCCAGGTGCGTTCTGCGCGGCATCGCGTAGAACATGATACGCGCGCGTCAATCTCCATAAAAGGGTTGTTTACATCTTACTCGCCAGCTGAACACTCCATTATTTTGCAGGAGGGATGTTTCAAAAAGCATAAAGTGAATTTGTTGAACAAAATCGGGATGTTTTGAACGAATTATATGATTTTTTTTACCGAAAAGGTATTTATGAATGGGAATAAATATGTGCTCCGTCGGTATTTATCCCTCTGTTTAAGACCACTTGAGTCTGGGTGCTGATAATAACCCTCGCCTCCGGCTTGGGTAATTATCAGCACCCAGACTCTAAGTGGTATTAAACAGAGTGATAAAAACCTCCGGAGCACACATTTATTCCCTTATTTAAAGGTAAAGTCCATCATTTGTAATTTGTGCATTTTGTTCGTTTGAAGCAACAAAAGAGTTCAAAATCTAATGAAGGATACTAAGCAACTAACCTGATGAAGTTTCAGCTAAGCTTCAGCTGTACATTCCGAGAAAAACAGCATTCTAAGATCTCAATTTCAAATCAAAAGTTGCTGAATCATGTTTTGAATTGTTTTGAATTGCAACTATACGCGCGACGTCGCGCACTGATCCGACGAATTATAACAACCGCGCGCGCGTGTGCGTCGTTCGAATACTTGTGCGCGCTGCGCTGAATAACAAAACGAACTACTAATTTAAATTTTCCTACGGTGCTTCTTAAGAATCACCGTTGGAAATGCCTTCTTTCGTTGATTACTTCAAAATGACAGCTTCCCAGAAAGAATAATTTCACAGGGAGTTTAGTCTCCTTACTATCTTTCAACCAAGTTATTTTTTCAACAATAATTACGCCAGTTACTTTTCGGATGGCTGCAAATGATGGACTCTACTTTTAATACACATACATGAATGAATATATAAAATAAAATACGCCATGAAAATGTTGGACTGCATGTTCCCTTTAATTTCAAACTCCGGAATCCGGGTTATTTTTGGCCTGACACTTCTCAGGGACAAGACTGACACTTTTCTAGGTCAAGATTGACACTTTTCTTGGTCAAAATCGACACCTTTGCCTGGGTATCAGAGTCAAAATGAACCGGATAATCGAGTCGGAGTAGTGTCTATTTGACCCGCAAAAGTGTCGGTTTGACCTTGAAAAGTATCAGGCCTTATAATGGGTTTTATACATGTATATAGAGAGTATTATGTTACCATGCGTGTTCCTGTTTGACATTTTGTTCAGGCTGACTGTTTTAGCCGATTTTCGGCTAACTTTGACAGGTTGTTTTTTGTTAAAAAGCGAGTTTGACAGAAAATTTGACACAATGGATATTTGTTTTGCTGATTTCTGGCAGAATTCTGCAAAAATGGTAACTTGACAGAAAAACATAGCAAATTTGAAAAAAAATGGTACATTTTGTTTAAAAAAGCTTCAATCTTTTCAAACAAACCCTTGCATAATGGGTCAGGTTGGCTGGTCTAGGACTACGCCGTGACGCAACCGCGTTTTGCCTGAAATTTACGCAAAACTTTAATTACATCTTAATGTGACTATAGATTGTTTATAATGTAATTTGAACCTTAATTAAGGCAATACTACAAATCTGCATGTAAGTTTACGTGTTATTAAATATGAACTTGTCATTTACACGTTTAGACAGATTCTCAGGCAGGTAAATTTTTGACCGTGTGTTGAGAATGAACGCAGGTCGTAGGCACCTAACGTTAAATCGTCTACACAATAAATGTACACACTGGGCAGAGCAGAGTTTCCAGGCATTACGAAACATCAATTTAAAAAGTGATAAACTGCTCATGTGCAATAATTGTATTTAATGGGATATCGGCGCAAAATTTACAATTCAAACTTATCCACTCAGACGACTAAAAGGTATTTTTATATGTTGGGTAACGTTGCATTATTAGTTGGTTTCGACAAACAGCGGTTTGTGAACAGTGTTCCTTGTTTTGAACGAACGTAGTACGGCAGCAGCGTAGAAACTGCTCGTCGCCCAATGAAAAGCTAGACATGATGCGCTCTACCCAAGTGTGACCGGTGTCTTTGTTGAACATCATAAATATTCATGTTTCAAAAGAGCTCGTCCGAGAGAGGCGTGAACACAGCAAAAATCATGTATAATGAAGTTCGTGGCATGGCCACACAGCGATGGGCGTCATAATATAGGTTGTGAGTTAGGAGTTAGGTAAGAATTCGATTTGTATGTCGGCATGGGTTGCATAGCTGACACGACCCTTTTACATGCATGACCATCGGAAAGAATATACAAATTAGTATTTCCAGATAAGTAATGAAATATTGTTTAAAAAATAGGAGAAATGATTATATAACGGGTAATTGAATTAACTACTTGGGACAGAATGATGATTACATTTAAGGTTGAGAATTCAGAGGAGATTCAGAGGAGAATACAACTTGCATGGGAAAAAATTTGGCAAGTTTAGTTGCATATTCAAGGTAGATAAAATGTACAAAAAATTAAGCATCAACTCTTCAACCAGTGCATCAACCCAGTTCTAACATATGGCGCTGAGACCGGGGCACCTTCAAAGAAATCAGAGCAAAAACTGCGAGTCACTGTACGGGCAATGGACAAGATAATGACTGGAGTCACATTAAGAGAGACAGAATTAGGAACGAAGATCTTGGAAGAAAGACAGCGGTACAAGCTTATAGTTTAGATCTGTCACAATCGTCTTTAATTCGCTTCGTTTCTGTTACGTAATTGTATTTATTACGCGCGCTACGGCTATCGCACCACCCCCGTATTGTAAAGTAGATCATGCCAAAAGTTTTTCGCCAATCGTGTACGCACATTTTCCCGGTAGTTTCTTTTCCAGCCACTAAAAATTAAGGCATTGATTTGGTCAACCTGCTAAAACGCCGTGCGTCGGGTTACGTAATTATTATTGTCCGTGTGGCCATGGTTATTGATGTCCGTTTGTTTCTGTGAATGTGAGTATTGTGTGAAAGAATGTTTGTTGTTGTCAAGTAGAAGTTGTGTGCGTTTTCTGATCAGTGCATTCTCTGATCGAGAGAGAAGACACACCAGCAAATTTGAGAGATCTGAGCTGAGTGTGACAGAGACCGGTACCATCTTGCTAGGAGACGCCTGATACAGCAGGTTTTCGTCAGCAAATCGGTGAAACTTGCCACCGATCTTGTCTGATCCGCCAGTTTGGCAAAATCATTGCCAAAATAGTCTCGGCAAGGCTAAAAGCCACCTTCCCGGTCCTGTAGACCACGCTCATAGCAACACTCAGCCTTCACAAGCATCGTAATAAAGAAATAACCGTAAGTGTTGTATTTAATATTATTTCTCAACTTCCGAAAATAAGAATCTGTAGTTTATACCAATTGATTATGATTGTTAAGAATAATAATTTTCTTGGTAAAAAGTGCTTGAAATGATACCTTGAGATAAAGTGCAACCTTGACACGAAGTCTTACTATACTTGACATCTTGAGATTTATGGATATACTGTAATTTTAGAACAAAATACTGGATGGGTTTCGGTAACTGTTTTATATTGTAGATGGCCGGAAACCTCACAGTACGAGTTGGGTTCATGATGAATAGTAACGACTGCAGAACGACTACGATGTTATTCTGTACATAGTGTGTCCCGTGCCGATTGACCGTGTCCTATCAGCTGGAAACGTGCCACGGAGACGAGACCCTCTACTAAGGAAAGTGCCTCAGTTAAAATTGTAAAGTCTTCAATTTGCAGGAAAGCTGTGATTTTGTTTTTGGAATAATCATAAGAAATATAACCGAAGTTGATTTAGCTGTTTGAAGGAATTAAGTGTGAACAAAATTGTGATTGAATTGTCGAATTGGAGCGTTATAATCCGAAAGGTTGATTATTTGATTTACCCAGTTTATCAGAACCGAACAGAAGTATTGATATTTGATTGAAGTGAATTTTGAATTGTGGTATAGTCACGGTTGGATTTTAGATCCAAATTATATATATCTGATTGGACTGAATTCTGAATTGAATTTTGGAGCTAAGGCTGAATTTAAACAAGAGTTACGGCTGAATTTTAGAGCCATATCCTACAATTGGATTGGATTTTGGATTGTGTCGTTGTACACTCAGTTACAGAGATTTGTGATTGTTAGAAATTTACGAGTTAAGCTTGAGAAATTGAATTTGTAGACTAAATTGTTGGCGTAGAAAGTAAAACTCCTAACTGAGATTGATTATGAGAAGTTTGATCCACGAGTCCGGATCTTTGTAAATATTGTAAATAGTTTGAGTTTGTGAATATAATTAATTGGTGAATTATTTCCGTGTTTCTCATCGTCAGTTCTTTCTGTCATTGTACTTTAGTTTCTTTTTGACCGGGGTCATCACTTTAAAAGTCGAGTTTCATAGTTAGTGGTGACAAGATCAAAAGAAAAAAGTAGAGTTGGACAGGACGTGTCATGAGAAGCATTATTGACCCTGAAAGTAACAGATTGGACGCTATTATCATTGAAGAGGCTGAGAGGAAGACAGCGGAAGAGATAATTTCATAGGGAAGAAATGTAAAACAAGTTGCAAGGGACCGAAAAGCATGGGAAGATTTTGGAGAGGCCAGCATCCAGCATCGGATCGAATTGGGCTAATGATGATGATGAATTTAATAAACTACTTATCATACAAAGGTCAATGTGTTTTCATTTTGATGTAATGCTATGATCTTGTTCGAGGTCTACACATGGTTCCAGATCATCACTTTCAACATGGATCGCAGTTACGCAATATCGATGGCGTTTATATCATTTTTATTATATTATATTGTATGGTAACTGCTCCACCATAGTTGACGAGGTTTGTTTCATGCTTTCCTGTGTTCAGCTATACTTGATGTACCTGCACCTAGCCCAAGAATGCACATGCACTCTTCTGTTTCCTAATTTGGTCGGTGGCATTCACCTCAACCCAAGAAACCTATTATTACATATTATTACTCTCTGATGGCTGATAGGTCATTTAAGGGGAAAATTACTGATGGCCAGATATAGGAATCTTTCCTAAATAACATTCTGTCGCGCGCTCAATTCCTAACATCCACGTGCTTCCAATATATAATGCACATTTTTGCTGTGTTCACGCCTCTCTCGGACGAACTCTTTTGAAACATGAATATTTATGATGCTCAACAAAGACACCGGTCACAGTTGGATAGAGCGCATCGTGTACAGGTTCTCATTGGGCAATGAGCAGTTTCTACGTTGCTGCCGTACTACGTTCGTTCAAAACGAAGGAACGCTAACAGGCCCTAGTCGCGGCATTCAACTGTATAACTCGGTCAAGGTTCGTTCTTAATACACAGGTAGTTGTGCACCGGTACGGTCCGAGTCGCTAAATTATCAAAATGTCGCAGACGAAGGACAGAAATGCTTCTTCGGATCCAAAGTATCAAGAGCTGCCAATTCAAGACAAAAATGGCAACTTCGACAACGTCATCATTGAGGACGTCCTTGACGACAAGGAGGACGCGCACACGCAGTGTTGTCTCGGCGCCCTGAGGTGTCGTTGCCTCCAGTTGTTCGCGCATCCAAACGCCTTCGTCACCCTCTTTGGTCTTCTGGTAGTGGCGTACACTGGGGGCGGTGGGGTGTATATGGCTGGTGTCGTCTCGACCATCGAGAAGAGGTTTCAGTTGAAGAGCTCGGAGTCTGGTCTCCTGATGTCCATGAACGACATCTCTTCGTTGAGTGGGGTGTTGTTTGTTGCACACTTCGGAGGGAGGTAAAGTGATTGAGGCAATTCATGTCGTTTAGGACCCCGTTCCATAGAACGAAAAGACCATTTTATGAGTTGGGACTTGCCTAAATAGTTACTAGCAGGATATTAACTTTATATATTTTTAGTTCGCTAAAATACCACATTGAATATCAGCAGGCACAATTTGTAGGAAGAGAGGGTATTTATTGATGAGGAAATTATGGGGTAAAATTATGACAGCGCCTGAACAAGGGCGGATCCAGAACACAATTTTTTGGGGGGCCCAAAAAAATTTTGGTCCTCCCAAAAAGTGGGCCAAAAAAATTACGGCGTGGGGTTCGGGGCCCGCTTAAGGGCCCCGGAAAATTTTTGGATTCTAGATGCTCTGTGGTGCGATCTGAGGCAATTTCTGACCACTTTAACCAATGTTTTTTTGAGGAAAAGATGGTGGTGTACTCATTGCCTGCCTTTTTTGCGATGTCACATAAAAAAAAAAAAAATGGTTTCGTTTTTTGGGGGGCCATGGCCCCCTTTGGCCCCCCCCCCCCCCCTGGTTCCGCCCTTGCGCCTGAACCGCTGTGGGTGCACCTAGTACCTATAGGCATCACTAAGTCCTAAAACAGGCAAGAAAGTCGCATTTCCTCCAAAGAAGGCCTACCAAACAAAATTTCAAAACCTAGAATTAATCTTAATAAAAACAAAGACTGATTGGGGCTGCAAAAAGTCATTTTGGAAATTTGACAAAGTAATTTTTGAACGGAACAAATAAAAACGTTTGTTACTAACTAACTAACTAACTAACGGACAAACGGGGAGACACAGTGATATGTTGAGCTGCTATCCCGCAGCTAAAAAGCGATGCGAAATTTCCCTGCAGTCGATTATTTCATCTACTTCCTAGATCACATCGGCCGAGAATCATCGGCATATCCTGCTTGTTGGTTGCCCTGGGATCTTTCTTGCACGCGCTGCCTCAGTTCATCTACGACAACCCAGCCCTTGACGAAATTTTCGTCACCAGTGCCAACCAATCAGAGTCGAGCCCGGGAGCATCGTTGTACGGAAAAGGTACAGTTCGCATTTTTACCAAAATAACTCTAGTTTTACGGTCGATAAGGCACATTGGAAGTCTTAAAGTGTCCATGAAATGAATTGTACCTTGGAACACATTTTGTGCAATTTTCTACTCCTCTTGTAATGAATGAATGGAAACTATTTGACATCCCTTTTGGGTTAATTTTATTCAAAAGTGCACTTCTTTAAACATTTAAAATTTACCATGATGCTTTTCCGGACAACTGAGGGCGCTGTTGCTGTGATATCATTTCAGGAAGACAGTTTATGGGTTTTCTGTTCAGTATAACCCAAAAATCTGCTCATTGAACACATTTGTGAGAAAAGTTTGCTCACTGGCTTACTGCCACGTACTGTAACAACGAACCACCAAAGAAAAGAAAATTTACAACGGCAAAATATCCAAAACTCTGGTAACTTTTGTGCTGAAATAGCTGTAACATAGAGGTTTCTGCCTGAAATGACATTATACTTCTGCTCATGAATATTGAAATTTGCATGAGCATAAAAGCCAAAAAGGCACCAAATTGCCCTTGAAAATGGCCAAACGAAAATTGAACATAAGGTTAAATGGGACAGAACGGTGCAGGTATTTTCAAGGATTTCATTTTAAAGCAATGACATTGCACGCGCCCTTTAGGGATATTATTGCAATGTTAACTTTTGGCAAGTACAAATGATATGCTGTAAACGAGTTCGTAATTCGCAAGAAGGATAAACAAGTTAAAAACCGACAACTGTTAAATATACAATCAAGAAGGATTTTTTTACATACTTTTGATTGATAGTTATTAGTTATCGGCTACTATAGCGAGTTATATTGGTCACGCCCCCTCCCCCCAAAGTGCCAATTGGTGAATTACATACATTTGTTATTGCACAGTGCGTTAAAAAATGGAACACACAGGAACAAAATAGCAGTTCAATTATTCAAAGAATTTTCACAGCAGTTATACTTTCTTTGGATGGCTATAGACGAGATATGCCTATACCTCGTTCATGGAAAAGTTAAAGAATGACGATTTTAAGGTATTTGTTGATTATGCAATTTCCCTTTTTTTTAACCAAAATCCGTATTCAGATTTCATTTGCAGTGCTGAGGCGAATGCAACCCCGTGCACAGCCGAAGAAATCGAAGCGTCTGGTTCCCAACTCGCAAAGGCGTGGCCCATCATATTGGGCCAGCTGCTCATTGGAGTCGGGAGCTCCGCCATCTTGCCGCTGTCTGTGACGTATATCGATGACGCAGTGGAGAAGGCCATTGTACCAATCTATTTGGGTGGGTATTTTTTGGCCGTGTCCAAGAGGCCCATACCAGCCTAATGTCCTCTTTGTACCTGACTGACCTCACCTGACCTCACCTGACCTCACCTGACCTCACCTCACCTTCCTGAGCCGCACAGTGCTGTCGTATAGGGGTATCCCTAACACTAACGAATTTTGCACACATAGTCATTCAGAATCATTTGAGTAGAATTGTGTGCGCTCGGACCAGCTTTACCTTGTCTTGTTTTTCAAATTAATTTCGTAGGGGGTTGGTGTTTTAGTTTTATTTAAATTACAATTAGCATTTTTAGTGAAACTTTACCATTATCACAGTGCAATTATACTGTTATGTGAGCCTCTTTTGCCCCGGGATACAGTGACTACTCAAAATAAAGTAACCCTGGAAACCAATTTTCACCTCTGTCACGGTATAGCGGTTAAGAGCACCGGACTCATGCTCTGGTGGCGTGGGTTCGAGCCCGGGTCTGGACACTTGTGCCCTTAAGCAAGGCACTTAATCATTATTACTGCGTCCTTCGGATGGGACGTAAAGCCGTAGGTCCCTTGTGCTGTATAATGTACGTTAAAAAACAGTAACACTGAAGAGAAGGGGTTCGCCCCGGTGTTTCTGGCAAGTGCGTTTATCCTCATACATATGAGGCTGCACTTTCAAGTTTCAAGGAAGGCAGGAAGGAATATCAGACAAAGCTCGCAACAAAATGAAGACATGGTGAGATGTGTCCCGGGTCAGGCTGACGGCCACTGAATTTCAACGGCCGCGCCCCAGCCTCATGTAGTCCATTGAATTCTAATTAATACAAGGTACATGTGTAGTAGTCCGCAAGCGTAACAAAATAGTTCCATAATAATACAGCCTACGGCCATTTGCTGATTTTTCAACAGCTTTGATGTTTCTGCCCATGGCGATCGCTCCCCTGTTTGGATACTCACTCAGCGGCTATTGCCTGTCACTCTTCGTGGATTTCTACAAGACCGACGTCTCGGAACTCGGTCTCACCCCCCGGGATCCTCAATGGCAAGGCGCCTGGTGGCTGGGCTTCATCATCAACGGCTGTTTGCTGTGTCTAATCTCCGTCCCTTTCTACTTCTTCCCGCGGAAGATGCACAAACCAAAGTCCTACTGTTGCGGCCTACGGATGCCTGGTTGCTGTAAGACAATGATTGGACGAGGGAGTGGTGGGCGGGACGAAAGGGGCGTGGCTATGACACAAATAGCCACACATCACAAGAAGTACAACGGCCAACCAATAGTGGTCGCAATCAAAGGTAACTGAAGTGTATTTCACACAAAATTTCAGATATATAACACAAAACGTAAAACCCTACAAAAATTATCCAGTCGTGATATCTTTTAACCCTTTGTTCTGTTTCTTTTAACCTTTTGGATCATGGATTTTCCCTTTCTTTTCTAGAATTTGGGGTGTCACTGTGGCGTCTTCTCACCAATCCCATCTTCATGACCTCTCTGATTGGCTACTGCATATTGGTGATTGCCTTTGCCGGATTCGAACAGTTCTGTGCGAAGTACATACAGTTCCAGTTTGGATTAAGTCCAGTGAGGGCTGGGCTTTTAGTAGGTAAAGCTTTTATTTGCTATACACACTCCAACAACTCCAGGGTCGAATTAACCTGAAAACCGGGTCCAAATTTGTCTAGCCCTTTTGTGATTTAAAAAATGATACTTTTCCCGGACAAAAGTTTTTTTTTCCCAGGTCATTTAGATTTTCATTTAGATTTCGAGATTTTGAAGCCGATGTTTGGAAAACCTCCAGTTTTCTCTATACTCAGGTTTTGCTTTTATGCCTGGTACCCTGATCGGTATAATCCTTGGAGGTGTAGTGTCTTCGCGGGCGGCAGGGAGCCAGCGGGGTTATGCCAAACTCACCGTTGGTGCCCAACTTCTGTGCGTGTTGGCGTATGGCAGCATGATGGCCCTGGGATGCCCCAACATCGATATTGCCGGACTGACAACTCACGTGACCGGTGGTCACGTGACTGGAAACAAGTGAGTTTCCATAGAGTTATCTTTGCTCGTACCCCCCGCCCTACAAACAGGGCGCTGGGAAGGGCTGATGAGCTTCACAGAATCTTGTGAAGGAAGTGGGGATGGCATTCTGGGTAACTTATCAAGACATATGGCTGCAGCTGTTTAAGACCGCAGTCAGCTAATGCGCGCAAATGCTATCCGAAAACTTTGTCATAGAAATGCACACATACCATACCGGATGTGATTTCTTTTCCATTGTGGACCATGCGGACAAATTTGAGTGTCGCATAATATGCAATTTGACCCTTCGTGAATTCGAAAGGGAGCCTGTGAGCAAGTGACGGGAATTGAGAATTTACAAAGATAAATTTTACAGATTTCCCTACATTATTACGCTTTTCAACGATTTCAGCATTTATTAATAATGGGAATAAAAGAGTATAGTGACTCGGTCTTAACTCCGTTTTAAACCTTGCAGGGTCGTGGCCGTGATGCTAGCAGGTCACAGGTCGCGCAAAATCTATCCAATCAGAGCGTAAATTCATCAGCCTATCCCAGCGTTCTGTTTGCGGGGCGGGGGGTACGACTACGAGCGAAAGAGTTATCACACTCAACTTCTTTAAAGCTATGGACGCGTCCGAATTATTCGGCTACGGCAAAGCAGCTGAAGCCTGGCACTTCCCATAGACGTGGGTGTTATTGCTAGTCGTATCCAGGTGAATTTGGACGGACTATATCCACACTTATGCCAATGTTTAGACATTAAAGAGGTTGTGGAATGCTCGAAGTCATTTCCGTCATTTTTGGGGTATATGTAGCCTAAGGTGTGATGAAATGAAAACGACTATTGTTTCTGTCATGAACTGAGTACAAAGGGTACTTTTGAGAGCTATTTTTCAGGTCCTGTTTCGACCCGAACGTGCAATTTGTGTAAAAGCCGTCGTTGCGGGCAGCAAACAAAACACAGTAAATCGTGACGTAATAAACAGGACTCGTTTATGCTACTCTGCATCGGGAGTCCTGTTTATTACGTCACGATTTACTGTGTTTTGTTTGCTGCCCGCAACGACGACTTTTACACAAATTGCACGTTCGGGTCGAAACAGGCGTGACAGGACTTGAAAAACAGCTCTCAAAAGTACCTTTTGTACTCATTTTATGACAGAAACAATAGTCGTTTTTAATTCATCACACCTTAGGCTACATATACCCAAAAAATGACAAAAATGACGGAAATGACTTCGAGCATTCCACAACCTCTTTAACAATCATGTACCAAGCATATTAATAAGTTATCAAAAGCAGATATTTTGATCCTTATATCTTCCAGTCAACTTTGCCTGTTCATACAGACTATAACGTTTCCTGTAATTTTTGCTGCAATTTTCAGAAACGGATGGATTGGGGGGGGGGGGGTCGTAATATATAGCAAATATTGTTACACTGACTTTTTTGACGTTTTGGGTTCGTGAATGTTATAAAAAACCAAGGAAAACAATCATTTTCCTGTAGTCTGGTTCCTGACTCCATTTAAGATGAAACGGAGCAATTTATAAACACTGTGGATTTGTAATGTCAGGAAACCAGTCTAGCAGGCTTGTACCCGTTCATAGGTGAGTAATCGATTGCAAACCAATATGATCCACATGGGGCCAGTATTTGAAAAAAAGCCGGGTTTTTTCCAACGCTGGTCGGTCGACCAGTGTTGCAAATTAATATAAAAAAATACCACTCTTCTTGAAAATGACAGTATACCAGGTGCCAAGATTTTACAGGATGTTTTAGAGTATCATTCACTAACAGTCAAGCAAGTAGTTCAAAATAATTTGGTAGTTTTATTTTTTGATGCTCGCAAATGTTGTATTTTCCCTTTAAAATAATGTATGTGCAATACAAGTTCAGCTTATTTGCCGGAATGTGTACTTACATTTATTTCAACACCTCGGCAATTTTGTCTTAATGTTGTTTCCCGGTTTATGTTAGTTTGGATGTCTTCTCATCTTGCAACATGGATTGTTCTTGCGAGAAGGGTGTTTATTCTCCAGTGTGTGGCTCTGATAATGTCACATACGTAACGGCTTGCTTCGCGGGTTGTGAGACAGTGGATAAAGATGAGGATGATAGAGCGGTGAGTCCAATGTAAACAAGTGCGATTGCACAATAAGCCCTGGCCGTCTTGCATGAAAGTACAGGGTGTTTCAATAAAAAGGAAACCCAACTTTGAAGAACCAGTATGGACAGACTGAATGTTTACTGGCTATAAAACTGGTATCATCTGAAAGCGTAATCTCTATGCTTTTCAATGATACCTTGTTTACATTTCCAGGGTCATGCATCACTGAGCGCCACTGTCATGAGATTTTGAAGCAAAATTGCAGTTGGTTTACTTTCATGTCAAACACAATAGGCATGGTGTGCATGAGAATAAGTATTCAAGAAGAAGACACGAGTGCATAAAAAGAAACCCAAAAAACAAGTCGGGTTGGTTTCAAAACTGGATTTTATTGCTTGTCATGAATATCTCGTTTTGACTAATCCACATTCAAAACAATGTGCCATTTTCCCGAGGATTAACATTCAAGCCATTTCACAGAACAGACATTTCCATAACAATAGGCACACCGTGCCCAGTGGTGTTTTTTTTTATGAAAGTGAACCAACTGCATTTTTGCATCCAGTTTTCAAGACAATGATGCTCAGTGATGCATGACTCAGAAAACCTAAACACGGTATCATTGAAAAGCATAGAGATGACGCTTTCCGATGATACCAGTTTTATAGCCAGTAATAATATAGTCTGTCCATACTCATTCTTTGAAGTTGGGTTTCCTTTTTTTTTTTAACACCCTGTATACTCACGTTGACCGGAGGCGAGTCTTTTCTTCCCCAAACGACATCCGTTTCCCATCTTCTGATTGGTCCATTACATGCATATCTTATGCCTTGTTTTCCGCAACACAAACCCCCGATAGGCTGTACGTCTTGTGAGAAATTGTTCTTTCCTCACTTTAGTTATTTAAAAGGTAAAATGAGAAGAAGTGAAAAACGCTCGCAGAGATTGGAACTCGATCACCTGATTGGAAGTCAGGACAACTTCCAACCAGTCCACGAATCAGCCGCCAATCGTCGGTGATTTAAACACCGACAACAACATTATATTTGGGAAAACAATTCGCTGACCGGAGAAAATAGTGACCGTTTTAGCCGATTTTCGGCTAACTTTGACACATTTTTTGTTAAAAAACGAGTTTGACAGAAAATTTGACAGAATGGATTTTTTTTGGCAGATTTCTGGTAGAATTCTGCAAAAAATGGTTATTTGGCAGAAAAACAGCAAATTTGCAAAAAATAGTATGTTTATTAACAAAAAGCTTCAATCTTTTGAAACAAACCCTTGCAAAATAGGACAGGTTTGCCTGGTGTAGGTGCGGAGGTTCACTAGGAACCGGATTATTTCGTCGTGATGCGACCGCATGCATTTTGCCTGAAATTTATGCAAATTCATATTATCTTTATGTGGCTATAGATTGTTTATAATTACATTACATTATTAATGTAATTTGAACATTAATTAAGGCAATATTACAACATCTGCATGTGATTCCAATTGTTTATAGTGTATTTCGAGTAATTCTGGGGAATTTGGCAGATTTTTGATAAATCTGACAGATTTTTGAAGTGCATTTAGCAGAATTTAGTTATGACCTTACGGTCACCCTGCCGGAGATGATGGCGCGTACGTACGTACGAGCCCGGGCCGTGGCATCCCACGCGCCGTCCCACGCGCCGTCCCACGTGCCCTCGAGGTCTCCCACACGAAAATCACGCTGCGCTAATCTATCCCCCAAAGAAATGTCTGGATCATATTAAACCCCTACTACCCCCCCCCTAAAATGTAGGCTCTAGAACCGCGCCTGCCTGTAGTTGAACAATCATCATGTTTTACAACTGAAAACGTCAATATTATATAGGGAAGACCGCAGAATTCTGCAACTTAAAGGGAAAATACAACATTTGCAAACATCAAAAAATAAAACTACCAAATCATTTTGAAATACCTTGCTGGACTGTTAGTGAATGACAGTGTAAAGCATCCTGTAAAATCATGGCACCTGGTATACTGTCATTTTCAAGAAAAGTGGTATTTTTGTATCAATTTCCAACGCTGATCGGCCGATCAGCGTTGGAAAAAAACTGGCTTTTTTTCAAATACTGGCCCCAGTTGACCAGCGCACTTGTTTGCAATCGATTACACACCTATGAACGGGTACAAGCCAGCTAGACTGGTTCCCTGACCTTACAATTCCCCAATATATGTAAACTGCTCTGTTTCTTCTTAAATGGAGTCAGGGAACCAGACTACAGGAAAATGATTGTTTTTCTTGGTTTTTATAGCATTTTCGAACCCAAAACCTCAAAAAAGTCAGTGTAACTATATTTGCTATATATTTCCAACCCCCCAATTCCATCCATTTCTGAAAATTACAGCAAAAGCAAATGATGTATATTCCCTTTAATGTATTTGAATTCTAGATACACCTTCAGTAATGTATCTTTCGGATATTTAATGAATTGACTCCTAAGATGTTTTGTTCTTCAAAGATTTAATGATAAAAAAGATAGAGGGATTTAAATAATCAAAGGCGTTATGAATCACAACTCCTTTCTTTAAATTTACTTCCGTGATTAATTTTGTGTGTGATAGATTTACCAAGGCTGCACTTGTATCAACCAAACTGATTATGGTTCCCAGAAGGACCCAGCTCCCGGTTCTGCTTTCCAAGGCGCATGCGCGTCGAACTGTGACCTATTGCTTCCATTCATCATCAGCCTTGGTGTCACCATGGCAATCTCATCCATGTCGTTTAACCCCACATTCATGATGAAGTTCAGGTGAGAGTGCCCATCTTATCTAGTGACATATCCGTGGCTTGGAGAAACTCTGCTATTCAATCGAATTTATCATTTCAATTTCACAACTTGTACAATGTACTAGCAATACCTTCTACTTTTGCAAATATTTTTTGCAGATGAAACAAGTGCGAGTTCACAATAAGCTCAGACGAAAAATGCGACGCCGATGGCACATGCGGAACACCATACTTTGTCAATTTCAGGGACGGATATTTCCTCCTTTTGGATAACGTCCAACCCCTGCACACTGCGTCCGCCTTGTTCAAGGAAGATGTTAATTGTACAGTGCAAGTGCGAGTGCAAAATAGGCCTAAGCTCTGGTCGTGTTGCAAGAAGTCTTGCATGAAACTCTTACATGAAATCGATCAAAATGATAGTTATCAGGAACCCCTAAGCTGGGAGAAAATAGGAAGTGGCAATTGGTACTCCCTAGGAGGATAGAAAAAAGTGCGAGTGCACAATAAGCTCTGGCCGTGTTGCAATAAAGGTAGCAGACCAGTAAATAAACTTCCATAGACCCCAATGGTAAATGCTCCCACTTCAAAAATTCGGGAAAAATACTCACAACTCTCCAAGGTGTTCGAGACGCACATCAAATTAAAGCTTATTTCATCATCTTTCATTTTCTTTTCAATTTTCGGGGGGTCAACTGATGACTTTTAGGGGAAATTTCCATCTGAAGATGATCACCCCTGAAAATAGTCCTGAAGCCCATCGCCATTTTGAAAAACGATGCCTACACTCCATTGCAAAATAGAGCGCTTTTAGGGTCCAAATTACATCAAAATTACACAGAACTGCAAGCTCCCAGTCCTGTGCACGGCTTCCACCCATATTTTTTACAAACCCTCAAGTTCATGGCCCAAAGCATGCCCAAATACCGAAGATTTTGAGGGCATGCAAATCGTGATTTGGCCGGCGCAGGCAATTTCGGACCGATTTACTGGTCTGCACCCATAAGTCTTGCATGACAGTCTTGCATGAAATCGATCAAAATGATCCCTGCCACAGCTGAAAATGCGACGCCGAAAAATGCGACGCCGATGGCACATATGGAACATACTTTTGGTATGTTTTGGGGGTCAGACAGACAGACAGACAGACAGACAGACGACAGACCGACCGACGAAGAAGTGACATGTGTAGAAGCTCCAACTACAGAGCTTAAAAAATGAGGATCACTTTTCACGTTTTTTTTCCTTTTTGCTCCCTTCCGACTCTAAACTGGACGCGCTACTATCTTATTAACTTAACTACCTATAAAAAAAGATTTTCATACCAATCCTCAGATAAACCTGTACAGCCATTTAAAGTTTTTTTTAGTTATGGTGCTTTTCCTTCTAAATTTATTGTCTTCTAGGTCTGTTTTAGACAAGGACAGAAATCTGTCAATAGGACTGACATCACTTTTCAGTAAAATACTCGGTAAGTCTTGTTACTTCATCCCAGGTTAAATTAAAATTTGCATGAAGGAAATAAGTACGTGCAAAATGTGTACCTCTGTCAAACTATCAAGGAACGGTGCAAGTGAAGTTGTCATGTTTAACTTTATGGAACTCCCAATATGGCTACCGTTACGTGCAACTGCACAAGACTTGACGAGATTTGACGCAAGATTTGTATATTTTTGAACCCCCAAGATGGCGCCCTTGTGACCTCTGCCTGCCCCTGTCATTCGGGGTGCTAGCATCGAGAGCAAGTGCTCCTACTGGCTAGAATCATGCAATGCCACAGGGTGTCCCAAGATGGCGTCATAGTGAATTCACCTAACACTTTCTGTACTCCAAATAACAGGTTTCATACCAGCCCCTGTCATTCTGGGTGCGAGCCTCGAGAGTCAGTGCTCCTACTGGCAGGAATCGTGCGATGCTACGGGGGAATGTCTGGTGTACGACCGGCCTGGTCTTAGGTTCGTCTTCATCGGCTTCGCGGCTGGCTTCAGGTTCCTGGCCAGCCTGATCTTCTGCGTTGGCGCATTGTTAATTTACAGGGTAAGGGGTGCGACTGAGTGATAAAATGGTGCTTAAAAAGCACAAGGAAGAACAAGTAGCATATATAAAAAATAAAGCTAACCTGACGAAATGTCAGCTATGGTTAGAAGATATACTTTTGTGGAAAACTTTGAAAACGATCTTCGTTATTTTTGCTCGGCGCAAAGCTTAGGTTTTCCATAACACTCTGCTTCGTTTGCGTTTCCCTCAAGAAAAGAGATAATCGTGTAAAAAATAAGGTCATGAATTCAACATTTAGCAACAAAGTTGGCAAAGTGTTTCAAGGTGTGTCTATGTTATGTTCCAACAAGTGTCCGCCTGACTATTTATAAAATATTGTCAACTGATCGCAACAACATTTTTGGACACTGTGACCAAGTTCCTTGCCGTGATGAATTTCAGTGCTGTATTAATATGTAAGCTGAAAAAGGCAAAAAAAAAAGGCTCCGGTTTCTGGTATGCGCGCGCGTCGCCGTAGCCATGCGCGTCGGCAAAATGAATTTTTTTTTTCAATAAAAGATGATGTCTCAAGTCAAAACCGCCAAACTCACTTGTTTGACTGGAATCCTGCTGCTGCACAATTTTAACGTGTTTTAGATTGGGTTATGGTCGAGAATAAGCTTTATGTGGCCTCTCTGGACTCCCATATATTTGCACTAAGTTTAGTCGGGCACCATTTGCAGTCATCAGCCGACATTTGAAGCAAAAAAATCAGGTAAAAAAAAAAAAAAGCCGCGTCGCCGCACCACTTTTTGGGCAAGCTCCATACCAGAAACCGGAGACTTTTTTTTTTGGCCTAAAATCCTGCATGTTGTGAAAAGGGCTGCGGTTGGGATTGGAGTCATTTACCTATAGCTATCAGTCATCATGGCAAGACCTCAGTTTAATGCTCAAGGGCAAATGATTCCAATCCCAAACCACATTAGCATTTTTTTCACAACATGCAGGATTTACACAGCTTACATAACACAGCACTGAAATTCATTAAGGCAAGGAACTTGGTCACAGTGTCCAAAAATGTTGTTGCGATCAATTGACCATTGTGCAGTGATGCGTGACTGAAAGTAAATGAAACTCATAGGGGTTGAGGCCAAGGATAAGGAGTGTCTTTCGAAATTGACTTCGTGGTTGTGTAGTTATTTCAAAACTAGTCAAACGGACACTTTTTTGGGAACATATTGTATACAGTTTTTATACCCTAGTGAATTATCTGGCAAAGCGCACAAGGATTGGTACGAATACAACGAGCTTCCAATTAGACGACGTGGTTTGAATCTACAGTGAAAAATGTCTTGTTCTGTGTTAAGTTGTATTTTATGGATTTGTGTTCATTTTCAGACAAACAAGTACGAGCAAGCGATCGACAACGATGAAGTGGCTACTGGGGATGGCGAAGAGGCTAGCCACGTGGTCAAGTCACAGTCCTCCAAGGAAACGGATGTATAAATTCATCAGCAAATCAATGCTGAAATGTGGACAGTGTTCTTTTCCCCGGACACTTGGCTCCGTAAAATCAATACGGGTGGGGGGGGGGGGGGGGGGGGGTCCTACGATACTTTCAATGGAAGCACTGTTCACATCCGACAATTAGTAACACTATATTGCACGATAGTGTACATGTACATATACCCCCGTATCCCAGCTGGCTCTGTCCGTATTTTGTGCACAGGCGTATAGTAGTAACACTGTTTTGGGGCGTCAGATGGGGGGGGGGGGGTAAAATACTTTTTTGACAGAGCTGGATGCGGGTTTTGACCCCTTCCCCGGGATCTGCGCCTGCCTATGCACTTGAATTTTTGAAATGAACTTGTGTTGTGTATATAGCTTTATTTCTGTAATATTTCTGAAATACCTGTATTTGTAAGTGTTAATGTTCGTCGTCTTTTTCACCAATGCACTTTCTCCCTAGTAATATGAGTTGTACTTTGCTTAACATTATTTATTATTTGTAATGTATGCAGGGCCCCAATGGAATTCAGTTTAAACTGTTCGGGCATACCATGGGTAAAGAAATGTAATAAATACACAAATCCATTTGAACTCGACATATATATGACTCAGCCCCAGACTGGTACCTTGAGTGCAAATGAAACATGCAAACAAAATCACGCCAACTTAACTCACCCTTTAGGCCAAAAAAAATACTCCGGTCTCTGGTCAGCGCGCGCGTCGATTTTAACCATGCGCGTCAACCTTTTTTTTCCTTCAAATTAACACGGAAGCTACAACAGCGCCCTCTATTGCCGCACCTCCTCAAATTTTTGTACCAAGGAGCACTAAGGAATGGGGAAATTGCACCAAGGCAAATGATAAAGGGCACCAAGGCAAAATATGGAGAACACCAATGTATAATGAGGGCACAAAAAAGCAAAATAGTACCCACCTTGTCTGTACAATTCAAGCTTGAAAAAAAAAACGCGTCGCCGCATCAATTCCAGAACTTCGGTCTGACCAGAGACCGATTATTATTTTTTTTTTGGCCTTAGCTATGAAAAGTCTCCCTGAACAAAGACATGGTCCTCAGTATTTCACAAGCCAAATTTGAAATCTCAAATCAATTTTTAAAAGAGACGTTTCGCCAACAACATGTACCTGAAAGTGATGCAAAGTGATTTCAATATGAAGCCTATTACTAAGACTGGAAGATACCATTTTTTTTGAACAGATTGACCATGATGACATTGGTGGCATGTGAAGAGAATGAGTAGAAAATATGGAGACTATGTACCACTGACATTTTTTTGATACAGTTGGTTGATGCAGCACTAAATGGTGTTGGACTGATTGTTTCATATAAAAGTCGATATTCTTGCATTGCATATTTTCACTATCTTAGGTTTCTGGACTCTCATACACAGCATTGGGAGTCCCAAATTGTAACTCAACCCTATCCCCTAAGCTTCTCTCATTTTATGTGGTAAAATTTAAATGCATGTAAAAGCCTTACCTTAATATATAAAAATGAGACCTTGAGCTTTTAAAATACTGCTCGTAAAGTAGCTTTCGATCAAATTGTGAGACAAAAAAGTTGGACTTAGACCCGGCCTACGTGTGGTGCAGTATATTACAAAACTTCATTGGGGGCGCTATTGTGAAACAATGTGGTCAAAAACCATCTCTTTTTCGAGCAAACGTTTCCACTAGACCTCGTAAGCTTATAGATATACTAAAACATGCCCTGGGCGACTGCTTTGCACGAACATGTCGGGAGCATTGGTGTCCACATTTGAATCCATCTTCGTCGCTGACTGTTCGTCTCAAAATGCAAAATCGATGGTGCGCGCACTATTCATTTACACGTGTTCTGTTGACAGACGCCGCCTGTCCAAACACGTTGTCCGTGTACCAGCGAAAGTTTCACTTGTTTGCATGTCACTTGTACGTGTTTCTGCACGCTCCAATTCGCTGTCGCGTATTTCACAGTATAAAAGAGCAATAATATTTTGTAAGGAATCCACTTTCTTGAGTACAGACAGATTTTTGTCTTAGCACAATCCGGTTAAATCTAAACTTAAAAGTCTTCCTTTTTTTGTAAAATGCTTATGCTTGTTTCTTTTCTAATTCTGTTTTTATTCACAAGTAATGTTTCGTGACCTTATTCAAGAGGAAGCCATTTTGATCGTGTTCCTTGTAGGCCCTATGTATTTTATAAATTGTAAACTGTTGAATGGGATGGTGCCAGACTATTAAGCGTTCCAAGCCTCACTTTCAGTTTTTTTTTAAATGTTGCTTAAAACGTTAGGATATGTTTAATCATAAATTTTGAAATTATTCATCACCGCAGACTGATATTAATTTGTAATTAACTTTATTTCATTGCTTTCATTTCTATTCGCAAGTTCCAAAAAATGACTGTTTACCTCGCTTTTCAATTTAATATGGCCGACTCCTGAATAAAGCCTATAGGTCTTGATCTGAAACATATAAAAGCGCTGTAACCTAAACTTGTTTTCGAATTTTTTGCAATAGGTGTGCTTAAACGAAAATAATCCTTGAGACCATGTCAACAACAGTTTGAGCCCTAAGCCTCTAGGTTCTTTCACACCTTCAATTTGTAAAGAAACTCCCAGCCTCGATAATCACAATAAAATAGCCGTCAGCTTTTTTTTTTAATGCCACTTTGTGAACTTTTCCCTAGCGGCCTTACAAAAGAGGCCAATGCTTTAGAAATCCCCGCTCAAACTGACTGGATTTAAAGACCTCTGGTGGCGATTCTTTAGAATGAAAAAAAAAACTCACGAGACTTGACAGAAATCGGCCTTCAACTTTACTTCTGCAGTGACGTTGCAGTAAACACAAAAGAAACAGCGCAGGCCCGAACTGGGATCTGTCGATACACCACAAACAAAACTGCATGATAGATCACTGTGGAGCCTGCCAACGTTGTGTAAATGACAGCAGTAGAATTTTGGAGAGTGTATCGAACAGTCTGTCACTAAGATTGGACGCAAGGTTTTCAGTGCAAGTTAGACATCCATTCATCCTTGTCTTGGTAAGTTTACTATTTTCTGAACTTTAAGGCGTCAGTGGCGTATGGTTCCATTTTTGCAGGATGGATGGTGTAAGGAAGGCGGGCTCGTTTTTGTTTTGATTTTAAGGGGCATGTAATCATCAAATGCTCGTTTTTAATGCCTTCCCGTCCCCCAAATGCTGAGGGGGGTGGCAAAAGAGGAGGTTAATGAACTAGTTTGTGTTTTATATTGAGGTGTGCCCCCCCCCCCCAGCTGGTACTGCCCCCCCCCCATGCCCGGCCGCTGGCGACGGTGCTTGGCGTACCCCAGCACCCCCCTCCACTCCTTAGTTACATCACTGCCAGGAGTTAGTTAGATAATCGACATTATAACTGGCATCTACTACTGTCCGACATGCATTGCGTACGTTCCTGTTTGAATGTCTATGCTTCCTGTTATAAGCTAGAGGGCCTAGCATTTTATTTGTTGGCCTTTTTTATAGGACATTTAACTGATCCAGGTGATATATCATCAACTGTTTGGCTTCAAGTTGATAAACTGTCAGCTTTACTTATTATATCCATCTGGTTTATAGGTTCACATAATAGGTGGTGCATTTATTTCCTGTTAGACTGTATGTTTCTGTCTGTGTCGATCAACATATGAACTTAGTTCATGTAATCTTTGAGGCAAGTTGATTTCGGGCCTCACTTCGGGGGTTTTACTGTTTAATGTAATACGTTTACCGTCCCAACACTATATACAAACGAACGAATTACATGTACATACCCAAAAAAATGAGCATAAGTCATGACAGCTAAAACGTGTAATCACGCGTACAGATTTTATACACTAAACGCAGCTGCACTGAACACGAACTAAGATGTGTAGGTCAAAATGACGTGTTATGAAATGGGTTTTTATTGTGTCGGACTATTTTGTTGCTGAGAGAAAACAATTATATCAACATAATTCAGTTGGTATGGCCAGCTTGTTGGATGTGTTTCAACACTGACCTGAGCAAAATGTTCGACTGTGGTAACGATATTGCTTCCACTTTTAAGGGACATTAGGGCCTGAAATCCCCGAAAAAAATTGTTTTTGGATTGTTTACTTATCCTTTTTCAAAGGTCTGGTTCAAAGGATAATAACCTAATGTCGCACTGTTCCCGAGAAAAAACGAAAAATCCGGGTTGTTTAGGCCAACTTTTGACGCGGCAGACATTTTGTGGCATACGCATACGTATTTCCAGCCGTGTACATTCAATGTACGGTACACGCCTTATGTGTGTATGACACATACAAACACAGTCGTGTTTTACTATACTCCCGAGGACTATGCTTTATGTTTCCCTTTCTCCTTTGTAATGTAACACTCTCCCATAGACTAAGCACACAATCTTACTACAGAGGACCGTTTCCAAGAAAAGACCCAACTTCCGAGGACTGAAAGGATCTGTTGTTCTCCCTTTGTGTGTCGGTCCTCGGGGGTTATGTAGAACACGTATACACAGCACCGATACGTGCTTCGCGCACGTCCGCAGAATGCGATGCACTGGTGGAACATGTGCAGCATGATTCACGACTAGCAACAAAACAGTTCGGTTTTGGAGAGACAATATTTTGACCCCCGAAGTTCGTTCTCGCAAGAATAACACTAAAAAAACGCCCAGCTTTTAAAGGATGGTTGTGTGGACGTTTCATGTACTACTTTTAAATGCTCTTTCCGATTAACATCATTTCGTTTAAATGGGTTTGTAGCCCGAGTGGACGCTTTCCATGTGGTAATGCCCTTTAATTCAAAGAACAACAGCTTGTGCAACACGACCATTATTTGCGTTTGCATTTCACGGCAAAATAAACATTTGATTTGATTATTTTAAGATTGTTCCAGCTACTGAGGGAATCTCCAAACATTATCAGACATCCTTGAATAAACTGATAAACTAGGTCGGTTGTGCCCTAAGTCATTGTATAAACAGATTATAAACTGTTCAGAGGTTTTTTCGGGGTGGGATTATCGGTGCAAAGTTTACATTTCACGATGTGGCATCAACTGTTACAGACATTTTAACTGTGACGATGTCAGGCACGACAAAAGAGCGGTTTTTGTTGTAGGTCTTTAGCTGTAGCTGTAGCTGTTGGCATTTTCCAATTCAGTTGTAAAACTCGTTCAAAGTTCATATATTTTCAAATAGTGGAACACTGCGTCGCTGACTAGTCAAAATGTCGCAGACGAAGGACAGAAATGGTTCTTTGGATCCAAAATACCAGGAGCTTCCAACTCAAGAACAAAATGGCAACTTCGACAACGTCATCATGGAGGACGTCCTTGACGACAAGGAGGACGCGCACGCGCAGTGTGGTCTCGGCGCCCTAAGGTGCCGTTGCCTCCAGGTATTCGCACATCCAAATGCGTACGTACTCCTCGTTGGTCTCATGTTTATGTCTACCATCGGAGCGAATGGAGTGTACGTGGCTGGTGTCATCTCGACCATCGAGAAGAGGTTTCAGTTGAAGAGCTCGGAGTCTGCTCTCCTGTTGTCCTTTAACGACGTCTCTTCGTTGAGCGGGGTCCTGTTTGTGGCACACTTTGGAGGAAGGTAAGCATAGAATAATTACTGGTGACTGGTTTCACAGCTCAATTTTGCTTAGTACCGAAGTTTGCTTTGGAAAATTGTATTCTTAGCAACTGAAATTGGGTCCAGGCATGTGAATATCTGGTGGTTGCTAGTCACATGTACTGCTTGTTGATGGATGTGTATGGGTCGGGGTGGTGAGTGGTTATGATATGGTCACTGGTGATATGACGCAGAGTTGTAACGAGTCACTGAATTTTGTGACTCGAGTTGAGTCATTTTAAGGAAGTGACTCGAGTCGAGTCGAGTCATTAGGTCAAGAAGATCGAGTTGAGTTACTTGTTTTAATACTACATGTATACCGTTTTTGTCTAACCATAGGGTTAACGTCGTAAAACGGAAAGTGATCACAGCGATGTTAAAATCTAAAATCGATTATGTACTCACTACGTCGATATTCTCTAGATCACATCGGCCGAGAATCATCGGCATATCATGCCTGCTGGTCGCCCTGGGATCGTTCTTGAATGCGCTGCCTCAGTTCATCTACGACAACCCGGCCCTTGACGAAATTTTCGTCACCAATGTTAACCAATCAGAGCAGAATGCTGGAACATTGCTCTACGAAAAGGGTACGTGAATGTTGTAGCCAAATTCAATTATTTAAAAGGTAAAAAACTGGAAAATAATATGTACATAATTTTGTAAGGGAAACCCAGATGTAAATGGAAACTTTAACAAATCTAATCAATATTTTCAAATAAGTTAATGATCATGTGAAACACCAATGTGTCATCCGTCCAATGGTACCTTGATTATGTGTCTGTGCCACTGATGACTGAGCATTCATTGTTATTCTGTCAAGGGTCAAAACCCGTACTGGGCCAGGTTTTACCTGACTGAGATTGATGGCTTGTTTGTTATGCAAAGTTGAAATAGACTGTGTAAAGGTTGAAATGTACGTGCAGAGCAGAGCGGTGGTGGCCACGTTGAAGGCATTGGGCCATGAGGGACAATCCCTTCGACAATGAGAGTGGTTTACTGTGTCAAAATTGAATAAATTGTTTCATTGAAAAGGATGTCTTCTTTCGTAATATAAAACCGTTCCACATGCCCAAAATACCAGTTACCCTTTCACACAAACTGGTCCAGTACAGGTTTTGACCCTTGACGAAAAAAACAAAGAAATGCGCTATAATCCGTGGCTGTAGACACACAATCAAGGTATCATTGGAAAGAGGGCACATTGGTATTTCAAATGATTTTTAACTTATTTGAGAAATATTTTGTTGAGGTTTTTTATAATTTACATTTACATCTGGGTTTCCTTTTTTTATACACCCTGTACTAAGAAGGAATTTTGGAATCAATAACACCGACTAACGAGTCACAGAATTGTCGATTTGACCCGAGAGGTGTTATTTTGACCTGGAAATTTATCAGGCCCCATAGGACCCAGATTACGGTCAAATCCAGCCCGGGACTATTCTAGCATTCCTGAATCGCCCCGTGACCTTTTTTACATGATTGTGCACTGACAGTTTACAAAGACCAAGTATTCAAAGGTAATTGCCCGTGCGGTTTTCAAACTTTTGTATTCAGATTTCACCTGCAATGCTCAGGCGAACGCAACACCGTGCACAGCCGAGGAAATCGAAGCGTCTGGTTCCCAACTCGCAAAGACGTGGCCCATCATATTGGGCCAGTTGCTGTCTGGGGTCGGAACCTCCGCCATCATACCGCTGTCGGTGACGTACGTCGATGACGCGGTGGAGAAGGCCATTCTACCAATCTATATGGGTATTTTGCTAGTCTGAGAGGCTTTACTGACCGATTGACTGACTGGCCGACTCCCCGACTGACTGACGGACTGACCGACAGACTGACTCCCCGACTGACCGACTCCCCGAACGACTGACCGACTGACTGACTCCCCGACCAACTGACCAACTACTGACCGACTGACTGACTGACTGGCCGACTCCCCGAATGACCAACAAACCGACTAACTGGCTGTCACTTTAGTGAACCAGGCAGTGCTAACGTAAAGAATTACCTTCTAACGCCAAAAATGGGCTCAACTTGGCCAAAGTATACACCAATAATCATTCAGATTTAATTTAATTGAATTTTGTGCGCTCGGGACTAGCTTCTTTATTTATTTTAATTAAAAGGGGGTTCGGGTATTTCAGCTGTGTGGGATTCCCGATAATTTTGTAAAACCTTACCATTAGGCCTATATAATGCAATTGAAATTTTCTCCTCCACATGTAGCTCAAAATACTCTAACAGCTCCCTACGGCTGATTTTTCAACAGCTCTGATGTTTCTGCCAATGGCAATTACTCCCCTGTTTGGATTCGCGATCAGCGGCTATTGCCTGTCGCTCTTCGTGGACTTCTACAAGACCGACGTCTCGGAGCTCGGTCTCACCCCCCGGGATCCTCAATGGCAAGGCGCCTGGTGGCTGGGCTTCATCATCTACGGCTGTTTGCTGTGCCTGATCGCCGTCCCTTTCTTCTTCTTCCCGCGGAAGCTCCGCAAACCGAAAACGTACTTTTTCGGCCTCCATATGCCTGACTGCTGCAAAACAATGATTGGACGAGGGCCAGGGAGAGGTGGGCGGGGCGAAGGGGGCGTGGCTATGGCACAAATAGCTACACATCACAAGAAGCATGAGGGACAACCGATACTTGTTGCCTTAAAAGGTAACTGGCATCTATTCTTTAACATATTTCTCCGTCAAGGAGGTTATGTTTTCATCGGATTGTGTTGGTTGGTTGGTTGGTTGGTTGGTTGGTTTGTCTGTTAACAGGATAACTCAAAAGTTATGGACGGATTTGCACGAAACAAATTTTAGGGGAGGTCGTTGCTACAAGTACAAATCGATTAGATTTTGGAAGTGATCCGAATCTGGGTCTGGATCCAGGTTTTTTTTAAAGGATTCTTCACCATTTATGCGAGTATTTCCCGATGCAGCGTAGTATAAACGAGTCCTGTTTATTACGTCACGATTTACTATGTTTTGTTTGCTGCCCCCAGCGACGACTTTTTCACAAATTGCACGTTCGGGTCGAAACAGGACCTGAAAAACGGCTCTCAAAAGTACCTTTTGTACTCATTTCATGACAGACACAATAGTCGTTTTTATTTCATCACACCTTAGGCTACATATACCCGAAAAATAACGGAAATGTCTTCGAGCATTCTCAAGTTATAAAAAAACATGTAATTTTCAAGTTATAAAAAAACATGTGTTTTAATGTTCTGTCCATCACAAGAAGGTAGTACAAATCACATAGCGATGTGTGTGAATTGTTTTCGTTTTGCTGAAAGCACACACACGGGTTTTTTTTTTGGATAATGATAATAATAATATTGCACAAAAACTATAAAAACCCTAAAAAACAATTTTTAAAAAGTATCAAAGGTTGTGATACCGTTTACCTTTGTCTATTTCGTTTGCCTTTTTTCACAATAGATTCTCTCTTTTCCAGAATTTGTGGCGTCACTGTGGCGTCTTCTCACCAATCCCATCTTCATGACCTCTCTGATGGGCTACTGCATGCTGGTGATTGCCTTTTCCGGTTTCGGGTTTTTCTGCGCGAAGTACATGCAGTACCAGTTTGGAATAAGTCCAGTGAGGGCTGGGCTTTTATTAGGTAAGTTAAAGCTCCCATTATAGGCTATATGTTTTCACAGCCGCTGTATATTCTGTGTATGGGTTTTATCTTCCCCAAACTTAACTTTTTTCCGGCTCCTTCTTCACTTTCTTTGAAGTAGGTGGAATCCAAACTTGAATTTGGCAATATGTTTTGAAAGAGACGAAAGCTAGCTTTAAAGCTATAGTCCATCATTTGCAGCTATCCGAAAAGTAACTGGCGTAATTATTGTTGAAAAACATACTTGGTTGAAAGATAGTAAGGCGACTTAACTCCCTGTGAAATTATTCTTTCTGGCAAGCTGTCATTTTGAAGTAATCAACGAAAGAAGGCCTTTCCAACGGTGCGTCTTTTAAGACGCACCGTTGGAAATTTCCGTTAGTAGTTCGTTTTTTTCAATAGGCGAAGTGCGCGCAAGCATTGGCACGACGCACACACGCGCGATTGCTATAATTCGTCGGATCGGTGCGCAACATCGCGCTGCAATCGGCTCAGTGAGAACATGTCTCGGACGCTGAAATTCAGGCCCAATTTAAAACATGATTCAGCAACTTTTGATTTGAAATTGAGATCATAGATTGCTGCTTTTCTCGGAATATACAGCTGAAGCTGAGCTGAAACTTCATCGGATTAGTTGTTCAGTACCCTTCTTTAGATTTTGAGCACTTTTGTTGCTTCAAACGAACAAAATGCACAAATTACAACTGATGGACTATATCTTTAAGAGTTGTTATGGGTGCATACCTATGTTTCCCTATACGATTTTGGGGAACATAGTTATTGGGGAGCATAGGTATTGGGAAACATCGGGTACACCCCGTTCTAACAATGACAAAGAAATGCCTGTGTCACACTTCATTTAAATAGCTTGTGAGTTGAGGGACTAGACGACTTGAGATTGACTTGTGATGACTTGTGACTGACTCCATCACACCTTTCCTAAGCTTTAAAGAACACCCATATTTACAATGTTGTAGTACTCGTACTCGGTACTTGTATGTACTCGAGTACTACTCGAGTACTTTATTTTTAGAGTACTCGTACTCGGCAGCAAAGTATTCGTACTCGAATAGCAGTACTCGAAAAAAAATGGTATAGCTTGACTTACCAAGGCCTTATTATATTATCAATACTTTCAGTTGGAAATGGTTGATTGGCTTGCAGAGAAATCAAAGTTTCCTGATTTTTTCTCTGTCCGGACTAACACATTTAACAGCTACAATCCTGGCCAAATCTCGCTGGGCCCCCAACCCCCCGGCCCCCGCTCAATGTTGTCTCTCATTGCGCGGTGTGTGCTCCATCAGCTGAAGAGAACAACATTGACCGGGGGAGCGGGGGAGTTGGTGACCGTGGCAGACTCAGGAAGTGTCCCAACCATTTTGGCCGGGATTGTAGCCGTGAGTGGGTCTGTATATCGGTCTGACTGGGCCTGGGCCAGTTACGCACAATGAACCATTTGCCGTATGGCTGATGAATATGCAATCAATCTATATTGAGCTAAAGTCTCCCGATTCACAGATCAAAAAAAAAAATCTGAAGCCGAATCAATAATAACGAAGCCGATGTTTGAGAAAACCCCCGTTTTTTCTCTATACTCAGGATTTACTGTTATGCCTGGTTCCCTGATCGGTATCATGCTTGGAGGTGTAGTGTCTTCGCGGGCGGCAGGGAGCCAGCGGGGTTATGCCAAACTCACCATTGGTGTCCAAGTTCTGTGCGTGTTAGGGTATGGCAGCATGATGGCCCTGGGATGCCCCAACATCGATATTGCCGGACTGACAACTCAATATGGCGCCGGTGGTCACGTGACTGGAAACAAGTGAGATTTCACAGAGTTAATATGGTTGCCCCTTAACTCCTTTGAGTTTCTTGAGCGAAAATACACACACTTTTATTAGAAGAATGTATCAATCATGGCTGCATTACAAAAAGTGAGAACTTTTAAGTTATCCAAAGCAGATATTTAGTTCTGTGTTTTGTAAATACAGGATGAGTCAAAACAGTGGAACCTAAACCCCAAAAATTATATTTCATATTAAAAAAAATATGTGGCACCAAAAATAATTACGACTGGAAAGCCAATTTAATGAGCTACTTTGAGATAAAAAAAAAAATACTGAAATTGCTCAATCCATTCAAAGAATATCACCATTTAAACACAATGCCCCTATAAAAACCTCTTTCGTCCAAAGCGTGCGATTTTAAGAATCGTCGTCACAATTGTCTTCAAACATCACCAGCGATAAAACCTCAGTTTAAACGTTAAAAATATTCCACATAGTCCTTTTGAAGGCCCGTCTTTTAAAAACAGTGGATTTTAACAAACAGGTTTTAGTATCATTGCCCTTAAATGGTGATATTCTTGGAACGGATTGAGCAATTTCAGTATTTTTTTTCATCTAACAATAGCTTATGAAATTGGCTTTCCAGTCGTTATTATTTTGGCGCTTTGTATTTTTTAAATATTAAATATAGGCCTATTGTTTGGGTTTTGGGTTCCGCTTTTTTTTTACTCACCCTGTACACTACAACCCTCAAGTGCATGATCGAATTGCTCCACGTCAGCCTTGGCTGTTCCTTCTACAGGGTGAGTCAAACAAAACGAAACCCAAATGTCGGGACCATTATTTTAGTGAAGTTCTGCATGTAGCACTTTCAAAATGTAGGACATAAAAGCCCAATTCATAAGCTTTCTTTTTAGTACAAGAATCATGCAAATTGCTTTTGTACTTGTCAATTTACGGAGTTTTAAACACATCCACCGTTTTAAAGTTTTGTCCACTACACGGATCACAAAAAAGTGTGCGTTCTTTCAGCAAAACGAAAACAATTCACACACATCCTTATGTGATTTTTTCGTTTTGCTGAAAGAACACTGAACTTTTTGTGATCCGTGGACAGAACCTTAAAACGGTGGTTTCTGTTTAAATCTCCGTAACTTTAAAAGTACTTAAGTGATTTGAATGATTCTTATACTAAAAGAAAGCTTAAGAATTGGGCTTTCATATCCTAGATTTTTAAAGTGCTCCATCAGAACTTCACTAAAACAATGGTCCCGACATTTGGGTTTCGTTGTTTTACTCACCCTGTATAAATCACCCGGGTGGGACTCGAACAAACTTCTTACCACCGACCATCGAGGTTCGCTGGCAGATCGAATCTCCATAAATCATACTCCAAAACTTCTTTGATACAATTCATTCGTGAATACAAGTTCAGTATATTTGACGGAAGTTTCAGTAAAATTATCGTTATTTCACTACAACGGCAATTCTTTCTTTTCCCTCGCTTTGTGGTAGTTTGGATGTCTTCTCATCTTGCAACATGGATTGTTCTTGCGAGAAGGGCGTGTATTCTCCCGTGTGTGGCTCTGACAACATCACATACGTAACGGCTTGCTTCGCGGGCTGCAAGGCAGTAGGCAAAGATGAAGATGATATAACGGTAAGTACTTTGGAAGAAGTAAAAAAGGAATTACCAAATAGTTATGAATCGAGAGGTACACAAAACAGTATTTCATTGAGGAGTCATCATATCAGACTATATAAGATCCAGAGTGGTCCAAAAAGAAAAGTTTACACTTTTCTTTTTGGCAGATTTCTGGGAATTGGCATGACACGTTCAAATCGTTTTAAGATAATACCTTAACCATAGCATCTCCGCTGTATACATATATAGTGAAAATGGCGCTGAAAGTAAAGCCTAAATTAAGAAATGGCGATGGTTTAAAGAAAGATGGTAAAAAAAACCAGTTTGTCCACATACAAGTCCATGAAATAATGGTCTACCGTGCGTGCACAAAGCATGCATGACTGACGTAGACTTATGTGTGGACAAACTAGTTTTTGACCATTTGTTCAGTAAATGGCCGCTATTTCTTAACTTGACCTTTATTCTCAACGCCGTTTTCACTATATACCACCAAGATCTTGTAGTTTAGGAGTATCTTAAAACAATTTCAACATGATTCCAAAATTTTGACAAATATGCCTCTGAAAAAGTGTACATTTTTGGGGGACCACTCTGTAGTTACGGGCATGTTTATCCGCAGTAAGTCGATCGGGTGGGCCTATAAGTTGCAGGATTCTAAACAATATCCCCACCCCAGAATCTCCAGTCCGCTGAAGAAAAATGCTGATAATTCGGCGACTATTACCCGATACATGCAAAGAGCCTACTATTTGGGATAAACATGTCCCAAATTTATCCTTAAAGTTTAATGGGAATGACTCCTATATAAAAGTACGGTGAATAGAATAATCACCAAAGATATATGCACTGAAAGTTTTGAAAGAAAATTAGTAGTTTAAAGATGGATTTCAGTCATGAAAAGCTTACGGGCTATTAATTTGAATTGGTTCTAATAGATTTACGAAGGCTGCACTTGCATCAACCAAACTGGGCATAGTTCTCTGAACGAGCCAGCTTCCGGTTCTGCATTCCAAGGCGCATGCGCGTCGAACTGTGACCTCTTGCTTCCATTCATCATCATCCTAGGTGTCACCACGGCACTCTCATCCATGTCGTTTAACCCCACGTTCATGATGAAGTTCCGGTGAGTATTGCAGTTTGGAATACATATCTTATCCAGTGATCTATTCAGACGGGCTTTGAGAAACTGTTTTAGTCAAGTTCATTTTACAACTTGATCAACAACACTCCCTCCCGCTTGTAAAAGTATTTTTATTATAAATAAGCAAAAATTAAGGCAACTTTTCAGATTTTTTTCTCCATTTTGCGTCTCCGGACCTATAGTCCAAGTATCTTTGACCCTACTTATCGCCCTTTTTTTTAACATTCGGACATGATCTGGCGAAAGTAGAGTCAAAGGAAAAGCCAGAATTAGAAGGAGGAGGTTTACGAGTTTTGTTGCCGAAATTTTAACTTTCCGTTCAAGCAAAAACTCACCTATGGCACAATATTTATCCTTTATGCAGCACAGTATCCTATTCGTCCCTGCGGACGCCCATGTCGTTAAATGTGCATTAAATTAATAGCAATATGACTTGCACATGGTTTGTGGCTTTTTTTGTTTTGTTTTGTTTTGTTTGTTTTTTGGTGGTTTTTTGGGTTGCTTTTCCCGGGGGTTAGGGGTCGGGGCAGGCGCCCCCCCCCCCCCCCCCCCGCGACGGCACAGTGTGCCAAACCTAAGCTAGACCTCTTAACCCAATTAAAGAAGAAAAACAATTTCATTTCAAATGTTTTTGTCTTCTAGGTCTGTTTTAGACAAGGACAGAGACCTGTCACTAGGACTGACATCCCTTTTCAGTAAAATACTCGGTAAGATATTTCATTTTCGATCCCACGTTTACTAACATTTGCACGAAGGAAATAAGTACGAAATGTGTGGCTTTATCATGCTCTCAAGTGAAGCTGCCATGTTTCACTTTATGGAACTCCCAATGTGGCCGCCGCGTGCAACATGCAACCCGGAAGACACGGATCAAGATTTGACGTTCAGGAATTGTAGACATTTCGGGGCCCCAAGATGGCCCCCCGTTGTGGCTTCATCCTGCGGTCTCGCCGCGGTATCCGGTCAATATAGGCCTTTGTAAATAAAGAAAAGATACTTTTACCCAACACATCTGTAAGATCTGTACTTCACATCTTCAGTACGTTTCACCGGCCCCTGTCATGCGTTCGAGCGTGTTACTCTTGCTACTCCCGATCGAGTGTAAGAAAATGTTGCGTGCGTTCTCTGTGCAGGAGTATACTCCCGGTATGACCGAGGGTATACTCTTTCCAACCCGCGGGTCGTACTCGTCATGTTAACACGAGTTAACACGCTCAAACGCAACCTTTGGGTTCGGGCATCGATATTCAGTGCTCCTACTGGCAAGAATCGTGCAATGCTAAAGGGTGTCCTAAGATGGCGTCATGGTAACTTCACCTAACACTCTCTGTACTCCAAATCCACAGGTTTCATACCGGCCCCTATCATTCTGGGTGCGGGCCTCGAGAGTCAGTGCTCCTACTGGCAGGAATCGTGCGATGCTACGGGAGAATGTCTGGAGTACGACCGGCCGGGGCTTAGGTTCGTCTTCACCGGCTTCGCGGCTGGCTTCAGGCTCCTAGCTAGCTTGTTCTTCTGCATCGGCGCGTTCTTCATTTACAGGGTAAGGGATATGAGTAAGATTTGAGGCTTCGCATGGTGGAGATACTAAATAATGAAAGGTTTGCGGAAACACCATGTGCGAATAATTTCTCAACTAAGAGAATGGTTCTGAAAAGAACCAGAGGTATAAACTCGACGTTCCGGTCAGTATGCTCTGACCGTCTTCAGGAGAATGCCTAAACTCTGAGGTTAACACTTATGTAGAAGAAGCGAAAGCGATGAAGTGTGAAGTTATTAAAGGGATATGAGTGATAAAATGGTGCACAGGTTTGATTTGAATCCGTATAGTAGCACTCCTAGCACTTGTATCTTGAAGAGCAATATTTTTTAAGAGATAATTTGGTTATAAATTCAAGATTCAACAACTAAGTTAGCAAAGTGTTTCAAGGTTAGCCTGTATAATGTTTTATACAAGAGTGATTTATTAAGAGCGCACACAATGATACATTGCACAAAGTTTGGTTTGAATGCACTGAGCTTCCCAGATGATGCGGTTTGGATCTACAGGGTGAGTAAGAACAGGAAACCCACATGGCGCCCTCTATTTTTTTTTAGGAAATTCTGCATGTAGCACTTTCCAGATCTAGGATGTGAAAGCTCAATTAATAAGCTTTCTTTTAGCGAAACAATCATTCAAATCACTCATGTACTTTTCTTGTTATGATGTTTTGAACACAATTACCCGTTTTATATGTTTGTCCATGTTTAAGGTACATGGACGTGATATTTCAGTAAAATGAAACCATGTCGTATCATGAAAACGATATCAGAAGTCTCCGGGGTAGCCAAGTAAAAGGCAGAGTAGGACTATACATTCTTGATATTATAAAGTATGCTGTTTTAACATTGGAAGCAGAAGGTTTTTAAATGAAGGTTATGATAAGTGCCAGTTATCATGGTTATGACAATGTTCTGATGGGTTTTTTTATTTGTGAATACGGGCGATTCACAATAGTGCGCCTCCAAGAGTTTGCAACGCGTTGGCCAATCACAATGCGCAAAATCAGTCGACCTTTTCCAAACACGCATTGGGTCGACAGATTTCGCGCATTGTGATTGGCCAACGCGTTGCAAACTCTTGGAGGCGCACTATTGTGAATCGCCCGTATTCACAAATAAAAAAAACCCATCAGAACATTGTCATAACCATGATAACTGACACTTATAAAAAGGAAACTCATATTGCGCCCCCTGTCTTTGAAGAATTCTGCATGCAGCGCATTCAAGATCTAGGACGGGAAAGCCCAAGTAATGAGCTTTCTTTTAGTAAAAGAATCAATCAAATCGCTCATGTACTTTTCCAGTTGTGGACTTTTAAACACAAACACCGTTTAACACCATGTAGGCCCCAAAATGTCTTGTTCTGTGTTAAACTGTGTGATGCATTTTTTGTTCATTTCAGGCAAGCAAGTACGAGCAAGCGATCGACAATGATGAAGTGGCCACTGCGAATGGCAAATCGGACGCCAATGGCGGGATGAGAAACGTGGAAAAGACACTGTCCTCCACCGTAACAGATGTGTAAATCCATTTATGGAAACAAGAAGTCTGCAACAAGCTAAAACTGGTTCAACCCTTACATACAGATGCGCCCTCAATTTTTCACATCGTCAAATAACGATCCTGTACAAGTTTTTCTTCTCGCTTTTTCAAAATAACAATTAATAATTTAAACACTTATATTGCGCGATTTGCGCAAAATACTGGGCTACATAAATATAATCACATGTGCATCACAGTTATTATCCCTGTTATATTGCGCAATCTGCGCAAATTAGGCTACATGAATATAATCAACTGCGCATCACAATTATTATCCCTGTTCATCAGGAATGAGACCACTTTTTCTGCAGCAGCTCCAGATCAGCGCAATTTTGGTCTCTACCGTAACATGTATCCATTTATACTCCTGGGTGGAGAGAGGCAATCGTAGTAAAGTGCCTTGCCCAAGAACACAAGCACCATGTTCCCCGCCAGGGTTCGAACCCATGTACCACGGCACACTAGTCGAACACCGTAACCATTGGACCACAGCATATTTTTTTCAGTATCAGAATTTCATGATTACAGATTCATGCCACTTATCAGGGCAGGGGAAACAATAGTATTTTGAACACCTAAAATCTTTCAATTTAAATACGCAGGAAATCTATATGTAGGATATAATACAGATAAAGAAGATCGACAAGTTACTAGATAAAAACGAGGACATTTTTTATTGCTGTTTTATATTCAAAACACAAATTATACAAATTCTAAAACTATCACCATTTTGTAACACAAGTTCACTTCATGTACAGGTCCTCATTATTAGGGACCTTAAAAGCGTCTTAGGTAACTTAAAAGTAAATTAAAACTGTATATAATGCTTTAGCGACAGTTTCCATGGTTGAGTAGGTTTTGTATTGAATAATTTCGGATTGTACTTAATTAAAATTGTATTACTACTGCACGTTATTCCTTTATTCAAGCTTGTATAAAAATGCTAGGGTGAGTCAAAAAAGCAAAACCCAAATGTCGGGACCATTGTTTTAGTGAAGTTCTGCATGTAGCCCTTTAAAAATCTAGAGTACAAAAGCTTCATTCATAGCCTTTCTCTTAGTACAAGAATCATTCAAATCACTTATGTACTTTTCGAGTTACGGCATTTTAAATACAACCACCGTTTGAAAGTTCTGTCCACGGATCACTGAGAAGGTAAGTGTTCTTTCAGCAAAACGAAAACAAATCACATAGAGATGTGTGTGAATTGTTTTCGTTTTGCTGAAAGAATGCGCACCTTTTTTGGTGATCCGTGGACAGAACTTTAAAACGGTGGTTGTGTTTAAAATTCCGTAACTTGAAAAGTAAATAAGTGATTTGAATGATTCTTCTACTAAAAGAAAGCTTATGAATTGGGCTTTCATCTCCTAGATTTTCAAAGTACTACATGCAGAACTTCACAATAGTCCCGACATTTGGGTTTCGCTTTTTTCGACTCACCCAGTAGATTAATAATTTAACTTTACAGTCAGGCCAGAGACAGCATAAATGGATCAACCATAAGTTTTTAGAAATGGAAAAGGGAAACAGTTGTGAAACAATTATATTCTATTAGGTAAAAAAAAAACCACGAAAACAATTACTATAACAAAGTGATTGAAAATTTTATCTTCAGTTTTTTTTATGTATACGAACTTAAATATCCGTACTGCTGTAAAATCAATACAAAAAGGGATGTATCTTTTGTTGATAAATTTTAGTACTTGAATTGTTTTTATTACTCGATTGACAGAGGTGTTCATAAAAATGAGTCAAACAAACAAACAATTATAAGTAAACAACAAGACTAAGCGTGTGTAAATAAGCAGCATGGCACGGGTCGACAGTTAACTCCCAACCACACAACAAATATCAAATTTAGTTTTAAAGGATTTTAACAACGCCCCAAAAAAACACTGAAATCTATTTCTTCAGTTTATGGTTTACGTTTCTATATAACTGTCTTGTATAGTATAATGTTTGGTCTAGAGAGTCATAGGCCTATACCTAACAAATACCGCAAATCCTCATTTTTATGAATACAACAAAATGGTCAAATTAATTCGCTGTTTGTTGGCCAAAGACCACTAACCCTCTGGCTACCGTTTTCGATTATACCCACCACACCGTACCCACACAGACGCTGTGACCCTTAACTCTCTGACCTCTCATTGGACAGATGCTGTTCACTGGGTGACCCGGGGTCTACAACTACGCAAGCGCGTGTGACGCGCGCGCGGAGTGTACATAAACGCCGACGCTGGGTTGGCACATTTTGCCAACCACGGGTTGCCAAACTATGGAAGGCCCAACACTGCAAAAATGAAGAATACTTAACAAATTATTTGATCGCTTGCGGCAGCCCATGCAAAATGGCGCTCAATGTTTACAAACATTAGATAGGCCTATTATTTGATCGTGACAATTTTTAGTAAATGCTACACACAATGCTTTGCGAGGCCAACATTACCTTCGCAAGATTTGGTGAAAGAGATTAACTGCCACAAGCGCCCTCAGGAAGTGGGAATGAGCGAATTCAATAAATCTATTTTAACACAAATAAAGGGCCTGCTTTGTTACTAAAAAATGACTCAGAGAACTCGATTCATTCCTCCATCTGTTTCGTGGTCGCCAACTCGGTAAAACTTGATTTTCCTGTCCGGATACTCAATGCTGTAAATGCAGTAGGCGACCAGTAGGAACAATATCACAGCCACAGGAATGGCCAGGAACTGCAGCTTGAACAAAAGGCTAGAGGGGTCATAGGGCGAAGGTTTTCCATCCGGCCCATCCTCGTATCCGTAATCCTCATCGCCATCATCGGTGGCGTTCATGTAGACGTCCGCCGTTCCGTTTCCAGTGGATGCAAGCGCGACCTTTTCAATAGCCAGCACTCGGATCCGGTAGTTCAGGTCCGTTCGAGGGGGTATAGAGGGCGGCCTTCCCTCCTCGCCGTATGCAAGAGAGTAGGGAATTTTCACTTGAAGGTCGTCACTATGGTAACATTGGGTAGATATAAAAGAATACAAATTAATACAGTTTTCCTCAAAAATTACAGTAAATCTCTGCCCACTATTAGCTCATGGAAACTATCTTAAAAGGAGTAGGCCCTAATGCCTGAGTTGAAAAGTCAAACAGCTCTTGCAAATAAAAGTCATCACGTGTCAGCAAATGTCACTCACCCGACGCATGCGCCCTGCAGTGCCATGTGCCATCCTTTCATCGCTTGAGTGGGATCGCCAAGTAAAAATTTCACAGGCTTGTCGCTTCCAAATGAGGAGTTGAAAATCGTTCCGTTATCAAAACTCCCCTGCAAGAAAAAAAAATAAACTATCAAAGTAATCAATAGTCAAACGGCTAGCGCAAAGAGCTTTGCGTGGTAACGTTGACTGAAAATGATATACTCTGGCACTGAGATAAGTTGTTTTTCACTCTCGTTAGTACCGCGCCCTTGCAAACAGGACGCTGGGACAAATGTGGGAAGGGATGATGAATTCACGCTCTGATTGGATATATTTTACGTGACCTGTGACCTGCAAGTCATCACGGCCACGACCTTGCAAGTTTTTTAAACAGCCGTCAAGACTGCGTCATCACTCTTTTATTCCCATTCATCAATGTTGTTTTCGTTGAAAAGCTTAATAATGTAGGAAAATCTGTAAAACTCAACTGTTTTGTAAATGCATATTATTCGACGCTCAAAATTTGTCCACATGGTCCGCAATGAAAAAGAAATCACATCCGGTACGGAATGTATGCATTTCTAAGAGAACGTTTTCGGATAGCATTTGCGCGCATTGGCTAACCGCGGTCTTGAACAGCTGCAGCCAGATGCTTTATACATAGGTCATGATAAATTACCCAGAATGCCATCCCCACTTCCTTCACAAGATTTTGTGAAGCTCATCAGCCAAGTTCCCAGCGCCCTGTTTGCAGGGCGGTGGGTACGAGCGAAAAGTTGTTTAGGCTTTTCCATGACTCTCGATTGAGGGCGCCTCTGACGCATGCGCAATCAAGAAGCTTCAAACGCGAAGTGCGTCAACCTCGTTCCCATGGGTGCGATCTTGCTACGTACGCCATGTTGGTTCCCACCATGCCTTGCGCGATCTCAGTGAAGGAACACACACATGCAGGCCATAGAGTAGAGGTTGGAAGTATGTTTCTTCGCCAAGACATAAGTTCGTGACCACAGTAATTAACATAATTATCATTGCCGCGGTGCTCAACCCCGGTGTTGGGCGTCCAGTGCATGCAAATTCCCTGGTTGTTGTTGTAACCAACCGAATTCGTGAGCTGCGAATTCATTTGTTTACATACAAATGTTTGAATAGTTTCAAGTAACTTGTAAAGTCCTAAATACCTACCGCCCTTCCAGGGGCTCTCCTTATTTGGGAATAGGAATTTTTGTTGGCATTGTTCAGGCGAACAAGTGTAATGCCTGTGCTATAGTGGAGCGTCAGGGCGTGGTGCAGCGCGAAATTCAAGACAGTCATTCCTGCACATGCCGTCCTGAGAGAAGGATCGACGTAGAGCGCTTTTCTTTCTTCGTTCTTTGCGTTTCCTGAGTTCAGCCACATTACTTTTCCTTCCTTTACAACCATTGCTATTTCTTTGATACCATTATGATGCATCGCCCAGCTGTATCTGGCTTCTGACGGCCCCTGTTTGTGCAGAAGTACCTTCCGGTGAGCTCAATTTCAAAACTAATTTTGTAACGTAAAATTGTATGTTTTAGTGACTGTATTTGAGCATTTTCAATATGAACATTGCCGATATGATGCCTCCAATATTGCATTATTGTGGCTAATTAATATCCGCATTGCTGCATGCTAAATAACCTCATTTCACAAAGTTGGTTATTTAAGGTGTTATTTGTATAGTAGGGGCCTACAAACTGTAGATTTTCTTGTGAAAAATAACAAATGTTCACACGTTCTCGTATTTATTAGTGTCATTGGTCCTTTTATTTCAGTAATCCATATCTGTGGTCATTTGCTTTGGAGCTGTTGAGACGGTACCCACCAGTCACTGACTCTCTGGCAGGTACATGATCGTTATTGGTTCATCATATTGCAGAAAATTAGTCAAGATTGGCATTGCGTATTTCCCATGTATTTTGCCTCACTTTGACTCTACATTATGTACACTGAATACGGATTCTTCAATTTGTAAGTTCCCTGTTTATTGGTACAGAATCTTTTTGGTTTGGACATAATATTGTTGCTGTGCTGATTTGAATATTTCAAGTACCTCGCATGTACATGTACTCTTGTCAAATTGAAATCATGCAATTTTACGAATCAATCATGACCGCTTTGATAACATTTTGTAATCGTTATATTGTACAAAGTGCTGCTACCTTTCACACTCAAACTAAGTGATATCAATGGTTTCTATTTGTACACCGACTCCTCATCATCTGGTAGCCTTGCTGTTATTCCCCTCGTAGCCTTGTTATTCCCCTGGTAATTTTCCCTTATTTTCCTTGTTTTACCTGGACTACCTTTGTACATATCCTCAAATCTTTCAATTGTAAATCAGACACCTGCATGAAAGTTAAGTTCCCAATGCGCCGAATCCATAAAAAAAATGCTCCAAGGCGCTTTACAATCGAACAATTTATGTAGGTATTAAGGTTTAAGTTTGAAAGAAAACTGCTTTTAAAAGGGAAAACTACCACAACATTTACAGTCAGACATTCAGGATCAAATTTAAAAACGAAATTTTTATGGCGACAAAATTACGGTGACTGGGGGCCGCTATCTTTGTTTTCTCTTTTATGCATGCACAATGGTACAATGTCCCCAGAAACAAGATGGCGGCAAGTTTCGCCTGAAAAAAGGCACTGTTGATGTCATACTTTTTCGCTTAAATTTGCACATTTTAAGATACTTTTAACTACTGTGATACTTGTAGACTGAGTAATCTTAGGAGCCCACTGAATATTGTGAACATAATTTTCAAGCTTAAAAGTTACGCTTTGTTGACGCTTGTTGAAGCTTAACCAGTTTGCGCCGCGATTATTTTTGCTTCAAAGGCACAATTCCCCAAATATTTCCCCTATCTGCTCCACTATTTCAAGGTTGATGTAGGCCAATACTTGTATAGGACGCCCTCTAACACGGAGTCTATACAGCCCTATTCAAGTAAACTTGCTTTGGTAAGGGACATAGCCTCAGTTGACTGTGTTTTACTGGGTTCACTGCACATATTCTATCAGAGTACATTTATGCTGTCATACCTGAGACGGCAAATTCAACACGGAAACTACAAATAGTTATTTGCTGATCGGATTGAATGCATAGGATTCAGTATACTGCAAAACCAACATTTCTCCCCAACAACTTTCAAAACGCACGTACAAAACATTCCGCTCTATCTGTGATTTTGACAGAGGAGTTCAGTACAAACAACTCGTCTTCGATTCGTTAACCATTCTGCTTTGACCATGGATCGAGTGTCTTGCTTGCTGTATCTGTTCATGTTGTGTGTTTGGTGTACACTCGATACCAGTCCACTCAATGGAGTTAACGGACAGAGTGTGATTTTATCCAAAAATTCACCAAGTGATCCTACAGCTGGTGAATTGGTGCAACTGCGATGTGGAGCTTATGGACTGGAGACGGGAAATGTCATCGAATGGTCGAGGCTTGTTATGAATCATGATGTCAAGATAGCAAGGAATGGGATGAGCCTCAACTCAACCACATACTCGGTTACACTACTTAGTCAGCCTCAGACAGAAAGGGTTGAAATCCTAACTATTTATAACTTGAGTAAATACGATACCGGACATTACGACTGTCGTCTGAAAGAATCAGATAGTGCCAGTGCCACAACTCGAGCACAAAGCAGTTACTACCTGTCAGTTTTCTACTTTCCCTCTGCCATCTACCCAATCTGTTCCCCTAACGGATCATTCCCTGCACAAGAAGGAACGACGATAAACATGACTTGTATCACCGAGGAAGGTTACCCAGCTGCGCAAGTTCAGACCATAACATCGGGTCGTATATATTCCTGGACAGTTTTAACTTTGAATAGTGAAACAACTGCATCACTGCAACTACAAGTGGGCATGGGTAATAGTGGACAAAGCTTTGAATGTAGGATTAGTTCATCATCATTCCCTGATATGCGCCAATCATGTTTCATCGGACCAATCACGATAGGATCTATGACATCAACACCAAGCACGCCACAGCAAACTACACAATCAAGCACTGTTGAGCCACAGCAAACTACACAATCAAGTCATGTTGAGCAGCCGATGTCCACTTTGTCTGAACCCACTGAAGAGCCACAAGATCCATGTACATGTACCGGACATGACCCTCAAGCATCTCCCGTTCCTTGGATTGCCGCACTAGCTGTCAGCCTCATCCTCTTCGTAATCTCTGTGATCATCAACATCGTCTTGACCATCAAATACCGGCATCTTAAGAGTCCCATTGAGAAGGAAGTCAGTGCACCAAAAGCAGACCCTTACATGGAGCTGCAGCCAAAGGAGGAGCAGAACAGAGACTACATGGGACTTGAAGAACAAGGGACATCTACTGAACAGCACACGTACTACCAGGAAGTTGCATCAGGGAGTAATGTCCAAGAAGATGACTACGAGGAGCCGAAAGGGAAATCTACTACTGAATATGAAGTGGTGGGAGTGTAAGAATAGAAGACAAGATGAGAATATCTATCCAGACCAGCTTCTTGTAGTATTCTTTGGTAGTGGGATTAGCCTATTTAACTTAGAAACACCATTCATAAATACCTAAGATATGTAAGACAGATTAACCATTCCTATTGGTCGAGGGCCCGTCACATGGCCAGTCTGTTGCGGATGATAAAGACATGGATGGGTTTTTACTCACCCTGTATAGCACTAGCACTATGCGAATGTTAATGAATGTTATTTGCTAAATTTATACATTGTAAGGCAGGTGAACTTCAGTAGGTGTGAATTGTGATCACGTATACACCATATAAAGATTAATCATCATAACCTGAATCCAATAAAAAATGCTTAGGTTTCCAACCGCACGTGATTTTTTTTTTACATTGTTTTAGACAAATTTGTTCGGTTTTGATAGTTACCTCAAAATGCACTGTAATTGTGTCGCCATCTTTCAGCTGTGCAGCACTGCAGTTCCCGTCAACCTGGGGACAAAAAAGAGGATAAAAAATGATTTATGACGATGTGGACCGCAGGAAAAAGAAGGAAAGAAACATCAAAGAAAACATGATAGGCCATCAGCCTGGGGTTTAGTCGGTATCAAAATGAGGGGAGTAATGCTCACTGTGATTTTTGGCAAGGTACGTATTCACCCCTGTAGTTGGAAAATATGTGATAGCATTGCGGCGGTGCCAGCTTTTTTGGCGTTATCACTTTTTAAAAAATGGCGTTGGAAACATGCTTGTTACCACATATAAGTAATCCGTTAACAAGCATATTGGCGGCCATTTTGGAAAAAAAAAAGGGATAACACCCAAAAAACTGCCACCACTCACACTGCAAAGCTATCACACATTTTCCAACTCTAGAGGTGCATACCTTGCCAAATATCGCTATGAACATTGCTCCTTTCAAACCTTTTTATACCGGTGGCCCAATTTTTGGACCGAAGCTAGCCCATGAGATTTTGAGAACGAGGGTGTCGTGGTTGATTTTTCGTATCCAGACCAATCTTTTGTCGAAGAGCGGATTTCGCCTCAATTCTTTTCATCTTTGATTTTTATTGTGATCGTTTGGTGTTAATGAGCATTCATTTTCTTCAAAAGCTGACCGGAAGAGTTCGGGAAAAGCTGCCCAAATCCTCCACAAAGGCTGAACGATGGAACAGGTTATTAAAACGCAGGTTGCAATCAATCAATTACACACCGTTCACATAATTATCAGCCCATTGGTATATGTACGTTTCGTGACACAAAGGCAATACTTGCCCATTACTGAAATTTGCTTTTAGGGAGTATACCCTCATGTAAATCGAGGGGAGTCGCAGTCCACAGTTGGACTTGCAAGAACAAAGGAATTGGCGGATCTAGGAGGGGGGCAACGAGGGCCATGTCCCTCCCCCACCCCACCCCCAATAATTTCATTTTCTAACGTTGCGTCTCCCTCGTAAGCTACGCATACCTTTTAGATTTTAAGGGTCCATACAATGTATTTTTAATGCAATTATTGAGAATTCACCTCTGTGTCCCATTTAACCTTCTTTTCAGTTATTGTTTTGCCATTTTCAAGGGTATTTTGCCTGTTTGCTTGTTATGCTAATGTAATTTCCATATTCATGAGCAAAACTGTGATGTCATTCCAGGCAGTAACCTCAAATTTGCCAGAATTTTGGATATTTCTCTGCCATTAATTGTCTTTTCATTAGTGATTCGTTGTTGCGTCAGTACATGGCAGTAAGCCAATGAGCAAACATTTCTCACAAATAGTTTCAACAAGCAAATTTTTGGGTTCAGATTTTGAACAGAAAAAAAAACCCCAAAACTGAACAGTGTCTTCCTGAAATGACATCACAGCAACAGCGCCCTCCGTTTTCCGGAAAATCATGGCAAATTTGAAACGTTTAAAGAAGTGCATTTTTCAATAAACTTAACCAAAAGGAAAGTCAATTTATTTTTAGACATTTAAGAGGAGTAGAAAGTTGCACAGAATTTGCTTCTGGCACTTCATGGCCCTTAAATCACCCCCCCCCCCCCTTAAAAACACTTCTTGAGCCCCCCCCCCCCAAGTTTGGTTCTGGATCTGCCCTTGGTCACATAGCACACTGCATACCGCCATATTGTTCATGCTATTCAGATATTATCTGTATATTTCCGTGAGTGTCAAGTCAACGTCACGTCATATAAATCGGACGACAAAAACCTCCTCTGACAGCCAAAGCTGTCAACGTGTTCAATTCACCAAGTTGAGAGTTTGAATGATAGTTTCAATTTTAGCTAGGCTCCACCAAGAACTGTGTCGAACCCTACAAAAAAATAAACAACTGAACCCCACCAATCTCTACCGACATCATGATATAGAAACTAGGCTTTAAAAAGGATTAGCTATTGTGAGGACGATAAGCTCAGAATTCTTGCGGTCAAACGAAATTGGGGTGTGTGAAAATGTCAAGGTTTTTGTCTAATTATTCATGGATTTTTAATCAGATTTGGCCTGGCGATCAGGTGCTCGGGTGTGACATAATTTCATTTCCATTTCCTTCCGGTGACGATCCTGATGAACAATGAAGAACTAATTAAACCAATGCGTTATAACTAAAGCATAACAGGTGTTTAATTATCAAAAGTAATTACTAAGGATTCTTTGGCAGGGATCGATGGATAATTCATTCAAGAAAATCTAAATATTAAGCTCAAACATTACATTGATGCAATTAAAATTCCTTTTTTAAAAGCTGTTGTGTGCCTATGAGGATGTCGAAAGTACTTTTCCCCAATAATGAAATACCCATTAATCTTAACAAGCGCAAGTGCACAATAAACTCCGCCCCGGTTTGGGAATTAATGTCCACTTCATAATGCAAAATCGACGTGCATGCGCACCGATCGATACAAAGCCGGTCTTCCGAAACCTTTCGACAAGAGTGCATCATCATGACCACGGCATGGCATTTTGTCAATTTTTGTCAAATATCTTTCGTCAATTTTTGGGGAACAGACAGACAGACCGACCGACCGACCGACCGACGACTAAGTGACAACTCCTGCCAGAGCTTAAAGAGGTTGTGGAATGCTCGAAGACATTTTCGTCATTTTTCGGGTATATGTAGCCTAAGGTGTGATGAAATAAAAACGACTATTGTGTCTGTCATGAAATGAGTACAAAAGGTACTTTTGAGAGCTGTTTTTCAGGTCCTGTTTCGACCCGAATGTGCAATTTGTGTAAAAGTCGTCGTTGGGGGCAGCAAACCAAACATAGTAAATCGTGAAGTAATAAACAGGACCCCCGATGCAGCGTAGTATAAACGAGTCCTGTTTATCACGTCACGATTTTTCTCATTTTACGAAGAACCCGACGACTGTTGATTTCAATTATGCGCTCTTCGACCAACAAATTACTCGATGAATTTCAGTTTTATAAACATTTAAACGCACATTACAAAAGAGTGGGACTTTGTCGTTATGATATATATGGGTCTACTCTACAATAAAAAAAAATATAACAAACAAAACGACTTTCAGCATTCCACAACTTCTTTAAAAACCTTGACCGTGTATCAGAACAGTGTCAGAAAAGTACGCTGGTCTTCTTGTGGAGGGGCAGTGATAATTGTTTTAATGACCTTGGCATTGTGTGGCTAGCCTGTACGCGCGCCCAACGCTCCTTTGACCAATAGACGTCGCTTAAAATGTAGCGCTGCCCCGCGTGCGACGTGTGCGCAAGCGCAGTGCCACTTTAATAATGCCTACTAATTGGGTCGAAGTATGGCGCCCCGATGTCCAACCACTGACCCGATCACAGATGTGTATTCCTGGTTCGCAAAATATCTACTTTCAATCAATAGTTGTAACAAGGAATGGCTAGCTTCATCGCTGGTTGAAGGTAATAACAATACAGCCCTAGTTGGGTCAATTTCCAAGTTGGGCCTTTCTTAAGGCCGCATAATTATGGGCCATTATGGGTGATGGAGTGCCGTGAATCTTCTCAAAACTAAAGATAAAAAACAGTTTGGGACAACCTCAACCCTTGGCGCCTCTCTTAATTTCACGGTAACAATAGAGGGCCGAATGAAATTTTTGTACGCAGTTAATGATGTATGACGTGTGTAGTTGCGGCCTATACGTGTATCAAACTGATCAAAAACATGATGGTTTTCGAGACTATTTTGGCTAATTTCGAGGTTATTATTTATTTCAGAACAATTTGTTTTCTTCCGAGTCAAAATACCGCTGGAAACCAGTCATTATAAGCAGCACGCATCACGCATGAAATTTCCGCTGGTAACCCGCTGCAGCTGAACACAATTCTGTGCTAAACTTTTAACATTGTATGCTGAACTATCAAGTCCCATAAAATTCAGTAGCTTCGATTCCGCGCATATGAAATATACGACAAGCCTACTGAATCAAACTTCTGAACTTCGAAAATACACTTGCAAATGTTCAAAAGGCATATCGATGAACAATGACTGATCAGGCGCGCCATAATATAAAATTTACATGGCGGCAAAAAAGCTTAAAGGGTGCACACCTATAAATAGGCCTAAACCCATTCGCCTAGCTCATGAATAAAAGTTATACCCTCAAAATATTCTATATTAGAGAGTTCCGAGAGCCATAACATTGGGGAATTGAAGAGATATGGCAATGAACCTCTGGCCCGGACTCGGGGCTTCCAATTCTGAGCATTTTGGATACAATTGGGCTCGAAAGTGGCGCTATTTTGCCATGTTGTGGAGGGATCGTTTTTCAAGATGGCTACCGTTCCGCTTTGGGGAAAATAGGGGTTGTATTCTTTGGGAGAGAATTTCCCACCAAAAATGAAAAGAAATTGATGACATGTTGATCATCATTTTTCTGTGCAGCTTAAATACCTGTGAGCGTTCTGAGTATTTTTGAAAGAGTTTTGAAGTATGGGCATTTAGCACTAGTGTCTATGGGAATTTTTTACACTGTTTTTTTTTACACCCGTAAACCAACCTACAATCTGCCTACAACCAGGTCCGCAGCACATACGATTCAGTGCCTGTTGGAATTCCCATTATGTAGATTTTGTCGTATGGATTTCGCGTAAATTGTTTCTACGCAGTTTTGTATATAACAATATGGTAAGCAATTATATATGGTCGTGTCCTATCTTGACATGAACTTGCGCAATACCAAATACCAATTAAGCAAATTGCTGTTACTGCCAACGCACGCCGTCCCTTCGATTTTTGCCTCCCTGCCTTCCCCGTAAAAATTAATTTTAGATGAACCTGCTAAATTAAGGCATTTTTGACCTTGGTGAGGGAAACAGTTATCCCCTTTTCCGGAATGCTAGCGGCCAGTCCGCTGTTAATTGGATGCAGCGCGCGCGGGCGGGTTGTAACAAAATGATTGCAATGCACTGTATCGAAAGGCCACGCTGGGGTCGATATTTCACTCTTGTTTCACCTTTTTTATCTGGGGATGTCTCCAAGTGTTCCGATATGATAGCCTCCCTGAATTTGTTGTTACAGCACCAAGCGTTTAAGGCTATAGATTATAGACTGGGCATCTCAAATCCCCTATAAATGCCTTTGATATATCCACTCTTACAAACCCGCTAACATAAAGGATGTGCCGTTTACACGTTCAAACGTTTGAACGATGAAAAATCTAAATCTGTTTACAATTCCCCAAAACGTTTAAATGGAACCCGCATTGCAAAAAGTGGTATAGGCCTATGTTTATTATATCTGCACTCGAAGTAATACTTGCATTTCACACACAAAAATAAAGATGCCTTTAAACCCATCCCTACTATGTGAATTGTTTTGGTTTTGCCGAAAGAACACTTACGGTATCTTTTTTGTGATCCGTTTACAGAACTTTAAAACTGTGGTTGCATTGAAAATTCCGTAACTTGGAAAGTACATGAGTGATTTGAATGATTCGTGTACTAGAAGGATTATTAATTGGGCTTTCACATCCTGGATTTTGAAAGTGCAAAATGAAGAACTTCATTTAAAAAAAATGGTCCTGCCATTTGGGTTTTTTTCTTTTCACTTACACTGTACTGGTGCAGGCCGTAGCCTTTTTGAAGTGGCTAAACGATTAAACGGTATACATTGTAAAATAGATCTGCTAAACATTCACAAAATTAAACTCAAAGTACCACCATTATCGCATTCTCACATGTAACATTAGCATAACATACAGTATAGAAATCTGTAGAGAGAGGCGCCTATATACACGGGCCCTTGCAATGCATGTAAGGTCTCACAAAGTCACATCCAATGGGATAGTTTGACGTCACTGTGACGTCACAAATATTTTTGGCAAATTCCCAAAACGTCTGAAAGTTTGCCAAAGGTTAGTTAGTGCAGAAATTAACCACAAAGGAAGACTATACATTTTTATTGAACATCATTTTGAATGTTATGTAGGGAGGGATATGAAACTCAAAACCGTACTGGTACATCTATAGGCCTACAGCAACCGGGCTGTAGCCAGATGTCTATGCACAATGGGGAAATATATCACGTCTAAAGTTATGGAATTTTGGGAGTCTGTTTAAGATTGTGTAGGTATTTCTGGGGAAACCAAATTATTTATCATAGCTCGCAGTTACCCTTATTAATACAGTTTACCAATTATAATTAAATATCTATTTCAATTCAGGTGTTATTATAGAGGGGCAGATAGGTGAAATATTTGGGGAATGGTGCCTATAGGTTGATGACACAAGCATGGCATTTGGCACACAGTCAGCGAATGTCCTAAGAAAGATATTTGGCTAAAGGGCCATCGCAGATTTGTACTGTGAAAAAACATAGGTATAGAATAACAACTAATTGTGGCCTTTTTCAAAATGGATGCCATTTCTTGTTATTCTACTTATATTTTGTCACATGACAAATCTTTCTTTAGACATACTCTGACTGTGTGCCAAAATGCCATGCTTGTATCATAAAAGCACAAATCCTGCATCTATATACAGTACTATATTAATACAGATCAATATATATTTTACTGCGCCACATCAAGCATGAAAAGTCAAGCGCCTGATGAAAGGCATCTATAAAGCAACCAAACAAAATGGCCGCTAACAAAACGACTGCATAAAAAAGTGCATTCAATAGTCTACCCGTAAAAACGGGACACGTAGGCCACAGTTGATTTAGCACGCACAGTGCCGTCTATAAGGAGAGAGTACAAATAATAATAATCGACTGAAACGAACTCCAAAATAGCCTTGGGACTTGTGTGTGTATTTGTATTGCCGTTGAATGGAACTCAGAAATATATAAAAAAAAAAAATCTCAGAGAAAGAACGTAATGAATGACTGCGTCACTGAAATGCCGAGGGACATACGGCGATATTTTTTTCCACGAGGCCAGGGCTTTTTAATCTTTTGATTTTCCTGAATGATATACTGGTTGTTCTTTTTTTTTAACGGGTTCCCTGGGATGATTGATTGCACCACGCTTTCCCTAAGGTTTTTTACTTTGTTCATCCATATAGAGTCTATTTTTCCTCTTTGGCATTTGGCTCCCGGTCATGCCTGGATGTAGGCTTGATTCGAGTCGCTGATAAGCCAGAGGCCTTCCTTTCTCCAGATGATCTATGAAATGCTACTTTGATTGCCAAGTTTTAGATGTTGTGGACTGAAGTTTCCTTGCGATATGAACGTAGCTTCAAGTCTGATTCGCATTCGTGTCAAATCTTTTCGGCAGGAACAACAATTCAGCCATATGAAGTAAGGGGAGCATCTCCACAGATGAATCAACATCAAGTCTCACACAGACTGGAAAGAAGTCTATCTTGCCCCTGCGTACACCTTAACCCGTCTGGCCCCAGTCGATGGAACCATGTTTTTCTAACGACTACATAAACTAATTGTGCCTCGTCTCCATGAATTTAACATGGCCTGTTCAACCGTCAAAAATCAATGTCTTCGACATCGTGTATACTGTCATTTTCTTTCAATTCCGAATTCGATAAACAGCGGACCGTACACGATTGGTCTAGGTTTTACATGCAGGCGAGATGCATATTTTGCGGAATACGCAAATAATAGTGATATACTTAAGTTCTTCATCAATGAAAGCGCAGCTAGCAAAACAAACTACCACACAGCTAGCCTTTTACAAGATTAAATACATGTTTTCTAGATTAAAACCCTAATATAAATATTATTCATCTCTTGTCTCTGGTTGTCACGGACGCTCATGATAAGAACTCCTATGCCGTTCCACAAAAGCATATTGCTATTACTACTTTATCTGACAGCAGTACTTCATAGAAAGTCTTCCTCATGCAGGCCCATATGAGTCAAAAAGAAAGTGACCCGAATTAATGATTTTCTTTCATAAAAAAAATCAAATTTGATACACCAATGAATTATATCTTAAAAGAGCATGTTTTTCCACTCATCTCAAAAAAATAATTACTGAAATTGATCCATGCTATCAGAGGCTATGCATGTTTTACTGGCATACCATGGACAGCTATAAAAAATGGGCCCTTTTATAAAGGGCCCATTTTTTATAGCTGTCCATGGTATGCCATTGGAAGCTATTGAGCTGAGTGAGAATTACAGATTACACAGTCAAACATTTTAAATACAAATGAGACTTTATCACTTAAATCAAGACTGAATCATCACTTTTACTGTCAGATTTTGTGTTTTTAAGTTTAGGAACAAGTCATCTGTTTTTTCTGAAATATTAAGGGCGATTTTGGGACAATTTTGTATGTTTTCCTTTTCCAGTTCTCGTTCATTTATCGAGGTGGGAAAACGTCCATGTTTCATAGTACTCGATGGGTATTCATTCCTAGAACGGCAAGTGATCAGTGGTGGACAGCCGAGTTTCGTGAGCTTCATATTAACATAGCCGTAACTTGGAAATAGAGTATGCAAATTACGTGAAATGTTCACAGTTACTACTCAATAACATGTACTTTATGTCTTGTGGTTTTTTTTTAAGAAATGGAGCAAGCAACATATTTTTAAATATTCTTTTTTTCTAAATCGGTCACTTTTTTGACTCACCATGTATACTGTGATATATATGACTAAATTTTTCGAGTATCGTTTTTGCATCGGAGAGTTAAAGGTAATAGACAACATTTGCAAACATCAAAACAAAACTATTACAGTATTATGAAATACCTTACTCCACTGTGGGTGAATAATAGTCTCAAGCATTCTGTCAAATCATGGCACCTGGTGCGTTGTCATTTTCAAGAAAATTTGAATAGTTGTATCAATTTCCAACGATGGTCGGCCGACCATCGTGGGAATTTTTTTCCTCTTCAAACACTTCCCCTAATTCACCAATTTTAGTTAGTCCACATTTTGTTTGCAATCGGTTATATATCCATACACGGTTGCAAGTCAGCTGGTTTGGCTCCCTGACCTGACAATGCCCCGACGTCTGTATATTGCTCTGTTTTGTCTGAAGGTACGGTCAGGGCACCAGATTACAAGAACAGCATTTTTTCTTGGTTTTTCCAGCATCTATATGAACACAAAACTTTAAACATGTCAGTGTAACAATGTTTGCTATAAAACACTAACCCAAAATCCACCAAAAGTCACAATGATGTTGGATGTAAGTATAGTCTTACATTATAGCTATTACAGAAACTATCAACAAAATGATAATTAGGCCCCTAGGCCTAATTAGTAAAATATATTGTCATTAATTGTGATGGCAATTTATTAGATGCTCATTAACTGGTTGTCACTGTGGCTTTTGTTATTCATACCCAGAAAGAAATTATGAATAGCAAGGCATAAATATCATACGTTAAATGGAAATAAAATAACCTACATGTATTGCTAATGGAAATATACTGAATTATGAAGTAGGCCTATGCCATCGACCCTGGAGAATCTTCGTATGGCATAGTGGATATAAAGGAAAACCGTATGGTGTTTTTAATTGCATTGTCAAATACATGTAGCTTATATTGAAGCAACACAATGTATCTATAATGACAGCATGGACCTTGGAGCTAGCAGAAATTATTGCCCATCAACATGGTAAGCAAAAGTTAGCCTAGGCTTTTTTGCTAGGATGTAACCTCAATCCTTCAAAATCCTCCAATTGGCCTCATAATAGCATATAGCCTCAATCCTGCAAATTCCTCCATTGTTTCTTGAATATGGTCCGTGGAGGGTTGACCACTGCCTGAATCCTGCAAAATCCTGCGGCAGTGAATGTCAATATGTTGAGGCTTGGCCAGTGACATCCTGGAGCAGTATGCAGAATTTCAAGCATAATCCATTAATGCATGGCTGAGCAAAACTTTGGCAAAGAGGATTTTGAAGGATTCAGGGCGGTAAGGGTTGAAAGATCACGAGGAATAGACAAAGTTATTGAGGAAAAAATCCCCGCGCTCATCATAAATGGTCTGTACATCTCCTTTGCAATTGACCCAAAGAGACTATTATTTGAACGACATCTTAATTCTTTTATATATTGTAGTCTTGTTTTACTGATTTATTTGATTCTTAGAATGAATGTAATATAAGTAACATGGTAAAGAAGCAGGAGTCGGCCCTAAAAGAACAGAAGACAGTTTCATTTAGAATAAAAAAAGGAAATTCCTCAGGCTTTTTTCAATTAATACACTCTTAACTTTAATAATCGATTCAGAGTTTGTTTGTTTGGGGTTTGTTTTGGGTTTTTTTTTTTTTTTGGGGGGGGGGGGGATTTAGTGTCTTTCCATAAGTTTAGGTTCAATTTTTTTCGTTTCCCTGTTACATCTGATATATAGGATTTTGTAAATTCAGTACGCATTCTTTAATGCCTTCTATCTTTAAAAGTGATTATGCAAAGTAAAGAACCTGTCAAACGAATAAATATTAATAATAGTTTGAAGTCAACAGGGACACAGTGTATAAACAGAGACAAAAAAAATGACACACTTTTGGATCCCAAATGTATGGAATGACCCACCGATCTTTCCCCTGTTTTGAAAATGCAGGCAGAAATCGCCACTGGCATATCATACTTTTTAAATTTAAAACGAGTGATTGTTGCATTGCGTTCGGTATGAGTATCATGTGAAAACCAATTACGACGAAATGCGAACGGGTGTTAAGACATACAAATGTGATGTTATTAATGGGTGGAATAATTACTATGGAATGTTTGAAGTGACACCGTGATGGGAAAAAGACTGGATCTCTAATTGGAAGTATGTTTGAAGTAAATATTTTCATGTAATTGACAACACGGGGCCAAATTTCACGGCGCTGCTAAAACACATGCTTGTAAACGGGAACTATACATGTACTTTGTCAGCTTCCAATACCTCCAAGGGCGTCAGTCGTTTCTAAAAAGTGGGGGACATACCTTGATCAGAACTAATGCGAGTGCAAAGCGCAAAGGGCGAGGGATTCGGGGCCTGCAGCTTAAGGGCCCCAAAACCTTTTGGATTCTAGATGCTCTGAGGCGATTTCTGACCACTTTAGCACATTTGTTTTTAGCAAAGGATCATAATTTAAACATCGTTTTCGAGTTTGGAGTAACTGAATCAGCTATTCTGAGCTATTAAAATCATATGTAGGCTACACATTTTATTCGGGGACGAAAAAAAGTGGGAGGGGGGCAAACGATATGATATCCCCCACTTTAAAATTTTGGGGGACTTGTGTCCCCCCGGGTCCCCCACCGATTGACACCCATGAATACCATGGAGAGCTTATATCAACTTTCCACCCTCAAGGCCCATACCATGTTATATACAGGGTGAGTAAAAAAAAAAGGAACCCTAAGGCCAAAAAAAAAAAGTCTCCGGTTTCTGGTATGGAGCTTGCCCAAAAAGTGGTGCGGCGACGCGGCTTTTTTTTTTTTTTACATGATTTTTTTGCTTCAAATGTCGGCTGATGACTGCAAATGGTGACCGACTAAACTTAGTGCAAATATATGGGAGTCCAGAGAGGCCACATAAAGCTTATTCTCGACCATAACCCAATCTAAAAACACGTTAAAATTGTGCAGCAGCAGGATTCCAGTCAAACCAGTGAGTTTGGCGGTTTTGAGACATCATCTTTCATTGAAAAAAAAAAATAATAATTTTGCCGACGCGCATGGCTACGGCGACGCGCGCGCATACCAGAAACCGAAGACTTTTTTTTGGCCTAATGTTGCGACCATTGTTTTTGTGAAGTTCTGCATGTAGCACTTTCAAAATTTAGGATATGAAAGCCCGATTCATAAGCTTTCTTTTAGTACAAAAAACATTCAAATCACTCATGTACTTTTGAAGTAACAGAATTTTAAACACAACCACCGTTTTAAGGTTCTGTCCACGTATCACAAAAGTTCAGTGTTCTTTCAGCAAAACGAAAACAAATCACATAGGGATGTGTGTGAATTGTTTTCGTTTTGCTGAAAGACTACGCACACCTTTTTGTGATCCGTGGACAGAACTTTAAAACGGTGGTCGTGTTTAAACTTGAAAAGTACATGAGTGATTTGAATGATGCTTGTACTAAAAGAAAACTTATGAATTGGGCTTTCATGTTCTACATTTTAAAATGGCTACACGCAGAACTTCAATAAAACAATGGTCCCGACATTTGGGTTTCTTTTTTTTTTACTCGCGCTGTATACCAACATTTGTTTTGGAATATTTTCTGCAATAACAATTCCATGACAGTGGGCTGTGTTTTCTGTTTAATCTCTGGTTGGGGTAGAACAACTGCACAGCTATAGTCCGGGCTATGATGCTGTTAACAGCAAAACCTGCTGGCTTTCTATAGCACAGCTATAGTCGGGGCTATGATGCTGTTAACAGCAAAACCTGCTGGCTTTCCACAGATGATTGACAAATGTTCATGTTCTGCATTTGCTGATGTTCTATTGATTTCTTTATTTTTGTAGATCCAGGACCCTATGCAATTGAAATATTTCCATTTGCCAAACGAGGATATAGACACAACATTGTACTGCCACTTCAGTTCACCCCTCTCATCAAAATGTCAACATTGATACATTTTGTCTACAAATATTTGACATCATAATGGTCTTTGCTCGAAGACCTTCAATGGATGGAAATATGACCTCGAAAAAGCTAATTGTGAAATACAAAAACCTAGTACATAGTGTTGTAAGTGATACCCAGTACCAGCACCTACCGTTTTTGTTACTTGCAACTCCGGTACGGCAGCGAAAACGCTGGCGATCAGCGCAGTCATCAGACAGAACAGCATGACACGGATATTCCCCATAATGTTGTTCAGCACAAGTTTTTACTTCATGTCAGCAATGCACAACTGCCGGTGAAACATACTTTTTCAGGAGGGCCAAATAGGCTAATTCGACCAAACGTCTGAGTAGAACATGCATACGCCCGGGGCTAAGCTATGAACGGTACAGTTGCGAAGTCTGGCTGCGGCTGTGCATGAACCGTGAACGGAACACAAAACCGTCGAAACTGAAAAAAAAAAAAGTCGTGGTGGAAATTGCAACCCTTTCTCGACGCCGCCGCTGGGTAACAGATATGCAAATGAGGACTGGTGGACTGCTCCATGTTATCTTCATTGTGGGGGTTTTCTTTTATGGAGGGACAAACTGCGAGTCCCGTAATATTGTCATAGCGCCCTCTGTCGGCTTGAATATGTTATATTTTTACATGATATTCAAAGTTAAATCAATAATTCAAGTTTCCGGGGGAAAAAATCCCTTTTTATAAGTCTTTCGAAACGTTTTATTGCTTTGCTAAAAATTTACAACCACTAATAAAAGTGAATCAAAATAATTACAACTTAAGAATTCATCACCATAATTAAAAATAATTAAGTACATGTAATGCTTATATATATTAGAATTTATGAATTCGCATTGAATAATTGGATGTTGAAAATTCCAAGAATGAAAAACAAAGTGAAAACCTTTGACAAATATACCCAAAATCTATTCTTAAAATATATATGCCTATAACCTACCCTATACCTAAATAGTAGAGTCTAAAGTCTATCAGCCAATCAGCAGTAGATAATCACAAGATTAAAGTCATACCATCATCATAATCATGAACACTTAATCAGCACCCTGAAGGAAACTGGAAGAAAATAAATGAAAGAATTGAAATAAGAAGTCATTTCAGTATGGCAGCTACATGTAGTCAATGACTTCACTATAAGTATTAAAAATCATTCATTTGGAATAAAAGGGGACACAAGTTCATGAACATGAATATTTGTTCATCTTTTCCGATAACTCCTCAACATATATCATTTTTCCACTAGCACAAACTTCAGAACAGTTTTGAAAGCCAAATCCATAGACAAGTGTTGGAGTACTCGTACTTGTACATATTTGAAATCTGAAACATTTACTCCTTTTTATTCATATGAAACGAAGTAAACGCTTATGGTGTAGCAAAAGCTAACAGGTAAAACGTAATTATTTTCAGATTTTAGCAGATGGTTTTTAGTAAAAGCGTTTGCTTAATTTTTTTATTCATACATATGCGAGTACATGCTTAAAAATTGGTAGTAAAAGCAAATGCCATGTTTTATTTATATAAACATGGTATCATTTGTACTTTATGAACTTTGTTACCGGGTAATGTTAATTTTTCAGCATTAACATTAATAAATGCAGTAATTTTGTTGCAGATTTATGTGCTTTTATATTTTCAAGGTAACCCCAACCCAGCCTTGAAAACTAACAAGTAAATTTCTGAAATCTGAAGCATTTACTCCTTTTTATTCATATGAAACGAAGTAAACGCTTATGGTGTAGCAAAAGCTAACAGGTAAAAGTAATTATTTTCAGATTTTAGCAGATGGTTTGTAGTAAAAGCGTTTGCTTAATTTTCATTCATACAAATGCGCATAAACGATTAAAACTTGGTAGTAAAAGCAAATGCCATGTTTTATTCATACGAACATGGTATCATCTGTACTTTATGAACTTTGTGAATATAAATTTTTCGCGATTAACATTAATAAATGCGGTAATTTTTGCGCAGAATTATTTGCTTTATAATTTCAAGGTTGCCCCAACCCAGCCTATTGAAAAATGACAAGTGCATATTTGAAATATGAAGCATTTACTCCTTTTTAGTCATATGAACCAAGTAAACGCTCATACTGTAGCAAAAGCTAAAAGGTAAATAGTTATTACTTCTCATTTTAGCAAATGGTTTTTAAAAATTGGTAATAAAAGCAAATACCATGTTTATTCACACGAACATGGTATCATTTGTACTTTATGAACATTGTTAATGTTAAATTTGTCACCATTAACATTAATAAATGCAGCGCAGAATTATTTGCTTTATAGTTTCAAGGTATAAGCCCTAACCCAGCCTTGCAAGTGACGAGTGCATGCATACTATTTGAAATCTGAAGCAAAAATTACTCCCTTTTATTCATACGACTCAGAGTACTCTGTACTCCAATTTGAGGACTAGACTCCAACACTGCCATGATAGGCACCAAAAACAATGAATGTTTATGAGTGCAGTTTTGTGAGCCTGCTGTTGGCCTTGTGAAATGCACGGAGCATTCTAACTGTCACCAATGACGTTATTCTTTCCATTGCACGATTGTAAAATATCCATGATTTGTTTTATGCAACGCCTGAATACATCCTCGTCATCTGATTGCTTACTAGTGTGACTGTGCTATATGGAACTTCTTTTTACCGTGGAATGGAACTTTTAAGTGCCGTGGGTTGGGACGATCATGACTCACGATTAGGCCTGGGCGAGTAGTGGATTTTTCTACTTGAGTACTCGCAAAGAAATTACTCGTGAGTACTCAAGTACTCGCGACTGAGTAGTTAACCGAATTCCCATAAAAGCAAAAAAATGACATATACGTTGGTATGACATGAAGTAGCTTACAAGCAAATAGCGTGCAAGTCACACACCATTCTTCAGCATTGAGATAAGTTTACTGTATGACATTTTGGGCCACTTAGTTGCTTGAATTTTTTTTTTTTTTGACGAACGGAATCCTAGGGAGAGAGAGGTGGAGGGAGTGATTCCCTGTTTGCAGGGGGACGTATTAAGCCATGAACACCAAACCCTAAATTGCTACTCGCAAGTGCCTGCTTCTACTCGCACAAGGACGAGTACTCAATAGATGAAAAACCACGAGTAAAAACGAGCATAAAATACTCACGAGTACTCAAGTAATTGAGTTACTCAAGTAATTGAGTTACAGGTGATCAACGATCAACCCACTAATCAGATGACGGGGATTTATTCAGGCATTGTATAATGGTTGCCAGTTGCCTTGTTCATGCTGCTTTCCCTGTCGTTTGATTCACCTACATGTAGCTCTCAAGATCTACGAGCATGTGCAACACATTGCATTCCTGTATACAAGGTGAGTCAACAAAAGCAGAGCCCAAACCCCCAAAATTATATGTCATCTTTAAAAATACGTGTAGCACTAAAAAATAACAATGACTGGAAAGCTATTTTTCTTAAGCTACTTTTAAATGAGAAAAATTACTTAAATACAATGACCCTAAAACCTATCTCGTCCAAAAATGCAATTTCAAGAATCGTCGCCACAATTGTCTTCAAACATCACCGGTGATAAAACCGCAGTTTAAAAGTTCAAAAATATTCAAATATCCTTTTGGAGGCTCGACTTTGAAAAAAGTAGATTTTATAAATCATAATGTTTGCCTAACTAGGGTTGTTAATTAAGATATTGTGTACCACAGATACTACAGTTATAGACAGTTGTTGAAACAAGCATTCCGTGTCATTTTCTTTGTTGTTCCGAACAGTCAAAACACACAATAAATTGCTTTTTTTTTACGAGACAGGTTTGAGGGTCATTGCGTTTAAATGGTGATATTCTTTGAACGGATCGAGCAATTTCAGTATTTTTTTCATCTAAGAGTAGTTTATGAAATTGGCTCTCCAGTCATTATTATTTTTGGTGCTGCACATTTTCTTAAATATGAAATATATTGCTTGGGGTTTGGGTTCTGTTTTTTTTTACTCACCCTGTACAAGCGCCTTGATCCCAAATCAGAGGTCATTATGACAACAAAGTGCTGGCCGTTCTCAGATACTACATCTGAGTGAACTATCGAGCCTGACCTCTTTCCCCCTCTCAATTCCAAATGAATGATTTCCCAAAAAAAAAGTTTATCTTATTTCTTCTTCTTTTGCTTCTGCTCTCGCTTGACCTTAGCCTGCTGGGTCGAGATGGCCGAAGCCTTCCAGCATAGATACAAGCCGATCAGGACCACAATCGCCGGCCCGATAATGAATGGAGTGGATAGGGATAGCGATTCAAAGATGGATGGCTTGTTTAGTTCCACCAGTTCCACGGTGAAGATGAGAGTTGAGTCAGCTGCAAGGAAAACAAGAACAACGAAGACATTTTACCAGGGTGGGATTTGAACCTACGAAACCAAAAAAAGGGGGAAAAGTTGACTTAAAGCTTCAGTCCATCATTTACAGCTATCCAAAAAGTAACTGACGTAATTATTGTTGAAAAACACATGGTTGAAAGATAGTAAGGGGACTAAACTCCCTGTCAAATTATTCTTTCTGGCGAGCTGTCGGTTTGAAGAAATCAACAAACGAAAGCCTTTCCAACGGTGTGTCTAAAGATGCACCATTGGAAATTTCCATTAGTAGTTCGTTTTTTCGAGTATCAAGAAAGAGAATAAAACTCTCCTTACAATGTTGTTTGTTGCACTTCAATGGGGCATTCCGTTGACAAGTTATGGTTGTTTAAAAGTTTGCATTTATGGCATGTAAACAAGTAAAACACTGAGAAAAAGGCCTTTAAGTTTCAACTTTGTATTCGTGAAAATGAAAGATGCCAATTGTTTTTCTTCCATAAAAAACTTGTATCCCACAATTTTTATACTACTTCTATAAAACATGTGTAGTAGCCATATCAAAAGTTACAAATATCAGTCAATTTGAAAATCGGGGAAAAAAATTACTCCCTTTCAGTGTTTTTTTCTCCTCCATTTTTCCATTTTGCCAGAATGCTTCACAAATATCTTTTTGTTAAAAATGGAGTCAACATTCGTATTTTTAATATTCTTCTCATATTTCTACTTACGTGGGATACTACCCTGTGCTTGTTTACCATAGCCTAAGTGAGGAGGAATGACAAGCTTGCGATGCTCTCTGTGGATGCAAAAAATAACAATTTTTTTAATGAAATGTCTCTTTATTAATTAAGTTTGACTTTGACCAAGTGTGCGTTAGGCTTTGGACAACCCAAAATCATCTATCAATGACCAAAAAAAGGAGTAAATCTTTTCAGTCTGATCTCCTGATGACGAGAAGAGCATACTGTTAATCGAGTTAAACCAACTGGTTCTTCTCAGAACCACACAACTCACTAAGAGATATCTTTCATTCGCATGGTGTTACTGCAAACCTCCCATGCATCTTTACAGGTTTTGTACCCTAAACAGAGATCAAGGTGTTTTGTGTTCTTAGGCAAGACACTTTACACTATTATCTCTGTGGACCCATGAGGATAGAAAACAGATTGTACTGATCTGGAACTGCTGCAGAAACTGATGTCATGACTTAATGAACGAGGGTAATAATGATACCGCACTCTGAGACATTGGTTTTAAAGTGCTATACAAGCAACAACTGTTATAATTTTGGTTACCGGTACACCCCTATGTTCCGACACACCTATGTTCCGACTGCACATATTCCTATTCCTATCCCTAACCCCAGGGCAGATCCAGAACACAATTTGGGGGTGCCAAAAGAATTCCCCCAAAAAGTGGGTCAAAAAATATCACAACGTTGAGTTCCCGAATTTTTTTTAGATTCTAGATGCTCTGTGGTGCGCGATCTGAGGCAAAATCTGACCACTTTTACCCAATTTTTTTTTAGGAAAAGTTGGTGGTGTACACAATGCCTGCCTTTATTGCAACGTCACTAAAAAAATAAAATTGGAATTTTTTTTTTTGGGGGGGGGGGGGCATGGCCCCCTGTTGGCCCCCCCCCCCCTTGGATCCGCCCATGGCTAACCCCAACCCTAACCAGGAGTAACACCATTTTATGTGTTGGTTGTCGGAACATAGGGGTGTTGGAACATAGGCGTGTCGGGGGGGGGGGGGGGTTCAGAACATAGGGGTTTTCTCATAAAGTACCTTGACCTACCCCAAACACATTCCCTTGACGCCCTCCTCCCATCCTTTAATGACGTTGTTTTTGCCGAGCTGAAATCTGATTGGCTCCCGGGAGTTGTCTGGCAGCTTGGACATGTCAAACACCATCCCTGACTCTAGTTTGCCCTGTGCGGAGTAACATCAATGAAAGAAAATTACTGTTTTATACGCACATCAATACAGACTCGACTATTAAAAACATGTGTGACTACTTGTCAAGAAAAGAATGCACAATATCGTGCTGTCCAGTTGTTGATTTTGAGAATACTAAACATTCGCTTTGTATCAATTCAATTAACGACTTTGATTAAGATTAGAAAACCAAGTTACTCAGAACTGGGACTTGGACTCAAATCAAGAATGAGGAGTTAGCGCTCTAGTAATTGACTATAGCTCTATGGTTTTTCCCACATCGGTGTGAAACACGCAGTGGGCTTGAGCTACTAATTATGTTGGTTAGTTGGTTGGTGGGGGGGGGGTGGTTGGTTGGCTGGTGGACACTTTACTCGGAGTGCATATACTGTGTATTACTCGGAGTGTATCACAGCTTTGCCAGTGAGTTTCTATGGAATACCTATATAGCTTTGTGACACTGATGCGCATGCATCTAATTTGCATATTAGATCACGCCCCATTGCATTGCAAAATTCGCGGTAGTACTGTTTGTAGAACTGCCGTGGGTTGTACCACTTGGTACTTGTTACTTTTTTAAAGGCTATTAATATGCATACCCATTTAAACGTAAAAATGTGGCTTTTGAGTGTAGGTTTTGCCTTTCTTTGAGAACTCGTCTCAAAACCTAAGACAATAGACTGGCACATGAAACAACTAGTCCAACACCCCTTTATGGTACTGCATTAATCAACTGTGTCAAAAGAAACATCTGGTACCAGTCTATGTTGTACACACCTCTCCATAGTCTGCCACCAGACTACCGAGGAGTAAAGCTTTTCAAACAGTTGGATATGTACCATTCTAGTCTAAGGCTTCAAAATGAAATCATTTGGTTTCACTCTCAGATGCAAATATTAAGGAAAAAGTCTCCTTTAAGGAAACATGCATTGTCAGCCTGGTTATTACTTGGGTCAATAGTGGTCAAGACCCCATTGGTTTGTACACAGTATGCCAGGAGGTGAGATACAAACATTTTGACCATTGGTGACCTCTTAAATAGTAGGAGGGTTAAAAATTGAATTGAGACTTCAAAACTTGGCTGGTAAAACTCTGAGGACCTTGTCTTTGCCTAATGAAAATTTGGAGAATTTTGTCGGCTAAAGAGTGGGTATAAAAGTTGGCCTGATTTAGTTTTGCGTGTTTTTCTGCACTCAAGGTCCAGGCTGATCTTGGCTTAGACGTTGGGATGTTCTGTTCATAACCAGTGTTTCATTCTATACAAATGCTCAACAGAAACGTTTTCTCTACTCCATAAGAAAAAAATCAAGTGGAGATTCTATTTTGCACTTCTGTCATTTACTCACTACATAGTGCACCGCCACTTCGTCGCCTACTTCAGCTTTCGCGGAACACTCTTCTGGTAAATGCTGTCAAAAGAGAAATGCAAAAAATTGGAAAGATTTTTAAATAGACCTAACATTCAGTAAGATTTGAGGCTTTGCATGGTGGAGATACTAAATAAAGAAAGGTTTGCGGAAACACCATGTGCGAATAATTTCTCAACTAGGAGAATGGTTCTGAAAAGAACCAGAGGTATAAACTCGACGTTCCGGTCAGTGTGCTCTGACCGTCTTCAGGAGAGACCGTCTCTCCTGAGGACGGTCAGAGCATACTGACAGGAACGTCGAGTTTATACCTCTGGTTCTTTTCAGAACCATTCTCCTAGTTGAGAAATTATTCGCACATGGTGTTTCCGCAAACCTTTCATTATTTAGACCTAACATTAAAACCATTCTGGAAATGGAATGAAAAATATAATATGATTAAAACCATTCTGGAAATGGAATGAAAAATATAATATGATAAAACGGGTAATATTGAATTACACAACTTCTATTAATTATCTCCCAATATTTACTATTTGACAAAGTACACTGGCAATTTAAGATTAAAAAACTACAAACTTAAAAAAAAATGTAAATACATAAAAACAGAACTTCAACTTTTTGGAACAGCGACCTTTATCGTAGTATTGATAATGATATCACAACAACATCGTGTATATGGTGTATCACACCGAGTATTATGCACAATATTTAATCAATGTTAAACAACAGCTGGAAAATGTACCACGCTCAGTTGCATGGCAGTGGCCATTTTGGTTATCATACCACAGTTACAATTATTCTTTACAAGACAAGTATAAGTTGTCCAATTTTGAACAGCTGTCCTCTGACAATGTGGTTTGGTTTCGGCGGTGGTCGACTATTTTCATTAATTTGGTGCATATTAATTTATGTATTAGCAAATTTATATCCTTGACATAAAATTATTAATGGCCACTATTGGCCACTGCTTTGCAATAAAGAATATGTACTAAAATGTTGCAAAATTTGTCGGACATTTGTCCTTCTTTCAATTAAAATGGCTGAGATGAAGAAAATATTAAGAATTATTATTAGCTCTAGAACTAGACCAAGCTGGAGTTACCCAGCCCTAAATTTTATCATTGGGTTGTCATTTAAATGACAACCCAATGATAAAATTTAGGACTGGGTAACTCCAGCTAGAACTAGACCCAGTAACTGGGGCGCAATAACTCCTTCTATCAAATTTGTGGATTTTGTCTGTAGTACTGGCTAGCTATATGCTAGTACGACCGACCAAAGACAAAATTCGAAAAAATGAGTTCTAGCGCCCCAGTCACTGGGTCTAGATCTGAATTAGCTCATAATTTGGAAAGAATGATGCATCCTGCCGCCACTTTTTTAAGTTATATATTATCTCAATGAAGGTCAGTCATTGCAAAAATGTTAAAAAGACATGAGTCTGGGACTGAGAAACATTTATAATTTTGTTAGAAAATACTTTGAAAATGCACTCGACTCTCCATAGACCTTGTACACATCCAAAGAAGTAGCGTTAGGATTAGCTGGAGTTACCCAGCCCTGAGTTTTATCATTGGGTTGTCATAAATGACAACCCAATGATAAAACTCAGGGCTGGGTAACTCCAGCTACGTTAGGATACTACATTCTTTCCCGTATTTTTTTCATTTCAGTCTTACTCTTAGTGCAAATTATTTAGTTTTCATGGAAATTCTTTCACTGAAACGCTAATTTCAAATGAAAACAGAATGCTTGTAAAAAAAATAGTATTTGTGAACACACTTTTGATGCATTTACCGATGAAATTTGATGAACAAGTGATGTGGACATAACACACAAGTACACGGGATATGTAGCAAATGATCATCATCGATCATATTTAGTAATCAATATCTTTACCATTAAAATAAATTACGGATATATGAAAGAAGCAAAATATGAAACCAAATATTTACCAAAGTTACGATCTCCAGCATTCCTTTCTTCTTTGCATTGACGAATGCACCGCATACTACAGCAAGAAGTACAAATGCCAAAAACCTTCCCATCGTGTTTACTGAGAAATTCAGGGAATAATTGCACCTTATGAGTTACACTACAGACGTTGGTGAACTACACCGCTCATTGATGCGTGCATAATAACTCCCCACATAGCGCAGTCCCAATGCACCACACGTGTTCCGTGTGTTTATGTATTTTACGACGGGCATTTAAATGACCTTTGACCGGCGTATTGCGTCATCTCATTAGCATGTACAACGGAATCATTCGCTCAGTAATGTTATTTTAAAAGTCTTTAACGAATGCCGTACGTATGTACTCGCAAAATTGAATTTATAACATCTGGAGTAGTCGTTATTTCCAAGTAAAATGTTAACTTGATTAATTGACCTACTTACTACTGTACTTTACACTTTATATATTATAAACTCTCTCCCTACATCAAGCGCCGAAATAGCTCAGTTGGGAGAGCGTCAGACTGAAGATCTGAAGGTCCCTGGTTCAAAACCCCCGGAGGACTCGCATGAGTTCTGAATTGTCCCGGGTTTCGGCAATCAGTTTTTTTCCCCTTAGAATTCCTAACAAACACCAGCTGAAGATTCATTATTTACTAATTCTTAAGAAAATACTTTTCTTTCCGCTTTTATTAATTAAGAAATATAACATGCTATTATTAATTAAGAAATATAACATCAAAAGTGACATCTTTTCTGTGCATATGCATTCATGTTTCCTTCATGTACTGCATGCACAAGGGCGGATCCAGAAGACAATTTTTGGGGGGCCAAAAAAAAATTTTGGTCCCCCCAAAAAGTGGGTCAAAAAATTACGGCGTGGGGTTCGGGGCCCGCTTAAGGGCCCGGAATTTTTTTGGGGGGGTTCTAGATGCTCTGTGGTGCGATCTGAGGCAATTTCTGACCACTTTAACCAATGTTTTTTTGAGGTTTCGTTTTTTTTGGGGGGGGGGGCGGGGCCATGGCCCCCTTTGGCCCTCCCCCCCTGGATTCGCCCTTGGTACTGCAAAATGTATTGTATCGTGAAAAACAAAATAAGAGTTTAAAGTTATATCAATTTCGAAAATAGTAAATTATAGAAATTTCGAAATTATTGTAATCAATCATTAGCATATGGGTTGCACATCTGTGCAGGAAAGAGCGGGTGCATGGGGCACGTCAGAAAATATTAAAACTAAAGAATCAGTGAGGTTGAGGAACATGACTTATTATTATTTTGTAGAAGTTGATAATCAAGATAAAAGTTTGTCAAAAAAAAAAAATTGATATCGCCCCCTGCATTCATTCTTAATTCCTCAGCATCGGCTGGTGAATTATGAACGACAGGTGAATGCACCTTAATTTGAGAATACCGCCCTCTATCAGTAATTTTCCTCCTCATCGCCAAGTGCGGTACCTTTTACATTTGTGCCACATCCCGATCTTTGACAACCACCACGATATTGGCACCAGGCTTAAATATTATAACAGTGTAGGGGTGCCCCTCCTATTACGAGATTCTCTTAAAAGTATTTTGTATTAAAGAATGTTGGCTTATTCTTTGACGTATATCAATATGTAGCAAAGATCTTAGTTCCAGCAAGTTATTCTGATGTTATCATAACATTGTAAATAACATTGGAAATAAAAAAAAGTGTGAAAGAGATAAGTAGTGTGTTCCCCAGTCCATTCATTAAAAATCTCGTCTGCTAGGTTTCGTCTCGATCTCGCGCGCTAGCGCTAGCACAGCACGGAAATTTGATGCCAGCTCGCTGAAAAACTCCATCGTCAAGAGGAATTTAGTAATTGTCCGAATCCCAAGAAAAAGGACCCCAAATGAATTTCCCGGAACTGTCAGTCACTTCAAAGTGCCAAACCACATGCTGCGAGGGATATTCAGGTAAGGTGTCAACTTCTTCAGTTGTTACAGATAGTTTTTAAACGGGAATTTCAACTCTTGTTTCCTACTCGACTGCGACTGTCAACGCCAGCTCTGCACCGTCATTTACTCCACACGGAGCGCCGGCGGTGCACAGTACTTCCGTATTACAAAACCGTGTGTGGTTAAACCATAGCAACTGAGTGATTCGTGCAGACTGCCTCACACTCACACTTGCACTCACAGTATCGTTGAATTTTGCCAGGAGTTTGCAAGTATTTCATAATATTGAATTCTTTTTTTTTCATCATTTTTTATTTTTTGGGGTCCAGATTATGACGTTATAATGAGAACACAGAACAGATGCCGGAAAAAAAGGTTGCAACCAGACGCCACTTCCCGAGCGCAATTGCGTGCAAAGTCTATAGCATGTAAAAGTATGGAGAGTCAAGAAAATTTTCTTAGTTCTAAACAAAATTGGAAATGTTTCTCAGTCCCAGATTCATGTATCATCATTTTTGCAATGAATGACCTTCATTGAGATGATGTATGAAGAAAAAAGTGGCGTCAGGTTGCAACATTTTTTTTCCCCAGATGTCAGATGAATGATCCCTTGTCATGCTTGTTTTGTCACAGTTGTGTGCTTTCTTTTGCAGTTTTTGTAATGCAAGTCGCACGTCATGAGGACATGAACAACTTGAACATTGACACGACATCGTTAATGTTTAATATGTCATTGCAGCATGTTTTTTTATAGCCCCACTAGTACGGTATTGCTGCATGCTGTACCTATTAAAACTAGTGCAGCAATACCGTTGCCACAGCGTAGCAATACCATTGCCACACTAGTGGGGGCTGAATGTTACTAAGTAGAACTATTTTTATGGATTTTTTCTGATTTTTTTTTCAGATATGTCTAAACTTCTTATTTTTCTTCTTCAATTTCTACTCCAGATCTCCATGAATGATCACTTGTGCGCTGTCTTTACGTCTTGCAAGTCGCACCAGGAGCCTAACGGAGTGGAATACAGACAGGCGAAGCCCCGCCCCCACGGACGCAACCAGCCCGAGTCGGCCGGTGCCCCAACAACCATTGCTGAGAAACCACAATCCTGGCAGCCCGTCGCGGCTGCCGATATGGCCACCACTGCGGCGGGGCTGTTCGGACACCAGGTGGACCTGAACCCGGGGAAAAATAACCGGTCCAAGTCCAAGCACTGCGGCCACTCCTTGTACAAAAAGAATTTTCACCGCCCGACCTTTTGCCACCATTGCACGGATATGCTGTGGGGCCTGTTCGGACAGGGATATATCTGTGAAGGTGAGAACTACATGTAGCTGCATTGTGTAGGCCTATGTGTTAAATGTATTTTCAGTTTGTTGAGTTTCGTGACTTCTGACTTTGTACACCCTTGACAATGCAGACGCTGACAAATTGGGATGCTGGTGACTTTCTGTTGACTTGTTCACACAGTTTTAGGACAAGTCACGGTTCAGTATCCAAACGGGCAGAGGTTCGAACCCGATTACACCCTATGTTCCGAATCTCCTGTGTTCCGATACCCCTATGTTCGGACTGCACATATACATGTATTCCTATCCGAAACCCTAACCCTAACCCTAACAGGGAGTAACACATTTTTATATGTGCGTTGTCGGAACATACATGTAGGGGTGTTGGAATATAGAGCAGTCACCTTCGAACCCAACTAAAAGTACATGTAGTTTTCTTAGTTTTACACACAAAAAAGATGATTGGTTTAGAGGGAATTTGGGGAACTAGTCTGGTTTCCAAAGGTATATTAGGAATAGTTGGTCTGAAATTTGTTGCCTGACCAAAGGACCAGTCTACTAGCTCAAAATGAAATTTTCATTAATTTTCATTAATTTTAGTTCAATTAAGAGAATTTCAAACTTTGATATAATGATTTCCGTCGAGGTAAGAATACTTTTCCTGGTTCGGCTTCAAAATCACAATGAAATCTTGACACTGACATGACGGAGGTGAAATTTATTAATAACACCCACTTTTGTAGCCTGTTTTACACACAAAATCTTGACAAAAGCCTTCAGCTTTTAATTTGTTCCAAAAGAGTACCATGTATTTATTATACAATTTTGAACAAGACTTGAAATTTTTCTCCAATTTTGTTTTTCTCATTTCCTGAGTCCTGACCTTTCACAGTGAAGTCTCAAAAGTGAAATTCCTTTCTTTATTAATCTCTTAAGCAGTGAAACCTCTGACTACAAATAAATTCTGTCAGAATTTGGAGTGATTAGCCGTTTATTTTGCTCTTCTCTTGCGGGGCACATCAGTACAAAGTCCACGACTCCACGTCAGTCTGATATGACACACCAGACAGTCCGATTAAAAAAAAAAAAATAGTCAATAACGCATAACAGAAAGTTTGTTTACCTATTCAGAAAAAAAAAAAATTCAATATTTTTTTTCAGGCTTTCATTGACGACTGACACTTTGACATTGACAAAATACAGCTTGGAAAATCAATCGGTTGGCAGATGACGTACATTGCTTTTGTTAAAACAGCTTTGTTTGAGATCTGTCTTTTGTGTTTGTGTTATTGTAATTGATGGGTTCATGTCTGTGCATGTATGAGTAGTTTTTTTTGTGGAAGAATTATACGAATGTACTCGTCAGATTGGCATGAGGTCACGGTATGACCTGGCATATTGTATTTATCGGATCAATAAAGTTGTATTTTAGGTAGCCAAAATTACATGTGCGTATGATATTGAATAGATATGTGTACAATGTACATTTGTACCTGTGCGTGCATTATTTACTGGTTTATATAGTATTGCAGAGGGTAAAAATGCAAGTACATGTGTTTGTCTATATTAAAGGGAATATACATCATTTGCTTTTGCTGTAATTTTCAGAAATGGATGGAATTGGGGGGTTGGAAATATAAAGCAAATATAGTTACACTGACTTTTTGGAGGTTTTGGGTTCGAAAATGCTATAAAAACCAAGAAAAATGATCATATTCCTGTAGTCTGGTTCCCTGACTCCATATAAGAAGAAACACAGCAGTTTACATACATTGGGGAATTGTAAGGTCAGGGAACCAGTCTAGCTGGCTCGTACCCGTTCATAGGTTTGTAATCGATTGCAAACAAGTGCAATGGTCAATTGGGGCCAGTATTTGAAAAAAAGCCAGTTGTTTCCAACGCTGATCGGCCGATCAGCGTTGGAAATTGATACAAAAATACCACTTTTCTTGAAAATGACAGTATACCAGGTGCCATAATTTTACAGAATGCTTTAGACTGTCATTTACCAACATCCTATTAAGGTATTTCGCAAAAACTTTGTAGTTTTATTTTTCGATGTTTGCAAATGTTGTATATTCCCTTTAAATATTCACGGACCATTAACTGTGTTTGTCTGAATAAATTTAACTCCCTGTTTTGATTGCGCTGGGTTCATTTTATGCACTTACAAAAATATCAGCTGTTTTGTGTTTAATTTGGCCATCGGGTAGTTTATAAACTTACGGTATGTTTTAGTAATTGCACATATCTACATTTGTATACGTATGTTGCATTCTAAGGTGCACATCGCATGCAGTATAATGGAACGGCCCAATTGGGCTGCAAAACGCGCTTTGAACGAAATGATTTTATTCGGAAATAACAATTAAAAGTAGGATATAAACATCCACACAATTATCCTTTCAAAACTGGGCGTTTTTGTGTAATTCCTGTATTATGCGTGCGAGAGTGAATTTCGGGGTCCACTTTTGCGACCCCATAAATTCGAGCTGTTTGGATGCTAGTTGTGATTTCATTCGTGAAGTGTTCGTCTTTTGCGGACGTTGAAGAAACCAGTATTTTTGCATTGGTGATTGGTCACCGCTGTTCCCGAGACACACAACGTGTATTTCGTACACTGAGAACGAAACGAAAAACACATTCGTGCTGCGTTTTGTCTGATGTAAACAAGCGGGTTTTTCCCCGTCTTTTCTCGGGATCTGTAAGACATTAGGTTGGTTTCCTTTCAACCAGATGTTTGAAATAGGCTAAGAAAACATGAAATTTTCCAGGATTTCAGGACCTTGTGCCCCTTTAATGGACATTCACTCTCATACATGTATTTCAGCTTGTCAGTTCAAACTTGTATGCATTTCCCTGAGACAAGTGATCTTCTGTATGCCGGGTGTTATGTATTAACCCTAACCCCTTGGGTATTTTTAGTAGAAAGTATCCTGAATCCGCCAAAATCCATCAATTTTGTCATGCACAAAAATGTTGGTGGCCAGTGAGTCCATCAGAATCCACCAGTTATCCGGGAGTAAATCAGTTGAGATCCTGAATCCAACAAAGTCCCACAACCTCAAGCTCAAATATGGAGGTATCCTGAATCCATCAAAATCCTGCAGTAACGCTAGGCTTACTGTCCTGAATCCATCAAAATCCCCCGACTTTTTCAATATGGAGGTATCCTGAATCCGCCAAAATCCTCCAAAACAGGGGTGTGGATTTTGATGGATTTACTATGTATGTACATGTATGTAGGTATCAGATAAATTTGTATTTAAAGTCGTATCTCATTTGCAAACACTCAAGCTACACAGTTGTACAATGTATATATGTACAGGTTTTTAACACATGCATTGTCAAGATAACTACTAGATGTTCAATTAAAATAAAGACATGTTTCTTATCATTATCACTGATTATACATGTACATGTGTGTACACACATGAGTCCAGTATCCTAGCAACTACCGGGTACCAACTACTGGGATATCGGAAACAAGTACATGTACATGTATGTACACAATGTACACGTGTAGTGGTTGATGTGGTACATAATGAGACTTGTCAACACGTACATGTACAACATGTATTTGACAACAAATTCCCGGTTAAGTGTTAAATTTTGTAATTGGTGAATGTGAAACCGCAATATATATGTGTATGTATGTAAGCAAACCCTCCCTAACCCCTTAGACCCTTTTTGCTACGGTACATGTACATGATGTACATGTAGGAACCATCCTCAATTCTCCAAAATCCTCCAACTGCCTCATTCCGTCAAAATCTTCCAACAGCCCTGCCTCTGAAAATGCATTCAGCCTCATTCCTCCAAAATCGTCCTCTTCTTCAAACACCATTCATCCTCATCCTCCAAAATCAACCGATACTGAATACATGTACCGGTACATGTCCATACCCTCCAAAATTGCCTTCGTCCTCAATCCTCCAAAATCTTCCAAAACTGCCCTGAGGACTTTGGAGGAGTGAGGAGGGTTAGGGTTTTAAGGCGGAGTTGTTGGGCAATTGTGTGTATCGCTTGGAAATGCAGGAGTAAATCTCCTGCGCATTTATTGTCAATAAAAACAACAAAGAACACTCTCTGGGATACCTGCAACGCATAAGCTGTGACACCCCACCCCCCCCCCCCCCCCAGCCAAAGTTGGATCCGCCCCTGCTATCTTGCACATTATGTATTGAACGCTGCTGTTGAATTAAATACACGTTCGCACACTTGCACTATTCTTAGTACCCCACTGTACAGTTCGGATTCTTTAATCATCTGTCATCGCCTCGGACAAATTTTTCGAGAGCTCTCTAAAAAGGAAACAAGATGACAAAAAAAGTTCTTCAATTGAAAGCTACTCCTCACCAAAACAACATTTCCAGGAACTGCAAATCAAGTCAAGCATCGGGAGAAGTGGATATGGGGGATTGGAGGGAGAAAAAAATTCCGCTCCTTCTGGGGCCTAGCAGAGGCGTCGCAATCAATGAATACAATCCAAGATGTTAGAGGGAAGAAAAAAAAAGTGGAGAGAGCAGTGAATTATTCGTCGGAGACTGCTTAGCGGCTCACAGTGATAGATTTAGATTGTCAAACACCTAAGGGTAAATTGCTATTTTGGGTGTGTATTTTTCTAATTCTGTTTACTGTTGTTGCATTAAATATCGGTTTAATTTAATGGGTTTGATTTTATGGAAATACCAGTGCATGTAGTTGATGTTAGGACGCTTAATGTACATGATGATGCCATGTCATTTGAATTCTGAGAATGCGTATCTTGACAACATGTACAATGTAGACATGTATCTCATCATTGTAATTTCTCAGAATTTACCCCGGCACCTATGAAAAGGTCCAATAATTTTAAAATGCCTTGTAAAAAATGTCGCAAAATAAATAAAACACGTACAAAATGTATTGGTCGGCATTGTGGGGTGCTGTGGTCCAATCGTTGTGATGTTCAACTCATGTGCTGTGGTACAAATGTACATGTACGTGGGTTCGAACCCTGACGGGGAACATGGTGCTTGTGCTCTTGGGCAAGACACTTTACTACAATTGCCTCTCTCCAACCTGGAGTACACATTGAAGGTACATGTAGAGACCAAATTGCGCTGATCTCGAGCTGCTGAAGAAAAATGGTCTCGTCCCTGACGAACAGGAATAATAATTGTAACTTTAGTTTTTGTTAACCTTCTAACTAAGTTATAAAGTGCTATGTACCGGTACAAGCGCCACATTATTATCAATGATTCATTTAATATAAACTATTAATAACAATAACAGGGATGTACAGGCACTTAACAAACCAATGATTTAATGAATATTGACAAAAACAGGGTTTTTCATGTTTTTGGAGAAGAGGGCAAAGAGATCTAACTTTTCTTTGGGGGGGGGGGGATTTTTTGCGAGGGCCCCGAAAAAAAAGTTCAAATTTGATTTTAATAAGGGGTTCGGAGTAGCTCTCCATTTTTTTAACAAATTAGCACATGAAAAATAGAATGCACTTATGACGTACATGTATGTGTACCATACATACAATCCAAATAGCTTCAGATACTGTATGATCCTTCTTTGATCCTCGAAAAAAATTCCAGAGCAGGCATTCAAGATTCTTGCAACTTAAAAGCATTTGTAAAGTTTATCCATACATGTAGGCCTACTAGAGTTTTTTCTGGCTTACAGTAAGTAAAGAGTGCAAACAAGAGTTTGTGGAAAGAATGTTTTCCTTGAAAAACATTTCAGGAGCCAGCATTCAAGATTCTTGTGACTTACATTTTGTAAGTTTGGGCATACTAGAGGTTTTTATGGTTTAAGTATAAAGAGAGCGATAAAGAGTTTGCCGATGGCATTTTTTTCCGTGGGCAGTGATTCTTCACAGACCCACAGGAGAAAGGGGAATAGCCGACGATGAACTGACCCACATTCCTTATGTTCTAAATCTTGTTCCCCTATCAGCTTGTTTTTCTGTTTGTTCCTTTTAAAGCCTACACGTATGCATAAATCAGTGAGTTGTTTGGCTGTGTTCCACCTGGAAGTTAAAGAGAATGTACAACATTTGCTTTTGCTGCAATTTTCAGGAATAAATGGATTTGGAGGATTAGTATGATATAGCAAATATTGTTACACTGACTTGTTTCACGTTTTGGGCTTGTAGGCCTACTGTAGACATTTTGACACTCCCTTTGGCCATGTAAAAAATATATTAAAAGTCACGAAATAAAATCTTATATTTGAACAAATATTAACATGAGTAAAATAGCTCAGTGGGCAAAATGAATAAATAAAAACCTGTTTGATGATTCAAATTTGCTTCCTAAACTTTTGTAATTCTGTGCTTTTTGTATACGGATCCGTGCGTTGTGGGGCTTTTGAGGGAGTTTCAAAATAGCCACTGCGTGTGTGCGAGGGCGTCACGGTCTTGTGTACATGTATGCAATAGAGATCAGTGGTTCTGTTAGGGTTAAGTTGCTGTATAGTCTACCAATAGACATGATCCATATTTACAGGGTGTATTCTGAAAACACTGAACCGATGTGCAACATGGATTGTCCATCACCGGAACACAAAGCAAGACATCCATAGCTGCGAAATCCAGTTTCGTCTCAATTCTAATTCACTTTACAGACCACAATATTGAGCCGCCGCGGGATGGGAGCGGGGGACAATGTTTTGAAACAATCAATATTTAATGCAAGTGCAGCTCAAGCAAAGCGCGAAATGTCAAGGCCGGCCCCGAATGGTTTTGGCACCTGCCGTATGGCGGATTCGCCGGCCGCTAAGAGGCTCGCGAGATGGTTTCCTTTTTTCTTTTTATTCTAATTCAGATTATGGTCTGTCCGTGCAAGGTCTCTCGCACAGCGTTATTAATTATTGGATGGAAAGTGAATCACACCGCGCCCCATTAATAATGACTTGACATTTAAACTGCACATTGTTTTTATAAACAATTTTTATGTGTACTTTCCTGGCTTCAGTTTTTCTATGTAAATTGCATAAATACATAAATTACAAATGTACAATTAAAGGGAATATACAACATTTGCAAACATCGAAAAACAAAACTAACACATTTTTACGAAATACCTTACTAGGATGTTGATAAATGACAGTCTAAAGCATCCTGTAAAATTATGGCACCTGGTGTGAAGTCATTTTCAAGAAAAGTGGTATTTTGTATAAATTTCAAACAGTGGTCGGCCTGTTGGAAAAACCTAACTATTTTTCAACTACTGCTCCAAACAGTTTGCCATTTTTTTTTCAGTCCAAATTTTGGTTGCTATTGGTTACATGTTCATGAACGGGTGCAGGCCAGCTAGACTGGTTCCCTTACCTTACAATTTTCCGGCATCTATAAATTGATCCATTTCATCTTTGGTGGAGTCAGGGAACCAGACTACTCGAATATTTTTGTTTTTCTTGGTTTTTCCAGCATTTTTGAACACAAAACTTCAAACATGTCAGTGTAACAATATTTGATCTATTATACTAACCCCTCAAATGGTTCATTTCTGAAAACTACAGTAAAAGCCAATGATGTACAGTACATTCCCTTTAAAAATTATCTGTGTGTATACATACATGTACATGTTTACCATGTTGAGCAGGGTTTGACTTTAGCGGTAGCCAGCTAGCCAAATGCTAGTCAAAACAGCAGATGGCTTAGTCAAACTATTCCTTACATGTAAGTAGCCCGGCTGGCGAGTCAAAAATTATTGGGATGCGGCAAAGGACAGGAAGAAATAAATCGTTGAATTCAGAAAGCAAACCTGTATCAATTTGTGTCTAATTTTATTAACCGTTTACTGGGGTTAAGTTACATGTATAAGATCTGTTTATTAAAAACACTGACAAGATTGCCTCGGGATACACGTTTTACATAGGTATGCACATAACTGTTGTTTATGAGACACTCTACAAATGAAAAACATGCGGGCTAGTGAAAATGCCCGCGGGCTACATGTAGTTAAGAGGCTGTTTTAGTAGCCCGGCTGGCCAGTGAAAAAAAAAAGTTAAGGTCAAACCCTGTTGATGAAGTTAACATGGTTAAAGGGAATATACAACATTTGCAAACATCGAAAAATAAAACTACCAAGTTTTTGCGAAATACCTTAATAGGATGTTGATAAATGACAGTCTAAAGCATCCTGTAAAATTATGGCACCTGGTATACTGTCATTTTCAAGAAAAGTGGTATTTTTGTATCAATTTCCAACGCTGATCGGCCGATCAGCGTTGGAAACAACTGGCTTTTTTTTTCAAATACTGGCCCCAATTGACCATTGCACTTGTTTGCAATTGATTACAAACATATGAATGGGTACAAGCCAGCTAGACTGGTTCCCTGACCTTACATTTCCCCAATGTATGTAAACTGCTCTGTTTCTTCTTATATGGAGTCAGGGAACCAGACTACAGGAAAATGATCGTTTTTCTTGGTTTTTATAGCATTTTCGAACCCAAAACCTCCAAAAAGTCAGTGTAACTATATTTGCTTTATATTTCCAACCCCCCAATTCCATCCATTTCTGAAAATTACAGCAAAAGCAAATGATGTATATTCCCTTTAATGCATTATTACATGATCTAGTCAACGTACTTTGTATAGCCACAATTCTTTGTTAAATTGTTAAAATTATAAATTGTTAAAATTACGTACATTGTTTTCATACAGTGAATTGTACTTTGTCAACTTACCGGCAGAATTCTTTGTTAAAATACCTCAGGTACTGTACATGATGATGTACATTGTACATGTGTAAACATGTACATTGTACTGGTACATGTACATGAATATGAACTTGTACATGTATGACAGTGTACATGTACATGCTGCATACAACATACATGTATGTAAATTGTACATTGGTACAATTAATGGTAATGTACAGAAAATGGTATGCATTGAGTATAAAATAAATTTACATTACACCATGTTCACTGAACATGTACAATGTACACGTGTATGTATTACATTTTTTGTATGACAATGTATTACATGTACATTGTGTACGATGGACAATGTATAGCACTATACAATGTACATGGTTTTAAAAAGGTATTTGATAGAAATTACCAACATCTTGAAAGTCTCCAGTAAAAAAAACCTTGTTCTCTTTTTTTAGTTCCTCCTGAAAAACCTCCGGCCAATTCCACCTGATTCTGACGTACACCACGTCACGTATGTTTGTGCAGCGCGCGCGGGTTCGCCACAGTCAGTTAAATACTATTAGCATCTGCATTGACATGACACCGTGGAGAGACTGCACGGATACCTGATAATGCCACTGGGTCATTAAATGTGAAATGATTCCGTCATGGCCGGTCTTTGTCGGAATATTTCATCGCTAGACCTTTTTTTAGAGGGCTTGGTTGTAACGGACGTCAGGAAATACAGTGTACATTTCAAATTGTATATAGGCCTACATGTACATTTGTAGAAACTGATTAAGGTTACTTTGTAAGAAATCAGAATTGTCTGTGACAGAACCAATAAACCATGATGTCTAATTAATGATTCAGAGAAAATATAAAAAACTCCTAGTCTGTAATATCCTTGACCTTTACTACATTTGTAGATGATGGATACAGGTACATGTACATGTCGTGCATACATGTACGTGTACATGTAAACTGTATTTATTTTTGAAAAATGCATTTTCAGCTTAATTGGTGAGCTCTTTCTTAAATGATCTGTAAGGGACCTAACATAAAGCTTGAATTCCCCATTTCTGAGACATCACTGTTTTATGTTTGTTACAGGTTAATTAGAAATAAACATACATGTAAATTACACTGAAATTTGTATTAAACATGAACGTACCAGTATTATCCCTACCCCCCCCCCCCCCCCCCCCCAGGGGTATTCTCTAGGCACCCTGCCAAATGCAACTGAATGCAATGAACTATGGTTATACAAACCAGCCAACCTTTGTACCAAGTACCTACATGTACATGTAAAATGCAACAACTTTTTACCATATTCTGTTGCATGGTTAGGGTTAACAGTGTGAAACTAACATTTGAAATCAATAATACACAACATAATTATGAATTGAACGAAACCAAACAGAAAACAAAAGTACAATGTATGTTCATGTACTCGTATGAAGATAACCAAATAAAATGTAAAGAAAAGAAACGGTAACTAAAATTTGATATAAGATTTGAGGCTTTGCATGGTGGGGTATCGGTATCGTTTCGGTTTTGCGGTAACACCATGTGGTAATAACTACTGCTTAGAAGATATTAGTTCTGAGAAGAACTTGTCCTGCTTATTATCAACTTGCTAAGTAGTTTTTGTTCTGTTTAGAACAGTCCTGCTGTAAGTTCTAAAAGAACTTGTCTTTCTAAAAGAACTTGTCGTTCTAAAAGAACTTGTCTTTGGTCTCAACGTTTCGACTAGCCTGCTCTAGTCATCGTCAGGAGACTGAAGATAGTTGGAGATGCTACTCCTCAAGTAGGGTTTGTTAGGATTAGGAGTGCTTGCTGGGCATGCCCTGCTCGCTCGGGTGTGTCAGTTGGTTGTGAGCCATGGGCATTGTGTTGAGGGATGCCCGCTGAGCGTCCTGCTCGCTCGACTGTGTCAGTTGGCTGTGAGCCTTGGGCATTGTGTTGAGGGATGCCCGCTGAGCGTCCTGCTCGCTCAGGTGTGTCAGTTGGCTGTGAGCCACGGGTGTTGCAACTTGGAATAACTGAATGCCATATGTGGCTTATGAAGTAGCCGATATCTTGTGGGACAGTGTCATGTTTGTGGATCTCAATAGCTTCTCTGATACGACGGGTGTACCAGTGTTTCTCTTGGGCTATGATTTCCGCTTGTTCCCAATCAACAACATGATCCAGATCAGCAGAGTGTTTGACAATTGCCGATTTGTCAAGTTCCCCTCTGCGGCCGTGAGCTATGTGTTCTTTAAGCCTGGTAGTGAGGTCTCTGCCAGTCTCGCCAATGTACACTTTGCCACATGAGCAAGGAATTCGGTAAACTCCTGCTTGACTTCTCGGGTTGTGCTTGTCTTTGTGGGTGTACAATTTCGTTTCGAGTTTATTGCGAGTTCGGTAGTAGACCTTAATATTGGCTTCACGGAGGATTCGCTGGATCTTGTGTGATGCATGGCCAATATACGGAAGGACTGCAACCGGCATATCGGGTGTGTTCAGGGTCTGAGACATGCTCGAATCCGGTGCGAGGCTGTGATTCTTAGGTCTGTACCCATTGTCTCTTAGCACTTTATTGAGGTGCTTCAGTTCGGATAAAATTTGATAATTATAGTTTTACTTTTAGTTTTCACTTAAGTTACTCAGAAACTACAGCAGCTACAATGTACTTCAACAGTGTTTACTGCTAGGCCATCGCAATTTTACAGAGCCTTGGCCTGTTGACTGACTTCCCGTTTACCTACATTGTACATACAAGTCAGTCAAAGCAGCTTAAACTTCCTGAATTCTGGAATAATTTTGAAAAATATCTCTCCTACAATTTTATTTATCAGTCAACTTTTAAGACGATCTGTATATTTTTTTCTGTTCACAGTTTGTAACTTTGTGACTCATGAGCGCTGTTTGGACAACATTACAACACCGTGTAGCACAGTTGCTGCTGACCGAGTACAGGTGAGTGATCACGGCGCGCGTACCCAGTGGTACCCACTTTTTATATGCTCCTATCATAGTGTTACCTACTGACACCCAAAACAGTTCTCGGTATACCCACTTGCACCCACTGGCAGCCATATTTTACATGCCACTGGTACCCACTGAAACCCAAAATATATGCCCAGTGTGTCCACTTGCACCCAATTTTATGCAGTGGAACTCTAGTGACACCCAAAATATGCCATAAGTACATGTACAAATGTATGTCCACTTGAACCCACTGAAACCCATTTTTTGTATTCTTCTGTTGTGTTGAAACCCACTGGTACCCAAAATACAGTACCCAGTTGGTACATGCAGTGTACATACTGTACACTATTTGATTTTTTACGCCCAGTAATATGGTCTCTATAAAAAATGTACATACCTGAAAAGCATTCAAGGCAAGTCCATAATGTTTCAATTCAAAATGTCAAGTGTCAGAAATGGACCTTATACCCGGTATGTACGCCCCCACACTTGGGTCACCCAAGCCCAATTATCTGGCACCCAACCCACACCCTCATTAAAAAGCAACCCCACTTTTCACCATCAACACCCGTGTCTTTTCCCACATTCAATCACTCCCAAACACTTTCTCTTTCATTCCGTCTGTCAAGCCTACCCCATCTTACCACCCACTTTTTTCCTGTTACGTCAACGGTACCCACTGTCACCCCCCATCAGCGTACCCATTCACCCTTCTCCCCCCCCCCCTTCTTTTGCATCCCATCCATTGATTCATGGCCATTGATTATCCCACGAATTAATTCCCCCACCCCGTCATCGTCTTCTGTCTTTGCCGCTCCACCGTCCATGGCTCTTGACGTGGAAAAAAAATCCTTTACAGCTGTATCAGGCCGCCCACGCCGGATTAGCGTAATTTCTAATTGATTTAAGCCCAGCTGAAGGCAACTTGTAGGGTTTTTTTTGTTTTTTGTTTCAGCGCTCTCGCTGATTGATTATGGGGGCGTAGGAAAAGCGGACGATACCGTACATGTATGAGCACCGAACATAGGTTCATATTCACTATTATACATGCCTAAGTATTCGTGCGTGTATTTAATGACTTTACCCTGGAATTTCTCAAAGGCCATGGCCTTGCTTTATACTTAGCCTGATGTTCCTGTATCCATTCTGATTTTAAAGGTGTACTGCTCATGCGATTTTTGTTTCACCTCAAAAAATTAATTTCATTTTTTCAAATTCTTATTTAATATTGGTAACTTTCTTGCAATACAAAATTTATTCACTTTTGAATGAGATTACAAACAAATAATGGCTGGTATTTAAATAAAATAGATACAGAATTTCAAATAATTTGAGGCCAGACAATAATTCAGTTCTCGCAGGGTAGACTGATTCCCGCCACCATATCAGTACCAGTACTGTAGGAACTACATGTAGGAACCAGTCTACCTGCAAGGGGGAGGGGGGGGGGGGGATAATCATAAGAAGAAAGAACAATTGAATTTGTTGAAGTGCAGCTCTAGACAGTAAATCTTTTAGCATTGTCTTTTACATGCGAAAAAAAAAATAACATGCTCCCTTTTCTAGAAAACAAATTCCATACCTGATAGTTGTCATATTTTTTAAATGTCAAGTACCGATAGGCCGATACATGTAATTTCATGAGCTTCCCAGATGGTTGTAATTTTTGCCGCTTGCACCCCTACAGATTCCATTTTCGACCCATTAGCCTGGGTTGGTTGGGTGCCCACCCCAGCCATTGCCAACCCACCGTGCCTCCATAGTCATTCGCTAGGAATTCTTAGCACTAGAATTTAACAGAACCGCACAGTACATAATTATATAAATTTTGGGTCCCATATTTGCACTTAGTTTAGTCGGGCACCATTTGCAGTCATCAGCCGACATTTGAAGCAAAAAAATCAGGTTAAAAAAAAAAAAAAGCCACGTCGCCGCACCACTTTTTGGGCAAGCTCCATACCAGAAACCGAAGACGTTTTTTTTTGGCCAAACAGTGACAGGGGAAAAAAGTGGATCAAATTTATAGAATGACCCATAGTTTCATAGTGTTTTTAGTCAGTAAAAATACTTTCTGATAAAAATTTTGGAGTTTGCTTTTGCTGCAATCTGGACCCAATTTCATGGCTCCGCTTAATACCGTTAGCAATTTTTGAACTCCTCACTTACTGTAGAAAATCGGTGTTTACAATTCGTACGGATGGGTTAAATTTAATGTTGCTTTTGTACATGTACATGTATGTATTACTTACATGCATACATGTACATCCCGTAACTAAAGGGTTCTGTGCTGACAGGGTTAGCAAAAAATTTCTGCTAGCGCGGTTAGCACAAAATGGTGATCGTAAGCACGGAATTCTGTGGTTAGCAGAGCCATGAAATTGGGCCCTGATCTTAAATACTGTACTGGGTACATGTAGTTTACAGTACTTTTACCTATTCACGTACTGACATTGTATAAATATGCACAGCTGATGTTTTCCTTGTTGTATGTAACTCCACAGTCGGCATTTGAACATATGGCGATTTTTATTTTCACACCGGTTTCATGTACATGTAATGTGATTGTATTGTAAACAGGTGTTCTTACCCTCAAAGACTATTGTCCCGGAAGTAAGTGTTTGACTGTTGGTTTGTCTGTTTGTCTGTTTGTCAGTGTTGTTTACACTGCTTTTGTTTGCATCATGTTGATACAGGTCTGCTTCAGCACGCCTACATGTGTACTTACCGTACGTGTCTGCCTGCCTGCATACTGCACATACCCTACCCATTCTTACCCCCTTTTCCAAACTACCACAAATTATTTTTCCTGATATACAGTAAATACTTCTAAATCTCAGTTCCCATATACCAAATGACCATAGCATAATGCCATACTGGTACAATGTACATGTACCTCTTTGCGTCATACAGTACAAGCTACAAGAATAATGCATGTTAAAGACACTTCATTTGCATTAAGCTCACTCAGGTATCCCAAAAGTAACCTACCGAATTATTATCAAACAGCTTACTTGGATTAAAGATCATACTGGTACTAAACACCTTGTGAAATTATTCCGTCTGGCTTGCTGTCATTTAGAAGAAATCAAGAAATGTACAATGTACACTGTAGGTGATTTCCAACGATCAGTCAGTTGACTGATTTTTGGAAATAAAGAGCGCTATGGATAAAATACAATTGTTGGGTTTCGTGATCGAAATATTATGCATGAATTTTCACTGTTCTCTCGAAAAGTATAATATCCACTGAGCTGAAAGTTCAGCAGGTTTAGTTTGAACATTCTTTGTTGGATTTTGACCAGTATTTTTAGTGGAAATGCACAAAATGCATTAAAAGCAAATGATAGATGCCTTTAATCCTTTTTCCCCGTTTTTGCTTGACTGCATTGATATCTGCTCCAGAAATTTGCTCTCTGATTGCTTGATTTTCACTCCCCTGTTTATTTTCTTGCTTGCCTGCTTGCATGCTTGCATGTTTGCTTGTTATACTGTATTCGACAATTGCACAAACCTAAAATATGCAACATTTGCAAACATCAAAAAACAAATCTACCAAATGTTATGCGATCAAGCTAAATGAGTCGTTTGTCAAAATTTGGCTTTTTACATCTTTGAAAAGAGCACAATCTCAGCATTACTGCTGTGAAAACCGCATCCTGATACCATCTTTAGTTAACAAAAATATGGAAGTCGGAACACCAAGAAATGTGATAAGGTGATGTGATGAAGTGGTCCTATTTTGGCCTGTATCTCCAAATGAAAATTCCTGACAAATGACTCATGTAACTTGATCGCATCACAAATTATTATGAAAAACCTTACTTGATTGTAAGTGAATAATAGTCTCAAGCATCCTGTGAAATCATGGCACCTGGTGTGCTATCATTTTTCAAGAAAAGCCGACTTTGTGTATACCTCGATTTCCAATGATGGTCAGCTGACCATTGTTGGAAAAAACTAACTTTTTTGAAATACTGCCCCCAATTACCAAATTTAGTTCAAGCCCACATTTTGTTTGCAATCGGTTGCACATTCGTGAACGGGTGCAAGCCAGCCAGTCTGGCTCCCTGACCTGGCAATTCCCCTGATGTCTATAAAAAGGTCTGTTTCGTCTCAAGTAGGGTCAGGGAACCAGACTACAAGATCAGCATATTTTTCCTTGGTTTTTCATGAACACAAAACATGTCAGTGTAACAACATTTGCTATAAAATACTAACCCTCAAATCGATGCATTTCTGAAAATTACAGCAAAAGCAAATGTACATTACCTTTTACATGTGCCGCCAAAATAACCCCCAAAACCCCAGCCTCTTCCTTCGCTTTTGAGGACAGAATTTTCATTTCAAAAATTCTTTTGTTATATACAACCATGTTTGCAGATCCTACTTTTCTGTTATAGCAGTCATCCATTTTGCAAAAAAAAAACACCCAAAAACAGGCCGACTGCGGAAAGACCACAGCGCGCTATAAAAAACTCATTTCCCTGCTCAGCGATCTTCGTCTCTCTCCCGCGCCGACAAACAAGAACTAGTTTCCTCTGGGCCCTGTCTCTCCCTCAGCCCTGCGCTATGTTGATGCACACGGCATCATTGATTAGTGCGTGGGTGTTTGCGGCGCATAAACATATATCCACTCCGCGCGCCGTAGATATTATACATGCCAAGCGTGTACGCCATACGTTTTTGTGCTGTGGGGTGACGCTGGGGCGTAACAGAGCGTATCTTGTGCATTTCTTATTATCGTTGTCGCGTCGACGGCGCTAGTAATATTCACAGGTGGTCGAATCGTCGCAAATATTCCAGAAGGTCCAGTAGCGATGTTATTTTTAATATCTCTCAAGTTCTCAGAGAATAAATTTATTTCAGGCGCCGTATTTCTATGGATCAGTAATCCCCGGCCATAGGCAAGAGGCAGAATGAGAGATGGGGTTTCAATTTGGGCTTTTAAATACAATATTTTAAATGAGTTCAACATGATGTACCGGTATACACTGTATACATTTATGTACATTTGTATACATTTGTATACAGTACATGTATGGTACTTGTACGCTGTTCATGTTCCAATCATTTGTCACCCGTGGGGCCTCCGAAGGTTTTCCGTCGCAGTGTCTGCGATATATCATCTGCTCCAGTAGCAATTGCCGTCTCGCGTTGCTTCTAAAAATAGCTTGACCTCACCCCGGCACATGTGCACATTCTAGGTGTACCCTGGAGGCTTGACCTGGCCCGGGCAATTTTATGAATATGCATGAGACATGATTGATGCATGAAGATTGATGCAAAACCAATTGTGTTTTGTTTTTTCCCCACAGAAAGAGAATTATACATGTAGGCCTAACCTTTGACAAATTTTAGTCATTGATTTGAAAACCCTTTTTTTTCTATGCACGTGATCTGTACATGTACATGTACATTTACACGTACATAAACATGTACCGTAGGCCTACATGTATACGTTACATGTACATATCATTGGTTGAATTGTGCTAATGAATGTGAGTTGACCTCGAAGTTAAGGTCAGAGAGACAGTTACATGCTTCCCGTTTTCGGACTTTATACCACATTGAAATATATTGAAACAGTGGATCAACATTCAAAACATCTGGCAATTGACCTTTCTGCCATAAAATGCAACTTGCATGTTTAACTAATGCAAATTTATACATTATGCTAATTTATGCACACTAATCTATGCATTATACCTTTCAGTATATTTTACAGAGTGTTTATATTAATTTACATGACTTGTTATGCAAATTTCACACAATATTTATTGCATGAGTAATTAGCTGAAATTTTAATCTCAAGGTTTCACTTCATGTACATGTATGAATACTGCCAGAGCCTTCCAACTATGGACATCAACATAGAGAAAAAAACAAGGAACCTTGGGGAAAAACAAATCTCGTAACGTTGGCGTTATTAAAAAAGATAAATGCCTGCAAGTATCGCCAATCAAAATTAAACACGGTCGATAGAGGGAAAAGCTTTTAAGTACAAATTGTATTGACAGTGCGACAAAAGCAGTTTTCGCTGTTCGTCCGTCCGTCTCCGTCCCTGAGGCATTTGTTGCCGTGGAAACAAAGAACCCGGGCAGACAGAAAGTCTTTGTGTGCACGGCAATTGGTTTTTTACGTGCACAATGGATAATTTCTAGATTTGTCGATATTTGGAAGAAAATAGATGCGGAATAGGGAAGTGGACAAATTGGAATGTATGCGTAGGCCCTACATGATGTATACGGTATTTATACGTACGGTACATCAACCTTCTGTCATGTCGGTTTTCGTTTGGTGTTGTATAAGTTTGGTGTTGTGTTAAAATTGGCCTTATTCACGAGTCGGCCATATTGAATTGACAGTGAGGTAAAATCTTAATTTTTGGAACTTGCAAAGAGAAATGAAAGCCAGTTAATTCCTAATTAATTCCAGTCTGCTTCAATGAATAATTTAAAATTTATAATTAAAAATTCCCTAATGTTTAAATGCCAGATTAAAAAAAAAGACTGTAGAATGAGGCTGCATTGTGCCTGCATAAATAGTCTGGCGCCATCCCATAAAGTGTACACTAGCTGTACAATGTAATGTTCAGTATGTACTACAAATGTACGTGAAAACATGCAATTCATGTACAGAGCTGTAATGTACCGTACATGTATGATGAACATGTACTGGTACATATGTAGACATGTACATGTACATTAGCAGTCCTTCATTTAAAGAAAATCCAGGAGAGCTATAAATCGCTCTCCTCAAATATTCGAGGAGAGCAAATCGCTCTCCTTAAAATCTACGGATAAACAGCGGTAAAACGACGGGTTACCATTGTTTTTGTTTTATTTTGAATATAAGGATTTATTCAAGGGGCTGCATTATTATTAGTTTTTGCATAATAACATATGCTCAAGTTGCGTTACTTTTTTCGTTTTTGTAACTGTAAGACAAGGTAAAATTTATTTAAAAAAACTAACTAAATGGAGATTAATAAAAGGTTTGACTACTGCTCAGGCTTTCATTTTTTAATACAGGTGTCAGTTGGTTCATCACTTGATTATACTTGGAAAATGGAGAGTTACATGTAATAAACGGCACATAAAGCAACTGAAAAATTGCTTTCAGATTCGTTAAAATTATATGAAATTTTCAGCCTGAACTATTTCAATTGCTCTACGAAAGCTTCACAAAAAGGGCCTCAAAATGACACAAACTTGCCTTAAGTTTTATCGAAAATATCTGCCGTCGATAATCTTAAAAATAACGGAAAATGCAGGTCAAGTATGCCATATACACAATGCTAGTCACGACGAGAAACTGGCTAACAACATCTGAACTTCGCACTAGTACGAGCGTTTGTGATGCACTGTGTGTGGTGGGCCGGCAATGAGACTCGTTTCACGGTATAGGATTTCGGTGAAACACGCTGCATCGTTTCACTTCACATACCAGTAAAACTTCCTCAAAATAAATTCATGAACACGGAAAATACATACACAGACAAGAGAGATCAAGTTTTGTGAATAAGCTTGCAAAGATCGTCCTTCTCAATCGTTGTTTTCTTGGCATTTTTACGACGTCTATTCCGTCCAGCCTGCACGCAAAACACTGTACGGCAGGCAGTGCATTGCATGCACCGCGCAGGACTATTACATTGACTGGTTACCGCATTTTCATCATGCCTTCATTTGGACTTAGTGCGCGGCGCAGCGGGAACCAGTCATTGCTGCACTTGCACGTACGGGCCCACGTGTTTTCATGCAGCTCTACGCGATATGCAGATTGAGCACGCACAGTATACAACCGCTGTACACACACGATCTTATACAGTACGTACGAGCTCGGTGTTCGTTCATTTTTAGCGATGTCCAGCGGCATATTAACGTGAGTTTGGGCATTATACCAACGAAAAATACGTGAAGCTTAAGACTTAAATTCCTTTGCGTTTTTATCACTTCTTATTTTTAAACTTCCCGTGTTTGACGAGCCCTCTTTTGGATTTCTGAGGAGCGCTATTTTTAGCGCTCCTTCGAGACAGTCGAGGAGCGCAGTAGGAGCGCCTGCGCGATCGCGCTCCTTAAAAATGAAGGACTGCATTAGTACATGTACATGTACATGTACTTACAATGTGCATTGTTATTATTATGCTGCACTTCCTAAAATAAATCTTGACAAAATTGCGAGCCTAGAATTTTGTAAGGGTTACTGTTCATACTCGCGTACTGGCACCATCATTATGTACATGTAAACACCAAAACATCCCGTTCTTTTTAAAGGGGTACAGAAACGTGTACAAACGCAATTTTTTTTCTTTTTTTTTTCTTTATTACAAACTTTTCAACCTAAAGGTTTTTAAGGTTCCTGTTTGCACATGTACATGTACACCTTAAAAGTACACGGACCGTTGGTGTGCAAACACCAAAACCTCATGTTTTTTTAAAGGTTAACAGGTGCTTTAATTCACATACATGACATATGCTCAGGTACACTGTACAATATACAATGTACATTTGCTGTACATGTACATGTACTGGTACCTAAATGGTCAAGCCTCAAAAGACGTGCCCATTACAAAGACGTGCCCCCACGTCTGAGTCGTTACATTGAACCCATTCCCCCGAGGCCCTCTCAATAGTCTCAAGCCTGGAGCCCTTTTTTAGTGCGTCCATACCTCAACGGTTTGACGATAACTGGGGCCTGAGCCAGGGCCTGAGCCAGGGCCTGAGCCCTCGAGGGTGACAAATTGTTTCTGGAGGCTTCAGAGTGGAGGGGGTCGGTGAGAGGTGCTCGGCGGCTGGGAAAGCATTAGGGAAGGCTGCCTTGCTTGAGAATGAGGTGGTTTGGAATTAATAGGTGGCTGGGGTAGGGTACATGTGTGTACAACGCTTCCCAAAATAACCGCAACATTTTTTGCGAGGCTCTAGCGTTGCTGCAGAAACACGTACCGCCATTATTTTATATCGTTTTAAATTAAGCTTGGAATCTTCTCTTTATCCCTGGTTAGTATTGGTTTGAATTTCAAAAGGGTTTTGAAATGATTCGCGTTCAAATAAAGGCATGTCAAAAACAAACTCAACCGATTTCAAGGAAAATCAATCATGCGCATTTTTTCTAAAGTGGAAATGGTTCATCATAGATTCATGATGTGACGATCTCATTGCCTTTTGCTTTCTGTGTTTCTTATTCTTTTCGATCCATGTAGACTACACCTTAAATGAATTCACAATAGTGTTCTTCGTTTCAAGTTCAATTTTGAAATTCACAGTCTGCAAGTACAATGTACCTATTCAAAAAGTGCTCTCAAAATGTGACTCCAGTTTGCATGTGGTGTACCGCATCATCAACTTTCCTTGAATCGGTTGAGTTTGTTATCGACATGCCTTAATTTGAACATGAATAATTTTAAAACTCTTTTAAATTTCAAACCAATACTCACCAGGGATAAAGTTCAGATTCCAAGCTTTAATATGGTATAAAATTAATGGCGCTACGTGTTTCCGCGCCGACGCTAGAGCCTCGCAAAAAAAAGTTGCGGGTATGTTGGGACGCACTGTATACAATTGAGCACATCCTATGCAGTATTGTTGCCCCTCCCCAAAATAATAAGGGGGAGGGGGCAGAAGGATTCAATCACCATTTGGAAACACAGAGGATGCTTCCAATGCCTACTTTTCTTTAGGCCTCCAGGCCCATACTCCATCAATATTTAGTCAAACCAGGCCTGCAGGAAGCCCCCAAAATCCACCAAAATGGGGGATGGATTTTGATGGAGTTGGGGAGGTGAGCTACATGTAGGTCAAGGAATGATGTAATTTACATGTACATGTTCAGGATGTTTCAGAATTTCCAGTGCATACGTGTACAATTTAGGAGTGGCATTTACAAAAATAGACTTTACATAGTAAGCATTGTACGTACACGTACATTTACAGTGTATGGCTACAAGTGGGGAGCAATACAGAAATGAATAGATAATTTCGCTGGATTTTCCAATATCCATGCAAATTTACAGTACAATCACAAACGGCATTGCGGAGGTGCTACAGTGATCATAATTTACACGTACAATTGTACATCTACTATCCATGCACTGCATACGAAATCTCAAGGTGTAAGCACAGTGCAAACTGTCTGCGTGCAGTCTACAAGTCTTGACATGTATTTTGCCCAGACCCAGGCAAAACGGTTTACTACTGATGCTGTGTATTCATCATACCTAACCCAGATTTCTACATCCAGGGATGCAGGATGTTGCGTCTGGCTTGCCTGGGTGTGTAGGGAGGAATAGAAATGTTTCTTATCCATTTATTTTATTGGGTGGGTGGGATTGTATCGTCGTTGGAAAAGGTACCTATTTTATTAATTTAGGGTCCCCAGGGAGAACAGTTCTTAGGGAAAGTGACAGACTACCCTGGATAAATTAAACGATGATAAATAAATAAATAAAAAATAAATATTATAAAGAGGTCCTTAACATGTACATACATGTATACGTGAACGTGTACATGTAGGTACACTTGCATACCCGGTATACCCTGTATGTACAGACAAGCACGTTCACAGCATCGATCGTGGACGTCCTATTGTCCCTCTTTTGTTTGTACTCCTAACTTTTTAGGAAGACTCCCATATGTTTTGTACACGACCCCAATCGCGGACGTACGTATGCTTGGAATCGTGGACGATATTGTTTTCTTTTGTTCTCTGGAATTTTTCGTCCACGGTTTGAATAGATGAACACGCCCATGTACACATGTACTGGTACATATACAGGTACCGGGTATGCATTACTTTACCCCCCTGCTATTTAAACAGCCACAGACAGTCAAAATTTCCATCCACTTCCCCTGCTATACTTTTAGCGCAGGCTAGTCACCAGCAGTCAGATCATATGTCAAGCAAACACTGTGACTAGTCAAACTCAGTCAACAGACCATGAACAGACAAAAAGCAGGCAAGTTGTGGGCACAGCTGGCTTATCAATTACCCACAGCCAAAGCAAAGCTGTATCAAGTTACATAAACAGTCACAGCCAGTCAATCCTGCTTTATGTATGGTAGGCTGGGAATTCTTAACTGTTGAAAACAGTCACTTGTTTGATTTTGACTGAAAGGACTACTTGGCACAGAATGTACATGTTTGCATAGGAGGTTTAATGTACTGCACACGTACGGTACCCGGTACATGTACATATGTAGATGTAGTTGAGATCTTTTGCTGGTATAAAGTACATATCGGTATTAGTGTCATTCTTGTTCTCATTGGACAAGTTGAACTAATGACCAACTCAAGAATTTGTTTTTTTTAAGAGTAGGAAAGCTTTTGCACCCATTAAATCCCTGATTGCACAATTTTCATTGCTTTTTCCCAATTTGTTTAATTAAAAAAAAAAAAAAATTGCCAAAAAACAAAAATTTCTTTAAAAGTTAGATGATTTGCAAAAAAAGATTTGCTTTTTCTTTTTGTTTCATTGTGGAGTTCCTACGCGGGTGTTAAGTTAGGTATTGGTAAGTACTTACCGGTAGAATGTTTTATTTGAAGTTAATATATGAAAAACAATTTTAGATAAAGTGTATAGCGCTTTCTGCCAACGGTGTCAAAGCGCTTCAAAATTATTACCCCAGTTCATCAGGCCATTCATTTCGGTATCTACAAAAATGTACATTATGTAATGAAATTCAAATCAAAAAATATCCTGCAGATTAATTGAATGAATTCTGTATATTTTTATTCTTCTTTTTTTTCCCCTCAGAATCCTGTTGCGCACGCATGGAGCGAGGCGGGCCATTATCGCAAGAAATTCTGCAATGTTTGTCGTCGCAAGCTGGATGACTCGTTAGCCTTTCGCTGTGAATGTGAGTATCGGCTACTCATCTGGTTACTCAAACAGGAATTCCCCTTTAGGCCAATTTTCAAAGAGCTGCTAAGCGGAAAATGTTGGTAAGCAAATTTATGTGCTAAGCGAACTTTCGGCCGGGAACCAGCCACATGTAATATACGTTACATGACATTTTGGCTGGTAACCTCTTTTTGCTAAGCAAATATTTTCTATGCTTAGCAAATTTCTGTGCTTAGCAAGAATCAGCTGGGAACATTAGTCACAAGCAATGTACATTGTTTGACATTTTAGCTGGTAGCCTGCGTCTGCTAAGCAGATATTTTCCGTGCTTAGCAGATTCATGTGCTCAGCAAGAATCATCCGGGAACCAGTCACAAGCAATGTGCCTTGTGTGACATTTTGGCTGGTAACCTGCTTCTGCTAAGCAGATATTTTCTCTGCTTAGCAAATGTATGTGCTGAGAAGCTCTTTGAGATTTAGCCCTGGGCTCAATTCATGGTAGCCTGCAAAGCCGTGCCTGTACCGGTATTACGTGGCTACGACTTGAAATTACACATGAGTCTATGGGAATTGGCTGCAGCCGCTACCATAGATTGGTGTGTTAATCAAACCGTAGCCAAGTACTTCGGACATGGCTGAAGCACACAAAACAAAAGTTTTGCTTAAAAAATAAAAAAAAGGGGGACCAGTGAAAATGCCATGCAGTTCCTATTGTTGCTATAAATTTTTATTTTGGTTTGCGTAACAGTTACATGTATATTCGCTGTAAATTTATTTCTGCTAAATAACAGGTCCTCAGAATTCTCCTCATGGGATCTTCTCAGCAACTCTTCCCAAAACCAACAAATTCCACATTGGTTTCGTAGATTCTGTTTCCTTCACTGTGATCTCTTCAACTTGAATCATTTTGTTTTCTGTCTCTTCTTCTGCGCAGTATGCGAATACTACACCCATGCAAGTTGTCTAGATTTCGTCGTTAGTAACTGTGTACGGTGTGCCAACTATGATGCAAACAGAAATGTAGTAAGTATTCATTAACCCTAACCATTCCTAATTCTCTAAATTCCTTGCAAAACATTGCAAAATGGAGGATTTTGCAGGATTGAGGCTATGTGGCAAAAAATGTGTTGCTGATTGTGAAGGATGCACTGTGTCAAGGTCTTGGGCCGGATCTTGTGTTGTTTATGCCCAGCCGTGCATAAATTTAGGCCTATATATGTATTATACTTGAAATCCTCCGCACTGCTCCAGGATGTCACTGGCTGTGCCTTAACAAATTGACAGTGATTGCTGGAGGATTTTGCAGGATTGAGGCAGTGGTCACCCCTCCAAGGACCACATTCAAGAAATAACGGAGGATTTTGCAGGATTGAGGTTGATGCAGTGTTTACATGGAGGCAATTTTAGAACGTTGCAGGATTGAGGTTACATCCTATCAAAAATGCTTAGGGAGTTAGGGTTTACGTTAATTAATTAATATGGCCCTAAAGAAATATCACAAGACAATTTGTTTTTGCCAAAAACAATCCAGAATATCGTGAACAAATGAATAAAAGCCTGCAAAAACAATTCATTGTTTTAAAAACAAAATTGATGTGAGATTAGTTGGCATTTTAATAAAAACAAAAGGTGCAATGTCATCATCGTCATGAAAGAAAGTCACGTCTGTGATGTCCCTACTGGGCCCCCATAGCCATACATTTTTATTTGGGGTTTAATGTCTGCCAGCATAAAAAAGTTGACTCTCGTAAAATGACTGCCATTGAACCGCAATGATAGTTGCCAGGAAAAAAAATACAGGAAATGTCACCGTCCATGGCCCCTTAGTTCACCTTGTCGTGCAAGTGCAATCGGCAGGTGAGGTCACACTCTAATCTGTCGGCAATCGCCGGTGATCAGACAACATTTGGGTCAAGTCCGTGTGAGTTTGACTGTTCACATGGAGTTCCTGTGCTTTCAATGAGGCTTTCAAAACAATGAATAAAAACGATCTTGACCCATTTAAGCCCTAATGTTACTCGTAAAAGTTCTTTTAAAAATAGGAAGCCACAACCTTCATGTACTTTGTTGTACTTGAAATGGAAATGCACACTGCGTTGTGGTAAAATGCCTTGCTTGAGGACATACATGTACGGTACGTGCCATTGACCAGGCGGTGTTTGGGTCAAGTCCATGTGAGTTTGACTCTTCACGTGGTGTTCCTGTGCTTTCAATGAGGCTTTCAAAACAATGAATAAAAACGATCTTGACCCATTTAAACCCTGATGTTGCTTATAAATAATAGTTCTTTTAAAAAAACATACATGTAGGAAGCCAGCGGCCTACCGGTACACGTACTTTGTTGTACTTGTAGTGGAAATGCAAACTGCGTTGCGGCGTCAAGGACATGCATACATGTAAAGCATCATATTATTGTTCGAAGAGGGCCCAATTTCATACAAGTACCTGTTTTGAACCCATAATCCAGTATATTGTAGGTTTCTTAAAAGTAGGACACTGGCAACCTGCTTTGTTTTATTTAAATGGAAACACAGACTGCGTTGTGGTAAAATGCATTGCCCAAGGGCATCATCGTTTTGATGTTTGAAGAGGGCCCAGTATCATGCAACTATCTGTTTTGAACCCTGAATCTAGTAGTTATCTTAAACATGTCAAAAGTGGGAAACTGGCAACCTGCTTTGTTGTACTTGAAATGGAAACACAGACTGCGTTGTGGTAAAATGTACACTGTAAAGGCATCATTGTTTTGGTGTTTAAGTGAAGAAGGCCCAATTTCATGCAACTATCTGTTTTGAACCCTGAATCTAATAGTTTTCTTAAACATGTCAAAAGTAGGAGACTGGCAACCTGCCTTAATTTACTTGAAATGGAAACACGGACTGTGTTGTGGTAAAATGCCTTGCTCATGGACATAAAGGCATCATTGTTTACGTGTTTGAAGAGGGCCCAATTTCATGCAACTACCGTATCTGTTTTGAACCCTGAATCTAATAGTTTTTTTAAACATGTCAAAAGTAGGTAGGAGACTGACAACCTGCGTTATTTTACTTGAAATGGAAACACAGACTGCGTTGTGGTAAAATGCCTTGCTCGAGGACATACACTGTAAAGGCATCATTGTTTTGGTGTTTAAGTGAAGAAGGCCCAATTTCATGCAACTATCTGTTTTGAACCCTGAATCTCATAGTTTTCTTAAACATGTCAAAAGTAGGACACTGGCAACCTGCTTTGTTTTACTTGAAATAAAAACAGACTGAATTGTGGTAAAATGCCTTGCTCAAGGACATAAAGGTACCGTATCATCAATTTTTATTTAGAATATATTATTCAATGCTCAGAATATATTTAGGCTGGAAACGACTTTATGTTTCCCTAATAATTTAGTGCTTCAGAAATTTCTTACATGTAGCTTAATATCGTCACAAAATAGCCTTCAACTTGATAAGTTTCATCTTGATGTACTTGAGCCAAATGCATTAATTGGGTCAACAAGCTCTTGCCAATAACGTTAGAAGTGTGTCTCCGCAAGCGAGACAAGTTGCGAGTGATTCATTCAAAATAAATCCTCGTTCATTACCACTGAAATGAATAACATCCTATCAATTTATCCAACCCCATTGTATAAATCACTGAAACATCGCGCCATGTACTTCAAACAATGTTTTGCAAGTATTAAATATATCATGTAATATTCTCATAAAAGTGATAGAAAGTCCAAACTCCAGCCCTACCCGTCAATCATTTTCTCCCGACACTGTGTCCGTTACTTTTGAAATCGCCAAGAACTTGTTTATTTTTGGAAAGGAGATTTATTTATTTTTGCCAGACACGTGCAGGGCTGAATGTAATTTGTCACTTGGAGTTGGGGGGGGGGGACTTTGGATGAATGGCAAATGTTGTGAGATTCACTTACTCTTGAGGTACTATTTGCTTGCTTTTTTCTGCGCGACACTGTGTCGCGCTGATGTTTGGTCAAAGAAAACGGGATCATAATTTCTGTGTGTGGGTTGGTTTAACTGAAGGCATCAATGACAAGGTCTTAAAGCAAAAGAGAACTGCGTCTGTAGTCTGCGTCTTTTCTTTTTTTTTGGATAAGTCGGAATTCTTTCTTGGGGATCTGTTTAGATCGTGCTTCTCCGTCGCTCTTGATGGGAAATCTGCTGGGAATTGTGTGATATTTTGGCTGGTAACCTGTTTCTGCTGAGCAAATATTGTCCGTGCTTAGCAGATTTCTGTGCTTAGCAAGAATCAGCCGGGAACCAGTCACGAGCAATGTACGTTGTGTGACATTGTAGCTGGTAACCTGTTTCTGCTAAGCAGATATTTTCTGTGCTTAGCAGATTTATTTGTTGAGAAAGAATCAGCTGGGAACCAGTCACAAGCAATGTTCATTGCGTGACATTTTGGCTGGTAACCTGTTTCTGCTAAGCAGATATTTTCTGTGCTCAGCAGATTTATGTGCTTAGAAAGAATCAGCTGGGAGCCAGTCTCAATACATGTACATCACTGACGAAGCCTTGCTGTCTAAAGAGAACTGCGTCTGTAGTCTGCTACTTTCCTTTTTGGGGGAGAAGTCGGAAATCTCTTTTGAGGATCTATTTAGATCGTCCTTCTCCTTCGCTCATGATGGGAAATTGGAGCTAAAATGATCCAGCTTTTTATTGAGGAAACTTTGGGAAGGTCCAGTCATTGGAGTGTTATGCGCGTATATTTTCCGTTTATCCCAAGAGTTTGGTGTCGAAAAGTAAAATTGTGCCAAACTTTAACTCAGCTGGTGCTGAGTTAAAGTTGGCATTGTTTCCTTTAATGCATGAATTTGTACATAACATTACATGTACCAGTACATGTATACGTGTACATACAGTTGTACAGATTTTACCAAAATTCTCACCCCCCCCCCCAACTCCAAATACACTGTAGTATATGTTACACTATGATGGAATTTCTTTGTGCATGTTGTTTATTAAATATTTCCTACATACAGGTTCATGATATAAATTTAGTATAAAGATTACATACATGTAAATATATGTAACTTTCCTAAAAATGCATTATTAAAGGAAACAATGAACGTATCTGTATTACAAAAAAAATGTACATGCATGTACACATGTAGAACAGCATGGACAGAAAGTTCTGTAAATGTATTTAAAAGGTATTTACTTTTTTATATATATATTTTATTAATGCTTTTGATATTTTGTTACCCAGGAAAAAATGAAATTTACACATCACTGGAGGGAAGGCAACTTACCGGCCAACAGTCGATGCGCATTGTGCAAGAAATCCTGCGTCACTTCGGAGTGTTTGGCAAGCATGAAATGCGAGTGGTGCTGGACAACTGTAAGTGTTTCTTTGATTTTCAAATTCATCTTGATCAATAACCCTAACTTTCAAGTGTCTTTTACTAAGTACTGGACCAATTCCGCCTAAATCCATCACTGACCCTGCTTCACATAATGCATTTGGACCAAATCCTCTGAAATGCACCACAAGACCACCACTACTATAGGGGGATTTTGATGGACTTGGTACAGATGGCTTGCCTACCAAAATCCCCAAAATGGGGAATATATTTTGATGGATTTGGGATGGTTAGGGTTAAACCAACACAGACATAAGTTCTGCACTGCCCTAGAACTTCCAAGCCTGTTACTTCCTGTTCTACCCCAACACCCTATCACGTCTATGGTTATATTGATTCATCATGAAATAAATACAATGTGATACAATGAAATACAATGTAATACATGTACAATGTAATACAATGTACTACAAGTGTTTCCATGAGATATTCAGTATGTTGTCCATATAGGCTGTCCTCTCTGTTTATCAAGCCACAGTGATTGAAGTCAGTAAATCTATCAGTCTCCTTGGGATTTTTCCAAAGCTTCTTAGATCCTTCAAAACCCACCTGAGGATATTGTAGGATTTTGTAGGATTGAGGATGGTAGAACTCGACATGGGGCTTGATACACTGTCAAAGTTAACCCTAACCCCCCTCAGTCTTCCAAAGTCCTCCGGGTGGTTTTGGAAGAATTTGGAGGATAGAGGACGAATGCAACATAACATTTTTGAGGATTGTGGAGGATTGAGGCTGAATGCAACATAGAATTTGGAGGATTGTGGAGGATTGAGGTCACAGGGACATTCAGAACAGGTTGATTTTGGAGGATTAAGGATGAATGGTGTTTGAAGAAGAGGAGGATTTTGGCTGAATGCATTTTGAGAGGCAGGGCTGTTGAGGGATATTGAAGGATTGAGGCAGTGGGTATCCTTCATTTGAACTATTTCCCAGCAAAAAGGGGCCTATGGAGTTGGGATTAAATTACAAATAATTTTGTAGTATTGAAATGCAAAGGGAATTATAAGCCTTTGAACTTAAAATAAATTAATATTTTAGTCAATGGCCACATCTGCTTGATCTTTTTTGTCAATAAACCAGCAAAACCAAAACTAAAATCCATTTGTGAAACAGTTCAACCATTCATCGGTTACTCAATCTACGTCATCGATCAGTCCAGCTGTCATTGAAATCATTGAAATCAATACAAATCCATATATTGATTTGGGACTTTTCAATCTGGTCAGTCAGCAGACATATTTATTAAAATTTATTTTGTATTGTTAAAAAAAAATTTCACCAATTGAAGTACAGGTACCGGTATACACATGTTAACAAGTAATTGTACATGTACATGTACACATGTACATTGTAATTGTAACATACGCGTGTATACAGTACATGTTTGTTTATGGTGTAAATCAAGGATTTTCTGTTGTTCCTCTTCCCTTTTCCTTTGTTTGTACTTTAACTTTTTTGCAACAGCTCTTATTGGTTTTGTACATGTTTTCCAACCGAGGAGTCCTCGATTCGGTTCCTGTCCTCGATTCATCAGTGATGTTGCACGTGTGTGTCCTCGATTTACACCATAAACACACGCAGCATTTTTTGTACAGGTTGGTCCAAGAAAATGTTTACACTTTTTCAGACGCAGATTTCTTGGAATTGGGGAGACATGTTAAAATTGTTTTGAGGTAGGCCTATACCTAAATTAAAGCATCTTCGTGGTCTATGGTGAAAACAGCGCTTAAAATAAATCCTAAATTAAGAAGTGGCTGTGGTTTTAAGAAAGATGATGAAAACCCAGTTTGGTCACGCGCAAGTCTGTGGATGAGACATGTGAGATACTTTGTAAGGTCAACACAATAGCACTGCATGCACGAAGAACTGCAATCATGTAAATTCATGAAATTAGGTTTATACTGTACATATGACTGCCATAGACGTGGAAAAACTAGTTTTCGACCACTTTCTGTAAACGGCCGCTATTTCTTAACCTGATCTTTATTTTCAATGCCGTTTTCACCATATACGGTACATTTGTACCACCAAGATCTTGTAGTTTAGGAATATCTTAAAGCTAGTGTCCATCATTTGCAGCATTCCAAAAAGTAACTGGCGTAATACTTGGTTGAAAGATAGTAAGGGGACTAGACTCCCTGTGAAATTATTCCTTCTGGCAAGCTGTCATTTGGAAGAGATCAACAAAAGAAGGCCTTTCCAACGGTGCCGTAGGAAATTCAAATTAGTAGTTCGTTTTGTTATTCAGCGAAGCGCGCCCAAGCATTGGCACGACGCACACGCGCGCTTGCTATAACTCGTCGGATCAGTGCGCGACATCGCATAGCTGCAATCGACTCAGTGAGAACGTGTATCAGACGCTGAATTCAGGCCCAATTCAAAACATGATTCAGCAAATTTTGATTTCAAATCGAGATCCTAGAATGTTGTTTTCCTGAAAAATACAGCTGAAGCTGAGCTGAAACTTGATCAGGTTAGTTGTTCAGTACCCTTCTTTAGATTTTGAGCACTTTTGTTGCTTCAAACGAACAAAATGCACAGATTACAAATGATGGACTGTACCTCTAAATCAATTGTAATACTGTATGTCTCCCCAAATTTGAGAAATCTCCCTCTGAAAAGTGTAAACTGTATTTTGGACCACCCTACAGTTTTCTATTATATTGTACATGTACTTTGTTCTAATTTCACACTAGTTACGGTACTCAGTAATATTTGCAGAACACAATGGAAACAGTTTTGAAATTTTGCAATATTTTGCCAAATGGCATGTGCAGTTCACCTTATTACATATATGTAGACCTGTACATAAAAAATTGTTTTGTACACGTTTGCTGTTTCTGTGTGGATCTCTTTGTTTGTCATTGAATGTGTGTAATGTTTTATTTTTATATTTTTTATTTTTTCGGCCCCTAAGGGTACATACTTTAGAATTTTTCAATCCAGCTGCAAATCCATACCACCGTCCTAATGCCACAGCAGGAAAATCCGGTCCCTTGTCAACGACCCAAATTTGCATGGGTTGCCATGCCGACAAGTGTTCCAAAAAATCCCCCCTTTCCGTCACTCGGTTTGTGTGAGTGTGTGGCTGATTAATGAGGACACCCTGTGCTGCATGGATTCTGGCTCGGTATGCGCCCGGCGCTGGGGATCAGGGACTGTGTAATCTCATTAGGGGATTTGATTTGTAAGCCGTGCTTTTGAGCCTAATGTGTTTCACGATCACATTGGAGTAAAGGACATCGGATGCTGACGCACATTGTAAAATACAATTAACCGGGTTGTTCAGTTTCCATACATGTACAATGTACAGTATGTACATGTACATGTACTGTACATCACACAATGTGCGTTTTCCAAATACATGTATGTACATGTACACAATTAGTCATGTTAGTGGTATCGGTACATGCATTACAATAAATGGTTTTCATACTCATAGAAAACCCAGCATATCAGTAAAACATGCAAAGATAATTACTATTAAAATTTGGTTTAAATGAAAATAAATTCACTTCTCCTGCCTAATCAAACACAATGTAACCCTTTTTGGGGTGGGAATGATATTTTATGTATTTAGTTTTAGATCTTTGCGGGGGTGGGGGAGTAAAATATACTTAAAATTAGTCATTTTATCTTCATACCCTTTCAGTGTTATCCTTAGTGTTTGGTAAAATTTGTATTTTTGGTTAAAATTACCCATTAGCTAAACCTCCTACTATCTGAAAAGTCACAGACAGTCAAAAGATCAACCCTCTTCCCCTGCCATGCCTTTTACTCAGGCTAGTCAGCAGCAGTCAGATCATATTTCAAGCAAGCACTGTGACTACATGTAGTCAAATTCAGTCAACTGACAAAAGCAGACAAGTGGTGGGCACAGCTGGCTTATCAATCACCTACAGTTAAAGCATTGCATAAAAAGTCACAGCCAGTAAATTCTTCTTTGTGTAGGCTGGGAGCTCTTACATGTAGCTGTTAGTGTTAGAAAACAGTCACTTGACTGATTTTGACTCAAAAGGACAACTTTGCACAGAGTGTATGTTTGCGTAGGAGGGTTAACCCTGACCCCTTGGGTGTTTTTACCAGAAAGTATCCTGAATCCGCCTAAATCCATCAATTTTGCCATGCAAAGAAATGTTGGTGGCCAGTGAGTCCATCAGAATCCACCAGTAAGGAGGGAGTAAAATCTGTTCAGATCCTGAATCCATCAAAGTCTCCCAATTGCCTAATATGGAGGTATCCTGAATCCATCAAAATCCTGCAGTACCGCTATAGGCTTACTACAGGTCCTGAATCCATCAAAATCCCCCGACTTTTTCAATATGGAGGTATCCTGGATCCGCTGAAATCCTCCAAAACAGGGGTGTGGATTTTGATGGATTCAAGTACTTCAGGGTTGATGAAAAAAATTTAAAATACTGTTCCATTTCTTAATTTTTCCCCTACAGGCTCACACAGGGTGTTACAAAAGTTTCTCCTCCGAATGCAATCTAGGGCCCATCCGAGATCTGACAGTACCCCCTTTCGCCATCTCTATGCCCGTCCCCAACTCGGCGGTCAAAGGGGATGTCACTGCCAAAGGTCAAGGTGAGTCTAGCCACCTGATTGGTCCGTTTTATCCATTACTCGCTTCTCAGTGGTCGATATTTTCCATTGGCGATTTTGATTGGTTGATTTCTCCATGTCACTTCCATAGGACAAGGTGAGTCCAACCACCTGATTGGTCCATTTTATCTGTTGCTCGCACCTCATTGGTCAATCTTTTTTTCCACCGGTGGTTTTGATTGGTTGATTCTTCCATGTTTGATAAAATAGTTTATGGTGATTGGTGAGTTCTCGCCACCTTATTGGTCCCTTTTTATCCATTGCTCACACCTCATTGGTTGATCTGTTCTCAGTTTTTGATTTTGATTGATTTAATTTGTCACGTGTGGTAATGGTGCATGATGATTGGTAGAATTTTGCTGGGCCTTCTTTTCATTGATGATTTTCATTGGTTGATTTTTCCCTGTGTGGTAATAATGTACATGTATGGTGATTGGTAGAATTGTTGAAAGGCTTTCTTCCCATTGGTCAGGCATGGTGTCCTTTTTTTTGTATACTTTGATTTCATTGGTCAATTTGTGATTCTTAATTTGCTGTGATTGGTGCTTCGACTTGTATGGTAAAAGACTGCATGATTTCATTCTATACTTAATATTGAAATTTCTGGAATTTTTTTTCCAGAGAATTACAATTTTTACATTTTCTTTTCTTCTCAAGTGGTCTCTGTATTTTCTGTGAAGTGTAAAATGTATCTTCATATCCTGTTGTCTCTTTGTGTCTACATCATACATACATGTACATGTATGTTTCATGTTATCTACCGGTGTACATGTACTTTGTGTGATATAAGTAGATAATTAACCTTTGTATTATTCCATAAAAGATGAAAATAACAATTAAAATATTCAAGCGATGATTCTAATCACCACAATTACAACAAAACTGAAACTGAATGATTCAAGGTATTTTACATAAAACAGGTTTCGATTCCCTAATCTGTAATCCAATGAAACATAGATCATCATGTATTCATACCTTCGTTCCAAATAATACAATTCATGAAAACACAAAAAAAAACTCAACAGAATTAAATATAACACTGTATAAGCAGGGAGCGAAATTATCAAATTTAGGTTCGCAGGCGAAGAATTGTACAGTTAGGTAACAGGACAGGAGAGCAGCACAGCGCAATATTCATCAACGTCTACAGCGGGCCAAATCCGTCACTTATCCTGTTTAATATATTCCCCCTGTCATCTGTCCCTTTATTCCCCCCTATTTCGGGAGGCCTGCGCTCCGTATAAATAGCTGAAACCCCATCGGATTTGGGGGGCTGTGCATGTCGTCCTAATAAAATTAAAATATATTACCCCATATTCAAATGCCAGTATAGTAGTGTGGAGGATGGTGGCGGATTTAATTTTGGAGAATAGAGTTGGTATTTGTAGGGACGGTTTGGAATTGAGGAATTAAATCTGGGCAGACCGAGCACAAGCTTTTGCTCATTTTCTTACCACGTTCTGTTATTCTAAATTTTGTTTTCTGTATTTTTGGCATTAAAATATAAACAGACATACAAATGTAAACGATACATTTCTGAAATACCGGTACCAGTCACTAAAAATGATGAAAGGTATTAAATATATAGAACATTTCCCTTTTGCTGTAATTTTCAGAAATGGATGGATTTTATAGCAAATAGTGGTTATACTGGCCTGTTTAAAGTTCTGTGTTCATAGGTGCTGGAAAAACCAAGAAAAAAATGGTGGTCTTGTAGTATGGTGCCCTGACTGTACCGCTACTTCAGAGGAAACAGACCAATTGATAGATGTCAGGGAGTTGTCAGGTCGGGGAACCAGACTAGCTGGCACGCACCCATTCACAGATGTGTAACCGCTTGCAAACAAAATGTGGACTAACTAAGTTTGGTAAATTGTGGGTAGTATTTTTCCCAAACGATGGTCGGCCGATCATCGTTGCAAATTGATACAAAAATTCCACTTTTCTTGAAAATGACAGCACACCAGGTGCCATGATTTCACAGGATGCTTGAGACTATTATTCACTCACAGTCCAGTAATGTATCTCATAATAATTTTGTAGGTTTTTTTCTGATATTTGCAAATGTTGTAATTACCTTTGTTCACCTTGCCTTGAATAGAAACAAACTTGAAGTCATAAATTAGGAAAAATTATAAAAAAAAATGTTCCAATCAGAGACACCACAACAATTAAGAATCTGGCTCAAAACCAATCTATTCACCACCACAATTTCTGTAGATTGACAGTGCTTTATAGGAACTCGCAGTGGCACCGGTACCGTAAATTGCTCTTTTTAAGAACTGCATAATATGACTATGATCCATGAGCACATAACTCTTTGTCTCCTGCACCACTCTGCACCACTCCCAAGCCTTTTCCAGTGCTCTATGTCCCATCCTGAAATCTTGTTATAGCCCTCCTTTTTTCCCCTCTTTTTCCCCTCTGTCTACATCCGTATCTGCATTTATCTTTTCATTTATCTCTTCTTTCTATCTTTGTGCATTTCTCATCTTTATCTTGCCAGTGGTTTCCTCCAGAGGACCAAAAAAACCCTTCTTTTTTCACCATTGCTGTCCTAGTCTGCATTTTTCTTTATCTCTGGTCGTCTCATTTGTCTTTACTCTATCGATCTTTGTCCATCAGTTTGTCTCGCCATGTCTGTCACCCTCTTCTTAGAGCATGGCCTCTTTCACCTCCTGTGTCTCCCCAAGTTTCTCCCGTTTGACACTCTCTCGGTGTCATGACTGTTGATCGTTCCCTTGTGTCATCTGTGTTAATGCTGTCTCAAATCCTTTCCCCTGTGTGTCTCACCCTGTCTGTCACCCTGTCTCTGTCCCTCTTTCATCTCTGACACCCCATCTTTCACCCCTTCTCAGTCTCTCTGTCTCTTTCACTTGTCTATCCCCTTGCTGACTCATTGCTCAATCTCATATTTTGATCTCAAGTTTGTCATGCATAGACCCTCTCATTCTTTGTTCACCCCTTTCTGTCACCCCATCTCTTACCCCATCTGTCTGTCCCTCTCACCCCATCTTTCCCCTCCGACACTTCCCCTCTCCTTATTATCCTCCGTCAATCTCATTTTCTCATCGCATCTTGTCTTCACTTTGAACCCCTTCCATGTCTCTCACCCCATCTCTCACCCCGTCTGTACGTATCTGACCCTCTCTTGCCCCCTCCTCCCCAAAAAGAATTCCCTCAACACTTTCCTCTCCCTCAGTATCAATCTCATTTTCTTATCTCATCTTTTTTTACTGTCTCACACTTTGACCCTCCATCCTCCCCCCCCCCCCATCTATCACTCCATCTGTCTCCATCCCCCCCCCCCCCCCAAAGAAAAAGTATCCTCCCTCAATCTCATTTTCTGATCGCATCTCCGTCCGTCGTTGCGGCACGGGTGAGGCAGGATTTGTCGGGCCCGTTCTATTTATAGCCCCCTTCATGGCATATTCCATTTCGTCCAGACCCTACCTGAGCTCGCAATCCATCGACCCGCTCCCACAAGGTACGGCGAGGGCTATTTTTAGCGCAGCCCTTCGTCGTCATTGCCTATAATATATATCCATGCATGACATGGTTGCACCATCCAGGGTTGAGGCTAATAACGCTGGGCAGCGTGCAGTCGGAAAATTATTGCATATCTCCACATTAATAAAATCAGCAAAACCTGGCTCGTAAATTTAACTGCAACCACACTTAAAAATATCACTAAATATGTCTTGAAATATTCACTTTTTTGCAAAGAAATATCAATTGCTGTATATTATACATGTACATGTACATGTAATTATTGGCCACATACAGTACACTCTTTTATAAGATGGAATTTAATTGCGTCGCAGAGATACATACCAATATAAATTTGTTGGTTTTTTTTCCCAATACCTCAGCAAAGGGCAATACCCAGTGTTTGTAAAATACACGTTTCACGTATTCTGTACACTGTAAAAATTCTGTACACACAAAAAAGTACAGTAAATATATTCATTTGTTGTAATAACCGGGTACTGGTACATGTGTAAGATCTCATTCATGGACGCACATAAATTATCATATTTCGCTACATGTACGTACAAGCATACATGTACTAGGTTACGCTCGGCAGTAAATTCGATGGACCTACACGTACAATGAAAATAGATAGTCTTTTGTACTTGAGATCAATTAGTCATCGTTGTGTCTGTGTTGACTAATTACTCATTAATTAAGCCATGGTGTATTTTATCATTGCGTACATGTACTGGTATATATGCCTACATGTTGTTGTTCAGCCGGAGAAGTACTGGTAGCCAGTTGAATTTTGGCCACCATTTTCAAAAATTGTGGGCAGCCATTATCGTGAATGATTTTAATGTAATACCAACATGACCATGAACAATTTTTTCTCCTTCAAATTTGGGCACAAATGCTTTCCCCATCATCTTTATTCATGTTTACAATGTACATCTGTAGAACATGTACATGTACATGTACATGTACATTGTACATGTAACAGGCAGATGCAAGAATGTTACATACCCCCCCCCCCCCCCCCCCCCCCCCCGGATTAGTTTTGGCCGAAAAACACAATTTTTGAAAAAGACAAGATGTACCGGCCAAATTTTAGAATTAAATCAAACACCATGAATACTGACTCTTGTAATTGTTGTAGATGTACAATAATTGTACGATACTTGTCACTGTTACTTCATATTTTGCAACGCTCCGAGGCCTTACCGCGGAGCGATATTTGCTACAATGATAGGGCGTGTACAGCAGCCAAGTTCAAGTTCAAAACTGTGTGAACGGAACCAATGGGAACCACTGACGTATGTACACACGTCCACCGTCGGCAACTTGCTTGACGATTCAACACGTCACCCGCCCCTGCGAATGTACATTGCCAGATAGAGATTACACATCCTCCAGCGTTAACTGGTTAAAGACACTAGTCGGACATCTGTATCCACTCCGTTCACAAGTACCCCCTCAGTTCACAAGTACCCCCTCACTGGCAAACAGAGTACAGTTGGGGGTGACCGACCGACGCCATCTTGCCTGACTGCAATTTTGCTGCGACGCGCAACCGTACCACTGCATGTACATAGTACAAATCCCCTGGTGTACGTGCGTCACACACAAGGAACGGTGCGCGTCAACCAGCTAAATGTCCCACCCGTGGGACGTCGTTGCTAGGTAAAAGGGCGCCCCCATTCGTTGGCGCACGGAGCTCATACAGGCATGCAACTTTTCCTCGGATCTGCTGATTTCCTCATTGTTTTACTTCTCATGAATGCCATTACAAATTGAAAACACTGTACAAAATCTTGTGGGGTTTGGAATTTCCTCGTTTTTTATCTAAATTCCCAGTTGCATGCTGTGTATAGTCATGCAACGGCCACATCCATTGAGAATGTATTGACCATTTTGTGTTAAGTAAAAACAGGATGTCTTCTAAATTTCCTGCCTTGATAATTTACATTGCCTTGATGAGACTCATCCTTTTTTTTCTGGAAAGCAAAGTTTGTTTTTTTTGTTTTTTTTTTCTTTTTCCAAAAGTGGGCCAGGTAAACTGTTCATACATTTATATTCTTGTTTTTCAAAGTATGAGTTCAAAATCCCCTACCAACAATGACGTCGGTCACCATGGCAACATTTATACATATTAAGAAAACAAAATCTCAATGCATCTCCTTCTCCCTTTTGGGACGGAACATGTCAAGTGATACCCCGTGTCCCACTTAAAATCTTTTCTTTCCCGCAACCCTATCCCCGACAGTTCTACAATTCTGTCAGCTTTCTGTCACATCCTGATACTGACGCCGTTGTTTTGCAGGTTTCGTCTATTTCTCCTTCTTCCCCTTTTTTTTTATTCATCTGTAGAATCGTGCCTTCTGTCCTTTTTATGTATATTCCAGTGGCTGGCTTTTTTCTCAAAGTCATAGGCATCGGGTATCCGTTTTCCTTAGCATAATGGCCACTTACCTGGTGTCGTTTGTGAGATTTTTCCGTTGGGAATTGTGCTGTGGTACTAGTGTGTCGCACAGTTTGACCGCCAGACCATGCAGCCTATGGGCTTTGTGCACAAGTACTCCTTCAACGGCCAAGGAGAGTTGGGGGGAGACCTAGACTGGTTCCCGGTCCATCCACTGCGTATTTCGAATGATCAAAAGTTGTCGGGCACGGGAATTAGTCTGGGAGACCATCGCAAGTTGAATTTGAACGTATTCGCGTGCCGACGACGCCTGACGCTCACACGAAGACACTGTGGCTAATAGCTTTGGCACATTCAGGAAGTCGTGCGTACTTTGCGCGTGAACCAGTACAGTACAGTATTGTTCTGCAGTACGCACACGCTGTGTGTCCCATCCTAGTGGTAAAAATGCGCCCTCTTTTGTTGGCGCAGGGAGCCCATAAAGCAACCCGTGTCTTAAACTTCATCATAAGAAACTTCTACCCAGCCTCAAAGTCTGTCAAAGAGAAATTATCTTTCACCCTGGTTAGATCAAATCTTGAATATGGGATCACTGCTTGAAACCCTTGCACCACCAAAAACATATCTTCGCTTGAAAGAGTCCAGAGACGAGCTGAACGTTTTGTCTGCAAGAGTTTTCAAGAAAAAGCAGCGTGACACACATGTTGGCTACTTTGGTTGGACATCACTTGAAGAGAAGAGGGAATCAAATCAACTAACATTCTTGTATACAAGGCCATTAACAACATAGTAAACGTTCAAATGCCAATTCAATTAAATCACCGCAAGAACCAATGTTAGCATACGTGTAAACAATCAATTTTTAAAAAATCCCTGATTTAGTTAAAAGCCAGAGTCCATCATTTGCAGCTATCCAAAAAGTAATTGGCGTAATTATTGTTGAAAAACATACTTGGTTGAAAGATAGTAAGGGGACTAAACTCCCTGTGAAATTATTCTTTCTGGCCAGCTGTCATTTTGAAGAAATCAACAAAAGAAGGCCTTTCCAACGGTGTCGTAGGAAATTCAAATTAGTTGTTTGTTTTGTTATTCGGTGAAGCGCGCGCAAGCATTGGCACGACGCACACCCTCGCGCGGTTGCTATAATTCGTCGAATCAGTGCGCGTTATCGCGTAGCTGCAATCGACTCAGTCAGAACGTGTCTCGGTCGCTGAATTCAGGCCCAATTCAAAACATGATTCAGCAACTTTTGATTTGAAATCGAGATCCAATGCTGTTTTCTCGAAATATACAGCTGAAGCTGAGCTGAAACTTCATCAGGTTAGTTGTTCAGCAACCTTCTTTAGATCTTGATGAGCACTTATGTTGCTTCAAACGAACAAAATGAACAAATTACAAATGATGGACTGTACCTTTAACTTGGCCACTCTCCGAGCCTCTTCGTCAGGCTTCCATGAGGAGTTCCCAAGAGGATAACCACCAAGTACCAAGTTTCCACTGCCACCATGCATGCCATGGCCGCTGATATTCAGTCAAATCTATAATATGCCTAGCAATGCACAGTTCATTTGCTGTGGCGTACATTGATATTTCAAAAACAAAATCTAGATGTATTTATATCACTTCACCATTCCGGGCAGCTGTTTAAATGTATTTTTATTAACACTGTCTACTCAGTGTTGTCCAAGGGGCTTGTGAGAAAACTTCACAAGCTAATACTTGGGTAGGACTCGAACCCACGACCTTGTGCTTACTAGTGCAGCCCTCTTAACACTCAACCACCGAGCTAAGCCAGGGTCAGCTGGCTGGCTCGAGTCTATAGCAGCAGGTACCGCATTCAAACGTATTTTACATCTCCGCGATGCAAATTCCATCTTATAAAAATAAGTTGTTCAAAGGGAAGATACAACATTTGCAAACATCACAAAATGAAATAATCAAATCATCACAAAATACCTTACTGGATTGTTAGGGAATGACAGTCTAAAGCATCCTGAAAAATCTTGGCTCCTGGTGTGCTGACATTTTCAAGAAAAATTGTATTTTTCCAACGCTGGTCGCAACTGTGAAGGGGTACAATGTACAAGCCAGCTAGACTGATTCTCTGACCTTACGATTTCCCAAAGTGTATAAATTCTCCATTTCGTCTTAAGTGGGATCAGGAAGGACATGAATGGTTTCCTTGGTTTTTTCCAGCATCTACAAGCCCAAAACGTGAAACAAGTCATTTTAACAATATACTAATGTATGCTATAACATGTATACATGTAATCCTCCAAATCCATTTATTTATGAAAATTGCAGCAAAAGCAAATGTTGTACAATCCCTTTTAATTTAGAGCATCTTTGTGCCATTTGAAAAATAAAAGGTGACTTTTTTTTTGTTTTTTTTTCTTCAATATTAACAAGTAGACTCTGGAAATATAAGAGTCAGTAAAGTTTTGTTTAAAATAATGTGACTTAATTTTAATAGAAGTAATCAAGCTTTCCTTCATACTTTTTGCTTCTCGACTTTATGCATGAATCCACATACCGGTACATGTACATGTACCGGTACATTCTCCATTTCTACAGTCAAGAGTACTTTAAAAAAAAATTGGGTGCATATGCATACTGTACATGTATTTCCATCCATCTACATGTATGGTTTATTTTTTTTGTTCACAGATTTCTTAATTTCTTTAATTCGTGTACATACTGTACAATGTAGATGTACCTGGTACATACGTGTACACAGGATTCAGTGAGTATTAAAAAAAAAGAAATTGACAAAAAACTTGTTTAACCCTAAAAGGGGCGATAACTTTGACAAAATTTTTTTTCGTGACCCTGAGCTGTTATGACTTTTTAGCCTCGAGCCTTGATACCAAAACAAAAAATCCCCTCCCCCCCCCCCCCTTCCGGCTGAGAGATGGTCAAAATAACCCGGCCCGTTTAGGGTTAAACTCGTTGTGGCACAATTGGTTAAGTGAAAAAATACCCAAACCGACAGCGCACCGATGCAGTATTTGATCTATTTGAAGATGCTGAGGCACCCAATCGATAGCCCCCACATACACAACACACACAGTGCGTATCGGGTTACCAGCTACCGGAGAACTACCAACCGTCGTCCTCCTTTTCATTGCGTCCATTGTGCGGCAATTGCCGGCCAATTTACCGCGCTGGGTTTCTGGCCGTGAGTGTGGAAGGGGGGAATCCGCGGGCTAATTCACAGGATGTTTGCTTCTTTGCCACATGGCAGCGTCATTGTGTATGTAAAATACGCGTACTGAATATTTGATCATCAAGTTGCGTGGTTATATTTGTTTGTCAATAGACACACTTTTGTCGAAAGCCACATTTGTGCATGATGTTAGAGCTTCCATTAGGACTACATGTATAAGCTCAAATTTCTTCTATAAATCGGTCAAAATCAGCCATTCCGTTGCCTCTTTACATTATTTGAAAGGGCTCATGCAGTTAAAATGTTTTAATGCAATCCTTACAAATGCACAATTGTGTCCTATTTAATGTTATTTTCAATTTTCATTATGCCATTTTCAAGGGTATTTTGGTGCCTTTTTGGTTTTTATCTTAATGCAAATGTCCATATTCATGAGCAAAAGTAGATGTCATTTCAAGCAGAAACCTCAATGTTACAACTACATTGTACATGTAGTTTCAGCACAAAAAAAATGACAGGATTTTGGATATTTCATTATTGTAAAGTTTCTTCTCTGTAGTGATTCGTTGCTGTCAGTACATGTAGTACATGGCAGTAAGCCAATGAGCAAACTTTTGTCACAGATATTTTCAATGTGCAAATTTTTGGGTTCACAATTTGAACAGAAACACCCTGTAAGATAAACAGTGTCTTCCTGAAATGACATCACAGCAACAGCGTCCAGTTGACCGAAAAAGCATGGAATTTTTTTTAAATGTTTAAAGAAGTGCACTTTGTAATAAAATAAACCAAAAAAGGGATGTCAATTAGTTTTCATACAATTAGGAGGAATAGAAAGTTGCACAGAATATGTTCTTAAAAATATTCACTTCATGGGCCCTTTGATAAGTTTTGTCATTAATTTTGTAAAAGCGCAGGCGCACGCAAATCCATAGCGGCCAGTATACATGTAGGCTATGGTTTGTTAAAACTTGATCAGCTCATTACAAATATTTGAATATTCATTCAAGCCTAAGTTTGAATGGTACTAAATTAGTCAAAAATCTACATGCATTCATGAACATTGATAAGAAATTAATTCAGCATCTGTGGCATGTATTGCATAACCGGAGAGTTTGTTGAACTTCAGCATAACACACTTCTCTCAAAAGGTCGAATTGCATCGGAAAAACCCATTCCCGATTACCATGGCAACGGTATATTTTCACCATTTGCTTTAAAACCATTTCCTTGATTATTTTGTACTCTCTCAAGAATAACATTCTTTTTTATTCCTGTTCCAGAATAAACATCTCAAAATCTCTTCATCAACATCGAAAACAAAATCAACATCCTAAGAAACTGATTATTTTGTACTCTCTCAAGAATAAAATTCTTGTTTATTCCTGTTTCAGAATAAATATTTCCAAATCTCTTCATCGACATTTGAAGAAAAAAATCGCTATCCTAAGAAACTACAGGCAGACCAATTAAATTCTTGATTAGTTTTTTGTTCTCGTTGTTTTCAGAGCTCGTTCATCTTAATTTTCTCACTGGATGTGAGGAAAACATCTTTTTGTGGTGGGTCAGGTTTTCAATGCCTTTTTTTTTACGTGTGTGCAGCATTACGGGAATCAGTCTTGCAAAGTAATTGTTCAGTAATCATTTCCGTTTCATTCCCAAAACGCTAACAATCTGACCTGTAATTTGTCCCTTTTATTCATCAAATTTCAAAGTTGTTATTTCTGTACATTTTTTTGTAAAAAAGCCAAGTAGTTTGAAAATTCCCAGTGGTTCGTGTAGTTTCCGGAAATCACTTTCGGTGATAAAATACACCCCCACCCCCCCCCCCCCCCCCTAAAAAAAAATATACAAAAAGGAAATTGCCTCTCAGGGAGAAACATTTTCAGAAGGACACCAAGCTGATTAGAAACGTCAAAGTGAAAAGGAAAAAAAAGGAAAAGGATTAGGATATAAAAATAAGCCACAAAAAGCTGGAGGGATAAGAAAAGGTTGAGAATGAAAGATGGAATTTAATTTAGGAGTGAAGGAACTGCAGGGCAGAGCCGAATCCGCGGCATGAATCCCCCGCGTGACCGGGACAATAGGTTGCCGTAGTGATGCATCATGCAGCCGCGCTCCTTAAAGAAGGAAACTTGGCACAGTGTGTCAAAGGACGCTGAATGCACAGGAAGCCATGGGAGATGTCAAGGCTTTTTATGTAAGGTTTTTCTTCTTCTTTTTTCTTTTTTCTTTTTTTCTTCTAGTGACCTCTTTCTGTTCAGCGTGGCGTGATGTAATAATAACAGTGTCACATAGAAGCAGGACGGAACTGACATTTTTTTATTTCGTTGGGATTTCATTTTTCTTACATCATCTGGGTTACAGGAATTGTGTAACGTTTCGTGATGCGGTTATGCATTGCTTGAAAACTTTCATAAAATATCATACCGAAAGTGGCGGGCAGCTGTGTTTACATGTAGTCAGGCAGAATCAAGTGGAAAAGTAACGTAGCAGTTTAAACGACTAACTTAAGAATGAAAGTTTGCATAAGCTATCAAAGCATTATCAGGTACAAGATGTATGTAAATTCAGGCTATTTGTTTTCATCTGTGAAAATTTACTTTAAATTACACATTTATGTCATTTACACGTAGGTCAATTATTGAAGCAAATTTTATTCAGATTCTTATGCACATTTGTAAAGGACTTTTTCGTGCCACAAGTGATTGCAGAATATTTTTACACTTGTCTCGGTTATTACAGTAATTGCAATTTTGAAATTTTTTATCAAAAAAATCTGATAAAGGAACCTTGTTTTTCAAAAAGAGAAAAAGGAAATTTGGAGTACACATGTATGCGTGTACAAGCATTACATTCACTGTGTGGACTTCCGAACAAAAGCGGTCCACATAAACCAGGTACATGTAGCAGAGACGTTGTGTGGACTTGCCCATGTCCACATATTGTTTTCCCCTCTCTGGAAAACAGGTTTAGAGGCATTTTTGGGTTAGGTTTATCAGTGGAAAAATACTAAATGGAATAAAGGGAACTGAGTTTTTTTCACAGGTTTTTCTTTACTACACGGAAACAAAGGAATGTCCACACTATGTACGTAACGTACACATGTGTATTGGTGAGTTTTAAGAAATTAGGAAAAAAATTAGAACATTTCAGTCAATCAACGAAAATTTTGCTTACATTCAATAACTTACAAAATCTCAAGGAATGTCAGTCACTAAACATTTGACATTTTTTTTTTTAAAGTTTGAAGTGGACTCCTCGTTTCCATAGCAAAATGTCAAATTTTCCATCTGAATTTGACATTAACGTGCACATAAATCCACACATGAACCTTGCATTTTGGGTCAGATTTATCTTGAATTCCCACCTCTGGGTCCTTCTTTGGCCACAATTTCTATTTTTACTCACGTTCCTCCTTCAACCCGACACCGTAAAAAAAAAGCGTCTTTGCATCGAAATCCATGTCAATGTCTGAACAGCGCGGACTTAGCACGCCAATATTCAGTATGTAGTGTGAGTGTTTATGTTACGTGCTGCCCAGGCAGGCAATCATTTTCCGCGAATTTCAGGGTCTTGTGCATGACCTCCAAGCTGTCATCAACTCGCCATATTACACTCGGACGTTACTTCTCTTTCTGTCCTGGGGCCGATTGCATGGCACTGCGAAGCACAGAAATCTGCTAAGCGTGGAAAAGATTTGCTTAGCAAAAACAGGTTACCAGCCAAAATGCGATGCAGCGTATATTGCTTGTGGCTGGTACTCAGCTGTTTTATGCCTAGCAGGTAAAGTTGGTGAGCAATATTATGTGCTCATTAAAATTGGGAGCTTGGCGTAGTAAAAAATTTAATTTGATAAAAAAAAAATTGTTGCCAAATTTTATTATGATGATCTGTTTTGTATTTTTCATATTTTTCTGTTGAGCATATTAATATTTTCCTGTTATTTTGGAAGAAATACAATCATAAATCCACACCTGTATACATTCATTCATCTTCCTAAAGCAAAAATCAATGATATAAAATGTCAACGTTGTCAACCAAACCCATTCAATAGCGTGCCCACTATTTATGACATTTCGGTGCCAATCTCCTTCGAAATCACCTAGTTTGTCTAAAAATAGCAACAATCGCCAGCTGTGTGTGTTCCAATCTGAAAGCTCAACCCAGTCGATCGCTCTCGAGTCAATATCAGAACCGAATTTATTAAAAGTAATTTCCAGTGCCACCTAGCCACGCGCCACTGGGCGCCGCACAAGATGCGTTACACAGAGGTATTATTACGTTTTAGTTGAACGTGTACCCACGCTTCAGTTTCGTCCGCGCATACACACACACATGCTCTTAAATGTCAGATGGGGGAAAGGGTGGCCCTGTTTACTATTTTCACACTCGAAATCTGCGAGGGGAGTTAATTGCCCTATGAGGGGGATTGTTGTTTTAATATTGACCATATGGTGGGGGGAATAGTGCTCACTATGGACCACTATGAAGTCATTACGAGTTTTCACTTGCATAGATGGGCCAGTGATCTGATACACCGTGCCCTGTGGAGACATGCACACAATAGAGAACAAAAGATTGTATACGTCTCCACAGGGCAATTTCTATAGATGAATACGTCTCCACAAGGTTTTCACGAAATATGGATTTTACTCAAAAACTAGTAATTTCCAAGGTATGTTGATCGGTCGCAAATGGAAGAGTTTTAGAAAAGGGATATGAAATCTGAATTTCAGCCAAGAAAATTAATTTTGGTTAAAATAAGAGCATTTTGAAACTAAATTTTCAAACTCGAAAACTTTACTACATGTACACGAGAACAAAGAAATGTCTCCACAAGGATACAAATTCTAGTATGTGTGTAAATGCGACATTTGTCAATGTTTGTACTTAGGCCTATCCTTGATTTCGCTGTAAGCAAAAAAAAATGGTCTTAAGCTTTATATTTATGAATGACGATAACATTTTTATGTTTGAGAGATGTTACATGTAGATTTTAATGTTGGTTTTTGCCCATGCACCTAAAAGTATCATCATAAGTCATTGCTCACAATACCCTTTCTGTAGTAATTTTAAATCTGTAAGCCGACCAGGGCAAGCTCAGTGGTCGCATTGGTAAGACATCTGCACTTGTAAGCAAGAGGTTGTGGGTTCAATTCCCTAGAGAGTCAGAATTGTTCTTATTATATTGACTGTGCTGATAAAAGCACAGAGCGAGTAACAGCCCCCCCCCCCAAAAAAAAATTTTTTAAATTTAAAATGGGGAAAAAAATAGAAAAAAAAAATACGACACAGAAAACAAAACAAAATAAAAAGATGTACATATGTAAATAAACAAATATGAATAATTAAAACTGTATGTAGAGGTTAGTGATATATGTTCACCCATCCGTAACCCATGACTACCAGTGCCCAAAAATACATGATGAAAAATTCCCTGGCTGGAAATAATAACCGTCTTCTCAATTTGTTCGCTCCAGACTGCCAGATGCGATCCCTTGAGCGGCCATATTATGAAGACCCGGCATCGGTCATAACAGCATCTGTTTCCATCACGCGTGCATTCTTCGACCATAAAATCACCACCAAAAATCTCCTCTCTTCCCTTTCTTTGATGAATTATTCGGTGCACGTGCGGGGGCAAGAAAAATACAAATAGGTCACGGTACGAGACAATCATTTCATAACGCGGTACGGTTTCATTTTCAGAAGCTGAAAATAAATATGCCCTCTAAAAAATTGATGCTTATTTGAGGAGGTACGGTACATGTTATACTCCCTATGCAACTCAATTCTGTCATTTACATGTAAATTCAGGCGATTTGTTTTTATCTGTGAAAACGATTACTATAGGTTTTCCCAGCTATTTTAAAACGTTTATCATTCGCATTCACGGTTTCTAATATTCAAATTAGTCCATCAACCATGTCAACATCGATAAGTGCACTTCCAATGTTTAATTTCTTCTTTTGTCAAACAACTTCAAATTCAGTTCTAGTAAATTCGAACAACGAGCACACGTTTTCGTCCTGGAGTATTCGATTTTGTCTCGTCTATGCCAAAACTTGTTATTCAGAAATCAAATTCGTCTAATTGATTTACATAAGACGAATTTGCTGCCATTCAGCAACAGCCCAGACGAATTTGATCTGTAATGAGGAATATTCTCGACCCGGTGACTAAAGAGGGTGACCAAACTTTGAAATTGAGTGGGTAAACGACGAAATTGGTTTAGTTAAAAGCGTGTGAAATTTTTTTCGGACGAAATTGAACGTTAAGAGTCAGTGAATTTGAATGGAAAATGTGTTAAAATAGCCGGGAAAACCTATATAAATTACATTTTTATGTCATTTTGGTCATTATTGAATAGGCACTGGTGATATCAGAATTTTCAGTAATCGATATTTTGGAAATACAATATCGAGAATATTCGATATATATCGATTATCCCATGTACATTGTAAAAGTTAAAGACCATAAAGATAAGTCTTTGATTTAAAAAAAAAAAAAAAAAATTCCACGGCTTTTTCTGGAGCATTATTGCTCAAACTTTTTTAAATCACTTTCAGTTTGTCCAGAACGGGCGGTTTCTTTTTGGAGGTTTTACATTGGGGTGACCATGAATTCAAGCGAACGAAGAGAACAAAGGGACGCCGCTTGGCATTTTGCGATGTTTATATTTTGAGTCACAAGCACAAGTTGGCGCCGAGTTTTATTTTATTATATACAGCAAACGTTCAACACAAATTAACAGCACAAACGGATGAACGAGAGATTTATTTTGAAGATAATCTGATGCATTTTCGATATTTTCGATATCATTCCTCAGTATCGAAAATTTCGATATGATTAATTTCTATTGGGGATATCAATATCTTATAATATTGAATAATGGAGTTATATCGATATATCGGCGGTGCTTATTATTCATGTTATTGAAGCAAATTTTATTCTGGTTCTCGCGCACATTTAAAGGACTTTTTCATACGGCAAATTTTAAATTACCATATAAATTGCTCTCTTCCAGCAACTACTAAATAATACCTTCAAAAAACACCAGATGGAGACTATTAAGTTAATCCTTAATATAATTCTATATGTTTTACTGTGAAATTAAAATGACAACACAAGGTTATTAAAGAATCTTGCCCAATATTGTCAATTTTGGAGTAACCAGAAAATAGAAGTCGTAAAAAAGAGCAACAGAGCCGACAAACGTCGTTTTTGTTTTGGGTTGCCCTTGTTGTTGCCTTGGTGATGTGATGTATCACAGTTTTATTAATTTCCAAACGTTGTATCGTCAGCCCGGAGACAAATCTTGATATGCGTGGATCAGGTCAAATTGGTTTAAACAAAAAAACAAAATAGCCGACTTTACTTCTGTTTCGTTCAGAATTTGTGAATTGAATATCAAAGTAAACCATTTTGTCTCGGTTATCATTTAAAAAAAAACTTGTTTCCAATTACAGTTCCTGACTCAAAAATTAATTTTGAAAAAAAACCGGGTTCAGTTCTTTGTGTAAGGCAAACATTTTGATATTTTAGACCTATTACAGCTTTTGTTTATCATAAAAGAAAAAATTACATGTCTGATTTAAAAAGAAAATCCTGTATTTCTGAGGTATTGGACTCATGAATAGTTGTCTTTAAGGTCAGTCAGTCAAAGAAAAGAAAAAAATAACTTCATCAAATGATAAAAAAAAAATTCCCAACTGAAATATGTCATCATCACCATTTAAAAACAAAATTCAGAAAAATCCTTTTCTCGCCTTTTTGTGTAACATTTTGGCAAGGGAGCTTTTTACAAACTGAATTCTGAAAAAAATCCCAGTAATCCTTTGCTAAAGGCTAGGCTGTAAAAGTGCAAAAGTGCAGCAGCCTGCTTCAGGGCAATTCGCATATATCGATTATTGGAAATGATAAGAATTAATTTGTTTGATATAACACGCATTTTTTCATCCAGTGTTTCATCGAAAAGCAGTCCCTAAAAGAAAAGTTGTTAAATTGTGTAGAGTTTGGTGGGGACAGCAATTTCATTTAAAAAAAAAAAAAATTTTAACAAAAAAAAAAGCTTGATTTTTAAAATGAGCTGGAGCATGCAACGTGACAACTTGCCCTATGAGCCAAATAAATAATAATAATTAAAGTAGCTTTTTCTATTTTTAACCATACAAATAGATGTATGAAAACTAACCGTTGAATGTAAAGGCCTGATATGAAAAAGTGTCCAAAAGTTTTTAAAAAAATAAAAAATTGAGGAAGAAGTGGAATTCGTTAACTGGACCTGAAAAATGACAGGAGAAAATGTCACCAAAAGTCTGGTGACCCAATTGCGAAACCAGACATGCTAATTTGTGTACATGAAATCTAATATTATTACCAGACAGTAGCAATGTATGTACTTTATACATACCGGTTCACATGCCTCTTTTCATTTTTCAGGATTAAGAGCCATTTCAGACTGTAATCCACGCGATTGCAAAAGCAAATCGAATTTGACGTCACGATGCATTCGCTGTGAAATCCCTGGAAATTCTGCGAACTTCGGGACAGAAAAACAAATTTGTGTTCGCATTCGCTTTCCAGCCGAGTACAAACCGGCTGACCGTTGTATGAATATTACTATGGAAGCTCTGCGTTATTTCTACAGTGTTGGCTAAACGTTTAAACAATGCATGAAAGTGTGGCAAAATGTTGATCGAAAACATGGGTTCTCATTCTAATTGTGCAAACACATGTAAAGTGTATTTTCGCACCATTATGGCAGTGTTATGCTTACATGTACACATGTACATGTATATTCATAAGATAGGTATCATTAGCTGCATTGAGCAATCTGCAATGTGTACAGTACGCTAACGGCAATTTTCCATTCATTTTTTTCTTTTCTGTTTTTCAACGAGGCGGCGTGCTGCCTCTCTGACGAACAGATGTTTTTGATAGCTGGCCAGACTCACGCCGAATTATAGCTTAAATACAGGTGGATTGAAAAACAATCTTGTATGCAAATTAACTACTGAATTTTTTCCCTTCAGGTCCCCCCCCCCCTCAACGTCAGCCTAACGATGGTTAGGTTGACAGGTGCATGGACAATCTTTTTGTCTCCTGTTTAATGTCAATATTTGATTTAGGCAATCACTTATGCAAATTAGCAGATCTCGCTTTTTCCGGGCACACACATTTTTTTTTTCTTATTAAATTTTATATTGGGGGGGGGGCAAATTTTGAACGATTGTGAATTGGTATCCGCCTGTGACTCTGAAAAAAAAAATTCAAAATGCAAAATGTGCATTTTGGGATGTAAAAAAATGCTTTAGCCGCATACATGTACATGTACGTACCGCGGTACGTATGTACCGTATGCACAAAACTAATCTTAGAATTACGAAGAAAATTTACACTGCATTTAGCTACATTTGTGTACAGGGTGAGTAAAAAAAACCCGAAACCCAAATGTTGCGACCATTGTTTTAGTGAAGTTCTGCATGTAGCACTTTCAAAATCTAGGATATGAAAGCCCAATTTATAAGCTTTCTTTCAGTACATGAATCATTCAAATCACTCATGTACTTTTCAAGTTACAGAGTTTTAAACACAACCACCGTTTTAAGGTTCTGTCCACGGATCCCAAAAAAGTTCAGTGTTCCTTCAGCAAAACGAAAACAAATCACATAGGGATGTGTGTGAATTGTTTTTGTGATCCGTGGACAGAACTGACATCTAAAACAGTGATAATATTGTGCACTTACGTATACATGTATACTTTGTACTCTGTGCTTGACATGCACACATTTAAAACAAATTAATATAAATGATAGTTAATACAAATGATAGATGATAATTTGTAGAAATGATCTCATTTTGTTGTATTTGTGCACAGGATTTCGCAAATCGGAAATTTGTTCCCTTTGACAACGTATCGTAATTCTGTCAACTTTTGTTTATTCCGATTATCAATTTTTTTTTTTTACAAATTTACAATTTTCACAACTCCCTGTCATGTTTTAAACTCAATTTCTTCATAACAATTGTCATACCACATGTGTAATAAATTAAGTCAACTTAAAAACGAAACACACTTACATGCTGTATTGAAAAAATTGGTTTGTTTGTTCCTGTCAGTCTTCTGTCATTTTGTTTGTTTGTCTTTGGTGTTTTCTCATTGGTCTGTTGGTCTGATTAAAAGCAGTCTTGTTTTAATGTCTATTTGTTTGTCCCTTTCTCTTTCAAAGACATTTTTTGGTTACCCAACCCATATTTTACGAACAACTTGTTGCATCCAACAAAATCCAACATTCACAGAATTTACGAAGATTGGTGGATCGTAAATCACCAAATAAAATTTCCCATTTTTCAAATAAACCCAAAAGTTCTTTATTTAACTTTGAAAAATTGATAATAATTTATTCATGCCTAATACCGGTACATAATTTGCTGTACATGTAAATCTTAGCCAAATTTTGTCTTTCAATTTATTGGTGTAGTTACAGTGTTTTCTTGTGTCAAAAGTTCCATTTCATCATGACCACTTTACATGTATAGTTGTGTGATTTTGCACTTTGTACGAATCTTGATTTGCATATTTATAAGAATGACTGTACTTTTGATTTTGAATTTTGTGAAGGAAGTTTTCTGCATGACGAATGTACGTACCGATTTGTGCTACTATTTTCTGTTGACGAGACTTTTTCAAACAGTTGCCATCTTGTACTCATCAGGAATTATTACGTCTATGGCTACGGCTATTATCTTTAGTTGTAATGGCAAAAAAGCCATAGCCACTAACTACCTGATTCTGAGCGGCTAAAGACTTCACAGGCCTGTGTACAAAATGGACTGGTGCCTTGTGAATGGATCCACAGTGATCCCAACCATGCCCAAGGGAACTAGACAAAATGGCCACCGGCAGCTATGTTGGATTGGGAGCTCCTCTGCATGCAGAGACCATGTAGCGGGGTGCAGACCAATATAGACCCCATAAACCTCAGTAATAATTCTGCGCACTTCCAAAATTTATTAAAAATACTCGCAACTCTCCAAGGTGTTTGAGACACCCATCAAATTATAGCTTATTTCATCATCTTCTATTTTTTGTTGAATTTACAGGTGGCAATCTAATGACTTTTGGGAGAAAATTCCATCCAGAGATGATCACCCCTAAAAGTAGTCATGTGGCCCATTACCATTTTGCAAAATGATGCCTGCGCTCCAATGCAAAATAGAGCAATTTAAGGGCCAAATTTTATCAAACTTTCACAGGAATACGAGCTCGCAGTCCTGTGCACGGCTTCCACCCTTCTTTTCTACAAACCTTGAAGTTCATGACCCACAAAATGCTCTAAAAGCAAAATTGATGTAATACAAATCGTGATTGGCCCACATAGGCAATTTTGGGCGTATTTACCGGTCTGCACCCATAGTATAGAGGGAATATATTTTGCTGTTCAAAACTACTGTGTTACACCCTGTGGATTACTACTGTTCTAAGAATACCACTGTGAGAATTACTACAAAAAACTGCTAAGCAAATTTATTCAGTAAGCAAAAATCAGCTGGGTACCAGTGACAAGCAATATACATTACATGACATTTTGGCCGGTAAACTGTTTTTGCTTAGCGAATATTTTCTGCACTTAGCAGATTTCTTCACATGGCAGCTCCAGGTGGTTTTTCCATTAAAGTATATCCCACTGTTCTGTGGAAATGCCATATATTGGAAAGGCAGCCAAGTATGGCATGTTCCGCTCATTAATTATTCGTGGAAATTATCATAAATGTATCACATTTTGAAATCGCATGTACAAAGATGGCAACTGTAGTCTCAATTTTGCCGTTTTGCATGCTTTTGGTGTTATTTTTTTTTTTTCTATTTTGATTTTGCTTCTCTTCCAACAAGCGTAGGTGGCATGCCTGTTAAGGTCCCGCCCAGGAATTCTCATGAAACTCCGCCCCCTGCATGCAAACCTAGCACCCAGGAAGAGCCGGCACTCCGCAATACGGCAATGATGATGAGGACTCGTTTCAGGCGATGTACTTTTTCCCCTTTCTTTACTTCTAAGTTCTATCTACATTTTTACCCTTAAAAAAAAACAGGGCCTTAATTTCATGGACTTGCTAGCAGGAAACAAAATTGCTTAGCAGGTTTACACGCTTAGCAAAAATCTGCCGGGAACCAATAACGTGCAGTGTACACGGCATGTTATTTGAGCAGGTAACCAATTTTCGCTTAGCAGATATTTTTCGTGCTTAGCACATTTTGTGCTGAACAGGTCCATGAAATTGGCCGATGAGTTGTAAGAGATATTTCAGGTGAGCAACGAAAATCAAGGAATTTGGTTCTCTCTTTTTGTGACGAGGATTTACAAATGTTAAAAGAAACGGTCGTTGATTTTTGCTGCTTATTTTCAAGCGTGTACTATGAGTCAATCACAAGTCAATCACTACCGGTATTAAAGTGGAATCATAATTCAGGTCATGTTTTGGCTCAGCTATTCAAAAAGACAGTTACCGGTAAATTATTTCAAAAAAAAATAATTCATTTTGAGAAATATTACTTGTTATAATTGATTTAAAAAATTGACGGAAATTAGAAATTTCCAAACAACCAGAATTCCACTGAGGCTGTGAAAGTACATCAACCTTGCCCTGTTTCTACGATAGTTAATTTCCAGAAGTTTTCCTCATTTGGAGTCTTAACAGGAACTAAGGTTTCCTGTATTATTTCTGTGCTGTGTACTGTTTTGTTTAATATGAGCAGCTGCAAATGAGGAGTAGTTGCAGTGGCGGATTTAGAGCCAGGTGTTTTTGTATCCAATTGTTACTGCAATCAAACCAGATTAATTGGCCATTATTAAACAGGGACTAAATGTGGTTTTGGATTGGTGGCCACTCTGTTTAGTTCATGTACATGTATACTGTGGCCTATAAAAAAAAACTGGCCTGCAATGGGTGGCAAGTTGCCACAGAGTGGAGGCCATTACAAACTGGTGGCCAAATCTACAATTTATACAGTTTTGTTTGCTGTGGCCTGTTAAAAAAAACACTGGCCTGCAACAGTTGGCAATTTGCCATTGAGTACAGGCCATTATGAACAGCAGGTGGCTACTTGAATACCAGGTAAAAAGAAATTGCCGCTGGGTGCAGGTGACCACTTAGTGCAGTTTCATGTACTATGGTTAGTAAAAAAAAAAGTAAACTGGCCTGCAACAGTTGGCACTTTTCCACAGAGTGCAGGCCATGATGAACAGGTGGCCACTCTGTACAGTTTCAAACAAAAGTATGCCATTCGCAGTAGGAATTTTGCCACAGCCTGCAGGCCATAATAGACATATAAGGTTTAATCTATGTGGCCACTGAATGTTGGCCTGCAACGGATGGTAGTCTGGCAGTCAGTGAAGGCCATTATAAACTGATGTCCAAAATGGCAGGTTTGACTGTAAGCATACATATTTTTGCATGAATAAATTACTCCTTAGATGTGTAGTGCATGGATATGGATGTACATGTACGTCTATAAATATTGCATGAGTGTTATTTATGGAAAAACCTCTGTGATATCCATGTTTAAAACCAATATTTATAGTTCTCTGTCAATTTGCATGAACTTTTCATTTCTTTTATTGTTTACTTGTCGTATACTGAAGAAAACAAATTGTTGTAAAATTGATATTCCTGTGTGCCGTAACTTCCAATCAGCGGCTTTATTTCCAAGAATATAAATCTCAAATGCTTTCATTATATTCTCTCAGTCATTGACATTTTCCCTGAATCCCTGTTTTCCTGTTTTTAACATTCATATTTCTGACCCCTAGATTCCGGAATTGTTTAGCTCATAAATTAAATAGCCCAAGTAGCTTTGCTGGTACCAGCTACATGTACAAAGATCAAACACATGTCCGCGTACCCTGCTTTTAATACTTCATAGTTTTATGGTTAAATGTTTATGGACTTCACACTTTATTCCTCATAAAGTCATGAAAGTACACATGTACATTTCTTTGTATTTAATGACTCGTGAGATGAACAATTTTATAGCTTCATTTTTTTTTCTACGAATGTTTTGCCTAACACTGCTTCCCCGAAATCAAAAAAAAAAAAAAAAAAAAAAATGGCCCAAAAAAAAAAGGAGATAATGAATTAGGCAAAAAAAAAAAGTTCTGCTTTCATGGCATTCGAAAATTCGGAATTTTTTTTTTTTTTTTTTTGGGCCATTTTTTTTGTGTACGATCATATGGAGGCTTCTGCATGTAGTCAAAGGTAAAAGATAGATTTTGATGGTTTTGGGTGGTTTTTTTTCTTCGAATTTTTCCCATAAAAAATTAGGGTAGAGGCTGTCAGAATAGGGTAGGTAGGGAAACCGGAAGCAGAAGTATTTTTGTTGTGGGCCTTATTAAAATCAAAAATATACTAACAGGTGCCGAATGAATGATAAAATATTTTGAGCAAAATTTCAAAATTATATATTTTTTTCAATCCCTAGATCAGAGCATTTCATCAATCGAGAGCCCGACAGAGGTCAAAGGAAAGGAAGACGGATCTGAAGGTATGAATAGTCATGTCCTCATTTGCATATTTGCATATTCAAATTCATATTTGAATAATTGTGGTGTTAAGTATGTATCCATAGTACAGTCGAGCAATGAAATGGCTTTATTAATACAAAGACAATGCTTTACAAATACATGTAACAAAATACAAAATGAAAAATAATTTGGCACAAATATTGTTGTTTACATGATTATTTCAAATGCTACTTTTTTATTTATTTATTGAAAATATAATGTGGACAGTGACAATTTGCGTAATTGCTCGGGGAACAGATACCGTTGATAACGCTCCCGTCTTATTAAATATTCATGCCGCCGTTTAGATTGAAAGCCGAGTCGTATTTACCCAAAACTAGAGAAGGGAGGAAAGAAAACACAGGGAATGTGATTAACTCCGCGTCGCGGAATATTTTGTCGTTTACCGTTATTGGCAGCTATTCCCTCCCATTGTCATGCATGCAATATGGGCACGGCTTTGCCGTTATGGTGTTAGCGTGAAGCACAAACAAGCAATACGAGCGCTGCGCGAGCGACACACATGTGCAAGGTCAGCGATGCATGCAGTCAGGGTTCTTGCACGATTATTGCAAAAACGGAAGCTTCGTATACTGAACATGTACGCATCATACTGTTCATGTATGGTGTGTAGTGCATATATACGGTAGTCAGTGAGTCGACAAACATGACTTGCACTAAAAGCCAATTTATCTACGTCGGTGTGTCGTCATAAACCTTTCAACATTTTTATGTGAAGGAAAAATAAAACAGTTTTTTAGAATTGTGGAAAACCCATATTTATGTTGATATAAATGTTAAAGGGAATATACAACATTTGCAAACATCGAAAAATAAAACTACCAAGTTTTTACGAAATACCTTAATAGGATGTTGGTAAATGACAGTCTAAAGCATCCTGTAAAATTATGGCACCTGGTGTGAAGTCATTTTCAAGAAAATGGTATTTTTGTGAAAATTTCCAGCGGTGGTCGGTCGACCACCGTTGGAAAAACCTAACTATTTTTCAACTACTGCTCCAAACTTACCATTAATTCAGTCCAAATTTGTTTTGCTATTGGTTACATGTTCATGGACGGGTGCAGGCCAACTAGACTGGTACCCTTACCTTACAATTTTCCGGCATCTGTAAATTGATCCATTTTATATTTAGTGGAGTCAGGGAACCAGACTACTTGAACAGTTTTGTTTTTCTTGGTTTTTCCAGCATTATTGAACACAAAACTTCAAACGCTGTCAGTGTGACAATATTTGATCTATTATACTAACCCCTCAAATAGTTCATTTCTGAAAATGACAGCAAAAGCCAATGATGTATTTAATGTGAAAAAGAGACAAAAAAATATCTTTCAGAGGTTTCTGTCATGCAACTACTTTGTTCAGTTATTTTTTATCTCCAATAAAAAGCTTGTGAAGCTCATTTTTCGGAGATAAGTCTATTACAGTCATTGCCCGAATGCCCATTATTCAATTCAGAGAATTAAAATGTAATTTGCAAGTTTCCAATGAAATTTCAGATAAATTGTAAAATCAAAAATTGATTAAGCGTCTTCATGTCCTGCACGCCTCAAGGCTGGGAATTCTCTCCAAAGAGGAAGAGGAGAGGCATTTCAAAGTGACAGAGCAATTTACTTCCAAATTTGGCGAGAAAAGATGTCATACAAAATTGAATTCCATCGTCTAAACTATGAAACGCTTTTCCCCCCGGTTTTCCCGACAACGGCTTTTTTCCCCGCCGGCGTTAACGTCATCAAAGCGTCACCGGAAACTGGCGTCCTGATGGACTGCGGGATTTGATTACCGGAAAAATTGGGATTTCGTTTCCAAAAATTGTGGGCATTTTACACCAGGGGAGGTCTGTTACATACATCGTCTCCTGGGTCCTTTATTGCACTCGATGCTGCGCCCAAGTTGAATAGTGTCATGTACCGTAAAACATGTAGAATGTATTCGTTATGTACATTGTAAGTAGTAAAGTCTGTCACGAGATAATGTGGCCCATCAGGCCAGCGTTTATCTCCGGTTGCAGTAGCATGAAACGACTGAGAATAATTCCCCCTGGATGGGATGCTAGTCCATCGCAGTTACTCCCCAGCTAATGCCGGTACCCATGTATACTCCTGGGTGGAGAGAGGCAAGTGTGGATGAAGTGGCTTGCCCAAGGACACAACATATGGCCAGCAGCTGGATTCGAACCCCTGACCCTCTGATCATGAGTCGCAAACCCTAACCACTAGGCCGCACTCGTCCCACCGTGTACATTGTAGGGTGTGCATTCTAGGATGTGAATTCAGTTTCAAATTAAAGGTGCCGGTTCATATACATTGTAATGGACACCATTTGCAACAACAAAAATGTGTTTTTGACGTTTCAAGGAGCAACATGTCTGAAGCAGATTATTGAGAAACTACGTGTAACCTATCGAACTTTCAGCTCAGTAGTTATACTTTTTGAGAAAACTGTGAAAACGCTTCTTTCTTTCGACACAAAGCATTAGGTTCCGTTTTCTCAAAAATTGAACTGTTGGGTGCTAGTCACGATTCTTGCCGCGCATGTTTAACCAGTGCATCACGTGCGATGTGTATTGGTGCTGTGTGAATTGTGTGTCACACGCAACGTGTATTTTACATTGAATGGACACGGTTGGACATACGTATGCGTATGCCACGAGATGTCCGCCACATCAGAAGTAAACAACCGGGATTTTTCGTATTGTCTCGGGAACAGCGCGACATTAGGTTAGTTTCCTTTCAACCAGACCTTTGGAATAGGATAAGTTAACAATCCAAAACATAAAATTTTCAGGTTTTTCAGGCCGTGACATCCCTTTAAGCATTCTAAATATATTTGTACAAACCATAGAGCTACATGTATATTAAATTACTAGAGCGCTAACTCCTCATTCTTGCGTGCGGAGACGCTTTGAAGCCGTCCTGGGCGCAGACATTTTGAATTCATGCGCGTGTTTGTAGAACATAATGAAATCAGATGGATTGAATTTTGAAAGTGTACTCTACATGCAACGCGCAAGTAGAACATACAATGTACGCAAACAACTTAAGCGCGTCATGACAGTTCAAAAAAACGTCACGGCAAAAAGCATCTGCAGCGAATATGCGCACGCGTTGCGCTGTTTGCGTAGAGCAAAATGAAACGCTCATTTGCTGATCGTGTGTTTCAGTTTTGGGCGTATCGGCTTCGATAACGCACCGGTATGGAATACAAATGCAGATATGCAAATAGCCGTACAAAAGCCGTACAAAATTGCTAGCTCTCCATAGGTTTGTGTACAAACATGGATGCGCCCATCAGGCATTACTTTGTACATCGAGTTAGCGCTCTAGTAATTTAATATAGCTCTATGGTACAAACTGTATTTTTGACTAAACAAAGATACTGAAAAGTTGGTAAAGATCCAACATCTGCAATTGGTACCGTACATTGTTTCTGTCGTGTTCCGCGCCGAAGGTCACATGTTCAATTCCTACCTTTGCTTCGTCCGTTTTGTTTTTCAGCTTTAAAAAAAAAAAAAAGTTTTTCATAGAACTTCAGTTTGTCTATATGGAAATTTGTCTTTTCCAGAAATTCGCTATCAGATGCCAAGGAATGTTTTTGCATTTTGTTATTTTTTTCAGGGTAGCCATTTGAGCACTGCAGATTTTTGTAAAATTTTTCCTACCATTTCTGTAGTTTTGAATGAGAGATTCATTTTAGTCGTTTAACAGTTTCATAATTTATCAGATCGGTACTATGCAAAGCCTCATGCAAGTCAATGGCTGCATGGGGACACAAACATAAAAGTTGTCAATATTGCCAAACTAATGAATAAACCATTTTTAAAATGACAGGGTCGACCGAATCAAAATAAAAATTGCATAGTTTTGCGCAGAGTCATTGATTATTCAAGGAAAACATGGACCTGGATTGGAAAGGGTGGCTTTGTATTTTGTTTTCTTTGAACTGCTGTCAAAAAAAAAATTGCCTCAAATTTATTTATAATATTCATAGTTTGCCATCAAAAGCAGGGGCCGCAAAATGCTAGAACTGATCATTTGCATGTTGGATTTCGTCAACAAAGATAGCGCTTGTCGTGGTTCAGGTTGTTGAATGCATTCACGGCTTCAGCAGGTGCATTGTCAGCAGTAGCCAAGCAAGACAATTGCAACAGCATTTTGGCTTCCTTCCCCCACCCCAAAACCCCCTCCCAACCCCTCACACCCACGCCAAACCCGCCCCCACCCCCACCCCACCTCCAGCCCAACCCCACCTCCACCCCAACCCCACTTCCACCCCAACCCCACTTCCACCCAACCCCACTTCCACCCAACCCCACCTTCAACCCAACCCCTCCTCCACCCCTACCCCTCCACCCCAACTCCACCCCACCCCAACTCCACCCCACCTCCACCCAACCCCACCTTCAACCCAACCCCTCCTCCAACCCAACCCCTCCTCCACCCCTACCCCTCCACCCCAACCCCACCTCCACCCCAACCCCACCTCCACCCAACCCCACCTCCATCCCAACCCCAACCCCACCTCCACCCCATTGCAACCCCCAACCCAACCCCCAACTCCACCCAAACCCCCTCCCAACCCCTCACACCCACCCCACCCCACATCCACGCAAACCCCACCCCAAACCCACATCCACCCCACCCCCACCCCAACCCCACCTCCAGCCCAACCCCACGTCCACCCCAACTCCACGTCCACCCAAACCCCACTTCCACCCAACCCTTCCTCCACCTCAACCCCTCCTCCACCCCTACCCCTCCACCCCAACCCCACCTCCACCCCACCTCCACCCGACCCCACCTCCAACCCAACCCCTCCTCCACCCCTACCCCTCCACCCCAACCCCACCTCCACCTCCATCCAACCCCACCTCCACCCCTACCCCTCCTCCACCCCTACCCCTCCACCCCAACCACACCTCCACCCAACCCCACCTCCATCACAACCTGAACCCCACCTCCACCCCATTGCAACCCCCAACTCAACCCCCAACTCCACCCCAACCACTCCCTACCCCTCAGTCACCCGCCCTACCCCTCAGTCACCCTCCCCAATACACCTTGTCTTCCCAATATATTCATCCGCACAAGCATGACAAGGTTCCAATAATCTGACTTGCCTCGTTGCACTTTTTGCTTGTGTAAGGCCCCATACATGTATACTTATCATACAGGTGGCTGAAAGCTCTACCCAAACCTTCACTGCAGCATTGTGCGTAATTCACAATCAATTTCCGACAGGACTGAGGCTTTGAAAAAGGTTGTCACTGCCTGTTAATGTGGGGATCGAGAATTACGTACAATGTACTGGTACATTGTGGCATACATGTACATAGCGGTGGACTTGTAAGGTGTGCATTATGTGTGCTTTGCACTTATTCACCACTTACAAGCATATAATAGATTACAATTTGTGAAAAACATAATATTGGTTTGTAGTCCACAATGCACCTGTAATTTACATGTGTACATAAGTGAAAAACATTCTGAGTATTAAAATAGCGTAGAGAGACAACCCATGTTTACCTAACAATTCATGAAAAAAATAATTGGTTTTGCAGTCCACATATAACAACAGAAATTAAATAGTGCAAAATCCATTATAAAAAAAAGACAATCCATGTAATTCACAAATAGAAATACAATCATATTACACTAAATCCAACTATTTTTTTCGGGAAGGGGAAATCAGTAGTACGTTATTCTTGTGATCATCAATGTACAGTCGAATCTCGTTATAACAAACTCTCTTAATACAAAATTCTGGTTATAACAAACATAAGCCTTAGTCCCGACTGTGCATTTATGTGCACAATGAATGGGACTGATGTTCCTCTTAATACAACATTCTGATATAACAAACAATTTGGCTAGGTCCGAACGAGTTTGTATTAACGAGACTCGACTGTAATTGTTTATTTCAATGTGGAGCATGTACAAAATGTAACAGCTAGCCCTTTTTTTTCAAAATCAGATTTACAAAATTCTAGGAATGGATTTAATTTATTTATCTGAGCCAGAAATAGCAATACAATGATGCACAGAACATATCATGTACATTCTATGTCGTAGAAGTACATTGTAATGTATCAACATATCCATTACAACATTCCTTCATTCAGGGATTAGTGTTACTCATACAAACAACAGATCCTTCCAAGGATGGCGTTTTAATTAAATTTTTGAAGCAGTGACGTGATCGTTGAAGGTGTACCAAAATATCTTTGGTATATCTCTTTATGGTGGAGCGTCTATCTTCCATGTAAAGAAAATTGGGGTGGGGGTGGGGTTGATCATGCCATGAAATTACAGTCTTGCCAATGCCACTGAAATTTTGTTGTCCATGTATAGGCCATATTTGGATCAGTAAAAATATTGCATTTTTAATTAAAATATTTACCATCATGACCATGTTTAGTGAGTCCACATTTTGTTGCAATCAATTACACACCTATGAACAGATGCAAGCCAGCTAGACTGGTTCCCTGACCTTACAATTCCCCGACGTCCATAAATGGCTCCTTTTTATCTTAAGTGGGGTCAGGAAGCCAGACTAGTGGAACATGATGTTTTTCTTGTTTTTTTCCAGCATCTGCGAATATAACACTTCAAACAAATTATTTTGATAGTAGTTTTGTGTGAGCTGGGATCCATGCGAGATCAGTGAGTTTTTCTCACTGAATGGATCACCTAGGATAAATAAGAAATAACTAAATAAATAAATAAATCAGTGTACATTTGCTATAAAATACTGAAATTCCCCCCCCCCCCCCTTAAAAAAAAACCAATCTGTCCATTTCCGAAAATTACAGCAAAAGCAAATGTGATGCGATCAAGCTACATGAGTCGTTTGTCGGGAATTTTTATTTGGCGATTCAGGCCAAAATAGGGCCACTTCATCACATCACTTCATCACATCTCTTGGTGTTCCGACTTCCATAATTTTTAAACGAAAAATGGTATCAGCATGTGGTTTTCAAAGCAGTAATGCTGAGATTTTGTTCTTTTGAAATCTGTCATAAAAAAAAAATTGACCAGGGTCGACAAACGACTTATGTAGCTTGATCGCATCACAAATGTTGTATACCCTTTACTAGTAACACACCCCATTTGCTCAACACACTATGGCCAATTCACGTTGCATGGCGACATTTAACGGCCTTTGTAGGTGGATAATGTCAATCCATGTCAGATCACATCTCGGTAATCCAGAAATAAACCATTTCTTTCTTCTTTCTTTTCAAGATTTTAGATTTCATATAAAAAAATCCTAATCTTTGAAGGGTCCAGCATCAGCCCCAAAGGCTTGTTCAGTTGTGTAACACTCGGGCAATTGAACAAGCCACTACGATAACACGCAGCATACCGGTACTTACGAAACTACAGAGGCAGTCACTGGGGCTGCGAAAATGATCTTTTATTCTCAAAATGCCAAACCTCTTTTTCACACAAGATGTTAGACCTTTTCAAGGTTTTTCTTTCTTTGTATCAATAGGTCAGCACTACTGTGCAAGGTCCAGACATAATACATGTATAGGGTTTGTTATCATTTGTCATCATGTTTCAGTTAAGATCACACATTGAAGCATGTGGATTTTTGTTACATGTAATACTTTGGGGTTTTTTTAGTTATTGGACACATTGGCAGTATTAAATGTATCTTTCACTTAAAGGGAATATACAACATTTGCAAACATCAAGACACAAAACTACAAAATTTTACGAAATACCTTATTAGGATGTTGGTAAATGACAGTCTAAAGCATCCTGTAAAATTATGGAAACTGGTGTGAAGTCATTTTCAAGAAAAGTAGTATTTTTGAATATATTTCCAACGGTGGTCGGCCAACCACTGTTGGGAAAACCCTAACTATTTTTCAACTACTGCTCCAAATTTACCATTGTTTTTTCAGTCCAATTTTGTTTGCTATCGGTTTCATGTTCAACAATGGGTGCAGGCCAGCTAGACTGGTTTTCTTACCTTACAATTTTCCGGCATCTATAAATTGATCCATTTCATCTTTAGTGGAGTCAGGAAACCAGACTACTTGAACATTTATTGTTTTTCTTGTTTCTTCAAGCATTTTTGAACACAAAACTTCAAACATGTCAGTGTAACAATATTTGATCTATCATACTAACCCCTCAAATAGATCATTTTTAAAATTACAGCAGAAAGCCAATGATGTTCATTCCCTTTAAGTTCAGTGATTCTGTATCATTGAGGGATTTATTTGTTAACAGAATGCAGGGAGAGGCTGTTGATGATTATTGTTTTGTGGAACAAACTTAGGGTTGGTCATGTGATTCACAAACCTGCTGAATCCAATGATATCCAATAATATCCAATAATATCCAACAATATCTAATAATATCAAATAATATCCAACAAATCCAATACTATCCAATACTATCCAATAATATCCAATAATATCCAACAATATCCAACAATATCTAATAATATCCAAGAATATCTAATAATATCAAATAATATCCAACAAATCCAATACTATTTAACAATATCCAATAATATCCAACAATATCCAATAATATCCAAAAATATCCAATAATATCCAACAATATCTAATCTTATTGAACACTATCTAATAATATCCAATGATATTCGACCAATGTCCAACAATATCAGATAATATCCAACAATATCCAACAACATCTAATAATGTTCAACACTATCCAGTGATATCCAATAATATTCAACAGTAAAAAAAAAAACAATATCCAATAATAATCGACAATATCCAACAATATCCAACATTCAACAGTATCCAACAATATCCAGCAATATCCAACAATATCCAAGAATATCCAATAATAGCCAATTATATCAAACAAAATCGCTAGAAAAAAGGACCATTTGTTTTCACTGCTCCAGATCAACAAAAATCAAAGGGCAAAAATAAAACTTCACTTTCAAACTCAAAAACTTTACTACACGAGAACAAAGAAATGTCTCCACAAGGATACAAATTTCAGTACATGTATGTGTGTTCCCTGTTGAAAATAAAAGAAAGTCGGGTTCCGTTTCTCCTGGAAACTCTTTAATTGCATGCATAAAACAAAACAAATACAGCTACTTTGCTCTTGCCACTTTGTTTACAACAGACCCTACTGCCTTGGCTGACTTGTACAATGTATAAACATGCAAATCAAACTGGCATTAATTTGCATAAAGCTACAATACTATATCCCACAGAGATTTCGTCGGAAACACCCCTGGCTGACTTGTACCAGTGTAATGTATAAACATGCAAATCAAACCGGCATTAATTTACATAAAGCTACAATACTATCCCCCACTGAGTTTTCATCGGAAATGCCCCTTGTTATATTCCCCGAATTTCCCATCAATTTAAAAAAACAATCCTATGATTTAATCCTCCACAAGTTCTCAGTAAACCAGCGTGTCCTCTTGAATTAAACATGCATGTCTCATGTCATTGACACGGCGTCTGTTTGCCTGTCGTTGGCAGGGGCTTCTTTCCCTTATCGGCGTTTAACAAAAATGTCATGGAAAGGTCAGAGGCAGGACACGCAAAATGTCACCGGCGTTCGCCAGGCTGATGCTAAGAAAACACGGGCAGGGGCGGACTGCCCTACATGTATGGGGACAGGTGGAAAGGCCGCGTGCGGGGTCACTATCGACGATCAAACGATAAGGCTTCATTTTATGCAGAGTTAGTCTTGGGACCTTTCTGATAGTAGTTCAACCCTTATTCCCTTGATGTTTTGGCTGGTCCAAGAGGGCCAGTCTAGTGCCCTCTTTGTCCCTATCTGACTGACTGACTGACTGACTGACTCCCCGACTCTCTGTCTGACTGTCACTTGTGACCTGGGCAGTGCTATTGTATAGGATTACCCCATAACGCTAGTGATAATGGGTTAACTCCGACCCATTGTGTACACAACAGTCAATAGCCATTCTGAATCAATTCGGGCAATTCACAATGCAGTGCACCACCAACAGTTTGCCGTGGAGAGTCCATTTTTCAAGTTTATGGTCAGCAAAACACGGCAAATTTGAATGAGTGTCAATAGACAACTTTAGCTAATTTGTTATAGATTGAGGCACAGCGTTCTGCCGTCTTACAAAAAAAAAACACCATGTTGATAAAAAGAAAAGAAAAGGGCAAACAGATCCTCAAATCATACACTAACGAAACTACTGACTGCGAAAAACGAACAATTTCAAATGTCCCATGCTGCAAATTTGTCGACCATCTCCAACAATGCCTGGGAAAAAATGAACTCTTTGTGGCAAACTCTTGAGTAGAATTATGTGCACCCTAGGACCAGCTTTAACCCTCCTGCTGTTTAAACAGTCACAGAGAGCCAGCATTTCCATCCACTTCCCCTGCTATACTTTTAACACGGGCTAGTCACTAGCAGTCAGATCATATGTCAAGCAAGCACTGTGACTAGTCAAAGTCGGCCAACAGACCATTAAACCACACAGCAGGCAAGTTGTGGGCACAGCTGGCTTATCAATCACCCACAGTCAAAGCCAAGCTGTATCAAGTTACATAAACAGGCCCAGCAAGTCAATCCTGCTTTATTGTAGGCTGGGAATTCTTAACTGTTGAAAACGGTCACTTGATTGATTTTGACTGAAAGGACTACTTGGCACAGAAAGGACTACTTGGCACATGTTTGCATAGGAGGGTTGATACGCTTTAGTCTTGTTTTAACTGGCAGGAAACTTGAAACATCTCCATTTCCTTCCCCCCCCCCAAAAAAAAAAATTATTTCAAATACCAAAATGTATCAAATATTGATAGTGGAGCCAAGTTGCGAGCCTACATCTCGCACAAAGATACATACTCAACATATTTTTTTTTGTATACAAAACACAAGGACTTTTTTACGGATCATAAATTGTCCCATTCAATCACCGATTGACGTCACACGCACCCTTGAAACCATAAAAAATAAAAACGCAAAAAATATCATTACTTATATTAACCCGCATGCCATTATGCCATCAACTACCAGCATAATTTATTATTGCTCCGAAAGATTACATCTGGCAAACCGTCTTCTCCGTCTTCGTTTTTTAATATTTTTTTAGCATATCATCGGTCCATTGGTCTCAGTGGGAGGCTAAGGTTACGCATGCATGTACTTTTGAAAGGCCGTTTAAATGAATTTTTTTTTTTTGAAATTGCGACCAGATGTAGCGTGCCAGCTGTCAAAGCATTTTGGCCGTTGGAGCACTCACAAAGCCGCGCTCTTGTACTTTGCACACCTTTTCAGATTGGCCCTGTCTGGCGAAACTGGTACAAAGCTGTAAACAACATTGAACCACACAAAATGGAGGTCCAAAACAGAGATTGTTTAACCTCAGCTACTGCATATGTTTGAAAGAAGAAATTCATGTATTGGCATAATTGTGACCTGTTCTGTCAAAAGCAGACGCTTCTGGGCAGAGGTTGAAATTGAGATAGGGCCAAAAAACGCTGTGGAGGTGATTTTTATCGATTTTCAATTTTTTTGTATATTTGTAATCCTGAACATGTCTAAAATATATTATAAAAGTTTGAAACCCTAATTTGAACTCTACATATACTATTTTTGATGGTTTTGATAGGGTATATCAGTTAAAGAAATAACTGTTTTGTGACGTTCGTGGCCATTTTCTCCGTTTTCTACTTTTCAACACAATGAACTTCAAAATAGCATAACTCTGCCCAGGAATGACCAGTTTCAAAAATTAAACCATGTATTAAAAGGAAAAAAAACCATATATTAACAATATGTAAAAAAATCCTTTTCGACCTTTATGCCCAGAAAAGTCTGATTTTGACAGAACAGGTCACAATTATGCAATATGAAACACCCACATGCACAATATGAAAATCGTACCATGACATTCTGGTTTTGCTTTGATTGAGCCTCTTATCGTGTAATTGAAAAACAGAGAGTTTTGTGTCCTTGAGCAATCCACTTTACAATAATAAAGATTTACGGGTAATTAAACAAACATTCTTGTACGTATTCTAATGTACAATGTACATGTATAATGGTAGAAAGTGCAGTGTAGGTTATCATGGTCATTGGATACATGAACAGGTACAATGTACATACCTACTGTGGATTTTTTTTTTAAGTCAATAAAGACTATTTTTGCAACAAATATTACAAAGGGTCATTGTTTTTTTCACATGTCTCTATGTACATGTACATGTAAATCAAACTAAAGTTGTAATCTGTGAACATTTATTAATAGTTGCATGCCCTGTGCTCTTGAAAGAAGTTGTTTTTCTCCTAACGGCTTTTCAATTTGTATGTTTTGTTTTAACAAATAAAATGACTTTATTCCCATTTCGAGCATCGATCTGCAACCCTCCGAAACAGGGCTTTCATTTTGCGCACCAATGAACCTGCCCTACATGTGCAAGAGCCAGGGGTGTGAAATCTCAGCTTTAAAGCTGATTTCAGCTTTTTTTTTTGTTTTGGATTTCAGCTTTTTTTCAGCTTTTTCCCCTCACTTGCTGTGTACAAAAGTATAGGAGATTTCCAAAGTTCAGCTGTTTTACACCTTTTTTCAGCTGTTTTCAGCTATTTTTACCAGTGGTCACTCACACCCTGAAGAGCGATATTGTCTGGCAGCCAATAATTTGAATTTTGGGCAGAAATAATTCAATAACTAAACGTCGGTGCATTTTTTTTCATTTGATTTCTCATTCAAAAATGGAAAACTTTTATATTGCTGGGAAAATAGCAATTGGAAAAAAATCTACTTTTCGAGGCGAAACTCAAAATAGCAAGGGAATGCCTCTTTAAGAGAAGACAATTTTCTGCAGTAACTGATACAAAGATTAATTGTCTCTGTTTTCTGGGGACAGAAATTAAACGGACATTGAACATCTGCCGTATGTATTTGGCAGTCCATAGTTCAGAGACACTAGACATTAAAGGGAATTTACCGTACAGCATTTGCTTTTGCTGTAATTTTCAGAAATAGATGGGTTTGGGGGTTACGCCAAAAAAAAACAAGGCTCCGGTTTCTGGTATGCGCGTGCGTTGCCATAGCCATGCGTGTCGGCAAAATTTTTAAAAAAATATTTAATGTAAAATGATGTCTGAAAACTGCTAAACTCACTGGTTTGATTGGAATCCTGCTGCCGCACAATTTTAACGTGTTTTTAAATGGGGTTATGATTGAGTAAGCTTAATGTGGCCTCTCTGGGCTCCCATATATTTTGCACTAAATTTAGTCGGGCACCATTTGCAGTCATCAGCCGACATTTGAAGGAAAAAAAGTTTTAAAAAAATTTTTTTAAAAAATTGCATCGCCGCACCTCTTTTCGGGCAAGCTCCATACCAGAAACCGAAAAGTTTCTTTTTTGACCTTAGTATTTGATAGCAAATATTGTTACACTGACTTGTTTGAAGTTTTGTGTTCTTAGATGCTGGAAAAGCCAAGAAAAACAATCATGTTCCTGTAGTCTGATTCCCTGACCCCACTTAAGATGAAACACAACCATTTATAGACCTATGGGAATTGTAAGGTCAGGGAACCAGTTTAGCTGGCTTGTACCGTTCACACCTGTGTGTAATCGATTACAAACAAAATGCGGACTAACTATAAATATGGTAAATTGGGGGCAGTATTTGGAAAAAGCCAGGTTTTTCCCAACTCTGGTCGGCCGACCAGCATTTGAAATTGATACAAAAGTACCACTTTTTCTGGAAAATGACAGCACACCAGGTGCCATGATTTTACAGGATGCTTTAGACTGTCATTCACTAACAGTCCAGTAAGGTATTTCGTAATAATTTGGTAGTTTTGTTTTTTGATGTTTGCAAATGTTGTATATCCCTTTAACAGCTGCAAACAAAATGTAGTCTGTAGTGCACACTTCACGAAGTCTGGCATCACATATGATATTACAGTTAAAAAAGTTCATCATCCCTAATTGCATGTGAACAGTACTTGTCTCATTTGTTTACCACCGAGAGTAATATAAGTGAATTCACAATGGCGGCATTAGAAACTGTAGATGTTCAGTGAAGCATTCCATCGCGTTTAGCAATTGCAATTAAATTACAAATTGAAAAAATAAAGTTAATTCTCTCCAATTTCCAAAAATAGCAAAGTGAATCCCTTTCATGTCTCTAATAGTAAGCGAGGGCTTTTCACTAATTAATTAAAGCCAAACAAAATTGAAACTGATGAAAATTACAGTTGACTCCCAAGTTGAGAAATGTAGTCCACTCTTACATGTCTTATTTACACAGTAACATCAAAACAGGGCTCAATTTTATATCTGTATTTGTAAGCGAAGGTTCTTTGCTAATTGCAGCAGAAAACTTGCGAAGTGTTGAAATAGAAAGGCACAGAATTATTTACAAACTTCAAAAACCAAAATTCCTAAATTGGATTTGAACCTGGGTACTAGAAAAAAATATATGAATAGTACTACCTTGCCATCCAACATTTTCACCATTAAACTACGTGTTATACATGTTTCATGTATGTTCTTAGATTAAGATACTGGTAATCAACAAAATCAAAGGGAAAAAAGGCATGAGAGTCTCATGGAAAAAGAAAAAGTCCCCCCCCCCCCCTCCATGGAAAACTATGCAAAGTCTCCCCACGGAAAACCAGGAAAGGTCCTGTCCGCCCCCCCCCCCCCCCCCCAAAAAAAACAGCAAAAGTCCACCACGGAAAAACAAGGAAAATACCTGCATGGAAAAATAGGAAAAAGTACCTCCACAGGAAAAAACAGGAAATGTTCCGACAGGGAAATCCTGGAAAGGTCCCCCCAAAGAACGGAAAACTTCGCCCCACGCCATCTTACGTTTCCTTCCCACTCCCTGCTTCCTTGATGCCTACCCAAGGACAACTTTGCGCCAGGCGGATTCCCGACACTTATTTCGTCTACTCTCTTACACACACAAAAAAAGCAAGAAAAAATTACCCTTCTTGCTTTCTTTTCGATTTGATTCACAGATGGTCAATTGCTGAGAATATATGACGGCAAGACGTCAGTCAGGCGGAAATCCTCGCACACCATCTCGGTCTCGAAGGATGCCACCGCCGTTCAAGTCGTGGTAAGTAAGAGGGGGTGGGGCCCAAAATAACACGGGAGGGGGCGGAAGATGTTGTTGTTGATGAAGGAAATGAAGTGTGAACCATCACAAGGAAAAAACAAAATGGAGTGGTACAGCTTTATGGCTTCTGACCATGCTGAGTAGGGAACAAAAACTTACTGTCTCAGAAGACTTTCCAACGTAGGTTGTATTTGATAAGTCATTTTTTTGGTGGTTTTTTTTAATACAGGGTGAGTCAAAAAAAGCGGAACCCAAACCCCCAAAAATATATCTCATATTTTAAAAAAAATATGTAGCACCAAAAATAATAATGACTGGAAAGCCAATTTAATAAGCTACTTTTAGATAAAGAAATTACTGAAATTGCTCAATCCGTTCAAAGAATATCACCATTTAAACGCAATGACCCTAAAACCTGTCTTGTCCAAAAATGCGATTTCAAGAAACGTTGTCACAATTGTCTTCAAACATCACCAGCGATAAAACCTCATTTTAAAAGTTACAAATATTCAACAAAGTCCTTTTGAAGGCCCGTCTCTCAAAAAAGTGGATTTTATGAATCATATTGTTTGCCTAACCAGGGTTGTTTATAAAGATATTGTGTGCTACAGTTGTTGACAGTTGTTGAAACAAGTATTCAGTGTCATTTTCTTTGTTCTTCCAAACAGTCAAACACACACACAATCAATTGCTTTTTTTGGGCGATACAGGTTTTAGGGTCATTGCGTTTTAATGGTGATATTCTTTGAACGGATTGAGCAATTTCAGTAATTTTTTTCATCTACTTGTGTTGTTAAAACCAAAACAAAAACCAAACAAAATGTTGTGATGTTTCAGGGATATCAGGTTCAAATGCCGCTCAGGTCAATCTCTGAGTTCGACCTAATAATTAAAAATGGGATTGAAATAGAAGTACAGTGAAATCTCGATAAGTCAAACCTCAAGGGAACAGGTTCAAAATTTGACTTAAGCAGAGTTTTGAGTAAAGCAGGGTTGTATATCACTGTTATACTACTGAAGGCAATGGATTCTTTGTTTGACTCAACAGTTGTTTTGAGTTATCAGAGTTTGACTTATCGAGATTTCACTGTAGTTCTTACCATGCCAAATACAACAAGATTTTATGTATTTATGCTTCGCCTGGGGGTGGGGAGATTTGATTTTGAATAGAAACTATGGACAATTGTTTTGTAGAGCACGCATACATTTACATGTGAGGCGTTCCTGCAAAATGAGACAGAAGTGGTAGAGATCGGAATGAGAGTTTGCAAGTATTGGGAAAGAGAATAAAATTCTCCTTTCAATTCTGTTTGTTGCACTTCAATCGGACATTACATTGACAAGTTATGTCTGTTTAATGTTCGTATAATTTATCGACATGTCAAAAAAGTAAAATGCTAAGAAAAAGCCTTTAAAGTTTCAAGTTTTGTAGTTGTGAAAATGAAATATGCCAATTGTTTAATCTTAAAAACACTTTTACTTCTCAATTTTCATGTTCTTTTTTTAAACATGTGTGTAGTAGACATATCAACAAATACAAATATCACTAAATCTGAAAATCAAGAAAAAAAAAACATCCCCATTTGGTTTTTGGCATTTTCTGCTACATGTATGGCCTGTGCCCAGTTCTGTCTCATTTTGCAAGAATGCCTCACGTGCAATAGAAATATCATCATCATCATCATGTCGGGGTCGCCTGGGTTGTGACGACATCACGAGCCAGTCCCTGAGTCCTCTTCCTCCAGCTGTCTCGATCTACCATGCAGGTGCGCAGCTCCTCTGCAGATGTGAGATCAGTGTCCCTCTTGAGCTGGTCCACAAAGATCAGACTTCTTCTCCCTCTTAAGGCAGTGCCCTGGGTGGGCTCCCACAGTATGGTTGGGTGGGCGGCAAGCTCAGGGTGGCGGACGCAGTGGCCAGCAAGATTAAGACGACGCTGTCTGATCTTGTGAGTCACTCTCTGCATGCCGTTGTAGAGGTCATCATTCCTCATACGATCCTGCCACGATACGTTGAGGGCTATACGTAGCATGCGAGTGTAGCATTCATCCAGTGACTTCTCCTCCTTGGTTGTGAGGGTCCACGTCTCTGCACCATAGAGTAGGACAGAATATAATGTTTAGTTTTGTTTGGTATCCAGTTTTCAAATCTGTTCATTTTTCTTCCCCACACAGGAAGCAGCAATGAGAGCCCTTCACTTATCTGACAACCCCAACCTGTACTACCTGGCTGAAACATCCGAGAATGGTACATGCCTCATTTCTTTAGCTTTAGCTTAGTTAACAGTTAACATTCTGTGGTTTGGTAGTCTATGGAATATCTCCTCTAGAGGTCTATGATATGCGAGCAGATTCGGCGATAATTATGCAAAACAAGACTGCATCTTGACCTCAAGATTCTGACCATTCAGCGGGTGCCTTCTATCGGGTATTCCGTAAACCCGTTGTTGTATTACAAAAATACGGCAGCCAAATTGACCAATCAACAGCTTAGTCCACATTTCTGTTCGAAATGACGTCACAATTTCTAAAGTCAACTATGATTGGCTGCATGTGCGTGGGGCTGCATAAAATTTGCATTGCTCACATTTATCAGACGTTGGTTACGGAGAGGGCTCTGTTGAAAACGGATGATACTCAGACTAGTGGTTGGGTGCAATTTGTGAAACTGAAAATAGAATTGAAATTTGAAGTAATGTGCATATTGAGCAGTGAATTGTTGAAAAAAATTTGGGCAAATTTGTTTGTTTATTGTAGAATCTGAGGGTCAAGAGAGAAGGATAGGTGATGTGGAACAGGCCGGTCAGCTCAGCAAGCAGCTAGGAGTCAAGATACCATCCTTGATACTACGATATCAGGTAAGAAAGCACATACACTATTGCTGTTGCGATCGCGTATTCCTTCTGTGTGTTGGTATGTACGTGTTCTACATAATCCCCGAGGACCGACACACAAAGGGAAAACAACAGATCCTTTCAGTCCTCGGGCATTGAGTCTTTTGTTGAAAACGGTCCTCTATTGTACGGTTTTGTGCTTAGTCTATGGGAGAGTGTTATATTACAGAGACAGAGGGAAACACAAAGCATTGTCCTCGAGAGTATAGTAAAACATGACTGTCTGGGTGGGCGTGATCATCTATTCAAACTGTGGACGAAAAATTCCAGAGAACAAAAGAGAACAATATCGTCCACGATTCCCAGCATACGTCCGCAATTGGGGTCGTGTACCAAACCTATGGGAGTCTTCCTAAAAAGTTAGAGTACAAACAAACGAGGGACAATAGGACGTCCACGATCGACCGACGGTGTGAACGCGCTTTAGTGTGTGTGTGTCCCATTTCACTGTAAAGTGCAGTCATCTATCTCAACCAAACTTGAAAGGTGGTCTGTGGAGAGAAGGCCGACGTCAAAAAAATCCTTTCCAATATGGATATTTACGAGGACTCTGGAGAGATACTAATGACTCTAACATATGTTAGTCCGGTGTCTCACCCAAACTCTCCATTCAACCCAAACTCCCCATTCAACTGAGAACTGGCACCTGCCGGGTGGACAATCATTGCCGTCACTTAAAATTGTCCCTACTAACTGCCTGTACATGTACATGTATACAAACTGGCAGGATGCCAGGGGGAGCGTGCAAGTTTTACTTGCAGTATTTTTGTACTTATTTTCAGGAGACAAAAGCCAAGAAGGGTCTCATCAAAGTCTATCCAGGAGCAATGAAGTGAGTATTGCGAACTTTTAAAATGTTTTCACTTTGAACCTTGGTAGCAGCGTTGTTGAGTCCACCCAAGTCCATGACAAATCGGGTTAACCAGTTGGCGTCGGAGGACGTGATAACACGCACTGGCTGTTTTTATACACAGGCAAGGCTGACGAGTTAAAAGGTCAAGATTGCCTGGACTCGCCTCCGGGTGACATCTAAACACGCTAGTCCCTCATGTCTTTTGTACACACACAAAGTCTGTTGAGGCGGACCGTGTGTTGATCTTGAATTGGCCGTTGTGCACGGCCTATTCTACAATTTACGTTCCATTACACCTAAGAGTATTGAAACTTATGAGGTTTCGGCAAGAAATATCGTACAAATACTGTTGAAAACTTATGAGGTTTCGGCAAGAAATATCGTACAAATACTGTTGAAATGACCGATGCGAATCAGTATTTGTGGCGTTTGGCTGTATATCAGAAGTTGGCTGGAAAATTTTGCCTTTTGCGAAAATCCACATTTTCGGCAAAAATAATCCCGGCGCAAAGTGGTTAAACGCAACTCAGACGACCTCACAACTAGTCACAAGTAACATGGGATGATCGGTAACAAAGCAATGCCCTCATCACGGTTCATTTGAACAGCTCGTGACTTGACTTGTGAATGGTCATCTTTTCGTGGACTGAGATAATGACAACGCTACCAAGTTTGAAGTCAAACGCTTAACCCCTTGCTGCCGGGTTTTTATGCCTCACTGCACAGGCTTACACGCATCACTGCACAGAGCCTCTGCGCAGTAGCGGCAGTAGCGGCACTGCACTGCTGGTCACATGCCTAGCAGCTGCCCATAGAGGAAATTCCGTGGCTGACCACAGCATTCGGACGTCAAGGGGTTAAAAAAAGACAACGTTTGATGGACTTGTAAGGTCTTGTAGTGGACTGGACTGCAAGACTGGTGTAGATATGGCTGAGTGGATGCACACACGCAGAATCTGGAATCCATTAATCCATAACTTGTTTTCTCTCTCTGTTCTGTAGGGTCCCTGTGGAGTACGTCACTGTCTCCATAACCAGCTACATCTCGGTCAAAGAGATCATTGAAATGGCTCTGCACAAGTTTGGCTTAGAGGTAAGGCCTTTGTCAAACTCTGCTTACACCAGTCTAACAAACTACTTCATTGTCCTCCTGGCTTTCAAGCCAGACAGGGGGATATTGCTATCGTGTATTCCTTCTGTGTGGGTGTACGTGTTCATCTTTTCAAACCGTGGACGAAAAATACCACAGAACAAAAGAGAACAATATCGTCCACGATTCCCAGCATACGTCCGCGATTGGGGTCGTGTACAAAACCTATGGGAGTCTTCCTAAAAAGTTAAGAATACAAACAAAAGAGGGACAATAGGACGTCCACGATCGACAGGTGTGTGTATGTATGTCTGTGTGTTCCATTTTTGGTTAGGTTCACTGTAAGTTCAGTCATCAATCTCCACCAAACTTGATCTGTGGTTATTGCTCATGGTATCTGGTAAAGTGATTAGACTCAGGCAACCTCCAGGGTTACTCCTTGGTCCTACCGTAGGTAGCCCATGATTTATGTCAATTTGTTTCTCTAGTGTCATGAAAGTTATTGTTTTCTAAGTAAAAGGTCCCAATATAGCTTCACAGTTGTGGACTGAATAGTGATCTAGGGGTGTTCACTTTCACTTACACTGTAGCCTACCTTCAGAGGCACACACAAGTGACACAACACTGCCCGACTAACACAGCTGCCCACCCATCTCTTTGCTAATCCCTGTTGCTATTTAGTTCCATTTTGGTTAGGTACACTGAAAATTGTCCCTACTAACTGCCTGTACATGTATACAAACTGCCAGGATGCCAGGGGGATCGCACAAGTTTTACTTGCAGTATCTTTTTAGTTTTATATTCAGTGAGAGAAAGGCCGCGAGTAAAGGTTGACGAGGTCTTATATGTGTGTGACCTTTGGCCTTTTGATCTTACAGGATGAAGACCCAGACATGATCTCGTTGCTGGAGCTGATCATCGAGCACGATATCCACGAGAGGGAGATGGATCGGGACGAGTGCCCCTGGCCGCAACTCATCAAGGCCAGACGGGTAAGTAACAAGTTTCATATCAGCAACCCCACCGGAACTTCCATTGCCCTAGTTGCTAGGCAACACATCAATTTGATTGTGTCGTCCTTGTTCCCGTTACCCAGAATTCCCTGCTCCAGATGAAGCAGACGAGATACCAGCTCAAGCGAGCGGATGAGAAGAAGCCAGTCAACGCTGCCCAGATGTTTGTAGGCAATCTCCCAATCAACCTGTCAGAGTTTAAGTACAAACACATCATCAGACATCTCTTAGAGGAAGGTAAGTAAATTGCTTAGAAGAGCACTGCTTAGCAAATGTTAAGTGCTTAGCATCCACTTGATAGAGTTTAAAGGTAGAGTATATCATTTGCAGCTATCCCAAAAGTTACTGACAAAACTATTGTTGAAAAGCTTATTGGTTTAAAGATGGTAATGGCACTAAACTCCCTGTGAAATTATTCCTTCTGGCATGTTGTCATTTTGAATAAAACAATAAAAGAAAGCAATTTCCAAAGATGTGTCCAAAGACGAATCTTTGGAAATTTCCTTTTGTAGTTCATTTTTAATTCGTCAAAGCTGTGAAAGGGTGCGCGCAAACGTTGAAAGGACGCACACGCGGTTGCTATTATTCATCTGTTCAGTGCGTAGCTGCAATCGGCTGAATGAGAACGTGTCCCGGACGCAGGTTTCGGGCGCAATTCAAAACATGACTCGGCAACTTTTGAATTGAAATCGAGATCCTAGAATATTATTTTCTCGGAATATACAGCATTCACTGAGCTGAAACTTCATCAGGTCAGTTGTTAAGCACCCTTCCATAGATTTTGAACACTTTTGTTGCTTCAAACGAAAAAAACACAAATGAAAAATGATATACTCTACCTAAAGTACAAACACATGAGGCAATTCTTAGAAGAAGATAAGCTTGAGATATTGAGTATGAGCATTAAAAAAATGTATAAACGCTTAGCAAAATTTGAGCTAAGCTCAAATTTGGAAACTCCTCATTACCTTTACTCATTAAATTGGCTGTTAATCTGTTTGTAAGATGTTTTCAATGCTAAGCAGAAGTGATTACTCAAGAAATTGTCCTTTTTGAATTCACAGCGGGATGTCCGTTGTTCACCTCAGTAGGAAAAGTCTACGTACAATATGGTAAGCATCCCAGAATATAGAAAACTTGTATGATTATCTTGATGAAACGTCTCGTATGTAGTCCAAACGCCCTGTCCCTCATTTCCAACCTCTTCCCCAAACCCTTCACGAAATCCTTGTCCCTTACATCTATCAGAGATGAAACTTTTAAGATTTTTATCGGAAATCCGACTTTTTCAAATTTATTCCGATTTTCCTGACAATCTTTTCCCTGCAAAGTTTGATTTTTTAAATTAATTCCAACGAATTAACTGCGGCATGGCCCACATTTCGGACACAGATTTTTGTTCTGCCTATTTTCCGGTTTTTTTCCCCATAGGCCAGTTTCATCTCTGATCTCTAATCTCTCACTTCATCTTAACCTGCCCTCCCCCTCCCCAACCCCCCCCCCTCCACCCGTCCCCTACCACCACTGTTTCCACTTCCCCCTTTCCAGATCTTAATCATTTATGAAGTACGCAACACAAATCAATGCTTTCGTTAAATCAGCCTGTGGGCTACTTGCGCCAACAAAGAGGGCGCGTTTTTACCTCTTTTGAGAGCCCCGAGGACAGGACACACAGCGTGTGTGTACTGCGGTGTACTGGTTCTTGCGTGAAGTATGCACGACTTCCTGAATGTGCCAAAGCTTAAAGCCACAGCGTCTTCGCGTGAGCGTCAGGCGGCGTCGGCGGCGCGCGAATACGTTCGAATGTAACTTGCGATGTCTCCCAGACAAATCCCACCCCTAATAACTTTGGATCATTTGAAATACACAGTTGATGGACCGGGAACCAGTCTAGGTCTCTCTCTCCCCCCCCCCCCCCCCCCCCCAACTCTCCTTTTCTGGCCATTGAATGAGTACTTGTGCACTGAGCCCATAGATTCATGACAAGCTTCCAATCCCAAGGATTTGTTTTTTAATTGTTCTCTCGTCGCTTCGTATCTCCAGGAGCAGCAATAGTAGCCTTTGAGGACCACGACGCAGCCATCCAGGCTTATCACGTTCTCAAAGACGCCACCTACGAAGACAAACCGGTCAATTGCATCTTCATTCCAGAAATTCACGTAAGAATGTATTTTAAGATTCCTGTTGTACCTCCCAAACCTGTTTGAAATGTACAGGGTGAGTAAAAAAAAACCGAAACCCAAGTGTTGGGACCATTGTTTTAGAGAAGTTCTGCATGTAGCATTTTCAAAATCTAGGATATGAAAGCCCAATTCATAAGCTTTCTTTTAGTACAAGAATCATTCAAATCACTCATGTACTTTTCAAGTTACGGAATTGTAAACACAACCACCGTTTTAAGGTTCTGTCCACGGATCGCAAAAAAAATCAGTGTTCTTTCAGCAATATGAAAACAAATCACATAGGGATGTGTGTGAATTGTTTTTTGTTTTGCTGAAAGAATGCACACCTTTTTGGTGATCTGTGGACAGAACCTTAAAACGGTGGTTGTGTTTAAAATTCCGTAACTTTAAAAGTACATGAGTGATTTGAATGATTCTTATACTAAAAGAAAGCTTATGAATTGGGCTTTCATATCCTAGATTTTGAAAGTGCTACATATAGAACTTCACTAAAACAATGGTCCCGACATTTCGGTTTCGGTTTTTTTTACTCACCCTGTATTTGATCGTACTCGCTCCCTGAAGAATGACTCACCAATTTTAACCCAGCTATGCAAACATACATTCTGTGCCAAGTATTCCTTTCAGTCAAAATCAAACAAGTGACAGTTAAGAATTCCCAGCCTACATAAAGCAGGATTGACTGGCTGGGACTGTTTAAGTAACTTGATACAACTATGCTTTGACTCCCGGTGAGTGATAAAACAGCTGTGACCACGACTTGCCTGCTTTGTCTGTTGACCCAGTTTGACTAGACACAGTGCTTGCTTGACATATGATCTGACTGCTGGTGACTAGCCTTTGTTAAAAGTATAGCAGGGGAAGTGGAAGTGAATTTTGACTGTCTGTGACTGTTTAAATAGCAGGAGGGTTCAAGCAATCAACTTGTATCTGTAATTTCTTGATGGTTTCAGATCGAGTTCTTGAGACCCGATGCCACGCCCCTCCTTCTCTTCATCAACGTCAAGAGCGGAGGCTGCCAAGGAATCGAGGTCTTTGACATCCTCTCCAAGATGGTCAACCCCTACCAGGTCTTCAACTTGTGTCAGGGCGGTCCACTGCCGGGGTAGGTAGAATCACGTCTGTCTGTTTGCTGGGCTGCTTGGTTTTCTGTTTGCCCGCAAAGAGTGAAGGATTTTGTATTGTATTGTATTGTATTGTTTTATTTCCATGTGTCACAAATTAATATAATGCAAATGCAACAGTTTATTTACTACAACAATAACTAAACTTAATAGAATGCTAATACATGTACAACACTTTGATCAATTAAACATAAATGGTGACAGATGGGGGAACCAGGAAAAGAGCCTAAGCTTATACAGAGCCTGGTCCCGTTTGTGAATAACTTATGAAATAAACAACAATCATAGCTATAATTTAAATCAGTGGTCAATAAATTAATTAATTAATTACTTGGCAAAATAGTAGAAAAACGGAAGGAAATTGAAATATACATGTACTAATTTACAATATAACATTTGATTATGATGGAATGTGACTTTTACAAATGCGAATTATGGGTGCACGTCTTATATAATAACGGAAATAAGTAGATTTTTTAGATATATCTGTTGAATTTATGCACAGTCCGAAAGAAGGGTATAGGGGTAAGCTGATTCCAAAGAAGAGGGCCTTGGTGTCTAACTGTGGTATCTAAGTCCTGAACATTCTTTTACAAGATTGAGGTTAAACCAAAGCTAGATCCTTTTGTTGTATCAGTGTCTGTTTGTTAGTTGGTCTGTTTAGTTGTCTTAAGAGTACAGAATCAAAGAAGTTATTGATTTCTTAATCCTCCTAGATACTTCAGAATCCAACTGGAGGTTTTCAGTGATTTTAGGAGATCAAGTGTTCAAATTAGGTTTTAGCCCTTCACAGACGTATAAACACTGTATACTCAGTGTGTTACCTCCCGAGTGAAATTTGGAAAAAATCACTCGGATGGGACTCGAACCCACAACCTCCGGTTTTTTAGTGCAGACGTCTCACCACTCGACCACCGAGCTAACGGGATCGGTTCGCCGGTTCGAATCTGATGTACATAGCAGCGGGTACCGCATTAACTATTCGTAAGATGGAATTTTTGCGTCGGGGTGATGTAAATCAAATTAGGTTATTGCCCTTCACCGACTGTTATCTCCCGAGTATAAACACTGTATACTCAGTGTGTTACCTCCCAAGTGAAAGTTGGAGGTAACACACTGAGTATACAGTGTTTATACATGTACGTCGGTGAAGGGCAAAAACCTAATTTGATTGACATCACCCCGACACAAAAAATTCCATCTTATGAAAAGATCAAGTGTTGTAGTCGAGGTGATCGATCACAAGGACATCACAAGTCTGGTCACAAGGCTAATTACAAGTAACAAAAGATGAACAATAACAAAGGCATGCTTTTGTTGACTTGGGACTAGATGACTTGTGATTGGCTTGTGATTGGCTTGTGATTGCTTGTGATCCATCACAAATACCTAAACTACGACAATGGAAGATACTATTACTGTACATGGAACTTAATGCCACTTGAAACTTCAATCCCGGCCAAAATGGTTGGGACACTTCCTGAGCCTGCCACGGTCACCCACTCCCCCGCTCCCCCGGTCAATGTTGTTCTCTTCAGCTGATGGAGCACACACCGCGCAATGAGAGACAACATTGAACCGGGGCCGGTGGGTTGGGGGCCCAGCGAGATTTGGCCAGGATTGTTGGTAGGTACAAAGAGTGTGCCATTAGGTTCCTGCACATTGGTGGATTCTGAAGGATTCAGGTGAGTCCCAACAAATATGCACCTGTTCGTTAAGTTACCCTTCTCCAATCAATGAACTACCTGCAGGTTGCATGCATTCAGCCAGCTGCAGGAGTACCGTATCTTGATCTGCGGAGGTGACGGTACCGTAGGTTGGGTGCTGCAGTGCTTGGATGACGTAGGGCAGGAGTCGGTGTGTAGCAATCCCGCCATTGCCATACTACCACTGGGAACTGGTAAGTATTGTACATTGGACTTGTGATGATTTATGATGACTTGTGATTGACTTGTGATGATTTATGATGACTTGTGATGGCTTCTGATTGACTAGTGATGACTTGTGATGGACTTGTGATGGATTTGTGATTGACTTGTGATGATTTATGATGACTTGTGATGGCTTCTGATTGACTAGCGATGACTTGTGTTTGACTTGTGACGGACTTGTCATTGACTTGTGGTGACGACGATGACGATTTACATATATTATGACTTGTGATGGCTTCTGATTGACTAGTGATGACTTGTGATGGACTTGTGATGGATTTTTGATTGACTTGTGATGATTTATGATGACTTGTGATGGCTTCTGATTGACTAGTGAAGACTAGTGATGACTTGTGATTGACTTGTGATTGACTTGTGGTGACGACGGTGACGATTTACATATATGATGACTTGTGATGGCTTCTGATTGACTAGTGATGACTTGTGATGGACTTGTGATTGACTTGTGATGATTTATGATGACTTGTGATGGCTTCTTATTGACTAGTGATGACTTATGATTGACTTGTGATGGACTTGTGGTGGACTTGTGATTGACTTGTGATGATTTATCTTGACTTGTGATGGCTTCTGATCGACTAGTGGTGTATTGTGATTGACTTGTGATGGCTTATGATGGATTAATGTCACTTGTGATGACTGGTGGTGGACTTATGATGAATAGTGATGACTTATCTTGACATGATTACAACTCTCTGAATGTGAAATTCCAACATCCAAGAGAAGCAGATTTCAACATGTCCCTGCTGTTCATTCAGTAACCTTTGACCTCTGTGTGACCCCAGGTAATGACCTCTCCCGGGTCCTGAAGTGGGGAGGCGGCTACCAGCAAGGTGATGAACTCTACTCCATCCTACAGGCCATAGTAGACTCGGAGGAGGTCAAGCTAGACAGGTCAGAGTTCAAGGGTCATTTCTAATTAGACTGTTCTTAAATTGGGAATATTTTGGCTGTGGCTTTAGATTTGTCCATTAACATACTAAAGGGAGAATCCATAACCGTTGGTAAAATATCTGTTCCAGACTTTGCATCAGAAGAGGTGAACTTTGGTGTCGCTTGGTGAATTTTGAAGTACACCAAAACGTCTGAGCTGAAATTAGTTGGCCAGGATTAATAATGAAGTGAATAATGTACCACTGTCATACAGTTTTTTAACCCTCCTATGCAAACATACATTCTGTGCCTAGTTGTCCTTTCAGTCATAATCAATCAAGTGACTGTTTTCAACAGTTCAGAGCTCCCAGCCCACATAAAGCAGGATTGACTGGCTGTGACTGTTTATGTAACTGGATACAGCTATGCTTTGACTGTAGGTGATTGATAAGCCAGCTGTGCCCACCACTTGCCGGCTTTTGTCATTTGACTGGATTTGACTAGTCACAGTGCTTGCTTGAAATATGATCTGACTGTTGGTGACTAGCCTGTGTAAAAGGCATGGCAGGGGAAGAGTATTGATTTGTCTTTGACTGTCTGTGACTGTTTAGATAGCAGGAGGGTTAAGGAATGGTTTGCCAACTATAATAAGAACGCACACAACCTTACATTACGAATGCTTTACAAGATCATTATTTATGTTGATATTCTGGAGGTCCGAGGTTCGAATCTCGCTTCATTCAATATTTTTCTAATTCCCAAAGGCATACAGTGATCGTTAAAGGGAATATACAACATTTGCAAACATCGAAAAATAAAACTACCAACTTTTTGCGAAATACCTTAATAGGATGTTGGTAAATGACAGTCTAAAGCATCCTGTAAAATTATGGCACCTGGTATACTGTCATTTTCAAGAAAAGTGGTATTTTTGTATCAATTTCCAACGCTGATCGGCCGATCAGCGTTGGAAACAACTGGCTGTTTTTTCAAATACTGGCCCCAATTGACCATCGCACTTGTTTGCAATCGATTACAAACCTATGAACGGGTACGAGCCAGCTAGACTGGTTCCCTGACCTTACAATTCCCCAATGTATGTAAACTGCTCTGTTTCTTCTTATATGGAGTCAGGGAACCAGACTACAGGAAAATGATTGTTTTTCTTGGTTTTTATAGCATTTTCGAACCCAAAACCTCCAAAAAGTCAGTGTAACTATATTTGCTTTATATTTCCAACCCCCCAATTCCATCCATTTCTGAAAATTACAGCAAAAGCAAATGATGTATATTCCCTTTAAAACAGACCAATGCAATCTGAGTACACTGGAGATGCAAGTCCTACAACAGCACAGTGGGTCAATGAGTTTTCATTCTGTTATTATTCCGGAGGTCCCAGGTTCGAACTCAGCTTCATTCGGTTTTCTCTGTATTCCGACAGGTGGACGGTGATCTTTGAAACGGACCAATCTAAACTGATGGAGTGCGACAACAAGTCCAACTCCTCCAACAGCAGCTCGGGCAATGAGGACATGCCCAACATGTTTGTCATGAACAACTACTTCAGCATCGGCATCGACGCCGACCTCTGCCTGGGATTCCACATGGCCAGGGAGGAGAAACCGGAAAAGTTCAACAGCAGGTGAGTAAGAACTGGTTGGTTCTGCTTTGAACTGGTTTAAACACGTTGGATCTGGTTTTGAAGTGGTTGTTGCATGTTTGTCATGAACAACTACTTCAGCATCAGCTGACCTCTGCCTGGGATTCCACATGGCCAGGGAGGAGAAACCAGAAAAGTTCTGAAGTAAGTAAGTCCGAGCTGGTTGGTTCTGGTTTGGGCTGGTTTGAACAGGTTGGATCTGGTTTGAACAGGTTGGATCTGGTTTGAACAGGTTGAATCTGGTTTGAACTAGTTTGATCTGGTTTGAACATGGTCTTCCTTAATAATTGCTTCTAAATCAGCATTGATGTTGACCTCTGTCTGGGATTCCACATGTCCAGAGAGGAGAAACCGGAAAACAATATACTGGTTGGATCTGGTTTTAACTGGTTGAATCTGGTTTGAACATGTTTGTCATGAACAACTTCTTCAGTATCGGCATTAACTGGTTTAGACTATTTGGATGTGGTATGATTCTGTGCACATACCCATTAAGGTCTGGTTTTAAATGTTTAGGACCAGTTTGATTTGGCTGCATCTGGTTTGAACTGGGTTCCATCTGGTTTAAACTGGTTCCATCTGGTTTGAACTGACTCCATCTAGTTTGATGTGGTTGCATCTGGTTTGAACTGGATCCATCTGGTTTGAACTGATTCCATCTAGTTTGATCTGGTTGTATCTGGTTTGAACTGATTCTATCTGAATTGGTCCTTCGGGGTGATCCAGTGAAGTCTTTAGTTTCAACACGCTGATCTCTTGACTTTGCATTTTAAAAATTGTGGTAAAGCCAATAAAAAATGTTATTGGTGTTCTACAGGTTGCATAACAAAGGAGTTTACTTCCGTCTTGGGATGCGCAAGCTGGGCAGGAGAACATCCTGCAAGGAACTACAGAAGGAGCTACGAGTGGAGGTGGACGGCAGACCGATTGAGATCCCGTCAATAGAGGGCATGCTCATACTCAATATCTCAAGGTGAGTGTTTGTGTGAAAAAAAAAAACACACGGCCCACTTCACAGCAGCCAACAAAAGTTTCCTTATTGACTTCGCGCATGAACAATAGAGGGCGCTCTTTGAACACACAAACAGCCGTCGTAAATGCTATTTTAATCCTCATTCAAGATGTTTAAAATTATTAAAAACGTGGCGCAGCTACACCAAGTTTCGTGAAATGGATCGTAAGTTTATTGCGCAGCTGCGCAACAAATTTGTTGCGTAAGTCTTACGCATGGCGCAAGCTACGCACGTTTTCGTGAAATCGGCTGCAGGGTATAAAGTAAAATTTATGTTAAAGGGAATATACAACATTTGCAAACATCGAAAAATAAAACTACCAAGTTTTTACGAAATACCTTACTAGGATGTTGGTAAATGACAGTCTAAAGCATTCTGTAAAATTATGGCACCTGGTGCGAAGTCATTTTCAAGAAAATTGTTTTTTTGTATACTTTTCCAACGGTGGTCGGCCGACCACCGTTGGAAAAACCTAACTATTTTTCAACTACTGCTTCAAATTTACCTTTTTTTAGTTCAAATTTTGTTTGCTATTGGTTACATGTTCATGAACGGGTCCAGGCCAGCTAGACTGGTTCCCTTACCTTACAATTTTCTGGCATCTATAAATTGATCCATTTTATCTTTAGTGGAGTCAGGGAACCAGACTACTTGAACATTTTAGTTTTTCTTGGTTTTTCCAGCATTTTCGAACAAAAAAATTTCAAGCATGTAAGTGTAACACAATATTTGATCTATTATACTAACCCCTCAAATGGTTCATTTCTGAAAATTACAGCAAAAGCCAATGATGTACATTCCCTTTAATTAGAAAATTGAGAGTGTGACCCTTTTTTCTTTTTTTTTTCTTTTTTTTTGTACGTGTAGTTGGGGGAGTGGCGCGGATCCGTGGGGCGTGGACAACCAGGATACCACCTTCAAGAAGTGTCGCCATGACGACGGACTCCTGGAACTCGTCGGCTTGACGGGGGTGGTTCACCTGGGCCAGATACAGAGCGGGCTCCGGACGGGGATCCGACTGGGTCAGGGGGCAAATGTAAGTCCATGGTGGGGTTTGTACCTGTAACCTCTAAAACACCATACCTGCACTCTACTAACTGAGATATGTAGCTCAGTTCTGTCGGGTCTTTGGGCTTAGGCTACATCCCAGACCACACAGCAAATACAGAATTTTTGGCTTTGGACTACAATACCGAGATACCGGAAAGCTATATTGGGAAAAAATGTTGCAACCTCATGTCACTTCCGCGATTGTGTACAAAGTCTATGGAGAGTCAAGAAAATTATAAGTATTTCCTAACAAAATTGGAAATGTTTCTCAGTCCCAGATTCATGTCTTATCATCTTTTTTGCAATGACTGACCTTCATTGAGATGATATATGACGAAAAAAGTGGCGTCAGGTTGCAACATTTTTCCCCTGTGTTGTAGAGATGAAACTTTTCCGAGTTTAATCGGAAAACTGATTTTGTCTTATTTATTTTCGAAATTCTGATTTTTCTGACGATCTTTTCCCCGCAAAAGTCTCATTATTAAAATTAAATTTCAACAAATTTAATGAAAACAGTACCGTGACATCTGTATTGCAAACGCAATTTTATTCTGTTCTACCAGTCATTAGGTGCACAGGTTGTATGGTAGAAGCACATGTTAAATGAACCCGGATTGGAGTAGTGTGCGTCTGGAAATAAGTTAAAGCATTAACATATGACATGATTGAGACTTCATGTAGTAGCTACTATGTACACAGAGCTTCAAGGCTGTTGCACTTGGAGTTTGACTGCAATAAAACCCACATGTTGCGTGATTTTCGGAGGTTTCAGATTTAGTTGTACAAAATGCAATGCTTTAAAAATCACAATGATGATCTTGAGGATGGCGAAGAGAGCATAAGTGATACATACATTAATTAAACTAATTAATAATGACTTCCCTTGTTATCTTTGGCCGGTGCCCTGCACAGGTCCGTGTATGGCTCAACACTGACATGCCAGTGCAGGTTGACGGGGAACCATGGATGCAACTAGCTGGTCAGGTTGTGGTGTGCCGATCTGCATTGCAGGTATGACGTCATTAAAATAGTCTGGTGCTTATCATATACGTTGAACATCTATGTAGCATCAACCATGTTGTCAGGGAACTAGACCAAGATGGATGCCACAGTGGAAAAGTCTGCATTTTTTTTTTTCATTTTTTTTTTCCATTTGGTAACAGGCCACCATGTTGAAGAAATCCAAATCGAAGATCAAGCGCCGAAACACGGAGCCCGCCCTCAACAGCAACGACGGACAGACCAGCCCGCGACGAGAACAGGCCCGACTCGTCGCGATGAAGAGCGACGAAGGCGGTCAGGTTTGAGATTTGTTAACTCCACCTAATAACCTCACGAGGGGCGATTAATTTTCGGTCGTCGCTTTTTTTTTCCTTTTAAAAAGGAAACGGGATAATAATGTACTTTTTTTCGCCCCAACACAATTTGGACGGACTGGCAAGAAGCTTCGGATTAACTTGAGATTTTTGAAAGTTGGACACCGGCGTTTTATGCTCCTTGACGAAGACGTCGAAACAAGGAGAGATTGAATGTGGATAACCGTCTCCATGGTAACAAGAGATGACCGTTGCCATGGAGACACCATGGTAACCAAGAATACTGCCAAGTGTTTTTTTGTGCAATGATTAGTGAGAAGTGATACGGAATGGAAGAAGAAAAAAATTTAGAAATTACTCTAAAAAAATTCGTATGAAAATTACAATAAATTATCTAAATTTATAGTCTTTAGCAGATAACAAATATTTTACAATCAGTGAGAGCATGAGATAAATTAGGTTTACGTAAAATATAAAAAAAAATTATAGAAAATTATGATCATGCTGTTATTAACGGCATTGGTGAATTCTGCATGTATTCATGCGTTCATACAAAGTACTATTAAATTAATTAACTGCACCAAATTTTATTGATTTAAAATTTACAAATTTACTAATTACAGTTGTCGCACATTATGCAGATTATAGAAAGTGATAGTTTACGAATTTTCCTCAATTTCAAAATCATTTTTTGTAAATTTTTTTTTTTTTTTATGTTTCTTTGGGAATGACTGGGGAAAATTTACAGAATGGGTTTAATTGAGTGATTGTCGGTTAGTATGTTTTCGCTTTTGGGATTTTAATGGGAAACTGATTATGTGTCAATATTGATCCGAATTTGACAATTTCTAAACAAATCAAGCGTTGGAAAAAACAATTATGCAAAAACAGACACACAAACATCCCTGACAGTGTTTTACATGGTTTATATAAACAAACAAACAAACAAACTTTCCTTTTTTTTTATTTTAGAGAAGTTTATACAAGTAGTTACGACGACTCTACAAAGTGGACAAGAAATTAATTTCATCAGACTTTATTTTTTCCTTCCTGTAGATATTTCAAATTTAAATTGATTTATTACATTGAGAAAGCTGGTCTTGCTCAATGTTGACAACAATGTTAAGTAGCTGCAGTTTTAACTTGGAAAATGTTTCCTTTTGTTTTTCCCTTCAAGCATTGATGAACTTTTTATCGCTTTTTGTAGTGATCAATCCATTCTCATTTCACTTGACTCCTTAAGACTAAAAAAGTTGTGGGAACGTCTTGATGCTTTGAACACGTTCAGATTTTCTCCCAAAATTTTTTTTTGCAAGCACCATTGAGAACATTCACTTACACCACGGATCCTAGATCTACACAAGGATAAACGACTCATCTGAGTTTGTGTACAAAATGTACAGAACGGATTGCCTACATGCGTGATATGCCGCATCTGCGTATAGAACAACGCGTAATAGAACATGTAGAACAATGCGAGCGCGCCATGAATCCTGACAGCTGGCGTCATGACAGAAATTTGACCATTGGAAGACTGCAGTTGCGCACCGAGTCTCGCGGATGCGCACGCACGACGCGCAAGTGCCGTATCACACATGTAACCAGAAATTTGGGGAAGTCGTTTATCTTTGTGTAGAGGATCTGTGCTTAGACTGAAGAGCTATGGCTAAAGATATGACTAAGGCTATGGCTATGGATTTGGTTCTGTATTAGTTTTGGTTCTGGTTTTGTTTTTGGTAGAGCTCTTTTGCATTGGCTGTGGATGTGACTATGGCTTTAGGTTTAGGGCTGTGGCTCAGACTGTGGCTATAGCATCCCCATTCTGCAGCCTTTCATCCATTAGCACTTGTACTACATGCACATTGTATTGCATTGTATTACATTGTATCACATTGTATCACATTGTATTACATTGTACATGTATTACATTGTATTACATTGTATTATGTTGTATTACATTGTAAAGGATCCATGACACCATACAGCATTGTCACATCAAACTATAATGTACATATATATGTTTTGTTAGCAGCTTATTGAATTCGCTTAGCTCAGGTTTCGCCCAACGGGTGCTCTAGTGTAAATTGATCTCCTGTAAAATGAGGCCATTTTCACGAAGCCGCTAAGCAGAAAATCATGCTGAGCATTAAATTTGCTTGGAACCAGTCGGAAGCAATACACTTTGCATCACCTTTTGGCTGGTAACCTTTTTTTAATGCTTAGCATGTATTCATTGTGTGCTTAGCGTCTCCGCGAATTTGGCCCATGACGCAGATTTACTCTTGAAGGGTGCAGGTTTTGATTTATATTTGCAATAATTTTTGTTTAATTTATGTTGATATATTTTTTTTTTACTTTGATTCTTTCTTGTCCTCTGTGTGTTGTTTAATTTTCATACTTGAAATTATCATTTGAATGATTCCAATTTTGTTACCTTGATTTGGGTGATAATGCATTTGTTTTGTTTGATTGCGTTTTGTTGGGTCCAGGTAGCAGGGATTCGGATGTGTTTGTGTGTGGACTTACATGTTTTGTCACAACGAAGTCAGAATGTCATTGAATGTCACAACAAAACATGAACTAATAACTTGATGTCACTTGTCACAAGTGGCACCCATGACAACACGATGTCATTGATATGACACATGACTTGAGAGTGTCATGGTGTCACCTGTTGTCATGTGTTGACACATACATGTTTGAGGTTACTACCATTCACTCTCCAGTGTGCCATGGTTACCTGAAATGTCATTGGTGTCACCTGGTGTAACCCGGTGTCACATGGTGTCACCTGTTGTCATGTGTTGGCACATACATGTACATGTGTACATGTTTGAGGTTACTGCCATTCACTCTCCAGTATGCCACAGTTACCTGAAATGTCATTGGTGTCACCTGGTGTCACCTGATCTCAACTGATGTCACCCTGTGTCATGCACCAGGTGTCAACTGGTATCACTTGGTGTCAACTGGTGTCAAGTAGTGTCACCAGGTGTCAGTTAGTGTCACCTGGTGTCACGTGTCAATTAGTTTCACATGCTGACACTTCATGAAAAAAAAGTCACAAAGTCCACAAAATCCTACGCAAGCATTTAGTTTGTGCAATAAGTGTTCGACAAAAAAGTCCTAATTTGACAAATCGTTCTCTGATTCTTTTTTGTAAGTTGTATTCAGTTTTTTGGTTACTTTAAATTTTGTTTTTAGCGAGTTATTTTTGGAGTTTCTACTTTTACTTGAATACTGCCTTGTGCTTGGATAAATACCTAAATCATTTCAAATTCTAACAATGTTCCAAACATGTGAGCAGTACAGCCATCCAAGACGTAAAAAATCTTTGCAAAAAGTGGGGTCAATATTTGCAAATAGTTGGACACGCACCAGTCTAGTCTTCAGCTTCAAATTGAACCACTTGGCTTCACTCTCAGGTGCAAAATGTTAAAGAAAAGTCTCCTTGACAAATTGAATAAGCCTCTGTACTAATGACATCACACTTTGTTTACATGTGCACTTTCCTATGGAGCCAGTGGGGGCCCACGGTCCACTGAGCACCATAGGAAAGCACACACGTAAACAAAGTACAGAGGCTTATTTGAGACCTCAAACTTGGCTGGTGAAATACGAAGGACCTTGTCTTTTCCCCATGAAAAGTTTGGAGAATTTTGTTGGCTATTAAAGTTGGTAAAGTTGGTCTGATCTTGTTTGGCATGTTTTTCTGCTCTCAAGGTCCCAGTCTGGTGCTCGCCATACACGCGTAAACGCATGTCAGACATTTGTACACGCACATTAGACATCACGGCTGTGAATGGTCAAAAATATCATTGGGTTGGGTTTAATAGATCCATGTAATATTCACTGGCCAATAGCCACTGCTATCGACCGTGGTCATTGTTTGAAGGACATATTTGCCAAATACTCACCCGACATCACGGCTGTGATCGGTCAAAAATATCATTGGGTTGGGTTTAATAGATCCATGTAATATTCACTGGTCAATAGCCACTGCTATTGACCATGGTCATCGTTCGAATGACATATCTGCCAAATACTCGCCCGGCTTAGCAATACGATCTTTTAATTTTTCTTCCTGTGATTTAGAAATGTTCCCTGCTTCCATCGATTTAAAAGTGTGTCCTGTTTTTCAGTGTTGTGTTTGCTTTTTTCTTTCATACCTCGATTATATATCCAATTTTACAAATACCTAAATGAAATAATAAACTTAAGGTTGCAGATTTTTTTTTTCTCATAAAAATGTGTTTTGCATGGTTTAACAAAGACCTTGGAGCTTTACATTACATTTTTTTTTGTCATTTTTGTATGAAAATTAGGATAGAAACGTTCATATTGTTTTTGGTTTACCCCTTAAACTAACGGTCTATAATCTTTATTTTGAGTCAGAATCACATAAACAATTTTCATGTTCATAGTTTGAAACCAGCGAAATGTAATAGCATGACCAGCTATTATGTAATAATGTTGTTTGGGACAGGGTAGCCATTTAAAAGATACAATCCATTTGACAAAAGGACTACGTTGACGCCCAAGGCAATTTGACCACTGGGTTAGCGTTGGTCTTAAAATAGATCTCCCTCTGATCCATGGGTTTTTGAATTGTAGGTCAGTATCTAAACTACCGATATTACTTTGTAGTATATGAGTAATGTAGTTGAATACTTGTGTGCTGAATGCTTGGTTTTTGCCGTATTCTGTATATTTCAGATTCTTGTATGTTTTTTTCTCATTCTTTAACATAATATTGGAGGAGGTATGAAAACATAAGTTTTAGTTGTAAATAAAATATTAAAAAAGCAGCTTTAATTAATAATAATATGTAAGAAAAAAGAGACTATTTGCAAGTGTAAATAATAACAATAATAGATATTGCAAAACAGATGGACTTATTCTAGATTCTATGTTTTTTTTCTCTTAATGGGAAATACTAAGTCTTAGCTAGGTGTAATTACGGAAAACTCGAAATAAATTTCTATGGATGCACTGTTCTAATGTTTTTCACGCTTAACAATTGCTGTAAGAAAACGAGCGACAAAGTAACGTACGTACGTAACTGTGTAGATTGTGAGATAACTATAGTACTTTTTAACTAAATGACAGTAAGCGAATACTCGATTTAAGTGTGACGTTCGCAACCAACGCCAAGTTTCGATACTGGCGGTTTGACTTTTTACGCCTGACATTGTGCAACACTGCAACACTGATACATCGAGTATTCGATACTGGTATTCGACTTTTTTTTAGTACAGTGACTGACTTTATCGTTTTGGCCGCTTACAGTCGGATATTGTGTAATAAAGAGATTGTGTATAATATTCTATAATTTAAAGAGATTTTAGACTGCTTAGATTGTGGCATTGAACAGTAAGAAGTGAAGAAGAAAAAAAATCGGCTGCAGTAGGCGCAACTACCTCCTTTGTACTGTTAGCAACGCTGAGGGCGCTTTTCATTGTGTCAATAATTGGTCAAAACACGCCCTGATGTGAGGTCACATGCAAAGTCTTAGAGGTCATTTTCCCTATCGAGTAAATTACTAAATTACGTAGGTTTACTTGAGGGACTGCCAATGTAGGGCTGATTGGCTCGTTTTGAAACACTCTATAAAAGGTCGCGGGTTCCAACCCACACCAGTCCATTTTAGTTCAACTTTATGAGCCAGTATGACCCGCGTCAGGCCGGCTTATACCTCCCATTTCCTTGGCATGAAACGACTGAGAATATTTGTGTTCCTCCATATATGGGATGCCAGTCCATCGCAGGTTTCTCCCCAGCTAATGACGGTACCCATTTACACTCCTGGGTGGACAGAGACAAATGGGGTGAAGTGGCTTGCCCAAGGACACAATATTTGACAAGCAGCAGAATTTTGTGACATGAAACAACTGAGAATACTTCTTTTCCCTTGGATGGGATGCCAGTCCATCGCAGGTTACTCCCCAGCTAATACCGGTACCCATTTACACTCCTGGGTGGACAGAGGCAAGTGGGGTGAAGTGGCTTGCCCAAGGACACAACATACGTGTACGGGTGGTTTTGGTCAAATCTGCAAGTTCGTATTTTGAAATTCCCATTTTTTTTGTCTCGCGACCTCACCACTTTTCATTGCCTCAGTCTAACAACGTACTCTTTTGAGATTTTTCAAATTTAACAATAAAAGTAGACCGTTTGTATTTATTGGCCAAAAACGGTGTTAGTCGTGACGCGCACAATTTATTGACTTTTAAACTATTTCTTCATTCGTTTACGAACTCGACAGGAGATATAGATAATAGACTTAATTAAAAGTGTCGGGATCATGATTAATTAAAAGTAATTGCTTTAGATTTACAAACAATGGCGTTTTTGTCATAGTGCAGCCTCGTTCCCGATAAAGTGGTCCGTTTCTGTACACAAGCCGATCTTTACACGGGAACGAGGTTGTATATCCACTGCCTATTCATTCCTGTAAAAACAAAAATTGAAATTGAATAACGAAACTTTCAGATTTGAACTTTAGGAATTTTGACATGTACGGAAAAAAATGACAAGATGTGACGTCATAACGAGAATAAAAGACCCCTACGCAGGTGCGTGTGCATTGTTTTAATGTACAATAGACTATTGTATTATAATTACGGTATTACGCAACTTGGTACGGCGACCTTTGACCTAATATCAGGGTTAGTGGTTCAATTGAATGCACTTTCGAATAAACAAATTCTATGGTTTTAACTTTATTTGAATGCGGTGGAAGATTGTCATTTTTACCGAGTGATGTTTTATTCTCATTCTATTATGATTGAAAAGCTGTGAATTGCCTTTTAAAAATGGTCTTTTTCCTGGTTGAATGCGTGCCATTATGCTAATTAGTCACTGGCCGATGAAAATAAGAGTATGATTAATTCATCAGTGGTTAAACTTCCAGCCACTGACACGTTGAAATCGGCTTTTATTCACGAATCGGTAGAAAGCGAGGTAAAATCTTCATTTTTTGGAATTTGCGAATAGAACTGAAACTTAAAGGGAAAATACAACATTTGCAAACATCAAAAAATAAAACTACCAAATCATTTTGAAATACCTTGCTGGACTGTTAGTGAATGACAGTGTAAAGCATCCTGTAAAATCATGGCACCTGGTATACTGTCATTTTCAAAAAAAAGTGGTATTTTTGTATCAATTTCCAACGCTGGTCGACCGACCAACGTTGGAAAAAAACTGGCTTTTTTTCAAATACTGGCCCCAATTGACCGTCGCACTTGTTTGCAATCGATTACACACCTATGAACGGGTACAAGCCAGCTAGACTGGTTCCCTGACCTTACAATTCCCCAATGTATGTAAACTGCTCTGTTTCTTCTTATATGGAGTCAGGGAACCAGACTACAGGAAAATGATTGTTTTTCTTGGTTTTTATAGCATTTTCGAACCCAAAACCTCAAAAAAGTCAGTGTAACTATATTTGCTACATATTTCCAACCCCCCAATTCCATCCATTTCTGAAAATTACAGCAAAAGCAAATGATGTATATTCCCTTTAATATTAATCCGCTCTGATGAATAACTTAAAATTTGTGATTTAACATACCATAATGTTTTAAGCCACATTTAAAAAAAAAATAGAAAGTGAGGCTTGAAACGCATAAATAGTCTGGCACCATCCCACTGAACAGTTTACAATTAATGACATACATTCTGGGAACACGATCAAAAATGGCTTTCCTCGTGAATAAGATCAAATGGTGCTCTGTGATTGGTTGGTTTTCTGCTCTGGTGTCAGTCGAAGTGACCAATGAGAAAGGAAAGCTCGTTTTTACTGTTAACACGTGACTACTCAATGATTGAATACCGGTAGTAAATCGTGGCTTTCACATTGAAAGTCTTTCACATTGAAAAACTGTGAAACATGTTCTGTATATTTCAGTCAATTCTGTAAGCTTGCAATAACGCTTAGACAAAAAATCCACAAAATGTGCCCAATATTATCTGAATCGCAACCTTTCTCACTGTCAAAATGAACAATAAAAAAAAACAGGTTTCACAAAACCTCGTCCCCAGTGCTTACTTTATTTCCAACCTCGTTTAGTGATGGGCGCGTACTGCTCGACACCCTGGGGACGAGGTTGGGTTTCACACGTCTTTGCAAATCAAATGCTTTATAAAATTCACATGATTTATCGACATAACCATGGCGACGACAGCCTTTGGCACTATTCACATCAGAGAAACTGAATTATCGGGGGAAATTTTAATAGACCACACAACAGGTGTACATAATTATTTTCTCCTAAGCAGGCCTGTTTGTCAAGCTGCGCAACACGTGTAACGTCAGAGTCAATAATAGTTCAGCATTGATTCAACAACATATTGTTGACATTAAGCCAACCCAGTAAAAAAAAATTAAAAATTAACATAACTCGGCGTTTGTTGGCGGATTGCGTTTGACATAAATATTTGCACGATTCGGGTACGAGAGCACTTGGCGTAGTAGACTTTTAACTATTATGTGGACCAGATGGTTATGGTACTATGCTTAACCAGCGAGTGCAAGACCAAGTTCCAGTATTTCCAAATTCCTGATCTAAAATGATGTCTGCTCCCATGTTTTTTAAGGCTTGCTCTATGTTTAAGGTAAGAGAACGGTAGTTTAGGTTGCCCTGTTCTAGATATTTGGTTGGAAAAATACAAGGTGACTCAAAAAAGCGAAACCCAAATGTTGGGACTATTGTCTTAGTGAAGTTCTGCATGTAGCACTTTCTAAATCTACGATATGAAAGCCCAATTCATAAGCTTTCTTTTAGTACAAGAATCATTCAAACCACTCGTGTGCTTTTAAAGTTACGGAATTTTTAAACACAGCCACCGTTTTAAAGTTCTGTCCACGGATCACAAAAAGGTTTGAGTTCTTTCAGCAAAACAACACAATTCACACACATCCCTATGTGATTTGTTTTCGTTTTGCTGAAAGAACACTGATTTTTTTTTTTTGCGATCCGTGGACAGAACCTTAAAACGGTGGTTGTGTTTAAAATTCCGTAACTTGAAAAGTACATAAGTGATTTGAATGATTCTTGTACTAAAAGAAAGCTTATGAATTGGGCTTTCATATCCTAGATTTTGAAAATGCTACATGCAGAACTTCACTAAAACAATGGTCCCGACATTTGGGTTTCGCTTTTTTTGACTCGCCCTGTACACATGTATAAGTTTGGACTAGGAAGTCATATACATTGAGGGCGTGAGGTATGTAGGTGTAGATTCCTAAATATCAACACACTTCTCTGATATTTTGTCATCTTGACCCTTTTTGTTCAAACTAACCATTGCAGATTACTTTGTCCTTATACCCCCTGCGTACATTTGTATTTTGGTGGAAAATATACCTCGATTTCATTGTCAACTATCATATATCTTTCACCATACACCTGTACACGGTGTCCCCCCAAAAAGTTGTGTAAGCAGATATCCTTTAATTTCTCAAAAACTACTTACAATGAGTATTTCATCTTGAAGGAGCATATTAATTATACTCTTGTGTATAATCAGTGAAAATGCCATGGAAATCCGTTCATGCAAACCAGAGATCCAACAGATTGTAAAAGGATATAGGTTTTTCCATCCATTCCAATGGGATTTACACAGTTAGTGATATCAGTGCATCAGATTGTCATGGGCCTTTTCACTCTGATGTAAATTAAGTCAACTGTGTAAATCCCATCCCATTGGAATGGGTGAAAAAAACCTCACCCTGTATTGACATCCTTTTAATTGTTTTCATCGTGTTAACACCCGTTAGCTTGATATTTCGACCAATGAATCGGTAGAAAAGTGTTTTGATTAAAAAAAAGATGACAAAAGTTGCTTTGTGGGTATAATCTGTAGGAATATTTATGATATTGGATCAATGAATCAGTGAAAAATATTATGATTCAATAAGATGACATAGGTCTTATCGAATGGGAATATTCATGATATGTAAATTATGTTCTCGCGGGCCGGCCAATTCGTTCAAGAAATACATGTATAGTACAGGAAGTCGATAGATGCCATTTAAAATTTAGGATTAAGCATGGTGAATCTGGGAGTCCTTCGATAATCTGCCCTTGTGCTACGCCCCTAATTTAGCTCTAGCCACGTCCCTTGACGACTAAACCATGTGGGAGAACCAGAACCAGTGGTTCCAGTTTGCAGTGACGAGCGCCCTCTATATGTCGGTTTGGCTGTCGTGTTCAATCATCGCTCCCTTTTTCCCTCCAGAAGTAAGTTGCTTCAAATTTAGTTTTCCCTTGTTTTTTTTTTACCTTTTTTACTGCTTAGTTTTCCACATTCGTTGAAATTTGTTTGTCGAACAACGAAAATAGTTCAGACTATCATGATGTCATCCATTTTGTGCATCTGGCCATGAAAGACCATACGGCCACGTTTCGAAAATTTGATAAAATTAGAAAATAGGGCCTTGTTTACGTTTCCCATTTTATTAGCTATATTGGTTGGCCTAACAATTTGTAATACGATCAAAGCTAAAATTAGAGTTAGAATAAAATAAAATACAGTCCAGCTATACAGCGTGGTCCTCCCAAAAAAAACGCAACCTCATACTTCAGAGACCTACAATATTGATATATATTATGGATAGGATATTTTGTTGGAAGGAAAATGATACCAACACTCCCGATTCGATCCAGTAGTTTTGATTCCAGCGCCATTTTTGTGAACCAAAGTCAGTGGCTCTTATTAGGATTCTCGCACACAGTGGAGAAAAGGATTGTCTTAACCCTGACTGCGCTTCACAAAAATGGCGCTTGAATCAAAACTACTGTACCGAATCGGCGGTTCTTGGTATGATTTTCCTTCCAACAAAATTACCTATCCATATATATGGTTTAGATCCCTGGATTTGGAAGTTTGACGTTGCCGGTTATTTTTGACCACCCTGTATTGGTAATCGACAGTACAGATAAATTATGTCATAGGTCAACGGTGTAATTTGAGCTTTGTGATTGGACGGTTCTCTTGTCAGGCGATCAGGAAGGGAGCCAATCAGACGGCGGCTGGACTCGTTTTCGGCGCGTTTTCTATTACATCGTTCCTGATTGGCACGCCGCTCGCACGAGTTGTAAGTTGAACAAAGTGAGGTAACACTTAGAAAAAAATATTTCTCATGATTTGCCAGTGTTAACCAGACATTAGGTATATAATTATGATAACAGTAATTTCTAATACAGTTTTAACTGAAGTAAAATCTTATATTCTCGTGTTGCGTTTTTTTTTAAAGACATTAGAAGGAATAAGGGAAAGCATAAACCTTCTTCATTTTGTTTCTTTCAAAAGGTTCCGAGAGTAAACGTTAAAACTATGTTTCTTATCGGCGCGGGACTGTGTGGTTGCACAAATATGATATTTGGGTAAGTGTCGTATCCTGTTGAACTCGATAAAATAAATATTCTTTCCTCCTTCCATAGCATGGCAAATCCAAGATGGCGCCATCTTCGTGACGTCATACTGCTCATGCGCGTCTCTATTCTTTTCGTGGTCTGATGTATTACAACAAAACGAATATTGGACACTTCATAATTAAAAATGGGTTTATGAGAATTGTTTTTGCATGTGAATAAGTCTATTGGAATGTACCATTTTTCGGTGATAGGTATAAGCGTTATCGTCATTTACAGCGGCCGTGCCTTTCAAGAAATACGCGAAATTTTAATTTGTCACAACATTTTTCCTGTTCCATAGCATTCTCGACAAAATCCAAGATGGCACTATCTTCGTGACGTCAGCACTGCTCATGCGCGTCGCGGAGGCGGTGGGCTCCTCGGCCGCCTTGATCGCTGCCATGGCGATGGTGGGCGGGAACTTTCCCGAGAGTGCGCCGCAGATGCTGGGCCTGCTGGAAATGTTCTCGGGATTGGCGTTCGTGATGGGCCCGATGATTGGAATGATACTCTATCGGGTACCAAATTGATTCATTATTATTCATTATTCATTCGTCATTATTCATTAAATATCTTTATATTATTATTATTATTAATAATCATTTCTGGTAATGAAACCAAGGATTCCTCAAAAGCGCCCAAGGCACTGTAGCTCGCAAGCCTGAAGAAACCTGTAGAGAGAAGACAATGAGAAGAAATTACAGTTTTAGAGGTGGAAGGAAAAGCCCAGAAGAATATTCTGGGGAAAACCCACGGAATCAGGCAGGGACTGAAAACCCAATCCACATATTGGCCCAGGCAGGATTCGAACCCGGGTCACAGCGGTGGAAGGCGAGGAAAGTACCGCTACGCCAACCTGACTCCCCACGCCAACCTGACTCCCCGATGGTAATTATAAGGGCTTATTGGCCGCGCCAACATCTCATCGATTAATGCCACCTGAATGCTGGATTTGAGGGTTTGTCCTTCGCATTATTTGATTTTTTTTTCACTGAGGTATCTTCATCTTGTAGGCAGGAGGTTATGAGCTACCATTCTTCTCTCTCGGTGGATTGTGTCTTCTGCTTACCGCCCTCAACGCCATAGTTTTGCCAACCAAAGGTAACAATATTATTGCAAATTGACTATTTTGAAGTAAATCTTGAATAACTTGTCAACGATAACTGTTACAGTAAAAAAAAAAAAGAAGATTTTTTTCGAAATATGGTATTTTGTCGCGCACGAAAAATATGAAAATTCGCCAAAATCAGCTGTCTTTTAGTACTTGGTGAGCCTGGCAGTGTGATGTCATGATGACATAGACGCATCTCTCGCCGAGAGATATGACTATAGAACAGAACCCTAAACATCATTCATGTTAATATAATTGTCAAGAACATACCCATTAATTCTACATCGTTTACACTCAATTATCATATATATTTTTTAAGTGATTATCAGATTTGAAATCTTGTGGTGCTTTTTCAGCGTTCGTCAAGCCAAAAGTCGACGAGGGTTTATGGAGCCTGCTTCGCATACCGGCCGTTTGGCCGGTCGTTCTGGCCCTCTTCGTCAGCACAGCCGCCCAAGCCGTCTTCAATGTCGGAATCGCCTACCACACCCTGAAGGTTAGTTGCCACATTATACCCATGACGGAGAGCAGCAGGCCAATCTCCAAACAGTTCTCAAGATGCATTTTATTTCTCTTTACGGCCTAAAATCCCCGAAAGTTGTATGGTTTTTAATTTTTATTGTTTACTTATCCTTTTTGGAAGGTCTCAGTGGAAGGAAACCCTATTGGTCGCACTATTCATGAGAAAAGACGAAAAATCCCGGTTGTTTACTTCTGACGCGGCGGACATTTTGTGGCATACGCATACGTATTTATAGCCGTGTCCACGCAAAGTACACGTTGTGTGTGATACAGATACATACACACAGCACCAACACACAAATAAGTAAGATTTGAGGCTTTGTATGGTCATGGTTGAGATACTAAATAATGAAAGGTTTGCGGAAACACCATGTGCGAATACTTTCTCAACTAAGAGAATGGTTCTGAAAAGAAACAGAGGTATAAACTCGACGTTCCGGTCAGTATGCTCTGATCGACCGTCTGGTGTTTCCGCAAACCTTTCATTATTTAACACCCAAATGTTGTTTCTCGCACGTCCGCAGAATGCGATGCATAGTGGAATATGTGCGGTGGGAATCACGACTAGCACCCAACAGCTCGATTTTTGAGAGTCAACATTATGACCCCGAAATTCGTTCTCGCGAGAATAACACAAAATCCCCAATTTGCATTGTAAAGGATGGTTGTGTGGACGTTTATATCCTACTTTCACATGCTCTTTCCAATCGGGCGCATCCAGGACGTAACTTCCCCTTAAGATATTAATTCTTGTCAAGTAACTCTATGCAATCGGACCTTAAAAACTGTCCTTTTTATTTTCAGGAGGGGTTGTTACCAGCGGACAATGCTGGTATTGTCTTCTTCATTCAAGGCGGTTCCTACGCACTCTCAACTCCTGTGTTCGGATGGATACTCAACAATGCGGTAAAACACGTTTCAGCAAAGACATCTTTAATTTGGAATATAACTTGAGACATTTCTTCATGTATCATGCGGGTCAACGTTTATGTGATTCCAATTTTATATGAATCGTAAGAAAATGTTACTACTGTAGTTGGGACAAACTATCTTAAGAAACATATCCGCTCCGTTCACAACTACCCCCTCACCGGCAAAGAAAGTACAGTTGGGGGTGACCGACCGACGCCATCTTGCCTGACTGCAATTTTGCCGCGACGCGCGGCCATACCACTTCATTACATAGTACAAATCCCCTGGTGTACGTGCGTCGCACACAAGGAACGGTGCGCGTCAACCAGCTAAATGTCCCGCCCATGGGACGTCATTGCTAGGTAAAAGGGCGCCCTCTTTTGTTGGCGCACGGAGCCCATACCCTCTTCACAGCGAATAAAATACGCTAACGATACTACTTAAAATGGCAAATAATAATTGATACCTTTTTCATACCGTGACCTTCAGATGAAGTACTTCCGGATCACTACTCGTGTGATGCTCATTCTGGGCTGTGTATTGCTCGCCATCTCATTTTTGACCATTGGCCCGTCTCCATGGCTACCATTTCGGACCAGGTACTGGTACACGAGGTGTTTTCTTAACTTGTTTAAGTAATATGCGCTTTGAAATTAGTTCATTTATTGTCAGCATTTAAAGAAGTTAAACTGATGATTATGAGCTCTACTTCAGGTCAAATCTTGAAAATGATTACCTGCACGTAAATCCATTTGTAAAAGTTTGTTTTTTTAATTTCATGACGCTATTCGTCAGCTAGTTAAACACGTCAATAAAGAAAGACTGTAGCCGTTTGCTTGTGTTTCTTACCTCCAGTAAGACCATCCTCATTGTGTCCTGTGTTCTGATTGGACTGTCAATGGGATTGGTGACCGTACCAAGCATCATAGATATGGTCATAAGTGCACAGTAAGTCAATCACTTATCCTCGCTTCCACTCTTTTAATTAATTTACAGGTTTATAATTCCGAGAAATATAAATAAATTGTTGCACTGCGGCCATCTTTGAGGCATGTGCTTTTGTTCAACAGGGATGCGCATGGGCAGACTATGGTACATTCATTGTTCATGAATTAACATAACAAAACACACCTCAAAGATGGCCGTTGAATGCAAGCAATCTATTTCAAGGAAGTAGTTTCTGCAGTTATTTCTATTGTCGCTTGTTAATTGAGTTTTTAAGCTCTGATGGCAGGAGCTTCTACATGTCACTTGGTGGTCGGTCGATCAGTCTGTCGGGCGGGCGGGCTGTCTTTCTGTCTGTCCCCAAAAATTGACCAAAGGTATGGTGTTCCATATGTGCCATCGGCGTCGCATTTTTCGGCGTCGCATTTGTAAGCTCTGGCAGGGATAATTTTGGGATAATTTTCGTGCAAGACTTTCATGCAAGACTTCTTGCAACACGGCCAGAGCTTATTGTGTATTCGCGCTTGTTTTTTTTTTTTGTGTCCTTTACTTTTTAGGTGGTATGGACTAGACGACGGGCCAGTGGTTTATGGAATGGCATCGGGAATATTTCTCAGCTGCTTTCATTTGGGGTTAGTGTAAACAATGGTTTGTGTAAACAACAACAACAACAATAACATCAACTATACATACGATCAGCAGTGCAGCAACATTGATAAAGCAATCTTTGAACTGAAAGATGAAACGATGAGGAGTTAGTATAGAAACATGGAAAAGAAGTAAAAACAAACATAATTCCATTCTACATTTTAATCCTAAAAACGAAATCAACACTTCAGGCACTTTCAAAATAAAATACAAATTTATTTTTGATATTTTTGCAAGATTGTATACAGGCGAAAGCGATTTTTAGCACCAACTAGATTTTTTGTGAAACAGTCAAATATACCTTTCACGCCCAAATTAATGAGTGTAAATACACATGTGCGCGATAAAAAGGGCATTAGCCTTTTCATATTTTCACAGCTCCTTCGTGGGGTCAACGCTAGGGGGCGTCCTAATCGACCGCTACGACTTCGACGCCACTGCGACTATTTTTGCCGTGTGTATTTTTATGACGGCTGCTTTTGTCGCGTCAACGTTCGCATGGGAGTACCAATGCGGAAAAGGGTGAGAAAACACATTAAGTCAGACAAAATAACTCACTGTACACGCTGTGTTTTATTTTATTAATACAATTCCGACAACTTTTTACAAACTATTTGAATACTTATTAAAGTTGGTGTATACGTGATTTTTGGGTGTGGCACCTTAAAAAATAGTTTTTCAAATTGAATTTATAATTGTTTAACATAGTTATGAGGCTTCCAATGAGACATCGCACGAAAAAAATAGCGTACGACAAGTTATCAATAAATTGATTTCAACTTTTGAATTAAGAGCGGGACGCTCCTAATTCGTTCTAAATAGTGTGCGCAATTTCTGAACTGGAGCGCGCCATTTAAAACCAAGTTTTATAACTGTATTAAAGGCCTGCAAAAACAAACAAGCAAATTTAGTGGTTACAGGACATTATATTTCTTTAAATTTCGTTCGGAAAAGAAAATCGAAATATTGAAAAAGCACATGTATACCAACTTTAAGTCATGTGCACAATAAGTCATTGTACACGCTGGTTATTTTTGTTCAATCAATACAATTCCAGAAATGGTTTTTTGACTATTTGGAATGCTTATAACTTCAAGGTCTTACGGTGTCATTTGGTTGGATGGATTCCTTTATAGTTCGGCCGACAAGAATACCTTCTTTGGCTTCCAAACCAAACTTAACAAAACGAATCGGTTGAAAGTCCCAACTTTACAAAAAATTACTCAAATTATCAAAAGCGATCCATCAGCAGTTTTATAGACATTATGCCCACCCGGTACCGATGGCACATAGGAATAAAATGTGAACTTGACATCCGTGTTGTAGTACTCGTTCTCGGTACTCATACTCGAGTACTACTCGAGTACTTTTTTAGAGGACTCGTACTCGTACTCGAATGTCAAAGTATTCGTACTCGAAACGGCGGTACTCGTACTCGGGCAGCAAAGTACTCGTACTCGACATAACAGTACTCGAAAAAAAAATGGTATAGCTGGACTAACTACGGCCTCATTTTATTATCGATACTTTCAGTTGGAAATGGTTGATTGTTTGCAGAGAAATCAAAGTTTCCGGATTCTTCTCTGTGCACGTCCGATCACAATTTAACAGCTAGCTGTGAGTGGGTCTGCATAACGGTCTGACTGGGACTGGGCCAATTATGCACAATGAACCATTTGCCGTATATGGCCGTATTCAGAAAAAGCAGTACGCGTACTCTTACTCGGCATACAAGTATTCGTACTCGAACTCGTATACTCGGAGACCTGAACTTGTACTCAGAAGTACTCGTACTCGGTAACTTAAGTACTCGGCAGTACTCGGTACTCGGAAAAAAATCCTCGACTACAACAATGGAACTTGATAACATCATCATCATCAATTTTATATACATGTATTCAAGTAAACCAAAAAGCAACTGTTTTAATCTGTTGCTTTGAAGGAGGAGGGATCCCTGGAAACTCTGCCAAAAGAGTCCATCGATTGACGAGAAAGACAAGACGAAGATGCCCCTCATGCTGCAACAGGACCAAGACGACTCGGGCGAACTCTTTGAACTCGCCCTCTACGAGTTGTAATAAGCCAGTGACGTCACAGCAACAGCGCCCTCAAATATCAAGTGACAACAGAATGGACATAAAAGAGTGGAAATGACGCCGCTCTTAAAAGAAAACACAAAAAAGGGTTTTGCCACTGTTTTAGATAGCATGCATATTATTTTTATTACATTATTATGTTTAGGTGTATGTACTAGTGGTGGCGCCGTTCAAAATAATAAAACATGCAGATGACGCCCTCAACGTTGACTCTGCATTTGCAGGAAATAACTAAACGGGGTTCAATTGCATCAAAATCAACAGCTCGTACGTGCTGTGGCGTTCAGAATTCATTGTAAATAGCCATGCCTGTTTTTATTACACAAAGTTGTGAAAATCAGCTGGATACTGCTTTGAGAATAAAGGAACATGTACTTCAGGGGGGTTGGGCTCGGTTGTTCCTCCATGGCTGCACAAAGCATGAACTATATATTCTATCAGGAAATTTAGATCGAAAAAAATGCTATAGTAAACATAACAGCAGGCTAACCTTGAAAGGGAAATTCATAAAAACTCCCATGTGTTATTTTCAACAACCGGTATTTTCTTCTATTCCAAGTAGTCTTTCATGTGCCAGACATGATGGTGTCATGTTAAATTTGGCACTCCACAGTACGGCAAGGCACCCATGCATGTATACCATGCTTTTTTAGACTTGCGCATGAGGTCAGGCACGAGAGCCTTTTTGCGGGGTCAAAAGTTTCCACAACACCGGCTACATCGAAAGCAAACCTAATGAAGGCTATATTGGCTGAGTGCTTTTAAGTTCTGCGTTTCCTTCTAGAGAAAATTAGGCGCTTTTATCGTCTCATAACTACTTTGATAAGGTATTGTTCAATCAGTATAGAATCTGTTCAACTATATTGTTAAATGTTACCATTGTATTGCTGAATATACTTCATTCAAGGATTTTTATCGTAAAGAATGAATACTATAGAAATCTATTTTTACTCGTCAGAACGTAAACACTTCATAGTCTATAGTGCGAATACGCGAGTACTTTTGATCGTCGAAATGCAGAGAAAGTTTTTCAGTTAATATATGATTGATACGCTTTTAGAAACTCAACTTGCTACGGTGAACACTGTACGTGTTGACGGTATTCAAAAGTCTTTTCCTGTTGTTTTTGCTGTTTTTTTTGTGTATTTTGGCTTTTTCCTTTTTGTAAGTCGAGCACCAACCTCCAGAGTATAATGCGGTTATTGTACAGTTAGGTAGGTTATTGTGAAGCAGCAAATACATGTATTAAGTATCATTAGTGGATATGGAAGTTATAGAATGGTAACACGCCCATCCAAAGTGCCACAGGGACGCATAAGGTAGGTCATATTTATTAATGTATTTTATAGGTCTTCGTGATGTATTTCATGTTAGTCAGCAAATGACTGACAGTATATACACTGATCTGCAGGGCCTACGCAAACTTGGACCTATGTTACAATTGATAATGTAGTAACCAACTGATAACGTATCACCAACCGATAATGTCACACAAATTGACCGATACTGTATCACTAACCGATAATGCAACAACAAAGGACGGATACTGTAGTACAAATTACTACACTATCAGCCAATTGTTACGTTATCGGTTAGGACTGATAATGTAACAACAATTGACTGATCGGTCAATTATTTTGTGATACTTTATCAGTTAGTGTAAGTGATACACTATCGGCATGTGACATCGGTTGGTGGTGCATTATTCGTTGGTTACTACATTATCAGTTGTAATAACCTACAAAAACTGACCATAATAGTTGCGCGTATAGTACGTGTCACGATTTCGGAATCTCAAAAATAGTTTGTTTGTCAAAGCGGCCTTTTACATGTCACGTTATGATAAACTTTACAGTGACGGAACATATGGTTGCATTTTAATGGTACGGTAGGCATCGTGATTTGTAAAACATTAAAGAAAGTATAATTTGATACACTGTGTGTGGGCTTGTGACGATTCATTAAGACCAATTTTGTTGGTGTTGTTTCTCGTACAGCAACTTGCCTTGCACATCTGTACAAACACGATTTCTCAAGAATTCTCTAGATTTACGATGGAGCTCCATGGACGCATGCGTTGCTTAGGAGAATCCGCATTGTTGTCCTCATTTTGAATTGCCACCCCTCCCCCAACCTCGTCCGCAGGGTGTTGAGCAGTACGCGCCCACCAGCCGAGGTTGGAAATGAAGTAAGCACTGGGGAAGAGATAGACCCCTCCCCTAACCTTAGAACGGGCCGCCGGGCATTTCGCCCATATTATGCATATGGGTTTAGCCTTCAGTCCACATATTACACGCGGCTAAACCTCCCTATTAATAATCCGGTCGTGTGGTGTTAAATAGCCCGTGAAACTTGAAATAGTATTGCCGAGCCTGTTGTCGAATTTACATTCCTTTCTTTCTTCTTAACTTCCGGAGTTATACAAAATCTGAATTAGAATGGATTCGTACACGCTTACGTAGTCCCAGTAGGATTTGTTGGGGGTTATTTTAAATCTTGAGCGATCACTTGTCATTCCCTTTCCAGCACAGGGTGAGCATACTATTGAAGTCCTTATCCGAACTTTGTAATCAGATGTCATAGTGGAGGCTTGTCTCCATTGTCATGGTAACACTCCCTCCGTAGTCGTAGCAACGCTGACATCAATATGCCTGAGGGACCGGCCGGCGTCTACCCGGAGACGCGCCAGTCACGTGACAAGAGGTTCAGCCGCCTACTTTGCATATTCTCCGTCATTGGGATTGTCATCTTTGTCGCTGTCGTGGCTATGACTGTGGCATTGTCGTTGTCAGAGCAGAGTGTGTCGCCGACCACGATGGCACCAGGTAAAAACGTTATGGATGTTTCACTTTTTGAGAAATAACTAATTTTAAAATAACTTTTATCCGGGATTTTAGTGCTTTACATAAGTACAGTTGTGCCCCAGAAAAGCGGGCCTGGACAAACCAGCCAGTGGCGTAGCCACGTGGGGGCGTGGGGGGGGGGGGGACAGCCCCCCCCCCATGAAACCTTGTCGCCCCCCCCCCCCCCGCCCCCCACTGAGATTTTGAGTTTCTAAAAAAAATTATCATTGATCTACATGACGCCCCCCCCCCCCCCATGAAATGTTAAAATTCCGTAACTTGAAAAGTACATGAGTGATTTGAATGATTCTTGTACTCAAAGAAGCTTATGAATTGGGCTTTCATATCCTAGATTTCCAAACTGCTACATTCAGAACTTCAATTAAACAATAGTCCCGACATTTGGGTTTCGGGATTTTTTCGTGACTCACCCTGTACAGTGCATCGTCCGCAGGAGAGTCTATTACTGGAAATTTAAATTCAATCTGTCTCTTCATCAATACAGATTTGTGTGCAGGCTCAGGAGTGGTTCCCTGCGATAATGGAGATTGTATTCCTGTTGATAATTTGTGCAACGGTTTCAAGGACTGTAGAGACAACAGTGACGAAGTTGACTGCATATGACGTCATCAAAGCTCTCCACCAATTATTCCTCCAAGTCGGACATCCCAGGGTGTATTTCATTTCAACCTCTAGCTCAAACAGTGGTGCCGTGCATCTTGAACGTCGATGGGAAAGCGGTTGCGATGACATAAACCTTTCTACGCTTGGTTGGCAAACTGCACATTTTGCCAACCACGGGTTGCAAAACTATGGAAGGTCCAACACTGCAAAAATGAAGAAGAGTTTTTACAGAAAACCATGATTATTGGAAATACAACACTGTCAACAAACATAATTCCTTACACAATTTTTACTGTGTATTGAGGGCGTTGTATGAGGACTTTTTTTGAAAAAAAATGTTGTCAACCAGGCTTCAGTTGATGCGCTTGTGTGGCAGCCCATATAAAAAGCAACAAGTTTACAAACAAAAGAAAGGTGTATGAAACAATCGCACCAATCGTCGCATGCGCAATGCACCTCGGTGGTCACGTGCTTCGCTTGATGTATTTTTGCCCATATAAAAATACTGTAGTTCGTTCATTGATATTACATATTTTATTCTGATTATCAAACGTAGACTTAGCTGGGTCTTTCAAAGGCTAAAAAGTTGGTCAGTGGTTCATAGTGACACCAGTAATTAAGTATTGTTACAATGTCATTTGAACATCGCCCTCTGTTGTCATGAACTCGCTTTTGTTTCTTTGAACAACGAGGTTGGTCCCCTTTCAAATTCCCACTTTTTCTCCCTTCGTTTGTAATTGTCAACAGAGGGCGTTATTTGAAAGATCTGACAATGCTGTCACCATGATACTGTATATAATGTTATTTATTATCATGCATTTATTATCTGCTATACGCCAAAGCTATAATATTATATTCTTAAACTCCGCCTCTACATTCTTATCATTCTTATATTATTGAATACTACATAATAAGACAACATGTACCGCAATGGCTTTGCAAACTCATTTGATTTGCTATGAAAGAGTCGAAAAGGGCATGACTAATGCTATGTTATGAAGAGAAATTGGGGTCATTTATACATGCCATTGCAACCAAAATGATGATTAATTATTTAGAGTTCCTCAAAAACATTCTGTACTCTCCCATTTTTCTGCCGCGGCTCGCCCCGGCTTGGACAACGTTCTGTCTATGTTTCTACTTTATACCTCCTCGGAGTTTCTTTCTTTTTCATTTTTTTTTAAGTAGTACTAATTTTAATTTTAAAAGTTGAATAAAGAAATTGACTGGAGGCTCTGGGGCGGGTTTTGAACCTGCGACCTCCAGATTGTCGTTCCAGTGCTCTACCAACTGAGCTATCCAGCCTTGGGCTTTGTTTTGGCAGTCCTGGCCCATTTTGTAAATGTCTTTGTTCAAGTACTAATTTGAGACAGCAGCTTACAATCTTCATTTATTTATCACTATATTAAAATAACCATATTGACGCAAACAAAACTCATTGTTTTTGTCTGTGACTGCTTAAAATTGCCAAGAAGGCGATGATGTAAAAGGTAATGCTGCCCCCCCCCCCCCCCGGTCCGGGGACAGATTTTTCCTGGGTAATTCTGTTTCCTCCATGTTATTCTGTCCCCCTACCAAATAATAAGGTAACAGAGACCATGGCAAAGACAAGAGACAGACGACTAGGCCCCGTGGATAACAGGTGATACCACATAACGTGTCCCTCGGGTAAATGTGTCCCCGTAAATTGCAAGTGCCTTTCATGTCCGTGGGGTGGGGGATTGACCTGTCATTTCCGGTTTCTACAGGGTGAGTCAAAAAAGCGGAAACCAAACATCAAAAATTATATTTCATAATTAAAAAAATTATCAAGCACCACAAACAATAATGACTGGAAAGCCAATTTCTTAGCTACTTTTAGATGTAAAAAGTACTGAAATTGCTCAATCCGTTCAAAGAATATCACCATTTAAACGCAATGGCCTAAAACCTGTTTCCTAAAAAAAATTCAATTTATTGTGTTCTCTGACTGTTATTGTGTACTCTGGCTCTGATCGTCGTCATATTACTGTGACGACGATCATAAAATCGCATTTTTGGACGAAAGAGGTTTTAGGGTCATTGTGTTTAAATGGTGATATTCTTTGAAAGGGTTGAGCAATTTCAGTATTTTTTTCATATAAAAGTAGCTTGTGAAATTGACTTTCCAGTCATCATTTTTTTGGCGCTATATATATTCTTTAATATGAAATATAATTTTGGGGGTTTGGGTTCGGGGTTTTTTCCCTCACCCTGTAGCGCTTTGTTTGCAAAACCAAAAAATGACTATTCATAGTTATATTTGGTAGGAAGGCCCTCCTTACTTTTACAATTTGAATATATTAAGATTATTGTTTTATTTAGGTGCATAATAAACATGCGCGTATCGTCTTTGCACAAATAAAAACTTTTCCCATCTCTCTATCCCTGGCGCCACCGGCAGTCACCACTAATTTGTTCTAGCGCCCTCAAGAAAAAGCAAAACACGACAGACGGACAGCTAGCTACAGACGTACCACGTGACTAAATAAACATGGCCGAAATTCTGACCTGGGAAAATTTTCTGCGAAGTTCTCCGTCAGTACTTCGTTTCTAACACAGCTGCAGAGTCAGTTCAGGAAGTTGGATTTGCATTAAAACGTACAGATATAATCAGGGTAAGATTTGAACTTCGTTTCAGTGGGTATTCTATCTAATTTGTATAGACCTCGAGGTTTTACTTTTGTATTTTCCATGTTTACAAAACTCGCCGGAGTGTAAACTGTTATTACGTGCAGAGGGTTTATCAAGCGCGCGAGACTCGCTCGTGCCCGGGCCCAACGTAGCGGTGATCCCACGAAGTGCGTACGAAAGTTTGCGCTTGGAAGTTGCAAATGATCCGTTCTCTCTTTCACGTACTCAAACATTTTCAATTTTGTGCAGATTTCCCTCGTATCAACTTTACGTTTTTGATGTAGATTTTAAACATGTAAAACTTAAAGAAAAGTTCTGAGCCAGAGATTTAGGGGCTGAAATTACTGTTTTATTTGTCAATGTCATGTTTGTGAATAGTTTTTAATCATTAATGTAGGCCTAGTGGCTGTCGTTACGACCGCCGTAGCGCAATTTTCAAATATGATCGTAACAGCATTGTAAAAACCACAATGCTAATGTACATTGGGCATGTTGGGTAATCCTTACCTTTAGGACCCCTTTCCTATATAAGGTTAAAGACTCACCAAAACAGCTGACTAAATGACAATCAAAAGTGACATTCTGATATTTCTTGGCACATTTGAACATTTGGCAATGACACTTCTTGAATATCAGCAGGTTTAATTTTGTAGAAAGAGGGCAGGGCTTTGATTTATGAGGGGTAAAAGACGACGATGACAAACAGAAAATATATTAAAAAAGCAAGATGGTGAACTGCAAAAAAAAGGTAGAATTTAGTCACATTTTCTTTAATTTTAGTGCTTTCAAAATTACAACTAACATGAGTTTGAAGAAAAAAAGACTGCTTTAGCCTGCAAAAGTCACTTTGGTACTGGACAGTCATCTGCAAAAGTCAGTTTTGAACAGAACTCGTACAAAATAGAGGTGTCCTAAAAGTAAGGATTACCGTACATGGTATATCAGATTCACAACTGCCCGTCCAACTGAAATGTACCGTTTATTGGCGAGGACTCTGCTACAATTACAAATACGACATGTGGACCGCGTCCACACGGTTTTCCCGGCAGAGCCCATACCGATAAACGCTATGACAAATTTTATGGAGCGAGTTTCATCAGCTTTGTGCAAGAGGGTGAGATTTAAATGCCATACGAACAAAAAACTCACTTTCAGCATCTGCCACTTTCAACTTGGCATCCTGCAATGTCGATACAGCGCCGGAGACGGTGGTAGTAGGCGCATGCTGCAGCCGAACGCTTCTGAAGGAATGCAGGATCACCCCTGATGTCATTGCACACCTCCTTGATCGTTTGGCGCAACACACGATCAATGTGTGCAACGACATCAGGGGTGATCCTGCATTCTTTCAGAAGCCTTCGGCTGCAGCATGCGCCTTCCGCCACCGTCTCCAGTGCTGTATTCAACATTCTGAAAGTGAGCATTTATTCACATGGCATTTAAATCTCACCCTCTTGCACAAAGCTGATGAAACTCGCTCCATCAAATTTTACATGAGTTGTTTATATGATCTGAAATTTTGGTTTAATTCCATTGGAGTTATTCAGGATCAAAAGTAGGACACGTTTGTTTTCTGCAATTACAGTAGCACATGTACGTTATGATTGTTATTCTGGTTTGAAAGAGCAGATATTAGAAAATTACTGTCGTTTTCCAGGAATTGGCCATCCTGAACCATGGACAAGGACCAAGCAGTGACAGAGGCCTCAACCTCGGGCGTCATCAGCGAATCAGCCAACGTGGTCGTCCAGCGTCTGTCCACGGGCAGCCCTCTCTGGAACCTGACGGCCACGGATGGAGAAACAGAGGGGGAGGTAATGGGCTTCCCTTACCCCCATTTGAGCCCAGGCCTGCTGGCCGGTCATGGTTGCGCCGCAAGCGACATAACTTATGACGCCGCTTGCATGGATATTGCTAGTGGGATGGTTCGTGCCGATAGTTAATTTTTTTGTTGTTTCTGTTGTTTTGAGTTTGGTTTGCGTTTTGCAATGTTCTTGCTAATCTGCCTTTGCAGTGTGCTTGCTAATCTTTTACTCATTTTTATGCCGCTGTTTCTTCTCTGTAGATCAGTATTAGCCAAACGGGAGTATTTGTAACATTTTCCTTCGAAAGATTTAAAGAGTGGAATTCTTTTGTCAAAAGATCGTTTAGGCAGATACCAATTTTAATGAGTGAATTGCAGTTTTTGCAGTGTTTTTATCCTACGTCTATTAACCCTAACCTTCCCAAATCCTCCAAATCCTGTTTGAAAAACAGAGGATGTTGCAGGATTGAGGATTGAGGCTATACACACTCAGCAGTGCATAAAGTTAGGCCTATATTATACTTGAAATCCTCCGCACTGCTCCAGGATGTCACTGGATTTGTTGAAAGTGATTGCTGGAGGATTTTGTAGGATTGAGGCAGTGGTCGCCCCTCCAAGGACCACAATCAAGAAATAATGGAGGATTTTGGAGGATTGAGGCTGTATGCTATTTTTACATGGGGGTAGTTGGAGGATTTTGCAGGATCGAGGTTACATCTTATATGTAGCAAAAATGCCTCTAGTGAAATAGGGAAAATACCTCTAGGGTTATTATTCATGTTATCAAATTTTAGTGATTAATTTTAGGTATTCTCTGTTCATCGTTTGTGTCAAAGTTACGCCCGAATCATGTTTTGTTGTTTCGATATGTCTTACATGTAGCTGAAGTTTATGGTTCATTTCCCTTGTTTACGCTTTCCCTGCAGCGTCATTTTACTCGTTGTTTGTTATATGTTTGATTTGTCTAGCCCAAGCTATCCCATATTCTTTAACTAAGTTAATTTGAAGATGTAGCGAAAGTAGTGTTCCATTTCTTTGCTATAGAAGCACTATCTTCCATTATGATGTTTATCCTTCAAGTAAATTTAGAGTTAGGTAGGTATTGGGTTTGAAAACATACATGTATTTGGATCATTAATAAACCTCCTACAGTCTGAAGAGTCACAGACAGTTAAAAAAAAAAATCAATCATCTTCCCCTGCCATGCCTTTTACACAGGCTAGTCACCAACAGTCAGATCATATTTCAAGCAAGCGCTGTGACTAGTCAAATTCAATCACCAGACACAAGCAGGCAAATGGTAGGCACAGCTGGCTTATCAATCACCTACAGTCAAAGCATTGCTGTATCAAGTTTACAGTCACAGCCAGTCAATCCTGCTTTATGTACATAGGAAGGGGCCCACTCAACTGTTAAAAACAGTCACTCGACTGATTCTGACTGAAAGGACAACTTTGCACAGAATGTATGTTTGCATAGGAGGGTTAAAGTGTAATTACTGAATTTTGTATTAAGCATATAAGGATAATCTTGATAATCCATGTGCATACATGTACAACACATTGTGACTGTATTTCAATTTGGTAGCAAGATTTTGCTTGAATTGTTTTTTTTCCTTTCAGAGCAAAGAAGATGCCAGTTTGTACAATATTCCCAGCGCCGCTTCCCTCCTCACGGAAGACCAATTCCACATAATCGACCAGGCACTCTTGGTCGAAGCTCCCCAGCCCGAGCCCAAGGCCGGCACCCACGTGTCTGCACTATCCAGGGAGGATTCCATGGATGGCAGGGCACCGGTGAAGACGGAGAGCCAGGATAGTTTCCCCAGCAGAATGGTCAACGTCGGCAGCTGCGACAGTTTGGATCGGTTCGTCAGCGAGGGCAACCCCATGCTGAGTGAAAACGATCAGTTTGACGAGCAGATTCTTATGAATGCGTCCAGTAAGAAAAAATTGACTGATTTGTTAATCCTAGCCCCCTTAATCCCACCACTAATCCCCGCCCCATTACAGCCCCGCCCTATTAAGCCCCACCCTACCCCACCCCATTACACCCCGCCGCATTAATCCCCGCCCAATTACTACCCACCCCATTAAGCCCCGCCCCATTAAGCCCTGCCCCATTACACGCCGGCCCATTGAGCCCCGCCCCATCAAGTCCCACCCAATTAAGCCCCGCCCATTATGCCCGCTCCATTACACCCCGCCCCATTACATCCTGTCCCATTAAGCCCCGCCCCATTAAACCTCATCCTGTTAAAGCCCCACCCTGTGACGTTTTCACCAATCAAAGTCATGAGTGCACAACCAATATCTGACTAAAGTCCGACATACGTGCACTTGACACACAACGCGCACGGCGCAACATGCAGTTTAGCATAGGAAGACGCACCTGTTGTTGCATATGTCTGGAGTGGATTACGTGCTCTGTGCGCAAACTTTTGAAAGCCCTGTTGACAGGACACCACACATGTGCGTACTGATTCAGGCGCGTATAACGCAAAGGACGAATGACTTATTTTATTCTGATTGTCCACAAAGCCATAGTGTTTTCGCGTGAGCGTCAGGCGCCATCAGTGGTGTGTTCAAATGTCTCTCCCCGTGGTCTCTCCCAACTCCCCCTTTCTCACCGATGAGGAAGTACTTGTGCACGAAGCCCATAGCCAAATCTGGAACGGTCCATTTGCAAAGAGTTTGTGCGATTGGAACCCTACAAAGAAGAAGTTGAAATTCACAGGAATCAGGCTTTAATTTGAGTGAAATCTTGCTTTAGTTTAGAGAAATGTTTGTCAGATGGGAGATTGCAAGTTACACCTTCACTCTCATTGGGAGCAGGTCAAATTATCAAATTCTTAAGGAAAAGTTCATGTAAATATTGCTTAAAGGTTTAATAATGCTGATCTTCATTATTATGATTTCTTTGATACAGCTGATTCTCTCAAATTGGACATCCCTGGGGTCCTAGACCTTTCTGGTGAGAGTCTAGAGACGCGGCAACTCCTCGAAGAGGTCATGAACTCTGAACTCTTGGAAGGGGTCATCAAGAACGAGTGTCTGGATGGCAGGGTGGCTGCCACAGCCGTTGTGACCACCAGCGATGGTGACACTTCGGCCGGGGAAGGCATCAAACAGAAAGGACGCGGAGGCGGCAGGAGGAAGCAGGGCAGCTCTGAGAAGGCCGTGCCGCTGAGACGCAGCGAGAGACACAAGAAGACAGAAGAGCCAAAAGTTGAAGCATCTCAAGAGACACAGGTGAAAGAGGAGGTTGGGAAAGGCGGTCCGAAACAGGATGAGGTTAAGAAAGAAGACGCCAATAAGGATGCAAAGAAAGATCTTGAAGAGAAGGTCTCTGAGACAAAACATGTGAAAGGGACAAGGAAGAGCCAAAGATCTAAAGCCAAGGACAAAGAGGAGAAAGAGAAACCTCAGGAAGAGGAATCTGAAGATGGATATGAACAAGATAAGGAAACCTTGGGATCGTCAGAAAGTTCAAAAGGAAGACATGACACCAGACGGAAACGAACCTACCGCAAACGGAAGCAGAGCAAAGAACAGGAGACTGACTCTGATCTCGAGGACGGCGGAAAGTCCCTGAAGGAAATCCAACAAGAGCTGAAGAGCAAGAGGCATGCCCAACCTCTCAAAGAAGGCCATCAACTGATTCAAGAAGGCCCTAAAAAAGATGCAGAAAAGGGTGCTCCCAAGTCAGGAGATGCCAATAAGAAAGACGCTCGCAGGCGGAGTGAGGAGGGCCAACAATCCAGGTCAGATCACACCTACGAGAGGCGACGTTCAGGATCCACATCCGAACAAGGGCCTTCCCTCTTCACGCCGGATAACGCTGTCTTCATCAAGCTTGGTGGCGAAGGGGAGCCGAAAAGCCGCACCTTGGAGAGAAGAGTAAGGGACAGATCAAAGTCTTTGGGTGAATCGAGAAATCAAGGTAAGATAAATTTTCTAGTTTGAAACGGACTCACAGATTAGACAACATAGGCATTAACATAATATAAGTGTGGGATCAATTTCTCTACCCTTATTTCATCTGTTTTTACTTCTTTTTATTTATTTATAGATCTAGAAGAAGGCGAGCTGTCATCGGATAACGCTGGAGAGGACATGGACAATGACAGTGACTGGACCAGCGGTGATGATCCAGAGAAGCTGTGGTGCATCTGTCGCAAGCCACACGACAACAGGTAAGTTTTATCCTTGTAAGGAAAGATTCGCACTTCTCAGTTTTGAAGTATCATAACTATCATTACAGGTAATTTGTCACAAACTACGACAAGTATGATTCCAAGTACTAAAAAATTTGTATGAGTATGATTCTAAGTACTAAAAAATTTACTCGAGTACTAGTACGAGTACTACAGCACGGTATCATGCAACACCACAGAGGGGTTTTGGGAGGGCAGGTTTAGAGTTTCACAGGTTCTGGTGGGACTCGAACCCAAGACCAACGTTTTGCAAGTTCAGGCGTCGCAACCACAGGACCAACAAGATTGCTGGGATCGGCTGACGTGTTAAACCGGCAACGCACTTTGAACTGTCGTCAGTAACAGATGATGTTTTGGTCTGACGAGTGACGTTTCCACAAAGAGCTTCTATTTTCCTCAAGATTGTCTCTTATTGTTAAAATCATTCTCAATGCCCTAAACTAAGACTAAAAAAAAAAGTCTTCGGTTTCTGGTATGGAGCTTGCCCCCAAAAGTGGTGAGGCGACGCGCTTTTTTTCTTTTTTCTTCAAATGTCGGCTGATGACTGCAAATGGTGCCCGACTAAATTTAGTGCAAAACGTATGGGAGCCGAGAGAGGCCACATAAAGCTTATACCCGATCGTAACCCCATCTACTAACACGATAAAATTGTGCAGTAGCAGGATTCCAGTCGAACCAGTGAGTTTGGCGGTTTTGAGACATCATCTTACATTGAAATTTTTTTTTAAAATTTTGCCGACGCGCATGGCTACGGCAACGGGTGCGCAGACCAGAAACCGAAGCCTTTTTTTGTTTGGCCTAAAAGAATTACGTACATCTTTGCAAGTATGTGGTGTTCTGTTATTAAAAACAGTTGTTTAAATTGTATGCCACGTGTTTTTTGCGGATTGAGTTTCAAATTCGGTCATTTTTAAAATGAAAATCTAACGTACATGTACACGTAATTTGCAAATGAACTAAATTGTATTACATTGTGTTTAATCACTGAAAAATCAATACAACCACAGAGTGTTTGGGCCGTTTCGGGCGTTACCTTATTAAAAGGGTTCATTTTGAAATTCACCGTCATATACCATGGAGTGTTCTTGTAATGAGCTTAAAAAAAGGTCAAAATTTAAAACTACTTTTATGTACAATTTTTTTTTTTATTGCTTGGATGAATTGTTTTGTCAAGAATAAAGCAGGCAAATTGTGTGTCCTTTTTCGTGAATTTCATTACATCTATGCAGATCAGGTCTATGTTCAAGATCGTGATTATGTCATTTTTGGCTCTTGAGGGCAGCCTATATTCCCATGTTAATTTATTCAATTTCTATGACCAGCATGAATAATTTATAAGCAAAGCATAAATATTTAGCTTTCGGGTTTTCATGTAGCTGATGATTCAGCCATTGGGCTTACCAGCTACCAAGTGCTCATGAATAATTCAGTGTGATCGTCGCATATAAAAACAAGTTGTCATCTAGTCAAGCTCAAGCCCCATCATGAATAATTCAGATATTTAAATTTGAAGTGTATTTTAGAGTAGGGTGCTTTTAATACAGAGACATTAATTGATGAATATGTAGAAATCATGACAAAGGAATATTTAAATATATTGTACTCCAGTCATTCTTTAGATGCTACAAAGTAATGAATTGCTCTAAAATAATGAATTGCTCTAAAATATTTCCAGAAACACTAAAGCCCATTCATGATGAATCCTGCAGTTCTTAAGCCCCGCCCAGCGTCATGAATAATTCAGAGTCTGTAATTAAAAGTGCACTGTCTACTTAGAAGACACGCCCACTGCTCATGAATAAAATTCACATTTATTTGCCAGTAGCCCACCTTGAACAAATGTACGTGTACACACACACACACACATTACATTTGAACTGAGAATATAAGTGCATGTGGTTTGTCAATGTACTGAACATACAGTGTACATGTACATGTATGTAGCTTGCACAAGCTGTGTTGATATGCATGACACAGTGATAACCAAGGCTTGATGCTATGGTGATATGCCAAATTACCATTTGTGATTACTGAGTGAAATTGACCATATGCTGGGTGTAGAGTATTATATGACATTGCCGGCTGCAAGACAGTATGACTACATGTACTGTAGACATTTAAATTATGATGGAGTTGAAGGTAGGTAGGTTTTGTAATGTACATGCACCGTGTATGATTTATGTTGGCTGAAACGGCAATGCATCAGTATGTGCACATGTACTGGTGTGCATTTTTGTATGAATGATATTTGGTGATTTTTAATTGTAGATTGTAGTTTTAATACTGCATTAGTGTTTTCAGATAAAATTTCAGGTGAAAACTCAACAATTGGTTTGGAATATTATTAGGAATGAATGCATTATCCTGATGGCATTGTTTTCTGCTCACACATAAACTCAGTAATGATTAGCTATTGCAAATATTGTCGTGTGCCAAGGACAAGGACGTAAGCAGCCCAGGCAGGCAAAAAGCACTTATAGAGATAATGGAGTTGAAAGGTTTTGTGCTCCCATTTCTAAATGAAAAACCACATCAGGCTGAAATGTGGGCTCATGAAAGTCGTTAATAGTTCAACTCATATTGTGCATTTTTATTTTAAAATATTCCTTAATTTTGAAGTTATTTCTGCTTACGACCTTTTACCGGGAACTCCATCTGCCTTAAACGTGAACTCGCCCTGCATTAAATGTGCGCTTAAGCGGCATGTTAAATCCTAACTTCCTTTTGCCGGGTACAAACTTGGCTTTGTTTACCCATTTAAGTGGGTTGTTAGCGCACTTGGAACATATTTTGTTACATTAGAATTACACGCTAATGACCTTTTGCCGGTAACGAATAATGGAAAACCTCCTTAAATATTTTGTTTACTGTTAATTACGACAGTATGACGTAGCCCTTTGAGACAAAATGTATATCAAAAGAAAGATATTTCAATGCTCTATCGATTACCCGAAAATCTGAATTTGACTTTTTGACCCATTTTTTTGCCCTAACGACCATCTTCCACGCACCCGACAATATGTCAATGAAATGATGAATTTGTGGCTGATAAATTTTCTGATTGTGTCAGAAAGTACGTCGACAATTGTTCATGAATGAGATACACAGTGCAATTGAAGACTTAATTTATGTTCTTTCTCGCAAAGGTTGGCCATTAGGCCAAGTAAAGAAATAAACCAGTTTCTCGTTTCCGCCTGCTTCCGTTTTTTTCCAGCCGCTTCCTTTTTTGTTGTTGAAAATCACAGATTTGCAAAAAACTTGTCTCCATGTTCTTACAACAAACTTGTAGATATGTATGCCAGTTTAGAGTCTTTTAGAAAGTGTACGGCTCATTTGGATGCAAAACTATCAGAAAAGCATTAAGAAATTGGAAGAATCCATCTTGGAAGATCAGCCATCTTGGGAAAAAAAATGACCACCTCCTCCCTTTTTTTCAAATAGCCGGTTGAGAAACAATTTAATTTTTTTTACTTGGCCTTTAACCCTTACCCTACTAGACCCTCCAACGCATGCCAATATGTGCCTCAAGAAAATCTCCTATGTTTTTTGCATGGCCCTCCAATATCTGCCATGTCATTTCAAGGGTAACTGGACAGGCACTCCAATACATGCCACAGAGAACAATGAGAGTCCTCTGATAACAATCAAGTGCCCCCAGCTGGTCAGTATCAGGCACCCTCCAGGGCCTCCAACTCCTGCCAATTGGAGCCTTCACTGCTACATTTAAGTATCCTCCAATAAACTGCAGCTGGAGGGCATTGGCATAACCAACTGACATGCAGTAAACTACCCTCAGAGAGTAAGGGTTAATAAAAATGAAAATTATAATAATGGTAATAAAAAAAAAAAATACAGATACAAATCTTTTATTTAGCGTTCTATGCATATTTATAGATCGTGTTCTCAGCCATTTTGCTTGCATTTTGTTTTAAAAATCAACCTTATTGCAATTTTTCTCAGAGCCTCTTGCAAAAATTTCAAATAAACAGTGTTAAAACAGCCATTTAAATATCTAATATCTTTCATGCGAAACATTTTTAAATGACTGCACGTTTACATCTATTAATTTGTAAAGTACACGTATGGCCATATGGGACCCAAAGTACATTGTAGTTAGTGTTGTATAGAATAGAGCGCTGTAAATTTAATTAACATGTTGTGAATGCAGTAGTGAAAAATTATCTCCACTTCATTGTCCACTATTCTACCAGTTCATCCACCAAAAAAAATTAATTATTGGTATTTTTCCTTGGGAGAACTTAATCATTTTCCTCACTGCTAGGTTGCAAGTTGTATGTGTATGTGTATGTATATGTACATGTACAATGTGCAAATTGGTAGATAATAAATGCACAAGTGCATGTACCTTGGGGTCTGGTTCCCAGACCAAAAGATTCTGACTATTCCTGATGAATCTTAGGTCAGGTAGCTGCTAGTATCTATACAACATTTATATATGTACTATTTTGAATTTGACGACCGTTACAGAGATTTTTCAAAACTCGGCGTGGTTTTCATTCAGCTTCGCCTGCTAACAGTGCTAAGTCCCAAAAAACAAGTCTCCGGTTTCTGGTATGCGCGCGCGTCGCCATAGCCATGCACGTACTAAGTACTAAGATGATGTCTCAAAACTGCCAAACTCGCTGGTTTGACTGGAATCCTGCTGCTGCACAATTTTAATGTGTTTTTAGATGGAGTTAGGATGGAGTACAAGCTTTATGTGGTCTCTCTGCGCTCCCATATATTTTGCACTAAATTTAGTCGGGCACCATTTGCAGACGGTGTTGTAATCTTGCTGTCTGGAAGCCATACTGACGGAGCGATGGTCGAGTATCTGGAACCTGCTTAGCTCATTATACTTCTCAAGCATTATGACCTTACTGGTACTGAGGTCACCTCAAGCTGCACTCTGAAGGATATTTTGAGAGTTGTAAGGGGATCAAAGCGTCATCTGCAACATCAGCCGACATTTGAAGCGAAAAAAAAGTTGGGTTAAAAAAAAAAAAAAAAACGTCGCCGTACCACTTTTGGGGCAAGCTCCATACCAGAAACCGAAGACTTTATTTTGGCCTAACAGTGCTGACCCACCACATCTATCAATGTCAGTCAAGGCATGGTACCCTCAGTTAACATACCCACCACAGCCTGTCAATTGTACCAATATGAGCCTAATTTACAGAACAGTTTAACAATTTTGACGGATGGGGTATCTCTCTCCATGATTTCACTGAGAGAGGGAGGCTTAAAGCTATAGTCCATCATTTACAGCCATCCGAAAAGTAACTGGCGTAATTACTGTTGAAAAACAAACTTGGTTGAAAGATAGTAAGGGAACTAAACTCCCTGTAAAATTATTCTTTCTGGGAAGCTGTCATTTTGAAGTAATCAACAAAAGAAGGCATTTCCAACGGTGATTCTTAAGAAGCACCGTAGGAAAATTAAAATTAGTAGTTCGTTTTGTTATTCAGCGCAGCGCGCACAAGTATTGGAACGACGCACACGCGCGCGCGGTTGTTATAATTCGTCGGATCAGTGCGCGACGCCGCGTATAGCTGCAATTCAAAACAATTCAAAACATGATTCAGTAACTTTTGATTTGAAATTGAGATCTTAGAATGCTGCTTTTCTCGGAATGTACAGCTGAAGCTTAGCTGAAACTTCATCAGATTAGTTGCTCAGTATCCTTCATTAGATTTTGAACACTTTTGTTGCTTCAAACGAACAAAATGCACTAATTACAAATGATGGACTATAGCTTTAATATTTCATGTTAAGTAACTCCTCGAATTGGGCCCAAAAACAATTGTCGACAAAAATGAATTTTTTTTTTTTTAAACTCACCAAAAATTGTTTTGATTTGTCGTGAAGGTTTATGATTTGCTGCGACCATTGTGAGGAATGGTACCACGGCTCCTGCGTGGACATCACCAAGGCCGAAGGCAAGCGACTGGATCGGGAGAAAGTACCATGGATATGCCCTGTCTGCATCGGTGAGGAAACAGAAAGATTTGATGCATAGAGTTCCAAGAAAGACTCAGAAATCCATATTTTGCTGAGCTGTGCTTTAAAAATGTGATTGAACGTTAAAGGGAATATAAAACATTTGCAAAGATCAAAAAAAAATAATAAAAATTCAAATTATTATGAAATACCTTACTGGTTTTGTTAGTGAATGACAGTCTTAAAGCATCCTGTAAAATAATGGCACCTGATGTGCTGTCATTTTCAAGAAAAGAGGCATTTCTGTATCAATTTCCAACGCTGGTCGGCCAACCAGCATTGGAAAAACCTGCCTTTTTTCCAACTACCTTACTGCCCCAATTTACTAGACGTATTCAGTCCACATTTTGTTAACATGTCCATGAACGGGGGCAAGCCAGCTGGACTGGTTACCTGACCTTACAATTCCCCGACGTCATTAAATTGCTCTGTCTCATTTTGAACCAGACTACAGGAACATGATATTTTCTTGGTTTTTTCAGCATCTACGAACACAAAACTTTAAAAAAGTCAGTGAAACAATATTTGCTATAAACTACTAACCCCAAAAACCATTCATTTCTGAAAATAACGGGAATAGCAAATGTTGTATATTCCTTTAAAATGTGACCAAGCACATTATTCAGATGAACCTTAACGTTGTCTAATCTCTCAATATCCAACGGGAGGTTTTAAGGATTGTCGTTCCCGTTCTCTAGAGCACCGGAACGGCAATCTGGAGGCCATAGGTTCAAGCCCCGCTCCCCATCAATTTCTTTGTTCAACTTTGAAAAATTAGAATAACAAACCTAGTCAGTTTCCCTTTGTGGTTTATGGAAGATTTGTAAAAAAAGCCGTGTCTTCTTTGAGTGATATCCGTTTGCGATTTCCCTGGTTTGCAGCATGTTGCTAGTATCATGACTTAAAGCTACATGACATATATGGGTTTACGGCTTCTGACTAGCGCCCTTTAACAAAAACATTGACAAATTGGGGCGCCGCCAACATAGGGCTGGATAACTCAGTTGGTAGAGCACTTGAACGGTAATCCGGAGGTTGCTGGTTCAAGCCCTGCTTCAGTCAATTTCTTTGTTCAACTTCAAATTTTTTATTAATTTTTTACAGAGAAACAAAAACGAGACACTAAGAGAGAGATGAAGTCGGCGAAGGAAGGCGAGACAAGCAACGCTCCCACAGAAAAACCTGCCGAAAAACCCTCTCAGACGGCAACCGTGGAGAAAGCCCCCGAAGACAGCGCTGTGGTGAAGAGTCAAGGGCCGGATGTCAAAGGTCAAGGGTCGGAGGTCAGCAAAGCTGACCAGAAGGAGGGAACTGGCAAGTCACCGGAACTGCCGCACTCCACGAAGAAGAAAAGGCTGAAGTTCTACAAGGTTGGTTGTTGACTTGTATCATAATTTTTTCCATTTATCTGTATTAAACTGAAGATGCTCAATATGCACACTACATTTTCATAATTTGGGAGGCTAATCATCCTTACTCGCAGCTGAGAAGCTGAATTGCAAAGGATGTGGCTACAACGTGGTCAAGCTGCTGGCTTGTAAAGGTGCCTTAAGCCGGCCTCAGGTCGACCTATGATACGCTTGCGCCACGATGGAACCGTCAGCATCAAGCAGAAAAATAATGCTCAGGTCACAAAACTGAGAAATCGTGTGATGGTTGCAGAACACGTCGCAGAAGTTGAATTTGTTCTATACTCTTGCCACTGTTGATTTTTTTAGCATCAACTGATGCCGATCGTCTTAGTATCGTCGCAGTTACACTCAGGTCGCACAGAATTGGCGACTGAGTTGTTCCCAACGGTCATAGCTCGGCGAAGCTTGATCCTGAAAAGTCAGTCGCTGACTGATTTGTGTCGTCGCAAGGTCGACCTGAGGCCGGCTTTAGGCAGCCACCATAAGACCCATGTCTGACCACGGAGCACAGCCAGAGATTGAAAGTGTTTGATTTTTGTGGAGAGAGGAAAACCGGAGGGCCCGGAGAAAAAACCTTTTGGCACAGGAGAGAATCAATGCACAACTCTACTCACATATGACCCGAGCCGGGAATCGAACCCGGGCCACGTGTTGAGAGGCAAGCGCTTTACGCACTAGCCACCCATCCCACCCATTATTTGCTTACATTTAACCCTCCTATAGCTAGTGGGAAGTCAATATTCTGAGCAATGAGCAAAACCCTTTAAAACCCTGCAGGTCAGTTTCAAGTGAAGGGATATATGAAGTGTTCAAGTAACTGTGTCACACAGTGAGTCACTGCACACAAAAAACAGCACTGTGGAGAGCAGTGAAGCATGACCCAATCTGCCTGCTTGTCCTGATCTTAACCACCACACAAAATAATTGTGCAGGGCTTTGAGGTGTTATCCGTACTCCACAGAAGATTACCTCAAAGGAATTTGAAGTGTGGGTGCTAAACTGTAAGGTTAAACTAGTTTTGCAAAACTTAAAGGTTTGTGAAGTGCAGAAGACAAGAAGGGTTAAGGATTTGTTTTGACCTAGCCCTCAGGACACTTCTTTGTAAATACTGCATCAACGTCCTACAGGGACTGGGGGATTAAATGTTTACGCTAGCCTGAATGTGGCCTGATGCTCCGTTTCGCAGCATCCAGTTATTCCCAACATATTTTTTGCATGTACTCTGAATAGTTGTTTGGGGATCCCACTGCATGGTTTAAGCCAAATCTCACCGATAAATGTGGAAATTCCGGGATCAATGTTAGACGACTCAGTGCAGGCTCAGTGCACCAGCATGCGCCTTTGTGCGCAGCTACCATGTCAAAGTTCATTCGTCTCAAATATGGCTTCAGAATCCATGCACTACACGGTGATGCCCCAGCTTCCGTAGCTCTGGCTAGAAGTAGTATTTACCATAATACAGAGAAATGTCCTGAGGCCTAGTTTTGACCTTATTTTCTAGCCCCCACCACCCAAGCAGCATTGCATCGGTCCCGGGTGCCAGAACTGGGCCAGGCCGGGCTCCATCTACTGCGGCAACGATTGCATCGTCCGCCATGCCCGACAGTCCATCCGCCTGATCCACCAAGAAAAGGAGAAAGCACTGGGCTCCAAATATAGGAGGGACTCCACCGGGTCTATGGCAAACAGGAATATCGTGGTAAGCAACAGTCAGTAGATTACTTTATATAACACCCAAGTAGATCCTTGTCATTTGATTGGAGGATTGTGGGTCACACGGCATTCATTAATCGAATCATTGCACGGCCTACGTCATAACCGTGCATTTTTGGTTCCATTCACCTTGCATTTTCATCCCATCCCTTTTGATCTATTGCACGCCGCGCGCACGCTACGACATGCAGCGGCCCGGCGCTATACGATCTTTGCGCTATTATTCATATCATGCATTATAATAGTACAAAACTTGCCTTTGAAGTTGATGCAGTTGCCTTGATGTTTTGTTTTGCATTGTTCTAAGAACTTACAATGTTAAATTTCATTGTTGTCAGGATTTGAATTTTAAACCTTTGTTAGCCTTGAACAAGCTGAACAAAAGCAGTGAATATGATACAATTTTGTGAGTTGTGTTTGTTCTTAAAGTTTTATCCTCCAATCGAACGACAAAGATCTACTCGGATGTTGTATAAAACAAATAATGAATGTTTTGCATTCGTGCAATGGTGAGAATATTTTCATTCGTTGAAAGATGCAATGTTCCATTCAACTCGGCTTCGCCTCATTGAATGGAACATTCAATCTTTCAACTTATGAAAATATTCTCACCATTTCACTCAAAAACATTCATTCTTTGTATAATACTATACCTCATACATATTCATGACCGAAAGCTGAATTCTCACTGGTCCATTCACCATCACGTGCCAGATGCTATTTTTGCTGTTTACCAAGCGAGCATGTGAGTATTCACGCACAGGGTAAACACGCATGCGTAGTAGACTATCATACGGGTTACCCATGCTGCAATGGGAAAATTAGGCAACTAAATATGTATGAGGTATAATAAAACAAATACAACATGGTTTATTCCTAAACCATGTTATATTTGTGTAATACAATCTTATGTTGTGGTTTAGAGTGGTATATTAAAAATGTATTATCTGCTCCAGTAAACCAGACTGATTCACCAGAAAAAGAGAAAGCATGTGGCACAAAGTCAAGGATGAAATATCATGATAAGCAAGAGTCAAGAGATTACTATACAACGTCTTGGTGGGGTTTTATACCAATATTGACTGCTTAGGGTGGGATAGTAAAACTATCCCACCTGGTCAAAGTGGTATAGTAAAACTATCCCCCCTGGTCTACTTCATCCAACTGATCAAATAGGAGAAATTACTGGGTTTGGATTGGAGGACGGAAACCACGGGATTAATTGTAAACAGGAATATCGTGGTAAGAGTCAATACATTGCTATTCCATGGCTTGGTGGGCTCTTATACGACTATTGACCGCTTCAAGTGGTACAGTAAAACTAGCCTACTTCATCCAATCTGTTTGACTAATTCACAAAGGAAAGAAAAAAGTCTCTCATGCGAGGGCACCATGCTAAAAAAAACACCTCTGAATCTACTATTGGATCTGGTCTGGTTCCCAGAGCCCCAGCAGCCATCGGCATGAGCCTGAGCGCATCCCGGTCTTGGAGCGTCACACGGGCAAGGTCCGGACGGGGCTGTCGGCGCCCATCCAGGAGCAAGTCTACGATTTCCTGGAGAGGCATCCGTCGTATGAGGTGCTGCGGCCGGGCACTCAGCACGGAGTCGCTGCGTTCTACTCGGGTGAGTTGAGAATTTGCAATTCCGTGCTTTTTTTCAGAAATTTTTTCTGAGCAGAAACTGGGGCCAATTTCACTGCGCTGCTAAGCATAAAAATTTGCTTAGCACAAAAAAAGTCTGGTTTATAAAAGTAGGTTACCAGCCAAAACTCCATGTGATTTTCATGCTAAGCAAACAACAGCTGAATACTGATCATGAGCAATATACATCACGTTGAGTTTTGGCTGTTTACCTGCTTTTATAAGCCAGACTATTTTTGTGCTAAGCACATTTTTGTGCTAAGCAGCGCCGTGAAATTGGGCCCAGGTTACCAGCCAAAATGTATGTCATTAGTTGCTTCAACCGGTTCCCAGCTGATATGCAAATGAGTAATAATTTCAGCTTATGGACTCGTGTGATATGTAGTCATTCGACTACTAACAAAAAGAAAAACAAATCAATCGAGTAATAGATTTTGCAGTATTAACCCTAACCCCAAAGGGCATTGTGGCTAAAAACCCTGCTAAATGCAGCAACATGTAACGCTTGTCAAAACGACAAGCCTGCTCAGTGTAGCAAGAGCCATCAGGTAAAAAATCACAAGGCCAAACTGCTTCAGAGTCTGTGGTCACCAACTGCAGCAGGATACAACTGTGGCATTGTTCAATGGGACTAGCTCTCATTGTTCCAGAATTGGCCGTTGATGCACTGGTGTTGATGGCTCAATGCAGCAAGGTGCCACAGACTTTTACACCTGATGCACTGTGTTGCGTCTGGCAGGGTTAGGGTTTCGCCATTCTTTATTCATTCTTACGCAATTTCTTTGTACTTTTGACTTTACAGCCAAACCCAAACAGACAAAGGATAAGAAGGACGAACAGATCGAGGCGCGAGTCCGCGAACGCGAACGAGAAGAACAGAAACAGCGTGACGCGAAGTCAGAACCCAAGACAAACCCCCAGAAAGACCAGGGTAGGGAGGGAGAGAAAACAAAAGACAAGACACCGTCGAAAGAGAAAGCTTCGACGTCTAAGGAGAAGGCATCAACTTCGAAGGAAAAGACGCCCACCAAGGAACAGCCGGAGAAGAATAAGAGAACGGAAGAACAAGCGAAGGAGAGCGTCCGGCGAAACGTGAGGGAGTCGCTGCGAGACATGCTAGCTACCAGGTAAAAATTAGGATATAATCTTAACAATTTTCAATTTTGTCGTGACATATTTTAAGGTCGGGAGTGTGTTCTCCAGTTGTTCCAAAAAGTGACGTGTTTTGATGAAATATTTTCTTGCCAAAAAAATGGGTTACATCTCTTGGAAACACATTGTAATGAAAGAATGCTGCATCCTGACGCAACTGTTTTCATCATAAATTATCTCAATAAAGGCCAGTCATTGCAAAAATATTGAAAAGACATGAATCTGGGACTGAGAAACATTTCAAATTTTGTGAGAAAATACTTTGAAAATGCACTCGACTTTCCATAGACTTTGTACACAACCAAAGAAGTGTCGTTCCCATTGTGATATTTGTAGGATTTTTTTTTTAATAGTGTTGCCAGACTATTTGAGAAAATTTTAATACCTGCAATTTTGGCAATTTGTTGCAGCTACAAAGGAAACTAGTTTTAGTTATTTCATAAACCCACACACAGTGTATGGCAGAAAAGCTTACATTATATTTAGTCTGTAACAAACACAAATGAAAGTTTCTCAGAAATGTTTCTGGACCAAAAGTTTTCAAATTCATCAGAATATTTATGTCCGTGTGTGTGTGTGTGTGGGGGGGGGGGGGGGGGGAGTTAGGCCTGGATTAACTTGTGTCTCTCTGTGAATATATTGTTTAAAACAAATCCTTGTACTTTTTGTTATTATTACATGTTCCGATACAGGGAATTTTAGTATCGGAAATTATAATATTCTTGTTTTGTAATTTTGTTACATAACTTTTTTATGTCTGGATTTCATTTTTATTCTTTTCAGGGTGAAAGGGGCCAAAGACTTGAAGGACTTTGAAGACCAAGTCAAGAAGAAGGCTTACATGATAGAGTATGAGCTGTACCGTCTGTATAACGACACTGGCTCCAAGTACAAGTCACGATATCGTAGTCTGTTCTTCAACATCAAAGACAGTAAAAATCAGGTACCAAATCTAATCCTTGTTACCCCTAACTCCCTAGGCCCTTTCGTCTAAGAACCATCCTCGATCCTGCACAATTATCCAATTGCTACCATGTAAAAATTGGATTCAGTCTCAATCCTCCAAAATCATCCGTTATTTCTTGACTTTGTTCAGTCGAGGGGTGACCATTGCCTCAATCCCTTCAAAATCCTCCAGCAATCATTGTAATGGGTTGAGGCAGTGTCGATGACATTCAGAAGCAGTGCGGATGATATCGAGTGTAATGCAGGGCTCAGTGATGCATGGCTGAACATAAACAATGCAGGGTACAGCCTACAAACTCGACACAACGCATCCTGCAAAATCAACCGACATTGTTTCGCCATTCAGCCTCAATCCTCCAAAATCCTCCAAAACTGCCTGGAAGATTGAGGAGGGTTAGGATTACCCTAACCACCCCAACTCCATCAAAATCCATCCCCTCATTTTGGTGGATTTTGGGGGCTTAGTCCTGCAGGCCTTGTTTGACTAAATATTGATGGAGCATGATGGACTTGGGCCTGGAGGCCTAAAGCAAAGCATGCATTGGAAGCAGTGTGATGGATGGATTTTTGGCGGACTTGGTCCAGTACTTGGTAAAAGACAGTAGGTAGTTAGGGTAAAAGCAGAATTTGGAGCGCCTTTTGCCCTTTTTCTTGACCCCTGTTTAAAAATCACACTTTGCTTTCTTGTACAGGGTCTATTCCGTCGGATTCTGAAAGGCGGGATCCCGGCCTCCAAGCTGGTGCGTATGTCCTCCGAGCAGCTTGCTTCCAAAGAACTGGCGCAGTGGAGGGAACGCGAAGCTAAACATGTAAGTCTAGCAAAGTTCTTGACGTCGCGAATCTCAAAGCCGATTGAAATCGTTACAGTAACAATGAACATCAACACTTCATTTCAATTCTTGTCATTGCGTTGCTTTTGCATAAAGTATAAACTGTTCTTACCTGAAATAAAACCTAGACATTGACACAATGGGGAATCATCAACATAGGGCTGGCTAGCTCAGTTGGTAGAGCACCGGAACGGCAATCCAGAGGTCGCAGGTTCAAACCCTGCTGCCTTCAATTCTTTTCTTCAATTTTAAAATAAAACTAAAAAAAAAATTATTATTACACTTTATTGGATTTGGGGAAATTTTGGGTTGGTCCTGAACATTCTAATTGCAGTTTGGGTTTGCTGTCCTCTGTTTTTTGTATTTTAATGTTTAAAATTTTGTTTAGTCTCTTGAGATTATCGTGCACGAGGAGGCTGAGAGAAAGTCGCAGCCGCTGACCAAGAAGACTCACAAGGGAGAAGTGGAGATCAACGACGATAACCTGAGCACGCTGGAGGTGAGTCTAACCAACCCTTGGGCATGTACAATAGAGGGCGATGTTTCCAAGCAACAAGGGCTAGGGGTGTAGACCTGTCAATAGGCACAGAATTGCCTTCGTGGGCCAAATTACAATTTGTATGCCCTCAAATATTTTGCTAGTGGAGCATTTTGTGGACCATGAACTTGAAGGTTTGTAAAAAAAGATGGGTGGAAGACATGCACAAGAGTGTGAGTTCGTACGTCTGTGAAATTCGCATGAAATTGAGCCCTAAAATTGCTCCATTTTTGCAACGGAGCGCAGGCAACATTTTTCAAAATGTTGATGGGCCACAGGACTACTTCACAGGGTGATCATCTTTGAATGAAATTCCTCCCAAAAGTCATTGGATAATTGAACAAAAATTTAACAGAAAAAGAAAGATGATGAAATAAGCTTTAATTTGATGGGTGTGTCAAACACCTCGGAGAGTTGTGAGTGTTTTTAATAATTTTCGGAAGCACACGTTATTATCACTGCGGTCTGTGAGAGTCGATTTACAGGTCTGCACCCCCAGACCATTTAGTAGTCTGGTGGCGTGACTGCAGAGAATGTATAAAAATAGAGCCTTGGTACAAGATTTGTGTGTCACTCACTAGTAATTCACGAGTAAATCATGAGTAAAACACAACTAAATCACAAGTCCGTCTCAAGTTAACTCACAAGTCAATCACAAGTCAATCACAGGTCAGTCACAAGTCCATCACAAGTCAATCACAAGTCCATCACAAGTCCATCACAAGTCCATCACAAGTCCATCACAAGTCATCACAAGTCATCACAAGTACATCACAAGTCAATCACAGGTCCATCACAAGTCAATCACAAGTCATCACAAGTCCTCACAAGTCCTCACAAGTCCTCACAAGTCCTCACAAGTCCATCACAAGTCCATCACAAGTCAATCACAAGTCCATCACAAGTCCTCACAAGTCATCACAAGTCCATCACAAGTCAATCAGAAGTCCTTCACAATCCTCACAAGTCATCACAAGTCATCACAAATCAGCACGAGTAAATCATAAGTCAATCACAAGTCAATCACAAGTCATCGAGCCTCGACTCAAGTCCCAAGCAACTCAAGTGAATTGTGAAAAAAAAAATTCCTTTGTCATTGTTTATCCCCTGTTACTTGTGAACTTACTGGTTTAGAGTGTAATTGTAATTTCTTTTTGGCGATCGTGTAGGCTCACGACAAAGAAACCAAACCCACCATCGACATGAAAATCATTGAGAAGAACGTCTCCTCAGCCACCAACCCCCTGGACAACATGCTCGTCGACACCACCTCCCAGCACCGCGCCCACCTCTTCGACCTCAACTGCAAGATCTGCACGGGCAAGATGCCCGCCCCCCGCGAGGAAGACTCCGCCCCCGCCAAGAAGGCCAAAGTGGCCCGGACCGCCTCCGCGCCCGAGGAGGAGGGGGAGGGGCCTAGTGGGAGTCCTGTTGGGGTCGGAGGTCAGGAGGCGGAGCTTGAGAAAGAGATTGTCGGACAGATGAGCCCCATGGAAACGGATGATGCTGAACCATTGTGAGTCTTAGGCCAAACAAAAAAAGTCTCCGGTTTCTGGTATGGAGCTTGCCCAAAAAGTGGTGCGGCGACTTGGCTTTTTTTTTTTTTACCTGATTTTCTTGCTTCAAATGTCGGCTGATAACTGCAAATGGTGCCCAACTAAACTTAGTGCAACTATATGGGAGTCCAGAGAGGCCACATAAAGCTTATTCTCGACCATAACCCAATCTAAAAATACGTTAAAATTGTGCAGCAGCAGGATTCCAGTCAAACCAGTGAGTTTGGCGGTTTTGAGACATCATCTTTCATTGAATAAAAACTTTTTCATTTTGCCGACGCGCATGGCTACGGCGACGCGCGCGCATACCAGAAACCGGAGACCTTTTTTTTTTTTGCCTTAGTTGGTGTCTGACAGGGGTGTGAAATCTCAGCTTTAAAGCTGATTTCAGCTTTTTTTGTTTTGGATTTCAGTTTTTTTCCTTCACTTGCTGTGTACAAAAGTATAGGAGATTTCCAAAGTTCAGCTTTTTTACACCTTTTTCAGGTGTTTTCAGCTATTTTTATCAGTGGTCACTCACACCCCTGGTCTGAATCGTGCAAGTTTATGCAAATGAATTTATGCAAAATATGTAGTTTTTTTTTAAAATTTGCATATTCAGGTCTATCCAGTCATTAAAGGGAATGTACATGTACAACATTTGCTTTTGATGCAATTTTCAGAAATAAATGGATTTGGAGGATTAGTATGTTATAGCAAATATTGTTGAAATGACTTGTTTCACGTTTTGGGCTTGTAGATGCTGAAAAAACCAAAAAAAATCATGTTTTTGTAGTCGGGTTCCCTGACCCCATTAAAGATGAAACAGGGCAATTTATAGACTTCGGGGAATTGTATGGCCAGAGAATCGGTCTAGCAGGCTTGTACCCCTTCACAGGTGTGTAATCAAGTGCAAATAAAATGCGGCATAATTAAATATGAAAAATTAGTAGCAGTTTTTGAAAAAAGCCAGTTTTCTCTAATGCTGGAAAATTACAATTTTCTTGAAAATGTCAGCACACCAGGAGCCATGTTTTAACAGGATGCTTTAGATTGTCATTCCAAACATTCTAGTAAGGTATTTCGTGATCATTTGATCATTTCGTTTTTTGATGTTTGCAAATGTTGTATCTTCCCTCTAAACAGTTTGCAGCAGTTTTATACTTTTTCAAATATATGTATTTTTTTAATTTCCAGGTCCCAATCTGATGACATGCCATCGCCCCAGAACAGCCCCATCCCGCCCTCCCCCAAGGAGCAACCTCCCATCCGACGCCCGCCTCCGTCCCTCTGGAATGGCTCCCTGACCATGGAGGAAGTGGCCAGGTTCATCATGGCCGGGTTCCACGTCTCAGGACCCATACGGACGATATCCCTGGTGAGTCTTTGCTCACATCCACATCCACCACCCTACCCATAATTGCATTCTCAAAATTTTAGTGAGGGAACTGAAGATGTTACAGGCAAATTCTATCGCGTTGTAAAAGTGCTGGTGGTTCAGTTGCGCACCATACCAAAAAGTATAGGTCTCTCTCAAATGACGTCGTTTCCTACAGACCAACCACGTGCACCGACATTTTGAGCGTCAACTTGCATAACACATATCGGCTGCGTTGTATAATGAACACAATTAACCTATCACCGTTTGAGAATTAGCCACGCCCCTTAGACAACCCTACAGAGATTTTGTACATTGAGTTTTGTTTGTCTCCGAATTTGCGCGTTCCGCATCCACTTGTAATTCATGTAATTTGACAATATTTCACAAGCTGCGCTGACGCGATCCTAACGTGATATGTCAATTCAAGCAACAAGCGCGCGTGTTTGGAACATTTTGAACACTGCGCAATGCATGCTTGATTGCGTAAAATACGCAGTTGCAATTATCCTACAGAGATGGCCGTCTTCGAGAGAGACCTATAGACAAATCCAGACATGTCATCACTGTACACTCACGAGGCCCCCTCCAATGGAGAAACCATTGTGCATGCTGTTGTACAAAGCAACGGCCCCTTGACAGATTATCTGAACAATAGCTAGCACAATGCTTTCACCATTGAAGGGGGCCTTCATGATAGAATTGATAGCGTGTCCGGATTGGTCTATAAGGTGCGACTCAGGTTGACTCAAGCAGATTAAGTTTGCATCAGGTGGTCTTTATGTATTAATTATCCCCCTGGCTGTAAGCTGGAAGGGGATATTGCATTAGTGTTTCCTTCTGTGTGTCTGTTCGTGTTTATGGTGTAAATCGAGGACACACATGTGCAACATTGTTCGATGAATCGAAGACAGAGACAGACAGTTCTGGACAAGTTGTGGGTAGAATCATTCACTTTGTCCGGAGCTCTGCATTTGTCCCGGACATGTTCTTTTGAAATGTTCATTAGCAACTGCTTGACTAACCAATACTGATGACGTCATTGCGGGCAGATTGCGGGGAAGTTGTTCAGAATCCTGCAACTTACACCTGATACAATGTCAGCAACTTGTCCGGAATTCGTCTCGGATATGAATTGAGACGGCCCTTACTGAATAAACTGTAATATTATCTTCCGATCCAGGACATGCCAGAGAACATCGTCATCTGCGGCCGCATCCCGTACCCCGTGGTCTGGGACTACTTCAAGCAGCTCCGCAAGGCCAACAACACGGACCTCATCGTGCTCCGCTTCCACGTCGTTAACGAGGAGGACAAACCGGCCTACATCTCCCTGTTCCAGTATTTCCACAGCCGCCAGCGGATCGGCGTGGTCGGCAACAATCGCAACCACATCAAGGACATGTATATACTGCCACTGTCGGCCCACGAGCCGATACCGCAGGAGATTATGCCCTTCAAAGGGCCTGGTGAGTTCGATTTATTGAGTTGAGACCCCATTTCCTGCGTACAACCTCTGTCTCTTTCTGTTAGAAAGTACAGCGGAACGTCGCTATACTGAACACCGCTTTATCAAACATTCGGCTTTACCCAACAACGTCCTTGGCTCTCGATTTTTGTGTACAAAATGTACCGAACGTTGTTGTGGAAAAATTGTCAACAGAAGAGCGACAAGTGGCTATTATTTCCCCAAGGAATAGAAGGGGAAAGCCACCCATTGCTGTAGGTAGTAAGCTCTAAAACTGTGTAATTACATAATTCAATAGTCGACACATGTTCAAAGTCATCTTTCAGTAACTACCAGGACTTGCAGGGTAAAGTTTTGAAGTGCTATTTATTAAAAAGTAAGTACGGAGCACCGGCAGCTTAAAATCGCTATACCGAACGATCGCTATTACGAACAATTTCTGTGGATCCCGCAATGTTCGTTATAGGCGTTCCACTGTACTATGAAATATTATATAAGGAAAACAGGATTCTATGAGGTTAAGAAGTGTGGCCTATTGGTTAGGGTTCTCGACTCGTGATCAGAGGGTCAGGGGTTCAAATCCAGCTGCAGATGATATGTTGTGTCCTTGGGCAAGCCCCCACTTGCCTCTCTCCGCCCAGGAGTATAAATGGGTACCGGCATTAGCTGGGGAGTAACCTGCGATGGACTAGCATCCCATCCAGGGGGAATGACAATATTCTCAGTCGTTTCATGCCACCGAAACTGGAGATAAACGCCTGCCTGATGGGCCATATTGACTCGTGACAGACTTTACTACTGCTACATGTTTCTGCGCTTAATATGTTCGCTATTTTGTGCTTACCATAAAATCCCCTGTTACAGGATGTAGACAGGCTTAATGTCAAAATTCCTTGTAAGCCTGTGAAAAATGCTTACATTGAGCACAGCATAGTTTAAGCTATAGTTTGCAGGAATTCTTGCTTACTGTAAGCAGAGGTGTGACGTTGGCCCCCTTCTCCTCCAAAACTTGAAACCTGGTTTGCATGATTTTCTTGGATTCCGTGCCTCAGAACCCTGTTGGTAACTTGTGGTGTTAAAATGCTCTGTTTGAAATCACTGTACCCTGACGCCAACATGCAAAAAAACTAGTTCCATGAGCTGATTCCTGCCACCTGACGGGAGTTCTTTGCAATTCACATAACTAACTGTTTTGTTCTGTTCCGCCCTCAGGTTTAGCAGAGCCCCGTCCCCACATGCTCCTGGGCCTGATGGTGCGACACCGCGACCGAGCCCGGTCAGCCAGCTTGGGGCAACCCCCTCGACAGAGCACCTCCCATCACCACCACGACCCTCACCAGCAGCCCAAGCCGCAACCCTCGCAGCAGAAACGCCGCCTCTCCGACACGCATGCGCTGAGCATGATGCCGCATTCTCCGACTGACCCCGAGGAATTCTTGAACAACCCGGAAGACCACGGCTTCGAGCCGAAGCGTTTCCGGCCATCCCAGGAACCTCTGTTCATTCCGGAGAAGCAGCTCATGGATCCGATCGTCGCGCAGTACGCCAATGCGGATCCAACGGAGCTCACTGCCGAGCCCTACTCGCCAACCCAAGAAGAGATTGAAGCCCCGTATGACCCGGCCGACGTCCTGGATGTCATAGGTGAAGTGTCCAAGCCCAAAGGTCAAGCATCTGGAGATGAATCCGGCAAGGAGGCGTCGATGCAAAGCCCCTCCAAACTCACGTCACTCCTCCAGGAGAGTGCGCAGAACATGAGTGCCAGCGAGATTGCAAACGCTGCGTCAGACGTCACAGCTAACTTACTTACGGCGTTCAGCTCCAAACCGGACTTAACGGAGCAGCAGCAACTTCTCATCAAACTCACCCAACAGGTTGAGGATGCCAAGAAGGCGCTCCTAGACCGACAGATAGCATCGCTGCAGTCTGAGATTGACAGAGCAACTAGTGATTCCGACTTCAGCCCCGGACACAGCTCTGTCTCCACCCCTAGGCAACCTATCACAGTCGTTGGTGGCGCAACGAGTCAACTCCAAGTTCCAGAGGGCCCTGTGGACGATCAGCAAGGCTCGCCGCAAATTCGCCGCGCCCCAGCAGACTCCAGCACAGCCATCGTCGACGACCAAGGCGGCGCCACACCGACCAAAGATGAACCTCAATCCAAAGACGTGGAACCAAAATCAGAGCCTATACCGACCAAAAAGGATCGCTCGGCGCTAGATTTCATCCAGGCGAAGTTATTTGAACCCAAGGCGATTCCCTCGGTATCGTCAAAAATCTCCGCCCCAACTCCGCCTCCAATTAGCAGGATCCCGATCATTAACGTACCAGAATCAGAACCCTCGCCACCATTCCAGGGCACGTACGAGCCCGAGTTCACTCCACCCGCAACAACGCCAACGTACAACCCTGCCTCGTACAGCTACGATCAGAGCCAACAGCAGAGTGCTCCCTTTGGTGAGCAGCCGTACAACCCGGACCCGGCTTACAACCCGGCTCAGCCAACCTCCCCAGTGGAGGAATACCCACCGAAGGAAGAGCCGAAATGGACGGGAACCAGGGATTACGATCACGGAAAGCCCGGTCCCAGTGTGTCGGCTTACCCCCAGGAGGACTACAACCGGTACCCGTACGGCGGGAACCAGGACGTGGATTACAGACAGTACGAATACGGCCAGCAGTCTTTCGGCGACAGGCCCTACGATGCTTACAATCGGGATTACAACGATCCGAACAGCCGGGGCAGAGGTCACGATTGGGGTCACCGTGGTGAACAGCGTGGTGATCGAGATGCGCGAGGCTACGGCGAGGGGAAAGAACAGGACTGGAGGTATCAGACGCGCGATTACGGACACGGTTACTCCAGATACTAGACTCTCACCACTAACATTCGTAGAACGATAAAATATACGTAGCAAAAATACGTACGCTTTGTACATATCACAAATTGCTAAAGCTAAAGTATTCGTACATTATGTATGATTGTCTGAATACAAAATCTCTAACAAGTAAAAGTTGATCGTTGGATTTTTGCGCCCGTCTGTGATTGTCCTCATAAACTGCAATTTGTGAGATAAAAAAGTTGGAACTTGCATGTAGAACTTGCGTGTGCTTAACAGTGTGCTGGAAAGGAACGTAGTGTAGCGAAGTACATCAGTCAGAGGTTGAATTTTGACCCGAGAGAGAAAAAGTCATTGAAAGTTTTATCCAAATTTTTCCCTTTTTAAGTTTGCCACCCCATACCTTATGGTATTTACCCAAAAAAATGTCTCGTTGCTAATTTTTTGTTCTCCATTTTTTGTTCCCTTAGAAAAAGGCAATATTGCCAAAAGGATCCATTTTTTTTGTTGATAGGAGTCCTTATTACTTGTTACATTTTTACGCCTGTTTTTCTCAAAATTTCCTCAGTCGAACAAAGAAAATGCTGAAGCGTCATTCTTGGAGTTAAATCGATATTATTTTAATGTGTATTGGTATTTTATTCCGGTTGCATGAAATTTGCATAAACCTACCTTAAATTAAGTAAGATTTGAGGCTTTGCATGGTGGAGATACTAAATAATGAAAGGTTTGCGGAAACACCATGTGCGAATAATTTCTCAACTAAAGAGAATGGTTCTGAATGGTTCTTTTCAGAACCATTCTCTTAGTTGAGAAATTATTCGCACATGGTGTTTCCGCAAACCTTTCATTACTACCTTAAATTCTTAAAATATTGAATCTGTTTGGGTTTTTCTCGTTCAAAAACCAAAAAAAATGTTACTGGTCTACTGCAGCGTTAAATTCCCGAAGATTCACGAGTTTTCCTATAAACAAAAACGTGAAAGAATTCAGGCCACATCAAAGAGATATTTGATCTTGCAACCGAATGGCAAAAACCTTTTTCTCTGTAATGACTGATTGTACTTTATCTGGGAAGAGGTTGTTTCCAGTGTCAACATTGTGCTAACATGAAGATATCCGAGTAACAATTGAAGCCGTGTTGGTAGTAATGTTTTAACACGTCCTAGTGATTGATGTTTTACAATGTGTATATTGTAAGCTGCTTCGGTGTATTTTCTTGTATATAAAAAATAAAAGGCGCATTCTTCAAAGTTTAAGACGGTCACTTCGTGATTGAGTGTCATTGAGTAGTAGGTCGAAGTCCTTTTTGAACTTTACGATGATTTTGCTCAAATTTTCAACATAAGGAGTGATTGAGTATTGATTGATGCTCCTCTTGCATGCAAAAGAATTGTTTGCGCTATTTCGAGAAAAGTAATTTTTTGGCCAAATTTGGGTCAAAATGTTAGGCTAACCCCTTGCAATTTTATCAAATTTGGCCAAAAAATGAAAATTCTTGAAACTTGCAGGAAAGATGCCTAAAGGGCCCTAGAGCACGTTCCCACTCGATTTTGGGACAGACGTGCCATTCAAAAGAAAACTGATGCCGAAATTTGGGTAAATTTTAGGGAAAATATGATGATTTTTCTCAATATATCGATGATTCGTGCCCAAATCTTCAAAATGTTGGGTGTTTGAGTATCGATTGATGCTCCTCTTGCATCCAAAGGAATTCGTGAGCTATTTAGAGAAAAGTCAATTTTTTTGCCAAAATTGGGTAAAGATGTAAGGCTAATCCCTTGCAATTTTATCAAATTTGGCAAAAAAAAATGAAAATTCTTGAAACTTGCAGGAAAGATTCCTAAAGGGCCCTAGAACACGTTCCCACTCGATTTTGGGACAGATGTGCCATTCAAAAGAAAACTGACGCCGAAATTGCGGTAAATTTTAGGGAAAATATGATGATTTTTCTCAATATATCGATGATTCGTGCCCAAATCTTCAAATTTTGGGTGTTTGAGTATTGATTAATGCTCCTCTTGCATCCCAATGAATTTGTTGGCTATTTGGAGAAAAATCTTTTTTTTAACCAAATTTGGGTCAAAATGTAAGGCTAACAACCCCTTGCAATTTTATCAAATTTGGCCAAAAAATTAAAATTCTTGAAACTTGAAGGAAAGATGCCTTAAGGGCCCTAGAGCACGTTCCAACTTGATTTTGGGACAGATGTGCCATTCAAAAGAAAACTGACGCCGAAATTTGGGTAAATTTTAGGAAAAATATGATGATTTTTTTCTCAATATATCGATGATTCGTGCCCAAATCTTCAAATGTTGGGTGTTTTGAGTATCTATTGATGCTCCTCTTGCATCCAAAGGAATTGGTGGGCTATTTGAAGAAAAATCATTTTTTGACCAAATTTGGGTCAAAATGTAAGGCTAACCCCTTGCAATTTTATCAAATTTGGCCAAAAAATTAAAATTCTTGAAACTTGCAGGAAAGATGCCTTAAGGGCCCTAGAGCACGTTGCCACTCGATTTCGGGGACAGATGTACCATTCAAAAGAAAACTGACGCCGAAATTTGGGTAAATTTTAAGGAAAATATGATGATTTTTTCCTCAATATATCGATGATTCGTGCCCAAATCTTCAAATTTTGGGTGTTTGAGTATGGATTGATGCTCCTCTTGCATCCAAAGGAATTCGTGGGCTATTTGGGGAAAATCATTTTTTGACCAAATTTGGGACAAAATGTAAGGCTAACCCCTTGCAATTTTATCAAATTTGGCCAAAAAATTAAAATTCTTGAAACTTGCAGGAAAGATGCCTAAAGGGCCCTAGAGCACGTTGCCACTCGATTTCGGGGACAGATGTGCCATTCAAAAGAAAACTGACGCCGAAATTTGGGTAAATTTTTGGGTAAAGATGATGATTTTTTCCTCAATATATCGATGATTCGTGCCCAAAACTTCAAAATTTTGGGTGTTTGAGTATCGATTGATGCTCCTCTTGCATCCAAAGAAATAGGTGGGCTATTTGGAGAAAAATCATTTTTTTTGACCAAATTTGGGACAAAATGTAAGGCTAACCCCTTGCAATTTTATCAAATTTGGCCAAAAAATTAAAATTCTTGAAACTTGCAGGAAAGATGCCTTAAGGGCCCTAGAGCACGTTGCCACTCGATTTCGGGGACAGATGTGCCATTCAAAAGAAAACTGACGCCGAAATTTGGGTAAATTTTTGGGTAAAGATGATGATTTTTTCCTCAATATATCGATGATTCGTGCCCAAAACTTCAAAATTTTGGGTGTTTGAGTATCGATTGATGCTCCTCTTGCATCCAAAGAAATAGGTGGGCTATTTGAAGAAAAATCATTTTTTTGACCAAATTTGGGTCAAAATGTAAGGCTAACCCCTTGC